>NC_134857.1:59028225-59692392 GCF_049852395.1 Peromyscus maniculatus bairdii
TGTTTTGGTCAGTAGCAGATGAGAGTTGTCCCATAAAGTGAAGTCATCTCATGATATTATAGCTATCTGACCTTGCTGAGTAAAGTACACCTTGCTGTGTGTAGCTGGGGTTATCTCCTGGTCCTGCCTGGCCCACGGTCTGGCCCACCTGCCAGTCCCGCAGCCAAGTAAACACACAGAGACTCTTATAGTGTTTAAACTGTTTGGCCTAATGGCTCAGGCTTCTTGCCATCTAGTTCTTATATCTTAAATTAACCCATTTCTATTCACTTATACCTTGCCACATGGCTCGTGGCTTAGCGGTACTTTACATCCTGCTCCTTATGGTGGCGGCTGGCAGCATCTCCTGACTCAGCCTTCTTCCACCCAGCCTTCTCCTTGTCCCGCCTACACTATTTTTCCTGCCTGGCTACTGGCCAATCAGCATTTTGTTTCATAGCAAAATATATTCACAGCATACAGGACATCCCACAGCATATGTGATGTTTTCATAATGATGAACTAGTCTATCAGTTCAACCCTTAGAAAACGCTCCTCTCATTAACTGAAATACAACTTTATTTTATTATTAATAAATAGTTGTTATTATAAATACCTATACATACTAATACCTCAACTGGAAACCTACCTAATTTATAATCCTCCTGATATTCATAACAGATGTGCAAAGTCAGACACACTGAAAGATCAAATAATCTGCTCTAAGATGCACAATTAATAAGAACTAAAAGCAGAATTCTAATCCCCTGAGCTCTTCGGGACAGGATTTATAGCCAGGTCTATTTCTAAAATAATAACAATTTAAGTGGTATTTGACAACGTAAATGAGATAATTTTCTAATTCTAAAGATGGACTTTGAAAGGGAAAAGGCACTTTTAAGATATACAACACATAGCAAGAGAGGATAAATGATTTCCTTTCAATCATCCAGCTAGAGATGGGCAGACCAAATTCTAGGAGAAAAAGCTTTGTCCTAGAGCTAACTCCTCATCTGTGATTCCAGATGGCGTCTGGAGTTCAAAGAAATATAACTGGAAAATCAAGCTCTTCTGAAAATTTTTTTTTCTCAAATCCAAGAGTTTGCATCCCATAGTGATCAAAGACCATGATCACAGTCCGTGGGATTATACAGGCTTCGCTTATTTGTGCCACTCTGAGCTTTACTTACTATGACTTCTCATTGTTCCTTGCTAGATTTTTTTAAATTTCTTTGTGTGTGTGTGTGTGTGTGTGTGATTATAATATGATTACATCATTTTCCCTTTCCCTTTTCTCTTTCTTCTGTTCAAGCTCTCCCACATATTCCTCCTTGTTCTCTTTAAAATTCACGGCCTCTTTTTTTTTAAATTATCGTAACATATGTGTAATATAGATATATATTTCCTAAATGCATAAGTACAACCTGCTTGCTAAATAAATCCATTTGATATATTCCCTTGACAAATTTTTAACAAAGCCAAAATTATATGGCATTTATTGATTAATACCTACATATTTTCACATGACCAATATCATTTCTCTCTCAAAAGGAGTTTCATAGATATATTATACATGTATCTAATCAATCAATTGACCACATTATAGGTAAATAAATTATATGCAATTCCTATTTGAAATATTAATTTTAAAATTACTCTTACAATATAGAAAAAGCCAGCTTTTATCTAGGGAGATGGTTCAGTCAGAAGCATGCTTGGAGTACCGACACATAGACCTGCCAATCCCCAATAGCAGAAATCTCCAAAAGTTCTCTCATTCAATATCTATTCTTTGTTGTATTATGGTCTCAGATAAATTATAAATATCAAGTGTCAAGCTGCAGCTTGAGATTTCCCTTAAGAATTTTCATTTTGATCTGGACCCCACTTTGAAATTTAAATGTTATATCCTCGTGACTCACTCAAACAAAATGGTGGAATGCAGGGTGCATTGTAGGTACTATACACATTTGAGCAAAAAGTTAATGGTTTTAATAACATTCTTTAGAGCATATAAATTGTCACTGCTAAATTTTCCAGAGGGGACCTTCTAGATTTAGTACTTTTTACTGAGTTAATTAACAAGATCCATATCCCATTATAATAAACCTCTTGGCAAAGGCAGCCAGCAGTCACTATCTTATTTTAATAACTGCAATCTTTTCTTACAGCTTATCTGCCACCAGAGCCAAGCCTACAAATTTTACTCCCTGCTCGAGTGCTGACTGTGCAGTGTCTTTAGACAGACCTTGCTGCGCTCTAAATCTAGATGAATTGGAGACAAACAGAACGTGTGCAAGTGGTGCAGGGAAGAATTCAAAGTTGAGAAGATTGAACAGATAATTTCAAATTGCATTTTTGCCAGCCTAAATGGGCCATAGTGTGTATTCATGAGTGACATATATTAGCACATGGGTGAGGCCAATGTATCTCCTATATGATCATTTGTACACTCAGCAGATATACCGAAAGTCTAAGATGCATTGAAATGTATTTTAACATTCATCTTTCTTAGAGGTTTTTCATATTTTTTAGTCTTACAAGTAAGTGATCATCTGAAATCAATTATTTCTACTCTTCTACTCAATATTATCTTCTGTGAAAATGTCTTACATAGAAGAGATCCTACACAGGCCACTATGAGTATAATGATCGTTGATCTTAATGGTTACATTTATTTTGTATGATCTTTACTTTTTATCCATCAAAGGGATCCATTTGCTTAGGATATAAGCTTGTGACATTCTGCAGAAATAATAAAAGGGAGAATGAGAAGTCTGGTAATGTTTTATGTTTTCAGCAAAATAGAACTTTGCAGGGAGAAAAATTCTTTAAAACAGGGTTCCTGTTTGAAGAAAGGATTTCTCTATTCCCTCCCTACTAGGATATCCCTATTACCTCCTGTCCTCAGAAGTATAGTAAGAACTAAACTGGGAGCAACAGAGTGATCAAAAAATAGAAAAAGTGTCTTTCATTACTGGGGAAATAGTACTATGCTACATCACAAAGTAGGGCAACTAAAATAAAGACTAAGGTTCTCTTAGCCAATGGAGGTTATGAAGGAAAGAGACTGGGAAGATACAAGGAACAGATGCCTGCACTGGACATCCTTCCCCAACAGTGTTCAATAGCATCCTCCTAGAAGTTCCAGAATATTCTTTCCCTGGAGTTGCACAGCCCCCTTTCCTGGAGATACACAGCCCCATCTCTAGTACTACAGCCATTTCCTCCAGTTCTACATAAGGGATACATGCTCTGTGCTGGGGATATCCTCATGCTGCTGCTGTGAATGTGGAAGAATCTACTTGAAAAGAGTTCTAAACCCATTCAAGGAATATCAGTTTGATTCTCTAATGTGGATGAAACCCAGGAATGTCAGCTGAGATAGCAATATTGAGTCCATTTAGAAAGATGGAGTAATTTACAGGAAATGCTACTTCACCCAGACTTGGACTGACTAGAGGGACTCATGGCTGAAAGGAGATGGAATTTCAAACAAACTGAAAGTGACCAGAGATCTTTATTCCAATCCTCGGAATTGATTTGCAAAGGCCAGCACAAGTGAACTTGGCCTGGAGAAAGACAACATCAGACTACCTCCCACTGCACTATTTGAACTAAGGCACAGGCTCCCTCCAGAGAAGACTTAGCCATCATTTATAGAGGCCACAAAATGTCACCTATTTGGAGTTAGAAGGGGAGACATGCAACTATTTTTATCACTCACAAATTGTACAATATAAAGGCATTCCTTATTACATTTCCACACCTGCATTGTATGATGCACTTTGATCCGTTCAGCCCCTCTATTACTCTCTCTCATCCTGTCTTCCCTGTGCTTTTCATATCTCTAGTATTCTCTTTTCCCCAGCAGGTCTCAATATAAGAGATATATTTAATTTCTGGGTCTGTCTTATTTTACTTAACATTGATGATCTCTAGTTCTATTCATTTTCTTGAAAATGACACATTTTTATCTTTCCTTATGGTAAATAAACTCCTCTGTGTATATATCATGTCTTAGTCACTGTTTTGTTGCTGTGAAGAGACTCCATGACAAAGGCAACACTTATAAAAGAAAACATTTAGTTGGGAGCTTGCTTACAGTTTTAAAGAGTTAGTCCATGATCATCTTGGCTATAACCAGATAGGCATGACCCTGGAGCAGTAGCTGAGAGCTTTACATCCTGATTTGGAGGTAAAAGGAAGAGAGCCTTGGCCTGGAGAGGGCTCTTGAAACCTCAAAGCCCACTCCCAATGGCACACCTCCTCCAACAAGATCACACCTTCTAATTCTTCCCAAACATCTCCACTAACAGGGGAACCAAGCATCCAAACAAAAGTCTATAGTGGCTATTCTTATTTTGACCACTACACATTGTATATTCTTCACTCACACCTCTGTTGATGGGCATCTAATCTGATTCCATAACTTGGCCACTATGAACAGTTCTGCAGTAAACACTGTATGCTGTGCTACTATAATAATCTGAGGTGTAGGACCATACTGTGGTTATATCATGTGAAAAGTCTACTTTTAATATTACTTTTACATTTTGCTTATGTATCCCAGACTAGTTTGAAATCTCAATCCTGTCTCAGACTCCTGATTCTAGGATTATAAGTATGTGCTACCATACTCTGCTGTTTTCAATTATTTGAGGAATCTTGGTTTTCATACTGACTGTGCTAATTTGTATTATTACCAGAAATGAGTGTGGGTTCTTTACCCCACCATACATAAATTCCTATCAGCACTTGTTCTTTAAGATTCATTTTTCTCCCCCTAATTCCTGAATATACAAACTTCATACTCTTTAAACTATTTTTGTTATTTAAAAATTAACCTGTCACATTAAAAGGCTATAGTCTTCTTATCTCTTTGGACAGCATTAATCCTTTCACTATGCCAGTACTTCAAAATCACCAGGAAAAAATTCTTGGCAGGAAAATAAACAAGGAAAAAAATTACCTTCACTGAAAAAATATGAAGACTACAAAGAGTGAGGGAAAAAAATCAGTCACTGATGTTTTCACAGAATACTTATATCCCCCAATTATACAAGGGCAATCAAAATGTGAGATACAATTTCAAATTATCACAAAGCACTCTCACTAAACACTTAATAAAAGTGGGATGCTGCATATTGTGCTTTTGACACATCTCATTAAATATGCTCATTTAATATGCATGTATGTTTCCATGTCAACTATATGTAGGAAACTATGTTAGGTAACCTATAATACACTAGATTGCGGCAGATATTGCTCTTACTTAATTCAACCTCTCATGAAGAATACAGACATGAAAGAATGCAAGGTGATAAATAATAAAATAATTTCAGTTCATAATAAACACCAACCCAGAAATACACAAAAAGTCAACAAGTCAAAATAAAACTATATTCTTTATTTAGGGTACTTGGGAAAGATCCTCAAGAAAATTGTCTTAAAATTAAGTGATGATATGAGAACACAAAGTTGAGAGACAAAGGAAAGATAAAGAAAATGTCCTGAGCAAAAGAACTATTATGTGTCAATTGTATAAGGCCAGTAAGCACTTGCACTGGTTGCAGAACTGGAAACAAAAATAACAGTTGCAAGCCAGCAGAAAGAGGAATATAACCCAAAATCAGTTTTACAATACATACACCATATGATCATAAGAAACCACCATGTGAGTTGTGCTGAAGAAATAGGTACTTTTATTAAAAGATCCATAGCAACCCTTTGGAGAAGACACTATGGTTTCCATCATTGGTGTTACAGACTCATTCACCATCTCACAGTGCTGATAATAGAAACATCAGCAGAAAAAAGGTATAGGTCATCAGGAGAATGCCCTTAAAGCAGATATTAGAAATCGATTCTCTTCCTCTCTCTCTTCACTTCCAGGCTGCTATAAAGCGAGCATCTGTACTTTATCACACACTTCCTACCACAATGCACTGTCACCCCACCGGTCAAAGGGACTTCTGAAACTATGAGCCAAGATAAACCTATCTTCCTTGTAACTCAATCATTGCATGTATTCTGTCACAAGAACCAAAAGCTGACTGAGACAGAAGCTGAGGAAAAAGAAACTGATCCAGTTATGAACAGCTGTAACGGTGTGAACACTGGATAGAACAGACACTGAATGAAAAGAGGTGGGTTGCAGACCACAGTGGAAATCTAAAAACTAGTTTCTAACAGGGCAGAAATATAGTTTGGAAGGAAGTTTAACAATCAGGATTACTAATGATTTTAGTTTGTACTTGAAGCAGGGTAGAGACAATAATGAAGGATAATTTATTTGCAGTTAAAAAAATAAATTGAAGTAACTAAATTTTAGATATGTGTGAGAAATTGAAGTGTGGATGAATGACATAAGAATTAAGTATGAAACTTTAAAATGTGTAGAAGTTTCTTGGGCTTCAGACTTCACTACTGTGAAAAAAAGTGAAGAGTAAATGAAAAATTAATGTTGTCCCAAATACCACACAATGATGTGAGGTGGTATTGTCCCGTATTAGAAAATTCACAAAGGAATGAATAAAGGAGAGTCACTTAACGGGTAAAGAGTGTACAGCTTGCCCAAAGGTCACATTAATATTAAGAAATATAGAGTTCAGATCTGTCCAAAGACAAGACCTAACTCAAAGCAATTCAAATCAAGGCTGCCATTGAACAACATCAAACAAATGAAGCCTTGTACATGGGGCCAACTGATTGGACTTTTCTCCTGTAACTTGATCCAACTTCTCTAAATTTCTTGAGCATGGCAGGTTGTATGTTTACTATGTGTCATTAGTTTAGACCATCATGGAAAGGGGAACATGGAAAGGTTTCTCCCATCATGTTTATAGTAACTCTGCTTATTAACCCGTTATATAGTAGAGAAGCTGGGTAGCCTTAGAATGAGTTCATGAGCTAGCATTAACCATGAGATCAGAAAATTGTCAGTGGCCACTGCTTCCTTTTCATTATAAATTAACACATACAGAATCGTTTCTGGTCTCTGTTATACAGAAAGTTTAAATTTTAATCCTTAAAATTTTAAATGAACCTAACATAATTACTACATGTCATTGAGTAGACACATTTTGTACATATTTCTTCAAATATTAGTGAACATGGAAAGAGTCTGCAGTTTTATTTTTATTTCTTTTTTGATGACGTTTTATTTAACCAAATGTTTCAAGAATATTATTATTTATTCATTTTTGAGGCTAGAGTGAAAGGTGTTGTTTTTCTGATTTCCTTCTCAGTCCATTTGGCATTTACATATAGAAATACTACTGATTTCTTTGTATTAATTTTGTATCCTTCTACGTTGCTAAAAGTGTTTATCAGCTGTAGGAGTTTGAGGGTGGAATTTTTAGGATCTTATGTATACAACTGTATCGTCTGAAAATAGATACTTTGACTTCCTCCCTTCCTACTTATATCACCCTGATCTACATCAGTTGTCTTACTGTTCTAGCTAATATCCCAAGTTCTGTATTGAATAGATATAGAAAGAGTGGACAACTTTGTCTTGTTCCTGATTTTAGTGTAAATCTTTTTAATTTTTCTCTATTTATGTTGTAGTTGGCAATGGGCTTGCTATGAGTCACCTTTATTATATTGAGGTGTGTTCCATGTATCCCTAGTATCTCCAGGACTTTTACTGTGAACGAGTGTTGGATTTTGTCAAATTACTTTTCTGCATCTAATGAGGTGATCATATGTTTTTTTTTTCTTTTTGTATGTTGAACACCTCTGGGATAAAGCCTACTTGATCATTCTGAAAGACCTTTTTGATGTGTTCTTGTATTCAGTTTACAAGTATTTGATTTGCAACTAACATTTGAAAGTAATGATTGTGAACAGATGGGGTTTACAGTGTGACTTACTATGTCACACTAACAGCTTTCATGATGAGATTTTTAATGTTTTCCCTTTTTATCCATTTTTTCTCTTAAATGTTTTATTGTGGAGAGGGTACAAGGGCAGGGGGCACATGCAAAGGGATGGGGAAATGAATAGGATCAAGATACATGATGTATAAAAGACACATAGAATAATTTTTTTTAACTTTGTATCCATGCTTAAAAGAGACATTAGTCTGTAATCATCTTGTTTTATGAAGTTTAGATATCAAAGTAACTGAAGCCTTGTAAGAAGAGTTGGAGAATGTTCCCTCTGCTTCTGTTTTGTGAAATAATTTGAAGAATGTTGGTGGTAATTTTTTGGAAGTCTGTTAGAATTCTGTACTAAAACCATTTGTCCCTACAAATTTTTTGGGTTGTAGAATTTTAATGACTGCTTCTATTTCACTGGGGGATTTATGTCTGTTTAAATTACTTATCCCATCTTGGCTTAACTTTGGTAGGTGGTATATATTAGGAAAATTATTAATTTCTTTTAGATTTTCCAATTTAGTGAAATATAGGTTTTTAAAGTGTGTCCTTATGATTCTCTGGATTTCCTTGGTATATGTTTTAATGTTCTCCTTTTTATTTCTAATTTTGTTATTTTGGATCTTCTCTCTCTGCCTTTTAATTAATTTGGTTTTCTCAAATAATCAACTGTTGTTTTGCATTGTTTTGTTTATTTGTTTCTATTTTATTGATTTCAGCCATGGGTTTTATTGCCATATACTTCTTTGGGTTTATTTCTTAATTTTGTTGTAGAGCTATCAGGTATGCTATTAAGTTATTCATATTAGATCTCTCCAAATCTTTTATGTAGGCACTTAGTGCTATGAACTTGCCTGGTGAACTGCCTCCATTGTGTCTCCTAGATTTTGGTGTGTTGTGTTTTCATTCTCATCCAATTCTAAAAAGTTTCCTGTTTCTTTCTTGATTTTTGACTTGACCCATTTTTCATTGTGCAGTGAGTTGTTCAGTTACCATGAGTTTGTAAGCATTCTGCTGTTTCTGGTTGTTTGATTTTATTGTTGTTTATTTGTTTGTTTATTATCAAGCTTTAATATGTGGTGATCACATGGGATGCAGGCCTTATTTTGCTTTTTTTGTTTCTGTTGAGACTTGCTTTGTGTCTGTGTATAGTGGTCAATTTTGGAGAAAATTCCATGAGGTGTTTAGAAGGAGGTGTGTTTATTTGTGGTTGGGTGAAATGTTCTGTAAGTATCTGCTAAGTCTATTTGATTTATGATGTCAGTGAGCTCCAGCACTACCCTGTTTAGTTTTTGTCTGGATTACCTGTATATTGGTGAGAGTGGGGCATTAAAGGCACCCATAACTATAGGGTGAAGGTTGTTATGCGATGTTAATTGAACTAGTGCTTCTTTTATGAACTTTTTTGCCCTTCTATTTGATGCATAAATACTTAGAATTGTAATATTCTCTTGGTGGGTTTTTCCTTTAGTGAGTATATAACATCCTTCCCTATCTCTTCCAAATAGTTTTGATTTAGATTCTATTTTATCAGATATGAAAATGGCTACAGAAGCTTATTTCTTGGGTTCATTTGCTTGGAATACCTTTTCCCGTCCTTTTACTTTTAACATCTACCCTTGGTCTCTTAGATGTAGTGGGAGGATAAATCCTGTTTGAATATCCAGTCTGTCAGTCTGTTTATTGTTATTGAGGAATTGAGACCATTGATGTTGAGAATTATTCATGAGAAGTGTTTGTTGATTTCCACTATTTTGCTATGATGATGTGGAGTTTTGTTACCCCTCTTTTGATTAGTTGTTCTGGGATTATTTGTTCGTTATGTTTTTCTTGGATTTGGTTAATGTCTTGAGATTGAAGTTTTCCTTCTGGTTCCTTCTATAGATCTGGATGTATAGATAGACATTGCTTAAATTTTGTTTTAACATAAAATGTTTTTCTTTCTGCATCTATTGTGATTGAATTTTTTCTGGGTATAAAAGTCTGTGCTGGTATCTATGATTTCTTAGTGTTTGTAGAACACCTTCCAAGACTCTTTGGCTTTTAGAGTTTCCACTGAATAGTCAAGTATTATTCTAATGAATCTTCCTTTGTTACTTGGTTTCTTTTCCCTTGCATCTTTTAATATTCTCTCTTCAGTCTGTACATTTAGAGACTTGATTATCATGGGAAATTTTTTCTGGTCCAGGCTGTTTGGTATTCTTTATGCTTCTCACACCTTGACAGACATCTTTAGATTAGGAAGTTTTCTTCTATCATTTATTTGAAAATATTTTCTGGGCCTTTGACCTGGCTTTGCTCTCTTTCACTATTCGTATTAGTTGTAGGTTTTGTCTTTTCTCTGTGTCTTTAATTCCTGGATGTTTTGCTCCTGGATATTTTATATTTAAACTTTCCTTTGACTAAAGTATCCATTTCCTCACCTCTGCCTGAGATTCTCCCTCCCAACTCTTTAATATTTAGTGAGGCTCACCTCTGAGGTTTTTGTTTGACTTTCTAAATTTTTCATTTCCAATCTTACCTCAGTTTAGGTTTTCTTTAGTGTCTCCATTTTTACATTCATGTATTGGATTGCTCATTTTATTCCACTGTTAGTTTGTATTTTCATAGATTTCATTATTGAATGTGTTCATTTCTTTAAGGTCCATGAACATATTTATAATGGCTATTTTAAAGTCCTTGTCTTGTACTTCAGATATGCTGCATTTCTCAGGGCCTACTACAGTAAGCCTATTAATAGTAGGGTAACTCTGGTGGAGGTACACTATTGATTGTGTTTTTGTGCTGGTGTCTAGGCATCTGGGTTTGGGGTGATTGTTTTTCTAGGTGTCTTGTCTTTGTCAGCTGGATGCTCTGTTCTTTGGTTTCTGTTGTCCTCTCTGCAACAGATATGTGTGCAGGCTGTGTGCTAAAATGTGCACTGGTTGTGAGTTGTTTGGTAGAGTGCTTTTGAGTCTCTGTCACATTTGGTCACCAGTGGTTCAGGGTAGAATGAATTTCTGAGCTTTGGAGGCTTACGCAAAGGAATAGAGTGGCCTAAAAGGGAGTGGGTGCTAAAAAGGTCCACAAGAAGGAGGAAATCTGAGTTCTCCACGAGATTTGGCGGGGTCCTCAGAGAGCAGAATCAGAGAGAAGGTACAGCTCCTTACAGGTAGTCTGCTACAGGGGCTGTGGATGAGACTGGGAAACTGGAAATCTGAGAACAGGAATATGAATAAAGACAGCCTACTTGTTTCTCAGGCCAAAGCAGGGAAGATTGAGTCCAACGAGAGGCTACATGGAGTCCCTCATGAGTGGAGGCAGGAAAGATGGACAGGCTCCTTCCTGCTATGGGTCTGCTTCAAGGCTGGGGATGAGACTGGGGAATTGTATATAGAGGACAGGAAGCGGGTGGAGATCTGTCTACCTGATTCCCAGACAGAGTTGCCCAGCAGTGTTTCAGAGCAAGAGTGCCTTCAGGTGAGACAAAAGGAGAGGTAGGAAGGCTGAAGGAGGTCTGTGGGCTCCACTGGGAATAGGAGAAAAGAGGAGAGATCCCAGCAGAGGGGCTGCTATAGGGCTGGGGATAAAACCAGGAAACTGAAGTTGGAGAACAGGAATGTGACTGAAGATCAACTAGATCCCAGGCTGATGTGGCCAGTGGGTGTCCAACAAAAAGTGCTTCTTGGTTTTGGTGGCTGAGACAAAGTGATGGAGTGAGGGACCTGGGGATCCCCTGTGTTGTATGACAAAACTTTTCCTAGGAAATTGCATTCTCTCTCTCCTCTCTCCTCTCTCCTCTCTCCTCTCTCCTCTCTCCTCTCTCCTCTCTCCTCTCTCCTCTCTCCTCTCTCCTCTCTCCTCTCTCCTCTCTCCTCTCTCCTCTCTCCTCTCTCCTCTCTCCTCTCTCCTCTCTCCTCTCTCCTCTCTCCTCTCTCCTCTCTCTCCCCTCTCCCCTCTCCCCTCTCCCCTCTCCCCTCTCCCCCCTCCTCCTCCTCCTCCTCCTCCTCCTCCTCCTCCTCCTCCTCCTCCTCTTCTTCTCTCTCTCTCTCTCTCTCTCTGTCTTTCTCTCTCTCCCTCCAGACAAGAAATTACAACAGTCCAAAGTATGGATACCATAAATGTCCAGGTTGGTGAACCAGTAAGTTTTATTGGGCTTACTTAAAGGAATATGGTAAGAGGTTACTTACAGAAACAGAAATGACTCAACTACAGCTGTATCACCAAAACCCACCCCAGCTTTAGTGACAGCTCATAAAACCTGGGAACCTGGAGCACAGTTCACAGCCTGAAGGCTGACTGACAAAATTGGAGCATGTCCTTTTCAAGTGACTCTGGTATAAACCTCCCTCATGCAGCTCAGCTAGTCTCTGCTTTTTCCAAATAGCTGGTCAAGGCTGAGTCTTCTTTGTGGATTTATTGCTCACCCTGACAAGGAGGGGCCTAGTGAATCTGATCAGTTTCAGGGACATCCTGAAGCTGCTTTGAGTAGTTTACCTTCCTATTTTAGGATATTCCTGCAGGATGTAATGTTTTCTAGGAAACATCTTTTATACAATACCCTAGGAATAGTGGCAGAGAGAGAGGAGAGGCACCAGCATGTGGAAGTCTACAGGGCTTGGCATAAGACTGGGAGACTAGAATTGGAGGACAGGAGGGAGAGGGAAGATCACCCACCTGATTCACAGGCAGAGTGGCCATTGGTTTTTTGTTGTTGTTGTTGTTATTTTATTTTGTTTTATTTTTAATTCAGAAAGGTTGATAAGGTTTAGAAAAACTATGCAAAAGACTAACCATAATTTTAATTTAAATGTGTCATCCTTCTGCCATTTCACGACTCTATTGAGTATGAGTTTGAATGTTGTTTGGCAGGCAAACTTTTGAATAGATTTTTAAGAAGTTTCTGTACAACATTCTTTTCTATTCTTAGGAGAATTGCTATAATCACATTTCTAAGAACCTTCAACAATATAAAAACAAGCTACCTTGTGGGCACACAGAGATAAAAACCCACCATCTTCTTGAGATTTTTAGGGATTAGATAGAATCACATCCCGAAGACTTTGGGAATATACAATGCTGCCTAGAATAGGTTATAAAAATCCATTTCTCATATTACCAAAACTTTATACCTTTGAGATGTTCACATTCAGAATTTTATTATAAAATTTCCAGAAACTGAAAATCTGGTTTTGATCCTATAAACATTCACATGCTACGATGAGTGGTAATTACTAGAGTAAAACACAAACATTTAAGCTCCCAGATAAAAGGCTGGACTATATTATCAACAAAGTCTGAACAGATCATGCTGGTATAGCCAATAATCTATTTTATAAATTGGCATACTTTCAAGTGCAAACTCAGCCTGAAGTCTCCAGAACACATCTTCATGGGAACAGATATTTCAATACATTTCTCACAAAACACACCAAGCTTTTCTTACATATTTATAGAGTAATTTATATGAAAAAAAGTATACATCTCAAAATTTCTAACCCATTCCAACTACTACTTTAACCAATGTATTCTAAGGAATAAGCCAGGAAAATAAAATATATGTGGTTTATAGTGCAAAAGTCACATTCTTTAAAATGATTAATATAAATTTATTTAGATATTTTAATATCTAAATAAATATTTTTATGTTTTAATATGCAAAGATCACAGCCAAACTTAATTGATAATTACTTGCAAATATTGAACTTAGTGCTTGTAATCCGCCCTACATCACGGATAAGAAAGACATTTATGCTTCTAAGGAATCTTATAGCACACCTAAGAAGGAAAAAGCAATACAGGAACTAAGGTTTTTTTCTGGCTAAGGACAATGCAAGTGGATTCAATAGCCTCTGAGCTCCATTTTGTTTTTGTAGCAGAAATAAGGTCTGCACAGGGAGTTTCTCTGCCTTTGGCAGCAGCACGCTCAACGGAAGGAATGTGTTTATTCACATAGGTGTCATTTGTTCCCCAATTTATACAAACTTGGTTTCATACTTTTAAAATCATTACAAATAGTGATTACGTCTTCTCTGTTTTTGAGGCATTATTTTCTTATCTCTGGAGAAATATATGCATATAAAAGCTGGAATGAGTTAGAGACGTGTCACTGGGGCCCACAACTCAGCCAAGAACTGTGTGTGTTGTTTGTTCTTATAATTTAGATTGAATCCCAAGAAATGCCTTTGGCTACAGATTTCCCTGATATAAAAAGTATTCATAAAAAGCAGTAGTGGATTTCTTGCTCTGAAGCCTTCTAAATATAATCTTTTTCTTTGTTTGTGGCTGTGGACAAATGGCTTTGTCGATAGATAAGTAAATTACAGGATCCAGCTCCACAGTAATGAGAAAATACCACAGCTGGTCACCACCAACTCTGTTATTAGTGGGTAGTCACAAACGGTTCAAGATGATCTTTGATGATTCAGTTACAGCCACCACCATTTCAAAACAGAAAATGCTAATTCGATTATTCTGGTTGTTTCTGTTTAAAGTGCTGTTTACCAATACATAATGAAATCAGCTCAAGGAGCTGCTGCGTGGGCTGCCTGGGTCCTGTTTCCTTCTCACAATGAAGCAGGGATACAATTTGACTGCCCACCACCCAGTACATTCATGA
Source organism: Peromyscus maniculatus bairdii (assembly GCF_049852395.1). NCBI lineage: Eukaryota > Metazoa > Chordata > Mammalia > Rodentia > Cricetidae > Peromyscus > Peromyscus maniculatus. Next base: position 59,042,686 of record NC_134857.1, read on the forward strand.
CAGATTAGCAGTGAATCTGTATCTGTTTGACTGGGAAGTTAACCACTGTTATGGTTGACTATGTGAATAATGGTATAAATGATTAAAGTGGAGTCTTATGGAAAAGCTACATTAGTGTCGCCGTGAAGTACAAATGACTCAATTCACATGACATGTATATTCCCTGCAATAGTCTTTATTATCGTACTTGTTCAGAGGTCATTGTTTTGTAGATAAAAAGCACGTGGTGAGGTTTGTGTATTTGTAGTGCATTTTCCATGTATCAAGATTGAGGGAAAATGTGTGTGCATGTGTGTGTTCAGCTTCAAAATGATACACACAACCAACAAAAATGAACTCAGCAGGCTAGCATGTTGTAGTTGAATTGGACATAGCAGGTTGCATTCATATATTTGGGCATGTGCATACACATACATACATAACAATAATAATCAAAGAAAAAGAGACTATCAATTTGAGAATTGGGAAAATGGAAGGGATTTGGGGAAGAGGAGCTAGGAGATATTGATGGGAGGAATGGTATGAGGGAAAAAAGAATGTAATTCTACTTCAATTAAAACCATATTTAAGAATAAAAATAAACTCTAAAAGGGGGAGATAAAGCACAGCATCGACTCACTACATAGTGTTAGTACACAATAACAATTTTAATAAAGTGATAGTGAGAGATGTAGTAGGCGTCCCTTTGATGTTCCTCTGAAGTGGTCGGTTTGTGCTGAGATAGGTTGGAAGGAGGCACAGACAAAACAAGTGTGCCCGAAGCAGGGCCAGGCTGAGGCAGAGCCAAGTGGGGAAAGCCAGACAGAGGTGGGAAAGGAAGTTAAGGGCCATAAAAGACTACGAAGCATGGCAGAAAGCTGAGGCCATCAAAAGAGCAAAACATAATAAAAATGAAGGTTAGACTTGATCACATAATAACAAAATGCTTCTACATGAAAAATAGCTGTCTGAACCACAACTGAAAGGCAAAGTGATTGAAAAATCACACCAAAAGTATTCTCTCCTCAACTTCTTTAAAGAACATCTTTAATCACTAAGACCAACTCTTATCTGTGTAGAAAAGCAGTTAATTTTACAAATTCCTAATTCAGAGAGAATGAAGAAAAATCTCACCCTCGCGTGGAAAACACAGACCTCTTGAGAACTCAAAGGCCACACTGTCTAAATCAGCATCAAGAAAGCCTTCTCTCCACTTCAGGATCAAGCAGAGTAAAAAACGCAGACACAGCTATTGAGGCAGAACAGGGAGTCCTGTTCACAAATGGCATGGGTGTAAATGAGATAATCGTTCTTTTTTAGAATCGTGGCAAAGAATTTTAAATATGGTCAGAACTGTGATTCTGGGAAAAACACAAATCTGCTGCTGAGCAGCGTGCTGAAGGACGTTCTCAACCCCGATGGCACTTTGTGGTGCCAGGCTATGGAGTAGGAGAGGCACTGAAGCCACCTCCAGGAAAGACTCATAACCCATCCCAGGCTGTTAGCTGGATTCCCCTGGGTGCCCAAAGAAGCTATCTGTTGATAGGAGAAGAGCCTGCAGCCATTATCCACAGATCTAAAGGAGGACTTTCCCTCTCTACCACTAACGCCAAACCACACCTCACCCTAGTTAACACTAGGTAAGCAAAATTTACATCCAGGGAAGACCTGTAACATGGAATGTAATTATCAAAGTAGCTAATAGAAGTAACACAGACTTCCAATTCTAGAGATTGAGCCTAGTTATATTTAAGGTTATGTGAACTACAATACCAGAGAAAAAAATGAGAATTATACAAAAATAAATTATAGAAATATTACTGAACATTTCTTTATTTTTTCCTGGACATTTCTTTATTGGACTGTCTCATAAAAATTTGAAATCAAGTTTATCTACCTTCAAACTTGTTTATGTTTTTAATTGGTTTACCGGATAATAGGTCTCCAATTGGTTCACTCATACTCCATTTTATTAACTCTTTACATCATTCCCTCTCTCCCCTACTCTCTTTCCACTCCAGTACAGCCCTGTTTTACTCTTATTTGCATATGTGCCACAGTTCTTCCTCATTTTATGCAAGCCCCACCTACAGTCACCTGGCTTTCAGAAGTACCCCAAGTTAAAGACACATGACTAAAGAGTGAGCACTAGCGTCCTCTTATGAGAAAAAAAATTATCTAAAATTTTATCTGCAAGTTTTATAATTTTGCCTTTCTTCATAGCTGAATAATTATATACCACGTCTTCATTATCTATCATCAGTTGATGCACATCTGGGATAATACCATTTTCTAGTTATAGTGAATGGAGCTACTGTGAACATGGCTGTGCAAGTGTCTCTGTAATGGGACATAAATTCCTTAGCATGTATGCTCAGGAGCTGCATGGCTGGGTCATACAATAGATCTGATAATCCAATTAAAAAACATAAAAGGGAGTTTAAAGGCAGATACACTGCGGAGTTAGACAATGCCTATCCTAGAATGAATGGGTCACTAAACAAGAGGTAGCAACTCTGGGATACCTCTATAGGAGTTGTTGGTCAATGACAACCTAAAGCCTCCCCACAACCATATGAATTCTTGCCATTCATTTTGTTTACCCATCAAAACTAGCTGACATAACCCTATTGCTGAAGATACTACATGCCTTGGGTGCAAGGTAGTTAACTCAAGATAGCACTTAGATGGTAGCTTACTCCAGGCTAACTAGTTTCCATGGTGCCAGATGGTACTTTGTAGGCTTCTGAAAATCTAAAGGCATCAGCAGTTTTATCCAGGTATAAACTCTATGAATTAGAATACCATTCTAACAGGTATAATGCAGCATGGAGTAATCAACTTCTTAATTGGATTGAAGGCCTTCTCTATAAAAGAGAAGAGTCTTGGTTTAGGGGTCTTGACTGAGGCTGAGCTGAATTAACATAACATCTAACCACCTTCTCAATATCTATCTATATGTATGCCCACAGGTAAAGCCTCCTCTCAGATTTAAACAGAGAAGCCTCTCTTTGCACTGAGTGAAAGTGAACACAAAGAGCCATGGCTGCACAAGATTCTGAAGGCTCAGCCCCAAATAAGGCATTTACATCCTTTATGCTCAGAGAACATCGTGGAAGAGGAGGCAGAAAAACTGTAAGAGCTAGAAGATGAGAGAAGGTTTGCAAAATGCCATCTTCTAAGCTTGATACAGCCATAGCAATCATGAACTCAGCAGCTGTGCCCACTGACTTCCCTATTGTCAGCTCTGGAAGAAGAAGAGATTCATGGCTCCATACCATCCACTGCTAAACTATTAGAATCTAACAGATTCTAGAGTCAGGAAAGCAATAGTATCTGGCTATGTACAGGATATATATAGAGAGTAATCAGAATGCATTAAATCCATAAGTGAATTTGTCAAAGAACAAATATTATTCATAAAAATTAAAATAAAAAAATGAATTAAAAAATTATATCTAATTCTAAAAGGAAATTTATGCAAGACATTAACTTTATAAAAGCAGCACAAAACTGTTAACATAAATTATGATCACAATTTATATATACAGTGTAGATTCAGTTATTTTGGAGTGCTGAAATTATGAATAACTTTATGCTATTTCCACCAATTATTCAAACATTTTATACCAAATGTTTGCTATATTAAAAAAAATATTCTAACCATGTTTATTACAAGAAGGGGGCAATGAAGGAAGAAGCAGGAAGAGAAAGAGAAGAGAAGGAAATAAGAAAGAAAAGCTCCAAGTTTGTGCTTAGGGCACTCTAACTTTCAGTTACATCAAGCTGCCCTAAGCAAACAAGTCAGAGCTTCTCAAACAGGATGCTGCAGACAGGTGTCGATGAGCAGAGACAAGCATCCTCCAGCCCTGGACAGTGTGCCACGGTGTCACAATGCAGCAAGCACACATATAGGTCACCATCAGCCTCGCTGTTGACCCTGGTGTTCAGTACGTGGTTACCTCCAATCTGTACACATAACACAGTGTGAATAACACTAATCCTCATAAATACAACACCTTGGCTACAGAAAAGGATTGGGCTTTATACACCCATTACCTACATTCATACAGAAATCCTAAGATGCTTCCATTAAGAAAAGGTGAACTGGGGCTGGAGACATGGCTCAATTGTCTGCTCTCCCCGGGGACCCAGGTTCAATTCCCAGCACCCAGATGGAAGCTCACAACTGTCTGTCACTTCAGTTCCAGGAAATCCAACACACTCATAGACATACATGCAGGCAAAACGCCAATGCACACAAAATAAAAATAAATAAATTACTAAATTTAAAAAAAAAGTGAAGTGAAAACATATTCCCAGCATCACAAGACCTAAATTAAATCAGTACTGGCTAAAAATTTATTACAGTAATACACAGAGTAAATCTGGCATAATGATTTTTAATAGAGGCTAAAGTAGCAGGTTTGTTCTGTACCTGGAAATTTTACTACGGAAACCTGGCAGACGTTTATTTAGCATTCCATTGTGAGACATCTCTCATCACTTAAATAAAGACATTTTACAGTAAGTGTATTTTTGACAGGTAATTTTTATTGTCAGCTTAGTGGGACTTAGAATCACCATGGAAGCACATTTACAGGTGTGTATCTTAGTGTGTATACTTCCAGAAAAGTTTACCTGAGCATGGAAGAGCTGCCCTAAAGGCAAGTGGCACCATTCCATAGGCCAGGGTTCCAGGCTGTATAAAAAAGAGAGAGTTAAATTTGTACCAGCATGTGTTGCTCTCCACTTCCCAATTATGGATGCAACATGACCAGCCATCACTGGGGCCATCATTCCTTTCCTTCCAAGGTGAAGGTGAAGTGTACCTTCACACTTGGATACAAGCCCTTCCTCCTTCACGTTGTTTCTGCCAGGCCATTTGTCAACAGCAATGGGGAAAGTACCTAATACAAGAGTAAATGTGTAGACGTCAACAACGTGTTAATGGTGAGAAAACGACTGGGAAATGAGGCAGGGTCTGCTTCCCTGGCAGAGTCTCAGTGGCACAATGAACCACCTGAGGATGGAATACTCCCTGGAGTTCCAGGACACATACTAAAACCTCACAAAATATTTGCATTCGCATGATCCAGCATGTGTTGGATGGTGAGATCCAGGGTGAGAAAAAGGTAAATTTAAAACTCTTTCTTATCCTTCTCTACCCACCATGAGGTGTTATATGATTTCCCAGGAATCCTTTCCGAGTCCACCCCCACATGATGCTGTGAGTTCCCAGGAGTCCCTTGACCCCATGGAATTTACTTCATTATAACCACTGTATACTAAGTGCTTTGCCAGAGATAGAAGAAACTATACGGATATCGCAATACACACCTGCAAGCTATGACTAAACAAGCAAAATTGTGCACCTAAGTGCAGATCTTAAAAAGAATTATGAGCTTCCCTCCCCCTGCACATGTGCCACCAAAAAAAAATAAAAATCATCCAATCTTTGGTTTTCATCACACTTTTCAGACATTATGGTTAATGTGCTACACTTTCAAAGTTTAAAACTAAGGTAAATGTAGATTATTTTCGGGAATTCTTTTCTTGTAAAGTAGAAACAGAAATGTAGTAAAGTACACTTTTCTGCCTTGGAAATGTGCTGTATTTTAAAGACCTTAAAATCAGAAATGGCACAGAACTTGTGGAGATGCTCAGTTCTGGAAAGAAGGGTACTGGTAAGAAAAGGCCTGGGCCCATGAGGTAAACTCTGGCCTGCCCTTTGGCCATCTAAATCACAGCAAAAACAGCTTTCCCTAGACCAACAGAAAGGGTGAATTTTGAATAGAGGAGTTACCCTGCTTTCTGTGTCTAGCAACCTTCCCTCCAGCTTAGCACCTGGTACTCTGCATTCCAGGGTATGTGCTGGTCTGTATTTTCCAATGGACAGTATGTGCCCTCCATGTGGGTGGGACAAGTGACACATCATGCTCATCACTGTGTCATCAGCTCTAGGCACTATGGTGGTAATGTGTGTAAATGATTTAATACATGCATGTATTCACACAGATAACTTGGTTACATAGGTAACTACTAAAAAGGAAAACTAATCTTAGCTTATCCCTATCCCAAGCACTAAAGTTCAGAAGAGTGTGGAAAATATGAATAAGACAAGGCATCTTGTAGCAAATACAAGCCAGTAGCTGTAAAGGGATCTGGGAGACAGAAATATTCTTTCTCAAGAGTGACAGCAGGACAGCCAGCTGTGTCCTAGGGGAAAAGGAAGGATCAGGAAGGCTCTGATGTAAGAAGACTAAGATCCTGTAAGATGTCCCAAGGGGTCTCAGCACAGGCCTGGGAAATTGGGAGGTAGGTTCTAAGTTAAAAACTGAATACTACACTTATTTGGCAGGTCAATGTGCAGGTGAAATGGGAATATAAATCAAAACATACCCTAGTTATTAACCACCAGATAGTGAGACCACAGCTGTAGTGTAAGAAACTCCACATATACTGAGGTACATAGTCCTGGAGAAGCTTTAATCATGGGAATCTATGAACAGAAATATCTGCAAACATGAGGTTTGGTTAGTTTTGTTGTTATAGTTGTTTGCAAACCAAACCTTCAGCTGAAGTGAAATCTGAAGTAAGTTTTTTTGTTAGTATTCTAATAGTTTCATGTTTTAATACAATACATGAAAATTCTGTTTATGTTTAATTAGAATGGAGGGAAATGTTAAACTTAGAAACAAGAACAGGGAGATGAATGTTCTGCTTTCATACAGCACAAGCACAAACACATTTGCTCTTGTGGAATGCAGTCTGGCAGAGCATATTGAGATTAAGGCTGCCTAAGCTCTGCCCTAGAGTTCTCTTATTTGAGTAAGAAAGCCAGATAAATACTCTCTGGAGTCCAAGGCTTTCCAGTGTTCATTATTCATGATGCCTAGGGACTAGAGAGCCTCTAGTACTCATCAAGAAGGACACAAGTGCTAATATGTACTTGATGAGTGTGGTGAGTATCAGGCTGTATTTTACCATCAGAAATTAGATGACATCAGAGAGTGGCAAATCTTAAATGCAAAAATAAACCTAAATGGAGTACAAGCTCCAGAGGACCAGAGCAGCTGGGTAAACTCAACTCAATATGCCCACAAACCAACACTTTTCAACTTCATCAGCATTCAAACATATTGTTGAACGTGTAGAATATCTCAGGGTAGATGGCAGAAGCAGAGCATGAAAGGGAAAAGATGAAATGTCCATAATGAGAAACTGCTGGAATGAGCCGGTTATGACAGCTGCTGAGACGTGAGCCCTGTAGCTCACACTGCCATCCTACCTTAAGATTTGCACAAGCACCACATCTGTACATCAGTATCTGAAATGCAGATTCATATTCGATTTAGATGAAAACACAAATGTAGATATGTATGACCTGACCTATGGAAATCTTGTGTGTTGATCGTGTGGTGGACTGAGGGTTTCCAAGAGTCAAAACTCTCATTGCTGAAGCAAAAAAAGGTCCCAGCCATTTCCAGAGAGCAGTCAGTCAGTTTCTTTGTCTTCATCTCTCCAATATGATCATCTCTCTGTCATTTCTGCCCCACTCCTTACGTGTTCATGTTAAGTCATTATTGCTAAGTGTATTGCTATTTTACACTGCTGTTGTTTACTATGTAGGCCAGGCTACTCTGGAACTCATAACTCCTACCTCAACATCTCATGTGCTAGGATTGCAGGTGTGCTCTTTATTGTCAATCTATAGCAAATTATCCTTTTGAAAATACTTCAGAGGCTTTGGAAATTTAGGTTTTTTTTAAAACGTCATCCCTTAAAAAGAAAATTTCAGCTCTCTTACATATAAAACCAAATGTTTGCTTAGAACATTTTATATAACTGATACAAGGTTGAAAGAAATTATATACTAAAGCACTACAAAAATTATCAAGACATCAAATTATACAGAACTTTGACAAAAATCAAAAAATAAGGTGGAATCATTTGTCAAAGTTTTTTTTTTACAACACAGATAGATAAAAGAGCAATCAAATATAAGAGTCTGAGTAGAAAACCAATTCCAGAAGTCAGATAATAATAAATTTATCATTATATTAGAGTCACAATTTTATATACACTTTATTGAAGCCCATATACAGAATTTTTCACTCACTTTCTCATATAAGATACATTAATATTATATAAAGTAACTTCAATTTTATTGCCCGAAATCTAATCTGAAAGGTATGAAATTATTTTTTTATTCAATTATTTGTTTTCATTCTTAAAAGTCTCCACTGGGTTAGTACATTTTTATAGCTTATAAGTTGTGTGTCTTATTTGGAAGACCAGAGCAAGCTGTTCCCATCAATAAATAAATGTTAATATTTGGTCCCCTTCAAAACAAAGTGACAGTATCTTCATCAATGAATATGCTGTCCTTGAATAACATTGGACTCCACAGAAAAATAATTTGCTTTTATTCATCCTTTGAAACCATCACATGGCTGGGAGAGCCATCCTAGGATGATCGGATTCATCCCCAAACCTTACATGTGTGGTACGTATGTTACACAATTGATGACCTAAGAACTCAACATTAGAAGCTTGGAACCACGGTGCATTCAGGATCGTTCTTCTGGCCTAACTTTGTTCTACCTTTGCGGAAAAGTTGTAAGAAAGTGAGGAAGAAAATGCTATAAAAAGGGAACAACAGTGAGAAACTGCAAAATACTTCAGAAAAAATAACTAAGGAGAGATAAATCATAACCCAGTGATGCTTGGAAACATGAGAAGATGAAGAGTTATCATCACACTTTTGCTGCATTCAGTCCAGGAGCTTGTGTCCAGATAGAAGCCAGATCTAAAAGATACTGTAACACCAACATCCCAGCATGGAGCTGCAGTAAACCAGGGTAAGTGTGTGGACTGGAGAGTTTCCTAGGTATTAGAAGAGGAACATACTTGCTACCCAGGATGGCAGTGTGCCCTCTAACAAGTCAAGAAGTTTGCCAGGAATTTGAACACCAAGAGCCCAATAAAAGTCACGTCCTCTATGGCTGAAGAGATGGATCATCAGTTAAAAGTGTATACTGCTTTTGTAGAGACCCGAGTCCAATTCACATCAGTCACACTGGGCAGCTCACAACCACCTGTAACTTCAGTAACTCCATCTCTAGGGGCCCCAATGCCCTCTTCTGGCCTCTACAAGCGCCTTAAACTAATTTGATAGCTAAACATAGATACATACCTACATAAATAATTAAAAATAAATATTAAAAACAATTTTAAGGTTATTTTCTCAACCAACCCCACTGCAGAGGGGCTGTAAGAGGAGGAATCTGGAAACTTTCATGTGTGTTCTATGATTTCTTCAGAACTTTCCTCATGTGCAAACCCCTCTCTTCCTGATCAAGAAAGTAAAATAATCCTGACCTACATTTTTTATTGAAATTTTTTTTATTCCGATCACTGTTTCCCCTCTCTAATCTCCCAGATCCTCCTCACTTCCCACTCATCTAACTGCATCCCTTCTTTCTCTTACTCTTTAGAAAGCAAACAGGTAAATTTAAAAAAATAGAGAGAGAAGGAAGCTGTAGATGGTAACTAGTATAGAGACCCAAGACTTGACAATGCACAGAGAGTGAGAAACCTTGGAACACACCGTCCTGAATGAGATAGCTCCATCAAACCTCTCCCCTAGGGACTAGGAGAATGATGCAGAAGAGGACATGGGAAGAAAAGAGCCACAAAGGATGAAAGACATCGAGGGAACAAGACCTTAATGACCCAGCAAGACTGGTGCACATATGAACTCACAGAGACTGTGAAAACATGCACAGAGCCTGCACACATCTAAGCAAGATGGGGGCCCAGCGCTGAGAAGGGAAGTAGACATAAATCTGCATCCCTAACCCAGAAACTACCTCCAGTCAATAACTGTTCACAAAGAAAAGGCAGTTTTCACTACCAGAGTGTCATTGGATAAAAAACGCTTAAGGTCAGTCCCCATGCCCAGATGTAGATGGCCAAAACAAAACTAACTCAATGGTATTTTTGAAGATACTTTTTTCAAATCTCATATTGCTTTCTTAGAGCTTTTTTTTTATCTTATTAGTCTTTCCCTTATATATTATGGTTTCCAATTGTGTGTTTTTATGGGCTTTGTGTGTGTATGAGTGTGTCAGTGTATGTGTGAGTGTGTGTGTTAGTGTGTGTGTGTGTGTGTGTGTGAGTGTGTGTGTGTGTGTGTGTGTGAGTGAGTGTGTGTGTGTGTGTGTGTGTGTGTGTGTGTGTGTGTGTGTGTGTGTCTGCGTGTCTGGGTGTCTGGGTATGTATTTTTTGTGCTTTTCCTATTTTTTAATATCTGGTTTATCCTACACTATAATTTGGAGATTCTGTTATTTTCAGCTTTCTTAAAGAGTATTGTTTTATAGTCAGCTATATTTCCTACTAAGCATGCATATTATATATCTATGATTTTTTTTGTTTATTGTATGCTTCATGTTTTAAATGTTTCTACATATTTCAATGGTTTTATTTATGGCAGTATATTCCATAGCAACTCTATCATTTATCTTGACTTCCATTTTTTTTCATATCTGTTCTGTATGATCCCTGAGAAAGACAAGACCAGGCATCAAGATTCATGTCTCTTAAAGATTTCATTTTGTCCTGAGACTCTTGCCAACTCAAGGGGACAAGGAAAGCAGCTGAGAAAGGAACACTGGGATGAGGGATGCCAGTGGGCTACCATGCAATCTTATAATGGGGTTGGGGAAGGCTAGTGTTAGTTATCCAGAAGAAAATGATTTCCTGTACCTATTAAGGGAGCTAGTACTTAATGTTGCTCATGAAAGACAAAGCAAAGCTATAGTCATATCACGACTCATGCAACCTAACTGTTAATGGCCTCCTCTGCTGTGCACATGCCTGTAGATGTAACCAACTGTCTTATTAAATAAGAAACACAAAACCAATGCAAAGGAGAAAGCCAAGAGGTCAGAGCTAAGAGCTACAACCTTACCCTTCCTCCTGCAGTGGTCCTACCTCTCTGAACCAGAGCTACTTCCTGTGTGTCTGTCTTTTTATAGCATTTCTGTTCTGCCTTCTCATTGGTTGTAAACCCAACCACATGACAGCTTCATCACGGTCTGTCTGTATAGATCTCCAGGGTTTCTATGATTGGTATTGAGATTAAAGGCATGTGTATCCAATACTGGCTGTATCCCTGAACACACAGAGACTTACCTAGCTCTGCCTACCAAGTGCTGGGATTACAAGCATACACTACCACTGCCCTGCTTTCCTATGGCTTGCTAATAGCTCTGACCCCTGGGAAACTTTATTTACTAACATACAAATAACATTTTAATACAAATAAAATATAACCATACATGCCTGTTACTGAGTGGTAAAGAAACTCTTAGTTCAGCTGGCGGTGCTGGGTCTGAGCAGCACTATGTATATGATACTTTCTCATTCTAGTGGAGATCTGTCTATTTGGTACCAATGGACACTTTGCTGAGGTCTCCTGTCCAGGATAGCTTATAGCTTTCTCAGCCCATGTGGCCTCCTCTGCAGGATCTATTCACCTTTTTATTCTGAATTTTAACACTTTCTTAAGACTTACAGTGGAATCTGGGAAGTCTTCAAGCATAATAGTCATTGCATGACCTTTCTTAGCATTAACTCATGTCCTGTGAGGCTCTGGGGCTGGAACAGTAGTGCATGCTGGGGAAATATTCAGAGCTTGGGTGATGCACATAACAGGCTCCCTACACAGGATCTACCATCAATGTGCCAAGGGGAAAAGGAAATGTCAGAGCATATTTCTCCAAAGATAAATATGTAGGATGATACTAAGTTAAGTTCAAGTGACTTTTGAAACATTCTAATTTTACAACTTTTGACATTCCAGTATGCTTTTTCTATCCATGAAAGTCTTGGTATACATGTACTAAATTTCTGCATGAGCAAGTTGGTAGTTCAGTGTGTGTGGAGTTCCTGTCTAGGAAGTGCAGTAGAAGCCAATGTTTTATTATCTTCAAAAGAGGTGAAGCCATATTTCTGCAAACATCATCACAGAATGATACAGTTCAGCCTCACTAGCTCCTATGAGAGTTCTGTGATCACAGCATGCCTCAGTTCACTAAAATTGTTTCATACTTTTAAAGATCAAAAATAATAACATACTCAAATTTAAAAAAAAAAAAGATCTTGCTGCATTTTAACATTCCTGCTTTCCCTGGAGATCTGTGGGCACAAGGACCTTCATGTTCCCAACACATTTTAAACCACAATTTTACAAGTTGCCATACATGTAGTTCTACCCAAACATAAACTATTTTTTATGTATTTTTAGTGCATATACTTTCTAGGTCCTCAATAATCAGTTGTTATGTTAGCAAATAATTGATTATTATTTCTACTGACCAAAGAAGAGTGAATTAATAAAGTCTGAAGTTTATATGCTACAAATTTACTGCATAAAAACAGCTGTTTTTCACATACAATTAATAAAATAACTGTAGGGGCGGTAACATAGGTTCATGGTAGAGGGCTTACCTAATGTAGGCAGAAGTTTCTCTCCTGCCTGTCTGTTCCCAAATACCTAGTAGCTGCTTCCAAAATAATTGACTCAGCGTTTTAATATTACTTATAAATGCCTGGCCAGTAGCTCAAGCTTATTGCTAACTAGCTCTTACACTTAAATTAACCTATAATTCTTATCTCTGTTTAGCCATGTGGCTTGGTACCTTTTCTCCGTTCAACAGTCTCATCTTATTTCCTCTGTGTCTAGCTGGGGAATCCTGACTCTGTCCTTCCTCTCCAATCATCCTTAGTTTGGTCACCCTGCCTACACTTCCTGCCTGGCTACTGGCCAATCAATGTTTTATTAAACCAATTTGAGTTGGGCTCACCTCCATAGTTGTTGCAGTCTGTTGATCCTGGGGCCAGGAATGTTACAATCATAGGCATGTGCCCATGCAAATGCTTTGCTTAAGAAGGAAATTGACACTAGGCAGCCATCACTCCCCAGCCCAGAGACTCTGTTCCTACAGGCTAGTGACATCTTGGGAGCTGGTGCCTACACTATCTTGATGGAAAGATCAAGAGGGTGTCTTCTGCTGTGTTGTCTCTGCCAGAGACACTTCCAGAACCTCATTCAACAGGCCTGAGGACCATGTCTCTCTGCTCCCATATTGTGGGTGCTACACAGCTCCACTGTCTCTTGTTTCATCAGGGCCCATGATCACAGCTAACACATCAGAAGCCAAGAGCTTGGGTGCTGTCCTCCATGGAGCCTCTGAACATATCCAGCTGCTTGTCTAAGGCCCTGTAATCACAAATGCTTCTGGCAGAAACTAGAAACAGATGATCTGACAATCCATCCCACTATGCTGTCTATGTGGAAAGGTAACATTAACATATCAAAGGGATGCTTACACACTCATGCTTCCCACAGCATTGTTTACAGTAGCCAAGAACATGGAATCAACCAGACTGCTCACAAGGGGATGAATGAATGAGTTAATACAGCCTGTTTACACAATGGATTATTGTCATGGACTAGAGACAGGGAGAAGTTGGACAGTAGATACCAAATACAGTTCAATAGTGTTCTAGAGATCAGTAGGGTAACCAAAGTCAATATTGAAAAAGAAAAAATGGCAGTATCCAAAGGCTCCCAATCTAATTGAAATGTTACATGTTCAAGGAAATAAAAATGAGGCTTATTATCTTGATTTTATCATTACACATGATATACAAGTGATGAACTGTCATACTTCAAAACTATGTTTAAATATGGACAACTAAAATAGTTTAAAAGTGATAAGTAAAGAAGTTTTGGATTGACATGAAATATTCAGCATTGAAAGAACACACAGCAAATATCAAAAGTGTCATGCTGGGAGACACACACACACACACACACACACACACACACACAAACACTTTTGTTTTATTGACATCAAGTCCTCAGAAAGGCAAAACTAGAATGATTGACAGCTGATCAGTCATTGCCAAGTGCTGAAAGTGAAGGAAGAAGATTGACTGTAAATGAAAGGTTTTGAATAAAGACAATTTCCTGGTCTTCACTGTGGTGATGGCTACACAAGCATGTTCACTATTTTAAAATCCATCAGCTGCACACCAAGAAATGAGTTGATTACAATGAAGTTAAATTACACTACAACTAAAATAAACAAATGGATATAAGTGAATAAATAAAAAAATGAAATAAAATATTGCCTGGAATTTATGTAACACCAATTAAGATAATACTGTAAAAGTTAAATAAGTTACATGGTGTTAGCTGCCATAGAGAGGAAGAAGGCAGTCAAGAGACACATGGCCAGTGTAGAGATGGGATGGGATATTAGGTTGTGAACACAGTCTCACTGAGAAGGTGACAGTTGAGCTAAGTTCAAAAACATGTGAGGTGAAGTTCCTACAACCCCAGCATTGCGGGGAGCAATGGCTAGAAGCAAAAGCATTAAGAGTTAGAGGTCAGTCTGGACCTATCTTACAAAACAAAACAAAAAGAAAGGGAGAGAGAGAAAGAGAACACTTACGGAGAGATTTGATAGGTACATAATCTGGTAAGTCTTCTAACATAGTTATCACTAAGTGAAGTATCTAGGGCTTAAGAAAAGGGTAGGAGAAAGTGAACAGAAAATAGTAATTTAGCATAATACATTCTTTAGACAAAGGCAAAAATCCTGAGCCTAAAAACCTAAGGAGGTGTTGATGAGTCTTTCTTTTTTGTTGCTATTTTTCGACAGAGAGCAAGAGGTGTTTGGTTCTTATAAAGATTTTCCAAACAAATACAAGCTCAAATATAGAGGAGAAAATGGAAAGGGATAAAGGATAGCTCTTCCCCTCACCCTCGGGATAAAGACTGGATAAGGAAGACTGAGTCTGATGGTTTCTTCCACCTGTCTGACCTGGGGCTTTTACAGCAAGGATGTGAATTTCTTAGAATGTGGTCATTGCTACTTGACAAATTTACCTTTACAACATTCTGTGCCCAACCAAGGAAAGAAAATACTAAACATAGTCCTGAAAGGATGAATCCCTTTCCAGCAGAACCTAGAATGTAATCCCTATTCAGATGTTATAACGAATGCAAACTTTTACCAATTGCACAATTTGGTTCTATTAATTAAAAAATAATAAATTTAGCATCAAAAAAATGAGATGATCCAAAGCATGTGCACCCTGTGAAGCAGGGGACAGCAGGACTGGGGGGAGAGCAGCATAGGTTCTACAGATTCAAACTCACAGGGTACACCATCAACATGCCAAATGGGAAAAAAAATGCCTGAAAATATATACCATCTAGAGGAAGATATGGGATGTTTTTATTTAAAGATTTAAGTTACAAAAGGAAATTTCTGACAGGGAGCAAGATGTGTTTTTTTTTTTCTTATAAAGATTTTCCAAACAAATGCATGATACCATCGTTTTCAGGTCAAATAAAATATTAGAACCATTTTGATAAGTTGAGGAATGATAGTTGACAGTTGAGCCTGTAACAAAGACATCTCTCCTCTCCACTTCTTCTATCACCATTTCTATCCTCTGTCTTCCTTTCTGCTTGGCTTCTCCCATGTTTATGCCAGTGGCTGCCTGGAATACTGACTTCTGTAGTCAGTTCTGGGATAGCTAATTGCCACCCAGGCCTAGTGAGGAGGATGTGGGATGCTTGGTTCCTGGGGGCGGGGAGAGAGCACAACTCATCTGGATCACAGCAATAATCAAGGCAGAGATCCCTTGGAATGCTGAGGATTTTAAGTCTGAAAAGAGTAAGACCTAAAATCCCCTAAAGAAGAAACCAGGCTCTTCAATTCGACTGCACAGACTTCAGCAGTTCCATTTGCAGACACCAGTATGTCCTCCACATACTGCCAAACTAATATTCACAAAGTACAGCTCACCTGTCATCATTCCAGACTGCCACTAAAAGCACTACGCTCTGTCCTGGGCTCTGCACTAGGAGAATCTAGTGACTATATTAAAAGTAAACTGCAGTGGCTTCTGGAAAGTGAACCCAGGAAAGCAGGAATAAAGTCTCATTATGCCAAGGAACAGTTGGTACCCAGGAGATGAGAATAACTTATTTTCCAAATTTAAAGGAGTAGCTATTGCTATTAAAACTATATTTTATAAAGAAAATTTCCCAGCAAAGAGTAGCAAACTATTTGGTTACAAATGTGATTTAATTTTATCATTTAACATGTGTTTGGGTTTAAATTTGTTTTTTAGAGAGCCATAAGCATACATATTTGTACATTTCCCCAGGAGGGATAAATTTTTAATGAACCGGGCTATTCTGAAAGCTACCTGCATGCTCCCTAACAACATACGACTTCTGAAATTCCGAACCAAATAAAGCAGTGTTTAGGGTTTTTTTTCTCTCTCTGAAAGCTACCATTGTTCCATGGTGCCTGAATTTGGCCACATGAAAAAGACATCTTGACTGTTGTCTGTTGGTTATATTAATTAGCATCCCATAAAACCTTTCTTCATGGTTTCTTGTTTTTTTGCTAGCTGCCTTGATATAAGTTAAAAATAAATAAAGCAGGTTCTAGAGTATATCACAGTGGCATGGCATGTTCCTGGCATGCAAGAGGTCCTGGGCTCCATGTCCAGCACCAAAACAAACAAGAAATTGGACCAATCATACTGATAACATCCCCTGAGAAGATGTCATGATATGTAATTTTCACAGGAAAGCTATGTAAATAAGAACAACCAAACCCCACACACGAAAGCCACATTAGAAAAAACAATCATTTCCTTGTTTATACCTTCCCCTCATCTTTTTCACTATTTTTAATATTTTGTTAGAAAACTCTGCTCCCATTCTGCCTTGCTGTCTTTCCCTGACCATGTCTTCCTCTGCTTTCCCATACTGCATGCGATCTTGCCTTCTTGGCCCCAGTCCTCCATAGTCAGACATTTTCTTTCTGTCTTCAAATGTGATTTTTGAGAATGTGTTCTCCTCAGGTTCCACCCATTTTTTGTAATTATCACCCCATCTTCTTTTTACCAGTATTTAAGCATTCTTTGCCTTCCCTACAGAACAGTGTTCTATTCATTTGTTCTCAACTTTTCCTGAGTTCTTGCTTTAAGGAAAGTTTTGGGGGTTTTTTGTTAAGTAGAAAAATCAGTTTGGGGTAGCATTTAGAGCCCCATCTCATGGACATCCAGACAGAATGCTCCATTGAAACTAAGTATTTCTAAATAAAAGTGAACACAAAGCTCCGGTTTCTTGTGAGGAGAATCTATTAAACTGGAGGAATTTAAGCGCTAAGAAGCATCCTTGAAGGCCATCTAGTACCACCTCCTTTCATTTTTATGGATGGAGGAAAACAGGAAGCAGCAGTGATTGACTCCTTCCATGTATCGGGCTTTGTCTTTTATATTGCTGTTGCTATTATTATTAATATATATTTATATGTATAGTATACATGTGTTTTTATTACATATATACATTACATATTTCTGAGATCTGTCCTTATACATCCCAAGAGTTAAATATTCAACTTACTGTCTGCAGTATTTGCCAACCCCCTCCTCAGTGCCGATCCCAGGGGAAGAAAATAAAGAGCTGCATGGCTGGAGCACCTGACATCTTCCAAGTACTTTATGCTCCATCTCCTTTAACAGGCAAAGTTTGACAAGGTCGAAATAGTCAAGTGATCCTCAATGAAAAGTATTCAACTGCCGAGGACCACAAATCTATGAAAAGACAGAAATGGAATTTAAATCTCAGATTATTTCAATTCAAAATCTGTTTGGAGCTATTGCTTTTTGGCTTGCTGTTGTTCCCTGTGTGTGCTCATGCTGCTGATCAGGGTTGTCTGGGAAGCATATGTCCACTTCAGCTGTGTTTTAGTATTGGACATGGAACCCAGGGCTTCTCGTATGCTAACCACATAAATTCAGTGTCTCAATGAGATGACTGGCAATTCCAGAGTCTCCAAGCCAGGTGGAAATTTGCTCTCTTCAATTCTGAGCTTTTTCCGCTCATGTCCACATCAGTCTTGAATCTGTAGGTCACCATGTCTAAGCTGTGATGACCGACAGCCTCTTGGTGACTCTGGTGTTTTTTTAGTGCATGAAGTAGCAGTTTCAGATTAAAGAGAGAGTATGGAAGAAAGTGGTAATGATTTAAGTAATTAACTTAAAGGTCTTGGCTTCAAAATTAATAGCCGGCATTATTTTTAAAGTCACCTCCTGTGATCTATTCTATGACAAAGGCTTTCCCATTCTTCTGTAGCTTTAATCTTAGTGATTTTAGTTTCTTTTCATTGCTTGCATCCCCTTCCAACTCCTTCAGTCAATAGTATATGATTCTTCTTTTCTGATACAAGGATATCTGCTCCTTTTCTGTATTAATAACATTAATTCCTTCATCTGATTCTTTTCTGCATGTAAAGAATCACACAAAAAAACACACTGCAGAATCATCTTACAAAAGATGAAAGTCCTTACAAAATATGAATAAATTATTTAGCTTACACACTTTAATGCTTTGGTAATTCAGCATTATGGACTAAATGTCTCATGTCTTTGATCACGAAGCTAACACAGTCTCTCCACGTCATCCTCAGTCTCAGAATGTCCCATTTGCCTTGATGTGACTAATTAATCCTGTACCCAAACAGCAGCCTGTGTACAGACCCCTGGGGGCAAGCTTGTTTGCTGTGCAAAGATATGGTATTTGTGTTTCACCTTTGAGCTGTAATGTGGGGGTTATTTAGGGATGATCTTTTTTATCATTCACATGGCTTCTATTACAGAGGCTGCAGGAAAGATGTGTATGGAATTAAACTGAAGTGAAATTTCATCACAGTCCTATATTTTGCCTCTGATGCTCAATTCTCTAAGGAAAAGAGATTGAGATTGAGAAGAAATAAATGGAAAATAATATAGAAATTGATGTCAGTTAGTGATACCATCTTCCATTTTCAATGATTTGGGGAGAACCAAGAAGTTCAGGGGTAAAGCTAAGTTCTCAGAAGTTAGTGAATAACTAACATACCAAACAAAGTGTTTTTAATGTCCACTCCACGCCAACAATTATGCTATGTGACTGATTATGTTTGACTGCAAAACAACTTTTGAGTATTTATTATGTTCACTTTAATAATAGGAAGTGCATCTTTCTTAGGGCACTTCTGCATCTCTCTGCAGGCCATGCATTCCAGACATAGTGGAAGTGAAATGTGAACCTTTGTGTGTTTTAAAGCCCCATGCACTCTCACCTTACCAAACTCCTTCACTAAACATAAATTACTCTAAACTGATACACAAAATAGATCCTCATACAAAACAATTATCTAAAAGAGAATTACTAACACTGCTCTCCATAGAGAGTTTAGTCTGAGACATTCAGTAAATTGATCAATTTATTAAAGGCTTCAGTCCTGAAGAGTCTGTCTTGTCATCTCATATAAATAACACAGCCAGCTGTGAAGTCCATAACAGATTGAAAGTAATGAGTCTTCATTTCCAGATGCCAAGGGGACTGTAGGAGCTAGAACTAGTCACATGTTTCCACAAGGTGCATGCCTCTTCCCTTTGCCTCCTAAGTCAAGCATCAGGAAGGTCACTCACCCCTGTGAATGTTCTAGACAGAAATACAGACAGTGGTTGAAAACTCATTTAGACAGTGAGTACTTCTTCAGCAATAATAACCAGTTAAGAGGGACTTATACTGACATTTTAGTATGCTGACATTTTAGAGTTAAGATTCTCCCTTAGGTGTTCTCAGGAGTAAATATAGACACACCAATTTTAACTGTTTATGTCAATAAGTAGGTCCTTCTATAAATACTTCACTGGTGGTAAGTTAGTCTTAGATCATGCTCTGGTTGTCTTCTGATGCAGCCAGCTGAAGTCTAGACAAAGTCCAGTTCCTATAAAAGAGTTTCTATAGTAACCAAAGGCTTTAGACAATAACAAAGAACGTCTTGAATTATTTGATGTTTCATATTAGGAAACAGAGGCTAAAAGAGATTAATTGGAGCTAGGGATACGGGGATATATCTCAGTGGTACAGTGCATGATTAGCATTCAGGATGCTCCAGGTTGGACCCCCAACACTCCCCTCACACACATACATAGAAAATTGACTTGGCTGAGATTGTTCATTCTGTGGGAGATAATTGATCTAAGAATTCCTAGATTCCTTCTACTGTATGGAACTGTCAAAAAAAAAAGGCTGAAAATGGTGCAGCCTCAACTCTAGAAAGCCAAGCAGCAGGAGGAGGCAAGGGCAAATTTAGTGAATGTGGCTAATCTGATTAGCATCTGATTCCACAGCAAGCCCACATGATTTCCTTTAATGCCCCAAAGGTGTAAGTAGCTCACACCTGACTGTTGTTTTTAAATGTGTCTTTCATCTGTGCACTATCTACTCCGGGCTTCCCATCCTGTGCTTGTTGAGTTTAAAACACTGGACAGTTTTTCTGATCTTGGATTTGTATAATCACACTTCTCAAGGATGCACACCTTTGTATGGCTGGCCCTTCATCTTATGGAAACAAATTCCAAAAGAAGTGAGGCTGTATCACTAACTCAGCAGAAATCTTATCTACTGCTTCTTAAAAATGACGTATTAAAACAATAAAATAAAATTTAAATTTTTTTAAAAAATGACGTATTAATCTAGTGTGAAGAATAAATAAATTTGTTAAATAAAGAAAGTGATATCAAATAACTCAAGTAATAGTTTTCAAAGTAGGCCTTCCTATTGAAGCCGGCCAACTACACCATCTGCTCTCATCTCCCGGGTGTCTGGCAGCTTCATTTCTACTTCTCTCTTTAAATAATTGTAAATTGCATCAGTTGGGGGTACTCATTTTTCTCAAAAGCAGTTTAAAAATCATCTCTTCAGCATTCATGCTCACCCTATAGGCCCCATTCTATCTACGTTGAAGACTCCCAAACTCCATTCCTTTTACCTCTTTTATACCTCAGCACATTTATGCTCATTCCCGTGTTCTGTCTGATCTCAAAGGCCAGTCTTCTTAGATAGCCAAATCCCACCCAAATGGTACTGAACATACGAAATATTATTTTCTGTGACCTTTCTCAAACTTGCGAACTATCGAAATCTCACCCTCCTTCTAGCTTAAGTAACACTTATCATTTCTGTCACTTTACTGACATTTAGGAACTAGTGAATTCAGTAGATACAGGGAAAATAGCTCCCAGGGTATATTCTGGCCTTTGACATCATTGATCGTATCTTGGACAGCACTGCTAATACAGCTTTTCCCTGTAAGGAAAATGCTGGCATGAAATACCAACGCCATAAAATGAGGCCACAGATGAAATAAGGAAGATCTCTGGTAAGCAGTGATGGGTCCATTCAGAAGGTAGAGCTTTCTCCGGGCCAGGAATGTAACTATCGTGTTAGACTCTTCCAATAGCATCATCTCCTTCCAGTGAACCAGAGGAAAGGTTAAGTCCGCTTACTCCATGTCTCTCAGAACCCTGGCCCTAATGCTAACTATATTATTTGTTCCTTAGCTGCCTATCATTTATCTAGTTATTTATCTTTTAGATCTGAGGTCCCAAAACTCTATTTGATATTGTGCTCTGTGATCCCAAGGTTAGACATGGCAAACTAGGTTTTTATCCTAGCAGATAAAATCCTGAGGGTTTTTCCAGTAAGGAGAGTAGAGAGGGGAGGTGTTATGAATTTGCACAAGTGGGCAACCCCCAGCTGGCCAGGCTAGGGTATCCCACCTGTGAAGGAAAACATACTGGGCAGATGCAGTGCGGGCGGCGGTGCATGCAACGTCATTTACACCCAGGCGCTGCATCCATGTGGAGAGTTTATTATAACAGAGAAATGAAGAGAAAGATAAGAAAGAGGGAGACAAGGAAGAAAAAGAGAAGGGAAAGAAAGCAGAAGTGTGCACACCTCATGAGGATGGAGAGATAGAGAGGGCAAGAGAGAGAGAGTGGAAGAAGGAGAGAGGAAGGGGAGGAGTTTTTCCTTTAAAAAGAGGCTTTTATGTCAGGCAGCTGCAGGGCAGCCCCAAGGGGCGGGATTTCTAGGGGCAAGTCAGAATATTAACATTCCTCCGTTTCGATTATTATGAAAAGAGGTGGTTTATGGAAGCAAGTAGGGGAACAAGGGGGCTCAATCCCTGAGACTGCTTCAAGATGACAAGAGGTGAAGTGGGGAGAGGGAACCCTGAGTCATGCATCGGGAGAGATCTCAGGAGTAGAGTCTGTTCTTTGAGGGAGCTGAGATGGCAGGTTGCAACAGTGATGTTCCAGGAGCTTGGGGGAAATAACAATCCCACTGCCTTGCCCTGCCTGCTGGCAGTCTGAAAAACTCTAGGATCCTGTGCTACCTACCATTTTTCTGGCTGGAGGACCGTGAGGGACTCTTCACCCTATTGGATTGGTAAGATTCTTCCCTTCCCTTCTGTCATTTCCCACAGCTGAGGATTCATCTTGTTTCGCTGGCTGGTACCACGTGTCTTTGGGGCTTTAAGCCCCCTGACCCCATCCCTATACAACAGCAAGTGGAGATGACCTGTGCCCGCTCAACTCCATGGCCCATAGCCTTTGTGATGACTGTCATTGGCTCATTGGCTATCTTGCGCCTTCATCATTGGCCCTCGCCAACCCTCTGGGATGCTGGAAGTCAGTCTGCTGAGCCTTATGCCTCATTGTGGAAAAAGGGGGCTTACCCTCCCCCATGCTCCTCCAGCCTCTGCGAAGCAATTATGCCATCACCTGCCACCAGGTTCCTTTCTGTGACATGTAAAACTGCCTGACAGGAAAAGCTCACTCACTGTCTTTCCCTGTCTCTTGCCTCTAATTCCTCTCCTTGTCTGTAATTCTATCTCTTAAATCTTTTCTCTCTGCTGCTAATTGCCAGGACCTCCTGCTCCAACCTCAAGACCTTAGTGCTGAGGCCCTGCTCTGCCTCCGCAGCCCCGGGACTAGCCAGCCACAGAAATGTTTGTTCACTTGGCTGTATTTCTGCCACTGCTGCAGCCGCCGCTCATGCTGTTGGGTCAAGCCAGGTGGCGCATAGCCCTCCGCCCACACCATGGCCACTTGCACCATGCCGCAGCCCGGAAGGGTCCCCCTCTCCCACCCAGCTGCACTGCCGCTCCATTTCCCAGTGTCCTCCAAAGCACCGCCTCTGAGCTTCAATGCGTGAACCGTAAAAGTTTCCCCGAAAAACTTTTCTCTGCCTTTCTTTCAACAAGTCTGTTTCCTATGTGTGAATGGAAATGTATGATTTATGTGGCCACCTACATTTCTTTATGGCTGACTTTTAAATACTTCACTTTATATGTTTCTTATCTGTTTGTTTTGGGAAAAATAACCCACGTGAATACAAGCTCAGGTGCCATAGTTGATAGTGGTGATCAGGTGGTCAGGTAGTGCCATCTTAAATAAGGGCAATCACATGATCAAGGTGCCATCTTAAATAAGGTCAAAACAAACAGGTCATATGGCCTCACTGCCATCTTTACTAAGGGCAGCAAAAAATCATTCCCTGTCCACGCTCAAGCATGGGCTGGGCACCCAGCCCTCAGGCCATCTCTATGGAGGTCAGGGAATCACCTCACACTGTGCATTGTTTCACCACTGGTTTATGAGCTGAGAAAAAGTCCTCCAGTCTTGGCCTGGTATTCCCCAGCTGCTGCTCTCAGGCTTGAGCAGGCAGGGCCTGAAGACTCATCCTCCCCACATGCTGGTGATATCACTAACTTGCCAGCTCATTTCATTGCTTGACTCAGTTGTGGGCAGGGGAAGCATGCTCCTATGCTGGGATAATGTAGCAATATAACAACATGCCTGGGTTCTCTCCTTACCTTTAACTAGCCAGAGTCCTGACCGCCTGCACCCTGATTCAGCTTGAAGCAACTATGGAGAATACATCATCCTGTGCTCCCTGTTCCCATGACAGGCTGGAGGAGTAAGTTAAGGATGGAAACCCCTGGCATAGGGGACCAGATTGGCTATCTAATGTTCATTTATATTCATTAATTAAAATGGTTCTACAATAAGATAAGACACTTGAACTTCTTTATGCAGAACTAGGGAGGTATTGTATGACCTTAAGATTTTATTATTTCTATGTAAGTCATTTAGGATGGCGTTTCTAGTCCATCAAGAGGGTCCTTTTCCTTTTCTCAGAGGGTTCTTTTCTCTGATTTGGGCTGCACCCTGACTCACAAGTCCCTTTTTTCCTGTTCTCATTTGGCTTTGAGATATTTACCCTGTCACTCTTCTTTGCCTTCTCAGGAGACAGCAAGTTATAGCCTTATGGAAAATGCTAAGATATGGGAGACTTAGGGAATACTAGCTGACAGTTATTCATACCTAGTAGACAGGCAGTCCTCAAATTCTCAGAGATCTGCAGAAAATGACATTTAAAATGTTAATCAAAAAAGGTTATTTTATCAGACAGACTCCCAGATCCTAACAGTGACCCAAGGGCTCTGTAGAAGATGTCTCCATCTGGACAATGGCAACACTGACCTCTGGGCAAGTTACTCAAATACAACATCTGCCACCAGGACCTGGCCCAGACTGTGGACAAACAGCAGGACATCGGGGAATTGATTGTACCCCTTTTTTCCTAGACAAAATAAGATCAGTCTTTCCTATGTCCCTCTTCCGTGAGAAAACTCCCACGTCATGGTCTTGATGGGTCGAAGATTGATGCTGTTCTGATACTTCTGCCAACAGTTTGGAGACCTGGGTATGGCTAACTAAATATGAACTGGTCAGTGCCATTTTTAACAGATTCGAAAGCTACTTGGTCTGCACTCAGATATGATTTATCCTTCTCAGATCTCATTCCATTTGATGACTAGGCTTTGCTTCAGCTGCTTTCTCAGTTCTCTATATAAAATTCACAGATCCCCCTCTCCTAGGGCTACTACTAGATCTAAGCATAATTTACATATACAAACAGGTACTCCTCATTCATAAACTTAATGGTACAGGTTTCAGATATAACTCCAGAGGTTCAAAGTTTTAAATGCAATTTTGATAAACTAATACAACATTGACTACAAAGAGTTCTTAAGAGTCCTTAAATGGATTTTTAACCCATTTGCTATGATAAAATTCTATTCCAACTGTCTTACAGATACCTATAGGTTCCTGGGAAAAGTTCTGCTACTGCATCAAGAAATCTTGTGTGACGAAAACTTAACAATCTCCAGAGCCCATTTCTGACCCCACCTATTTTTCGGGCACATTTTTCAGATTCACTGTTCCCACTTGATCTCCAGAGAAACAGCAGATGCCATGGCTTCTATACTCCTGATTTGGCATGCCATTCCCCCCACCCCAAGCTCCTGGAACATCACTGCTGCAACCTGCCTTCTCAGCTCCCTCAAGGAACAGACACACCTGAGCTCTCCTGCCATGTGTGACTCCTGGTTCCCCCTCCCTACTTCACCCCTTGTCAGCTTGAAGCAGTCTCAGGAATTCAGTGCCCTTGTTCCCTACTTGCTTCCATAACTCACCTCTTTTTATAATAATCAAAACAGAGAAATGTTAATATTCTGACCTGCCCCCAAGAACCCCACCGCTTGGGGCTGCCCTGCAACCTGACATAAAAGCCTCATTTTTTAAGGAAAAACTCCTCTCCTCTCTCTCCTCTTCCTCTCCCCTTCCGTTCTCTCTCTCTCTCTCTCTCTCTCTCTCTCTCTCTCTCTCTCTCTCTCTCTCTCTCTCTCACCATTCTCATGAGATGCACACCTCTGCTTTCTCTCCCTTCTCTTTCTTCCTTGTCTACCTTTCCTCTTTCTCTTCATCTCTCTATGATAATAAACTCTCCATGTGGATGCAGCGCCTAGGTGTGAATGACTTTCCATGTGCCGCCGCCCCCACTGCATCTGCCCAGCATGTTTCCCTTCACGTGTGGGATACTCTGGCCTGGCCAGCTGGGGGTTGCCCACTCATGCAAGTTCATAACAGGAGGAAGGGCTAACTTCCTCTCTTGCTATAGTGATTCTCAATGGCCCATGTTGGGCAGACTCATCCATTCACTTCTATCTCCTCTCTCTGAACCAGCCTCATGTGGGCCCTCAGTGGTGGACTTAGGAGCTGGGAGAAGCTGGGTCTTTTGAAGGATCAGCAGCAATCCTATGGGCCATTTATAGTTGTTTGAGTGGTATCCTCTTTCCCAGTGCCATAATGTCACATTGACAGTATTACCCTTTGCACCTCAAGTCTTTGTTCTCCTGGGGTAAGGGACAGTGATGTTTCCTACAGTTACTAACTCTAGGCTAACCTCAGTATTCCTTTCTGTGTTTTCACTAAATCTATTCACAAATTCTTTATGCTAGAATAAACATCTTGCTTGACATAGCCAAGAAGAATTTTCCTTCTTATGGGAAAAATAGGTATATTATATAAATACTAATCCAAGGTAAACTGATTTAACTACATTAAAATAATAGGTTAATACATGAAATAACACTACTAGCAATAGATATCATTAATACTGGTGATACATTAAGAAAAACACAATTCTAAATGTGAGTTGGAAATGCACCTAATACTGTGTGCTTGACTTCATAAAACAAAACAAAACTAAAGAAAGTTCCAGGGAAACACATGATTATAGTGCTCTTTTTGTTAATGTCTCTGAGAGAGAGATAGAATGAAGAGACAAAAGAAAAAACAAGATTTGGATGATCTGGACACTCTGGTTGAGGAAGGTGGTGGTCAGTGGGAGACGAAGCTGAGTGAGAGAGTTGGGGTCCCTTTGAACATCTTGGCAAGGGGTAGAACAACACACACCTAAAGCACCCTGTAAAAGATGAGAGAAGTGATGGAACTTTGTGTATATGCTGAGGATTGAGATAAGACTTCCTGACTTGGATAAGAGATATGAGGGAACAAAGGAATCAAAAGTCATATACCTAGGTCAATGGCAGTGCTCCAGGGTGAATAGAAAGCATAAATTCAGATTGCCCCACCTGCAGTCTGGAAATTTAGCATTCAAGGTATCAGGCTATAACAAACCAACTAAGACGCTAAAAAGAAAGTTGTCTTTGTAGTATAATATGATCCCACCAAAAGCTCAGGCCACATACTAACTTCTAAATTCACCATCTCTTACACTAATACTGCCGGGCCAAATATCAATTCCTAATGATTTCTGTTAAAAATATGTAACAAAACATTCCTCGCTTCCTTCTAGTTAGGGTGATGTGCAACATTTCACGTGTAAGCATATGAAATTAAGAAGGCTAGTTATGAATAATATTGTCAGAAATTGTTCCACTCACTTCAGACTAGCCAAGTATCTCCTTGTCAAACAGCACTCCTTGGCTTACTGGCACTGCTGGTTTTTCTGTTACAGAACAGCACTTCAATGATGCATGCTGCTTTGACGTTTTATCACTGTGATCTTGTTTTCATCATGGCCACTGCCTCTAAAATTTCCCATCTGGCCATTAAACCCACAGTAGCTCATTAAGGGTAAGGATGCCAGCTCCATGCCATCTAGACAGGCAGTTTTGCTGAAATTCAAAGAAGCAGTAGATAGACACTTCCTCAGATGTGAACAATGATAAATTCAAAACCAAACACAAACCTGCCTGAGTCAACACTGAAGGAAGGGCCTCCTCACAGCCAAGTGTCAGAGATTTGGAAGAAAACTTGAAAGCAAACTCCCTTTTTAACCTTCAAAAAGCAATGACTCCCCAGGCCGGTTTGTAAATTTGTTCATCTAATTAATACCTCTAATGAGGTATGTGGAAGGGAAAAAAAAACAAATGAGTGTATGCAATTACACAGAAAACTCTTTTCTAAAGAGCAGAGACATTTTTCATAATTATTTTATGTTACTTAATACAGATGATTTCCGTAACAATTAATGGACCCGTTCACTCTAATATCCATGTTTTTGCTGTTTACCAATCCAGGTAAGAGTTAAACACTGGGCTGCAGCCCATTTCAAATGTCTTTGAAATGCGGTGTTTCTTTTGATACTTGTGTTTAACTTTGTGCCACAAAGCCCAGTGGGAGGGGTAAAAAAGCCAACAAGGCACTAATGAAAAAAGTCCATCTCACAGGAAGGAAAGCAGGGATGTTACTAAGCCCAGTACTTTTCCTAGCACCCTGTTTACGCCTTTTTTCCAGCATATCATTTATGAGACCTACGCAGCTGTTGCTCTGCTGATTAGCAAGCTAGCACTCAACCTCCATCTTCTCTCTGCTCTATGTAGATCTCTACATCTATGGCTTTTTCTCTCCTTAGCACACAAGAGGCATACTATTGAAATGGAATAGTGGTTAATTAGAATGTAAAGATCTTTAGTTTTATACCTGGCTTGTTTCAACAATATGCACTGTTTCTTATTCAAAAAAATGGATGTTCAGTAAAGACGTAAGTCTCCAGAGTGAGTGTAAGGGCACAAGCTTCAACCAAACAACTATCCCCAGGCTATGAGGGTGGGAATACAGATTAATTAATACTTGCCCTGATGATCCTTTAGAAAAGCTTGGAGGAGGAGGAGGCAAGATCAGGAGAGAGCCCAGCATGAGGCAGCCCTCTGTTAACCAAGACTTCCTGGCATCGCCTAGAGCAGATTATGTTGCTCCTTCATGTCATTTGTTTCCTAAATTCACCCTTTAAGACTTTCAACAGACTATAGTAAACTGGTTGGCCATTTTCGATGTTCTATACCAAATTATTTGTCCATATTATAAAGTAAATGGCAGAAATAATATTATAAATTCCAGAATCCTTGTCAATACTAGAATTAAAGAAAAAAGCAACATTTATTAAAATTATTCAACAATAGTATACAAAAACAACTTAAAACTTGTCATTAAAAAAATAAATAAAAGCCTCATTACTAAACTCTGAGTTGACATGCCTGAGTGCTGAATTTTCAGGACAGTTCAAGTCAAGCTGTACATGATCAGATCTGTCATTTTATTTTGGCAAATGCAGCAGAGAGCTTCAGGTCAGCCACAGGACTGTTTGCCTTACATTTTTCAGAGAGGTGAAACCCCTTCACCAAATCCTCCCTTTAATCATCCCCAAATCCCAAGTACTATCTTCAGATCCCTGTTCCGATTTAAAATAAAATTCATCTTTTCGTGTACTGTGTGAGTTTGCCTCGGGCTCAACTTAGAGATTTATGAAGAACATTTACTGTTTGCTTGCTGACACTTCAGAGTGCCAATCCCCAGAAGCAGTATCCACAGGCTGCTGTGTGTTGAGAGGCAGGGAGGAGACAGACTGGAGAATAAGTTCACATAGTGACACAGCACCCGCACACTGGGAGCCAAAGCAAACATCAGGAGACTGAAGAAATCTCTTGAATTCAAGTAGCACGTTTCATATAAGAACATGGGGATATCTGAAGTGAGCACTGTGCTCCCATGTGCTTATACATCCTAGCTCTGCATTTCAGAAACGAAATGGGAAGTGTAATGATGGAAATGGTGAGTCTTCTTTTTTCTTTGGGAGTTTTGCTTTGACTTTGGGGGAGTAGATTCTAACTAATACCCAATGTATTTTTTTACTAATAATAATTTTCTTAACTTCTCATTGGGACTCAGTGTCAAAAAGTTGAGAATAATGGCATCATTCCTCAGTCAAAGAAAGCCCTGAAATTTTAATTGCATCAAAAGAATTACAGAAACAGGTTGCAGAGGGTGAATGAGGGCTGTGACTGAGTACAGAAGACTGAAGGACAGCCCAGGGTCCCACTGGAACCACTATCCAGTAGAAATGGCCGAGTGAGTTTATCTCTGGAGTTCAACACTCTAAAATTTCAATATTAAATAATCCCTGAACTTTGCCCCCAGACACGGGATCTGGATTTCTGTATGTCCTAGGCTGGCCTTGAACTCCTGCCTCAACCTCTTCATTAACAGGGATTGTAGGCACACACTACCACACCAGGTTATGTAAGGCCTCTCCTCTCCTGACTTCTGAGACAAACAATTCTCTGTCCCTTCTTTAAAAATCCTCCTCTTAGGTTTAAACTATTCACCCTACTTATGAATATTCTTCAGGGTGCTAACCCTTAGGTGCTTAGCCACATTCCTGGAGCTTGATCGTAGAAAAAAATGCTTTGTATGTTCCTTGATAAGATTTCTATACCCAACAGAGGACCTCAGCTTTAAAAGTTCTCACCCCCATGTTTCATCTTTCTTCTATCATTGCTTGAACAAACGTATACAGAATGCTTTTTATAACCATCACTTAGAGATTTATGAATGACAAGCACAAAACATTATCTTGGTCCCCAGGTCTATTCTCTCAGCATCATTCTATCTGCCTCCATAAGAGGTATCTGTGTGTTCCACAAGAATTGAAATCCCTACTCCATACAGAAACACACATATTTGTTTATAATGTACAAGTCTGAATTTAGATGGTAGTCATATTCACCATTCCCCACAAAAACACTAAACTCAGAGTGACTCCAGACTATTCTCCACTATATTAACTCGTAACAAGTCTAGTTAGCTTAGATTTTATATGTCCTTATTTAGTTCTGTGTCTTACTTCAAGACGACACAGATTTTGATTTGGATGGCTGGAGTGTCCTCCCAAGTGGCCATCAATGCTTCATCAAGGGACATCTTGATGTACTTTGAAACATTTGGTACAAGAGACACCTGATGTCTCTTGATACAGCTAAGGAAGTGAAAAAGCATCACTGCTTCTTTGTTGTTGGTAAGTGACCCAACTTGCTTATTCTGCCAAGCATGCAGACAGAACACTTACCACAAGACCCAGAAAAGTACATTTGAGATGCTTCTTGACTTCCTTGGAGAAAGAAGACCAGCCTTCATTCCATTTTCAAAGGCATTCTTCTACACTGATTATCTTATCATGAACGGCTTACGGAGAGTCCTATCACTCATCTGCCTGTGCACCTCCATTGACCATTCCTACAATGCTGAAAGCCACTGATGTGCCACACAAGACCCTTCCTCTTCTGTTCTCTGCTGGATTTCCTAAGCACTAGGATTTTTTTAAAGTCCAATTACAAATATAATGCCATCACAAACTTAAGAATGAGTTCAATCAAGCAAAGAAGAGCAAAAGTCACCCACGTCATCTGCTTCCCCATGCCAGTCACAAAAGAAGAGCCAATCAATGCTGATAGGCATGTCATTTTTGCAATTAATCAAATTAGTGATTTGTCTTTTAAAACACAACAAAATCCACTGTGTTTGAGCTCCCACGTGTTTTTACAAAACATTTTCCAAAGTGACATGGGCAGAATAGCAACATGAATTTTCAGTGAGGGTCCCTCAGTCACCAACTCCTCAGCCTTCATTAAGAGATCTGTTTATTCATCTCACCCTGTCAGGACTCAGAAATGGATCTCCATTTTTCTTTACAATGCCTTCAGGACCTATTCACATAGGGTTGGCCCTAGGGCAGAAGCAAACTTCTCTTCTAAAGATTCTGTCTTGGGGATTCATTTCCAGAGCCCCTGAAATGCTTTGTAGCTAAAGAGACCACTGTTCAAAGAGAGGTCAAAAGCTCAGTAAATCTGCTCTGCCCTTCCCCAGCCTTCTGAAGACTGAAAATCTGTGCAGGAGACTCTATGATCCTGTGCACCCTCTGCCTGTGAACTTCTTAATTTCCAGTACATGGTCTTTTCAAGACATTTATCCTCACTCACTTAAAATAAAACAGGGTCATCAAACAAGAGTAACAACACACTCCTCATACATAATCTCGGCAATTACATTTAAAAGAATTATAGATTTCCCTTAAAAGAAAAAATGCTCATCACATAAAAGTATGTGTCATTATTCTGGCATCATGATCTATTTTTCTATGGATAATGTATTCAATAACCCATTTTCCCAAACTGAAATTTAGGTATTTTCTTTCTGTGATATAGTATGCCAGATGCTTATTTTACTAAGCATTGTTTCATTTCATGCAACTATAAAACAAATCTGTAATACTCACCTGAGCAACCTGCTCTTCCCATCCTCCCCTTCTCATCACATTTTCCCATCAAAGTTTCCCCACTGTTCTGCTTATTTCCTTAAGGGAAGGGTGGGAGGAAGCAGAAGTCTGGAAAAGGGGGAGTGGTGGTATCCTACTGAGTTTTGTGTTTGAAACAAATTAGCTAAAGGCATAAGGAAAAAAGGTGGAACACTTAGGGGATGCAAATATTTTTAAAGGTTTTATAGATTTTTACACTTGAGAGATCTCAGGGGAGAAAAGTTAAACTAAGTAATTAGCAATGGCACAGATGAATAAGAGCCCTGGAGAAGGGATTCTAAAGCCTGTCCCCAGCAAGACACCCAGACTGGGAGCCATTATATGAGACCCAAGCATGAAAAAGGAGAGCTTGTCTACCTACATGACTCCTTGCAAGATGCACGGCTAGACCACTGTTCTACATTGTCTGGACCAAATGTCACTAACAAGACATGAAATTTACAAAAGGAGTCCTGTGACTCCCTGTCAGGCTCAGAAAACACACGGATGTCGTCACAATGTTATTGGAACAGATGACAGACCTGGGAGAAGTTTCAGTATGATTTTCAGGAGTAAAGGTTGAAGGTTCTGTGAGGAAGCCAGTACTTTGTTGTATCTGAGCGTGGCCAGGAAACATCTGCACTCATACTCCCAATTCTAAGAATCCACACTAGTCCTTAGCACAGCATGTCTTTCCGGGACATGGGGCACTAGAATTGACCCAGATAAGGCATTCCTGACTACACTTAAGTGGGTGTTTGAAATAAACCTAAAATTAGAAAATAAAAGTGGAGCTATTTTTAATGTGATTTTGTAACTATCAGTTCATTACTTTAAAAAAAATCATGCAATCTGAATATGCTTAACATTCTAACATTTTATTAAGACTCATTACCCTTCCCACATATACTATTTGTCATTAGGACCCAAGTATATATTGATCACATTCTTTTTGTAGGACATTGAAGCTATGTCCAGTGAGATTGCATGGACAGCATTTGCATTTTGAGACAGGATCTTAGTATGTAACCTTGTGGGCATGAAATTTGCTATTCAGACCAGACTGACCTTGAACTCATACACATCTCCCGGCTTGTGCTTCCAGAGTGCAGGCATGTGTCACCATACCAGGTCATTTAATGATCTTTTTTTTTAAGTGATAAATGTTATAAAATGAAATGTCTCTAGTGTTTTCAATTTGAGGATGGGGAAATAACACATTAACAACATGAAAATGAACAAAGACGTGTGAAGTCTATCAATCTGTTACATATCTCTGTGGATATGTAAGAAAATATGGCCAGCCTAAAATGTGTCAGTGAAAACTTGAAATGAGAGACAACATGGACACTGCTCAGAAAACCCTAAGGCAGGATATACAGCCCCCGCCAAACAGTACCGTTTTCATAGCCATGCCAACTTGGAACTTTTTGATGGCTAAAAAATTTCTTCAATGTTGGGAATATTTACTTAGCTACCCGAAGACCCACTTCAAACTTGATAATTAGAATCCTATTCCATCTTAAATCACACCACTCCTCTTGATCTTACTATTCTTAGACACTTCAAGATGCTCAACGTGTTAGAAATGAACAAAAAGCTAGCCTGGCTGGCACGGTTTGCCAGTCAAAGTCACAAAGGCTGCCTGCTCTTTGCAGCATCAGACTGTTTTCTTGCTTGAGAATGGAGTCGGGAGAGAACTACCAGACACATTTTTTTTTCAAGGATTCTTTTATTCTGTCACTTCTCAAGCAGAGAAAGAAAACAATACCTTGCTTCATCCCCTCCTAGAAATTCTGTGATTTTTTTCCATCAGCCCAGAAACTCTGCTGAAAGTCACTTGAGTGCACTTGTATACATAAGGAACTGTACTTCCTTGCTGAAGGAGTGGAAGACAGTTCACTATGAAAACATATGTGTGATATACTAGCTTGCCTCATATAAATATAAAGTGCACTATTAGATTTCTAAACACATATATTTTAATGTAAGAGGAAAGTCAAGAGGGTCATGGGTCAAAAGAAACAAGAGCTTGTGTCCCAGTTTGTGTTTTAGTAGATAATCTGCCTGACATAAATCACATGAAGAGTAGAAGTTTTAAAACGAGAGGTTCTCAGTCACCAGATGGTATATCCAAGCCACAGAAATATTTAAGACTTACATTTTAGTTCACACTCTATCAAATGACTTTAAAATCCCACTAACAAAAGAAATAAAATCATGGTACTTTGGTGAGATATTAACAAGACTATATTAATAGACTTTTAACATATGGATGTGCGCTTAGCTCCTGGATATGTTCCAGCAGGGGATGGAGAGGCGGACCAAAAAAGCGAAGGTGAGAAAAATTCAAGAGTTTGTTGTAAAGAAGAAAATGTTCTTTTAAAACACTGTGGACTTTAAAAGAATACAGAAGACCAACACACAGATCCTTAAAGCTGGAGGACTAAATGGACACTAGACTCTCCCTCGGCTGTCTCAGAAGTACTGCTTTCACTATGGTTCTACAGTCAATATAACTGTATGTGTACTTTTCTGTTGCTATGGTAAAACACCATAGCCAGCAAGGAGTTGACTTTGGCTTGTGCTGCGAGAGGGGTAAGATTCTGTCACAGTAGGGTGGCATGGTAGCAGCACTGGGCAGCTGAGGCATCACATCCCCAGCTATAACCACAAAGACAAAGCAGAGAGGCGACAGGAAGTGGGATGAGGCTACAAACTCTCAGAGCCTGCTCCCAAAACTTTGTCCATCAAAGCTGCACTTCCTCCAGCAAGGATGCACTACCTGACCTTCCCAGGATAGGACCACCAACTAGCAATCAAATGCCTGAGGACACAGGCAACATTTCTCATTCAAACCACCACAAAAATAAAAATACCTTGTGCTGTGATTTAGATTTCAATGATCCCAGTCCCTTTAATTACATGATACATCCTATTTGTTTCAAATATTTGTGTAATGATTAGAAAGTGTGAGGAAATGCTTGTCTGGTAGGTTTTATTAGAGGATTATGTGTTTTACAAAACAGAAATAATTTTAATTATTCAGATTTCTTAATCTTTTCTACTCTCTAATTCACAAACATAGTTTCTTTTCAACATACAATCCTTTAAATATTACATGTAATGACATTAGAGAGAGACCCTTAAATCCACTTAGTTTTTGAATAAACTAGTAAGGTTCTATATATTAAAATATTGTCCTTAAATTTCTTTTCAACTGCACAGCTTAAAACTTAACACTGGAATAATTTTTATTCCATAAAATTAAGAAATATCATTGGTTATCCCCCCTCAAAAGCTATATAAATTGAATGCTTTAAAAATATGAAATCTACTACTTTGGTGCCAAGTAAATTATCTATGCAGTAGTAACATAATAAGCTTTTATAGTTTATGTCTGTAACAAGAAAAACAGCCAACCCATTTCATCCACACTTCCCAAACTTGCTAACACAAGTACTTTTAATTATTTTGTTATGCCCAGATCGTGGGGATCCCCAAAAGACCACGGTGGAGACAGAATCCCTCATGTTAAAGCAAAGAGCCTTTATTTCAAGCTCTGGAGCTTGGTCCCTCTGTCTGTCTGCCACAGCAGTGAGAGCAGGGAGCCCTGAGCTCAGGTGGGGCAGAGTTTTTATCATAGTAGAGGATGGGGTGAGGGGATTTCCAGGGTCCAGGACCCAGACTGGCTGACAATTGTCTAGGGGTATCTGTAAAATGAAAAATAGGTGTGTGCTAGACTCAAGGACATCTGGCCACCTTATCTAATGGTTGGAATGTTTGAGATGTCAGGTACTTCCTCACACCTGGGTGGATCCCTGGGTGATATCAGCTTAAGGCTTTTCCTGGATCTGAGTGTTGCCTGCCAGTAAGCCTGTCACAGAAGCTGTGTCTAGGCCCTTAAGCCTGTCAAAGAAGCTGTGTCTAGGCCCCTAAGCCTGTCATGGCTTCTGTGTGGTCAAGGTATTTTGGGGCCCTCCACAATTTATTTTTTAACTTTTATTGATTCTTTGTGGATTTCACAACAATCACTCAGATCCCCCTTATCTCCCTGTCCCCTCTCGGTCACCCTCTGTCCTTGCCCCCCACAAAACAAAACCAAATTAAAAAGAAAAAAAAAACAAACAAACAAAAAGAAAAAAATCTTGTCATGGAAGCTGTAGTGTGGCCCATTGAGTCACACCGTTTACCTTTTAGTACATTCATCTTTACTTGGAAGTGCTTATTGTCAAAGAGTCATTGTCCTGGATCACTAGGGCTCCTCTGTGCTGCATATCCTGTTGTTATCATGTGTCATAGACATCCTGCTGTTTTGGATCTGTAGGTTCGTCCCCTTCACATGCTCCAACAGTTCATAGATTCTGTGGATGCTGGGGTGAGCCAACTTATAGCCCTGGTTCTGGACCTGGATGGTAGCTGGGTTGGTCAGCCTGCCAGCTTTCCCTCATTGTCACTACCTGGGAGAGCTGTCCAGCACTGCCTTGGCTAGCTCACTCAGTGAAGGCTACAGCAAGGAGAGGGTCCAGTTCTGCTCTCCAGCCCTCACAACACCAGGGCCAGCTCTACTGTTTGCCCAGGAGAGGTGCAGGGCCCTCTCTCCAGATTGCTGTAGGGGCAAAATATTAAAATATTCCCAAATTAACCACAAAGAAAGAAAAAACCCAAACGAAGAGAACAGAATAATCTGAATGCCGCATTGATACATATGCATATGAAATAGGAGCTTTGAAATTGTTTCCCCACTCATCCCTCACCAATTAATTGACATAATGAATAGTTAAGTAGATAAACATTACCCATCTACCAACCCATTTCTGCTAACCCCTTCTCCAGGTCTTAGGAATACTACTTTCCTATCTGCTCTAAAGCAGAGCACAGAAGAGAAATCAATGCTTCCAACAGAAGAACATCCTGTAAGTTTTGTTCCTTCAGAGTGACTTCCGTAATTTTAACCAATGTGGATTTATCTCCAAATAGCTGATGTGGTGTTAAGATGATGGTCACAGTCCTTTACAGGTTGTTTTTCAGCATTCCTCTCCCTGGAGTTTATTACTCAAGCCCTCTTAGTGGCACATACTCAGTGACAGCGGTTGTCCCTTTTCATTGAGTGTGAATGGGGGTAATTCTGTGTAAGAATCAGTTTACTTGAACTCCAATGTGTTAATTTTTCTCAGCTTGTCAAGGAAACATCAAAGCCATTTCTTGTGGCCTATTGAGTGCTTTGATAGAAAAGAAAACACAGAAGCGATTCCAGGTTGCTTCAGGCAATTCTGAATCAGATCAGTTGCTTATTCAGACATGAAAATTCCCAGAACTCAAGATGAGTCAAATTATATCTAGATGACAAACTCAAACACAGAAGCTTGAAAGGAGGCAGTCGATGGGGATAAGACAACAAGCCATTGATACTGATATGCATCTTAAATCATAGCATTGCAAAGTAACCATGGGAATTCGTTGTTACTTGTGGTATTCTGCAAAGATTCTTTCCAGGTGGAATTCTGAACATGCCATCTCTCATAATGTATTACAATATCCATCTCACGACAGATATGCACTCTGCAGTTCCCTTGTGAAGCAGCAGCACTAACTTCAGTACATAAGAGCATCTCTACCTCAGTGGATGAGCAGATAGATGATGCTGGAACTCACTCAACTGCTCGAGCCAGATACCTTTGCATTTTCTGGGATACACACCTGCTCCTGAGCTCCCACTTGCAGCTATCCCATAATCCCCTTGGTCCCATCACCTGACTGACTCCAGTCCCACCCCTTTCCTTGTTTGCTATGCTGGCTGCTTTATTCTGTCCTTCAGGATGTCCCACTTGCACCGCTGCAGTGGTCTGGTCTCCATGCCTATGGTGCTTCCTACAGCTGTGTCCAACTTTCAGTTCAGGATAAGCTTTTCCTACAGCTCTCTTTGAAGTTTTCTGCTGGCTGGTGGTTTGGGTTTTGTTGTTTCTGAGGCTGGTGGGGTTGGTTTGTTCGTTTGGGGTTTCGTTTTGTTTTCTGCTTGCAGTATTCACATCCTTAGAATACAAAGTGTGGTCTTCTTAGCTTTGTTCACCAAAAGCCCTCTCACCATTTTCTACTTTGAATGTTTTTGCACATATCAGAAAACCTCAGGCTTTCAACTTTATAGAGCTTCCGTTGCCTATGCAGTTCTTCACTTCCTATTCCAGCCTCACCATAGCCATCCATCTAGGAATGTTAGCTACTTAAGCAATGCAGATTGGAATGGATCCACAATGTTCCCAGAATGGCCATCCAGCCTGACCCAGACCCAACAATTGTAGTACGTGGATGTTTTATCTCCTTGCAAGTTCTTTGAGAGTAGAAATTGAGTTACAATTATCATCATATGACCAGCATCTGGTAAAGTCCCTGGATCATATGACCTAATCAGTGTCTATTAAAGAAGATACTGAATTAGCAACATGAAGTTTTCTTTCTGAGATGAGATCTATATCAAATTACAAATTTGAATATCTCTTGAGATTCCTATAATAGTGATATAAGCAGACTATAAAATAGGCATTGATTTTGAGCTTTACCTTTTGAGTAGCGAGCCATTGGGAAGAAATGAAATTATATATATGGTTATCAAGTGAATAAGCACTCAGCAAGGTTTGTAGCTAGGGAATGGAGCTCAACAGCAGAGTGCTTACCTGGCATTCCTGAAACCCTGGGCTCCATGCCCTGCACACACACACATATATACACAAAGACAAAATAAGCAAAAAGGAAACTGAATTTGATCCAGGCTTGCCGGCACATGCTGAGAGGTTGCGGGAGAAGGATCACAAGTTCCTGACCAGCTTGAGCTGCACAGTGAGACCCTATCTCAATACAACAATAAATAATGAATACCAGGTACTTGAAAATACTCAAAGCATAAGTTTTATTATTTCCAGTTGAAAAACTATACAAATATATTTATGGTTTCTGGTCAGGAAAAAAATGCAAAATAAAACTGCTCATGTAGATTTCATCCATTTCTCCGTCATTGGGCAATCCCTGTGTCTTTCTTGGGGTCCTGTTTTCCAGGTAGCCTCCCTGGTGATGTGAGTAGCAGTCCTGTCATTGAAACCTGGGGCTTATGCAGGGACGCTTGGCTCGGCCTGGGAGGAGGGGACTGGGCTCGGCCTGGGAGGAGGGGACTGGACCTGCCTGGCCTGAGTCTACCAGGTTGATTTCAGTCCTCTGGGGAGGCTTTGCCCTGGAGGAGGTGGGAAGGGGGATGGGCTGGGGGGAAGGGGAGAAGGGCGGGAGGGGGGAGAACAAGGGAATCCGTGGCTGATATGTAGAACTGAATTGTATTGTAAAATAAAATAAAAAAACAAAACCTGCAAAGTGCTAACTGTAAACAAAAAGACTAAAAATTACAACATGCTTTTTTTTTTTTTTGTCTTCAAAGGTGTCTGGAAAAAAAAAAGAGTAAGAAGAAGTACCTGGTACATTTCCTTCAAAAAAAGGAAATAACCAAAACAAAAATAAAGTGTCTGCTCTTCCTCAGAAAAGTATGATAGAGAGGGGGGAAAGCAGGCTGGTCTGACAGGGAGATGAAGACCCAGAGTGGCCTTATCATTCACAGCATACACCATTCTGTCTCCTAGTGAGACCCACCCTGGATCGAGAGAGACGTCCTGGTAGAGGAAGGATAACAAGGAAGCCCTTTCAGTCCCAACCATAGACCATGCAAGAATTGTTGCAGAAGCCTACAGCCCTCACATGTCCTGAGCCAATTTGAGGAGCTACAAAGAAATTCATTCCTGCACTTACCCCAGAGAGAGTGCTCAGCATGTGGTACCCTTGCTGTCCTAGGTTTTGGTACACATCGCCATGTTAAGAACCATTCACCATAGCTCCTCTGAACAGACAAGCATCCAGTACACTGTGGCTTGGCCGGATCAAGAAGGCAGCTCCCCAACCTCTTGGAACTCTATGAGGCATCTATGAAACCCACTCTGAATATCATGCTAGGGAACCCTGAGGTAGCCATACTCATTAACTGATGGCCCAACAGCACAGCTGGACAGAGTACTTACCTGCTACAGCCCTCGGAAACATGCAAGCAGTATACAAGGAGGGGCTCGTCCTGACAAGTTCTCAGAAAGTAGGAAAACGGGACTCCTACTCTTTCTTCAGGCCAGCCCAACCCGAGAAATGTGAGGCCCCTAAAACCCTACTGAGGCACAGCCTACTTGCCCAGGCCTATCTGTGTGTCCCAGTCCCCATGAAGCCTTCAAAGACTGACCAGGCCCTACCTCAGGCCATACTATAAGCACCTCACCTGAAGTATGCATGACTGTACTTCTCTGTGACTCAGAAATGGACAGATTCCCTTCAACCATGGCCATGCATATCACAGACAGAATTTCTAGAATATCTGACCTAAGAGACCTACATCCCAGCTTGTGACCAGTCCCACAGACACTGCAGTTCAGGCCACTAGAAAACACAGAGCTAGTGATGACACTGGTTTGAGCTGAAGGACTTCCCCGGAGATTATCCTTTGCGGCCACATGGAACCAAAGCCAAGGTAACTTGACACTGATACGCCAGCACACATCTCTAGGAGAAAGCCTTTTGCTGTGAGAGACAAGCTACACAATGGGTAGAGGCCCCTGAACTTTTCAAACTCACAAATCGGTATGCAGGAGGCAAGCATGGAAAGGACGCAAGA
This sequence comes from Peromyscus maniculatus bairdii, assembly GCF_049852395.1. NCBI lineage: Eukaryota > Metazoa > Chordata > Mammalia > Rodentia > Cricetidae > Peromyscus > Peromyscus maniculatus. The sequence continues at coordinate 59,083,302 of NC_134857.1, forward strand.
TGACACCTCAAAGGAATACATTGTCTAGCAACAGACCTCCAGAAGAAAAGATCAACAGAATGCCTGAAAAGCAAGTCACAATCATGACAGTAAGGAAACTCAGTGAAATACAAGAGAATCTAGACAAAAAGTTCAGCAAAGTTAGAGAAAACAACATGATCTGAGTAACATAGAAACAATTAAAAAATGAAAAATTCTGGAATTGAAGATCAAATAGGAAACATGGAAACAGAATTGAGTCCCTCACCAAACAAACTCAAGCAACAGAAGGGGTTTCTACACTTGGAGAGGGGTCATTGGAACAAATGCAACTGGGCTGGAAGGGAGAGGAAAAACAGTGAGGAAAGCTCACAACTCTCACCAAAGACCGTTAGGCAAGCAAATATTCACATTGTAGATGTTCCAAGAGAACAGAGGGGAAAGGGCATGAAAAATTGATGCAACAACAACAAGAAGAAGATAGCCAAAAATTCTCCAAACCTTGGAAAAGACACAGACATTCAAGTCCAGCAACTGAAGATAGCTCCAACTGGAGTCAACCAAAGGGACCCGGCCATATTTTATTCAAGCTGTCAGGAGTTTATGACAAAGAAAAAGTACTAAAAACCAGAGAGGTCTGTGGATCTGGGAGTCATCATTACACTAAGGGCTGATTGTGTAGGGGAAACTTTAAAGACCAAGAAATAAGGAAATGACACAGCCAAAGTCTGAAGAGGATCAGAGCCAATCAAAACTCTAGACCTAGCAAAGCTATCCTTAAAACATAAAGGACAAGACAGAAGCCGTATGAAGAATTCCCCGCCATTCGACGGGCCTTAAAGCAAGTGCTCCGTGAGTTTCCTGTGTGTGAAAGGTAGAAGACAGTGTCAGGAAAAGACACAAAGACAGTCTACAGAAATAGGAGAGCATCAAACCTTATTAACACAGAAAAACACTGAAGCATGAAGACAAACGTGAGAGAAAGAAAACCAATAAACAAAGCAACAAGCAAAACTGCAATATGGCAGGATGAAGCCTTCCTTATTAACACTGATCATGGATGTGATCACATTAAACTCCACAATTAAAAGAGGTAAGAAAAACATTACTATTCTATTATCTGTACCAGTAAATTAAAAGTGAGCATATGAAAAATACAATCTAAATAAATGAAAACCAAAGCAAGCAAAAATAGCTGTGTACATGATAAATTAGGTTTTAAGTAAAGCTAAAACCGCATTATAAAAAGGAACTCATTATGTAATAGCAGTCATTAACTCAGCAATAGCATACAGCCATTGTGAAAACAGCATACTCCAAATGCTGAAGTGTTTATGTAAAACAGACATTATTAGATCTAAATGGTGAGACTCGAAACAACAGCAGCTGGTTAGTTCAACATCTCATTTTTATTGATGGACAGATCATCTAGATGAAAAATCCACAGAGGAACATTGGAGTTCAAGTGTAGACCAGATGGATCAACAGGCGTTTACAGAGCACTCATCCCTCAGCTGGAACATACATATTCTTCTCATCACACAAGACACATCTCAAAAAGTGTTTGAGATATGAAGTCAAACCATGTTTCCATTTTCTCCTACTATAGAGTAAAATTAGAGTACAGCTATAGAAACTACAGAATTTGTACAAATACATAGAAATTAGATAATACATTTGTCCATAATCACTGGGTGGTGAAAAAAAGAGGAAATTTAAAATTTCATAAGAATACAAATGCAACATATAAAATCTGAGTTACAGGAAAAAAATCAGTACTAGGAGAAAAATTTATAGCAAAAAATGTCAGCATTAAAAACCAGGAAGATTTCTCTAAACCACTTAGTGCTGTTATGCAAAGAGCTAGAGTGACAATCAGACACAACATTGTTCGAGGAAAGAGATAACAAAGTGTACAGAAGAACAAAAGAAACCGCAACTGAAAAACCATGAAGACCAAAAAGCTGCTGGTTACTTAACAAGAAACCAAAAAAAAAAAAAAATAAAACTAATAATAATAATAAAATAAAATAAAATAAACCAACCAACTTTTACGTAGATGGAGAGACAAACACAAATAAATCAACATGAGAAATAAAAGAGGAACTTAAAACTGAGAGAAACCACAGAAACAACAAAAGTGAGCAACTATGTAAACTATAACTGTAAGGGAAATTGTAAAGTTCCAATAATGAATAACAAATCCACCCACCTTGATGAAAGAGCCCCTCATTGGATTACTTGCTACTGGGGTTTGCCAAAGTTTGGGTTTTGTTTCATTGTTTTTTGTTTGTTTGTTTGTTGTTGTTGTTTGTGTGTGTGTGTGTGGTGTCTTTGTATGTGTGTTTTGCATATACTCATAGATGGGTGTGTGTACATGTGCATGTACACATATATGGCAGCTGGAGGTAGACATCTGGTATCTTCTTCAGTTGCTTTTGGCTCTTTTTTCCCTAGGGCTCTTTTACTAAACCTGGAGTTCATCCATTCAGCGAGGTTGAATGGCCCATGAGTTCAGGAATCTGCTTATCTCTGCCCCACACCTCTATCCCTGTCATTACAAAAATGCACTGCCTCACCCAGTGTAAGGGGGTGCTATGGATCCAACCTCAGGTCCTCACACTTTGATGGCAGACAATTAACTGAGCCATCTCCTCAGGCCTCCCAAAGTTCTAAAGAACCAAAACTAATTCTTCTCAAATTACCCAAAATACTCACATGGAAGAAACTATTCCATAATCATCTTATAAGGCAAGAATTACCTTGACACTGAAGCTGAATAGGGATACAGAGAAAGAAAACCACAGGCTAACACCTCTAGTCTACATGGGTATAAAAATGTTTTACAAAGTCCTAACAAAACAAATCCAACAACACAGCAAAATTATTATATACCCTAATTGCCAGAGATGGACCCTACAGGGTGAGGATGGTTCATCACCCAAGTCAACAAACACAAAACAGAAAGCATCATATAACTAACAGAACAAGATAGTGATTCCTGGTTTGGAATTACACACTAGCTTAGGAGAGTGGGTCACCAAGGAGTGATAAGACAGGTAAGGGAATTCCCATTGCCACCGATCAATTACAGAACGTGTATTTCAACACATCAAATGCTTCAAATGTTACTAATACAAAAGGCAGTTATCGGACAAGTAACAATTAAAGTCACACTCATCCTGCTGAAATAAGTGCAAAATGATAACTCCTCAGCCTTTTCCCTCCTAACTCTGCTCTTCGTCTACACGTTTCTTCACTCTTTATCCACTCAGAAGATACCTTATTTGTATGTTCTACATTCCAGGAACTATGCAAGGCTCTGTCAATCCTGTGAAGAAGAGGACACATGCCCTCACTAGCTCAGACGTGACGGTGAGGTGGGAACAAGGGTTACTGCTCTGTAAGTAATGGCGCTGAGCCTGAATCAACTGACTTACTCAGATCCTGGGTAGCAATGAAGTCCACTGTTAAATTCAGACTTGAAAGAATCAAATTACACATTTTTCTTGTTATAATTTGGCTCATATTCTATTTAAAAATTACTGTAATTGTTAGACAAATTTTCCTGTGCAATATATTTGCATGTTTGCAGAAAACATGTAACATGAATGCCTATGTATGCTGGGTATGCAAATGTTCATTATCAACACGAAAAAGATTTAGATGAAATCATCAAATCAACTTTATTTTAAATCTTTAAAATGAAATTATAAATTTTGAAAAAGCTGTGAGAAATATAAATGCTAAAACATTTAACTTTCAAGGTACAGCTGTTGAATTGCAAATTTCGTTAATAATAAGATAGATTTAACTGACATTTTATTCATAACCTTACATCACATAATGAGAGTAGAAGTCACTGCAGCTTTAAATTTGGGAGCCATACTGACATACATTACTATGTCACAATATCCTATTAAAACATGAAATTACATTGACTACATTATTATAAGACTGTGAGTATTAAGATTATATTACGCCTGTTGCTAGAATCACTTTGTTGATAACTGTGCCTCTGAAAATACGCTTTTTAAACTCTAAATGTATTTTCATTGTTACAGATCTGTGTTATGACTATCAATCCTTTGCGCAGGATAATTGAAAGCAGAAAGTTTTCAACTGTTTTACATAAGCCATTGTTAGTCTCAGGCACATAAAGGTGACATATTAATACTTATTGGGCGGTCTTATGCTTAGAATGGATAGTTATGCTTTTACACTCATGATGATCTAAATGCATTATTGAAAATAACTATTTACAGTGAACATTTCCTTTCCTCTCAACTCGCTGCCCCCTTGCCTAATAAAATAAATCTAATTGTATAATCTAGTAACAATTTAATAAATAACACTGAATGAATTTGTAAATAGTACCACAGAACAGCTATTACTCCAAGAAAACTGTTTCATCCTTTGATTAGTGCCTCTGGTTCAGGGGACACTTGTTCAACATTTATGATCTTCATTTATTCACCAGTCCATTGCTTCAGTCAATAATATTTACTTAGGATCAGTTTACTATCTCCAGAAATGAAGTGACTAAAATATTACTTGGGTTAAGAAGATCACTCATAAGGCAGAGAGTGTCATCACTCATAAGGCAGAGAAACATAAATGTAGTCATTGCTGTAGCACAAATGCATGATGTCCTCAGGGTTAAATGTTCTGGCCGCTGTGTGCCTGAGGGATGCTCACAAAGATATGGAGGGAAGTTACAAGGTTAGAGGCATGCTCTTAGAGAAAGGGGGCATATCTCTTTTTAGTTAGTTTGTTTGTTTTGTTACTTGTTTTATGAGACAGGGTCTCACTATGCAACTCCATGCAACACTATGCTGGCCTAGAGTTCACTGTGTAGACCAGGCTGACCTCCAAATTGGAGATTGCCTGCCTCTGCCTGCTAAGTGCTGGAACTGAAGGCATGAGCCACCACCCCCATGGCCAAGGGTTATATCTTACATGAAGAATTGAAAAGAAGAATTCTAGATAGAAGAGAGTGAGGGTGTGAAAGTATGATATTGTCAAGCAGTTATCAATGAACCCAAATGAATGTTCGCTCCTATGTGCTCTTGGGTGTGGTATGTTGGTCTATTTGACCCATAACTAGTCTAGGTAACCTAAATATCACAAACTTAATTTTGGAATTTAATAGTCCAGAATATCTTGTATTTAAAAAGAACCTAAAAATCCCATTCTGAAGATCCCAATTGAAGAGAAAGAATGGTGGAATTCCTGAAAACATTACAAGTATAATAAAATAAAATAGAAAACTAATATGGAAGTGCTAGGACATAGGAAAATGCAGGCATTGATGGAGATGATACACATGAGAAAAAGCCACATGGGTGCACTATCACTACATCTCCAGGAGAAGAACTTACCTAACTCTCTAGAGATTGTCATCACTAGATCTCAGAAGAGGAGACCTCTGCTAACATTCTGGAAAACAATTAGGCAGAATTCCCATGGGGGCACAGTCTAAGCATTTTTCATTTACAATATCTTGCTACCATTAAAGTGTCAAGTGTTAATATTTGTGACAAGTTACACACTTAAAAGGGAATAATTAGAAAGTAAACAGTGTCAAATCCTAACATTGAAGCAAGAAAAATAATAAACTCACATAGAAAATAAAGCATCAAAGAAAGGATTCTTCTTTCAACATTTCAGAAGTCATAGGAGGAGATTAATTACTTTTAGAGAAGGTAGGAAGTCACTGGAAATGAAGGAAAGGCAAAAAAAAGGACCACAACAGCCCAAAGCACCTCCTCTGTATCTGTTCCAATTCAGCATCCAAGATGGTCACAGAAAAATAAAATAAATAGGAGGAAATGATTTGGGGGATACCTACCCTGAAATTAGCAGGACAGAAATGAAATAATGGCTAATAGCTGGGTGCTTAATAAGTGGGTTTTTTGTACCAACAATATATATAACCAATACATGTGTACTGACAACACATTTATTAGCTATAACCTTTAATAGAATACTATTTCTTTTTGCTGATGAAGAAGCAAGCAAAGAGAAGTTAGGTAACTAGCTGGAAAAAGTGTACCATAAATTTCTGCAAAACTGAGTATGAAACACAGCTTAGGGCTTTCCAGACTGTTCCTGCACCACTGCTGTAAAGTAAGAAGTCAGCACAAGGCATTATTCCAGTTGGAAGTAGAACAAGCTGCTGGATGTATGCCTTCAACAGCAAACACACATCAAAACCAAGTGTATTCAATGGTAAGCACAAACCAATTTATTCTAGTAGTTATCATAATTACCATTTCCTCACAAAGGTGTATTGAGGATCATTTATACCTACCCATATAAAGACATTTAAATGATCTAGCAATATACAAATACATTGTAATTTCATACCTCTTAATTTAGAATAGATTCCTACTAACATCAGCTAGGTAGAGGAACTTGAGTTGATTTCAAACACTAGCTTGTCAGGTAAACACTCTATCCAAACCACGGAAAGAATCATATAATCTGAAAAAAAAATAGCATCTCTGGATTCATGAAAAATCACTTTTAATAGGATATTGGTCAAGTTGCAAAGGGGCTTTCTCATAATGCTGCTGGCCATAGACTAATCTATGGTGTTGAGTGATGTTTTCAATCTCTTGGCTGCTTTACAGTGATTTACAATATGTTTCCATAAAAAAAAATAAAGTATTTTTTTTTTGCTGAAAATAAGATAATTGCTTTTGTTCACAAGGAATCTTTGTGGAGTTGTTAAATATTTTATAGTAATTAGAGGTAATACAAAATACTACATTGTAAGTACTAGACATTATTGTATGCTTGTCTTACAGATTTTAACAGAATGGTGAGCATTCTCCAAGTTACTGGGGTTTTGTTTGTTTCCTGTGATTCTCTTAGACTCCAGATTGGAACAGATAGAGATGGGGACACATTTTTCCATCCAGTAGGAAATGTTCCATGAATAACAGTCTTGGCCTTGCTAAGTCCTTCCTCTAGAGGCACAGTGACTTAGGATGAACAAATACTAAAGAAGCAACCAAGCAACTTAGCACCTTCCTGTTCACCCCTTTCTGGGGTCTGTCCTGTTTCCTTTGTCATTGTCCATGTACATGCCTCATCTTCTCTAAGGATGGATCTGGAATTGGACAGAACCGTCTGCACAGGGAGGATAAGCTTGCCTCATTTAAGGAAAAAAACATTGATAAGTCCCATTGGGTCTCTATAATAAACCATATCTTTCAGGATCTTCATGATAAATTGATCCCTATTTACCCAATCCACATTTCTATCTCTTAAATGGCTACAAGCTTGAGAGGGTGCTATTTATTGGATCTCTAAAAAAGTCCATATTTAAAATTAAGGGCATCAGAATTTGTAGCAAAAGTAATGCTCCAACAGCAAACTTCAGGAAACCCACGGGGACAGTGGACACATTTACAAGGAGGTAATTAATAGGTGCCCATATGGCACCAAAAACAGTTGGCAGAAGCCTTGTGTTTGAACACACCATAGAGTAAATCCACTGTAAACACTGTTAATTTAGCTTTTTCTCAACTTCAGTGGAATTTAGTCTTATGTGAGCATTTGCATTGATACACCCTTTCACAAAGAGCCACCTAAAACGATTTTATGTGGAAGAAGGTAAAGGTTTTAAGCCAGTTTGATGTCCTTCCTCTGTTCTATGACTTAAAGCCTCATTCTTCTTTGAGATCAGTGTTTCTTGTACAAAATAGTGGGTGATTATTAGGACATTTTCATGCTTCAACATTATGCACTCTACTCATGTGACCCTCATTTCCCTGGCTTCTTCTTGCCACTCACATTTGTGCCACTCCCCTTCCCAAATAACCTCGCTTCAATTTCCATACAATAGATTTATGTAGCTAGAGTTTTCCTGCCTGGCCCACAGTCAGGACAAATCTCTCTCACCAGCCAGTCCCACAGCCACTTAGACCCAACCGAGTAAGCACACAGAGACTTATATTGCTTACAAACTGTATGGCCGTGGCAGGCTTCTTGCTAACTGTTCTTATATCTTAAATTAACCCATTTTTATTTATCTACAAGTTGCCACGTGGCTCATGGCTTATCAGTACCTTAACATCTTCTCATGGCGGCTGGCACCGTCTCTCTGACTCAGCCTTCTACTTCCCAGAATTCTCCTCTCTCCTTGTCCTGTCTATACTTCCTGCCTGGCTACTGGCCAATCAGTGTTTTATTCATTAACCAATCAGAGCAACACATTTAACATACAGAACATCCCACAGCAGATTTACATTTTTTTTAAATATACATTCCACAGCTCAGGCAAAAGCATATGTTGTTTGTTTAAGGCATTTTGAAAATAATATATCTAATGTAGTCTTTATCCTCACTCACCAGTCATATCTTAGACTCTGAAGGTCTCTGCAGCTATAATTCTGGGTGGCACTGTACATAGCATTGTCTGAAAGAAGCAGATGACTTGGGTTACCAGGCTCTAGGAACAATAATCATGAGTCAATAGCTCACTTAGGGCCTTTGTGTGTGCAGCTTGGAGCTTTTTCCTGGCACAGAGTTTGAATACTGACTTCTATATACTAGGCTGACAGTTTTAGTACATTTCTTTCTTCCAAATAATTTAACCTACATATTTATCAAGAAAAAAATACTTTTAAGGAGAAGGAAGTTTCCCATCTAAATCCATAGGGTACAAAGGGCACTCTCCTCTCTTTTCTCTCCCTCTTTTCAATTACATAAGACAATTCTCCCTTAGCAAGCCACCCTTGACCTTTTGTTCCCTTGTTTTCCTCTCAGGATTCAACATTTACCCCAACTAAGCTGTCTATAACTATGTCTAGTTACTGTTATTCTCCAATCATAATTTTTCATCACGTTTATTCATAGGCCTCCAGTGCCATTACAGCACTTCATACAAGACAGATGATTATTACCTACCCATTAATTATTGAACTTTGTCCTAATCTATCAAAATGTGTGACCTAATGCCACTTAGATAAATTTAATTTTAGCAGTAATAATCCTACTATTTTATGATTCTATGAAATTCTATTTTCTTGGTTTGACTACAAATTTCATTTGAGAATTTTCTCCTCCCCCAATACCCATTTCATAATATAATCCTCACTAGTATCTCACTGTGCCTTACCTAACTGTTCCACTTATGACAGATGACATGGGGATACACAGCTTGGAAAACACCACATAAGATTTTCAGATAAACAGAATTTATTCGTAAATGCCATGAAATATAAAGTTTGGGGGCATAAATATCTTTATGCTGAGTTGACCATGTCATTATATACACACAAATGAAAATACCACATGGTGCATGTGATGGTTAATTTTCACTGCCAACTTGACTGTATCTGGAGTCTCTCAGGAGACAACACACCTCTGGGCATGGTTGTGAGTATGTTTCCAGAGAAGTTTAACTGAGGAAGGAAAACCCACCCTGAATGTGGACGATACCCTCCTACGTACTGAACTGCCAGACGGAATAGAAAAGAATAAAAGCAGGAAGCCCGCAGGGTACAGCGCTCGTCTCTTTACTTCCTGATTACAGTCAACTCACAGTCCGGCCCCCACAACTAGAGACACTCTAGCTGCCACACCTTCCCACTGAGACTGTCCATATCAAAACAAACACTCCCTCTCTCAGTGGCTCTAGTACAAAGCCCTAATACTATATACATTTTTATGATTTTACATGTTAATTAAAATTAATTTAATTTAAAAGGTTTATAATAAGTTTGCATTAAAGCACACCAATAAAAATAAATGCATCTGCTGCTAAGCCTAAGAACTGAGGGTTTTATTTATATTTTTCAAAATTATAACATAATTTCATCATTTCTCTCCTTCTACCTATTTACCTTCCCATGTGTAACCTCTTGCTTTCTCTGAAATTCACGGCCTCTTTTAATTGTTGTTGCATACATATATCTCTCAATATATAAAGACAACCTGCTCAGCCTATATGTTAAATATATATTAAATTAATTATATAGATATATAACTACACTGTAATATATATATATATATATATATATATATATATATAATTTCAGGGCTGACCAATTGCTATTTGATATCCAACAGTTGTGGGGAGGGTGGGCTTTTCCCTGGGGAAGACTATTTTTCAGACTCTCACTGTAACCTATCCCCTAGTTTCCTGTAGTTCTTTGTTTAGGGTTGAGGCCTTGAGAGCTTTCTTCCTTCAGTGTTAACATGTCTATTGATATCATTGTTCAGGTCTTATTGGCAGCCATGTTAATGAGACTTCACAGGTATATTTTCTCTGACATTTCTAGAAGACACAATCTCACAGCAAACTTCCTATTCTTCTGGCTCTTACAATCTTTCTACTCCCTCTTCCACTAGATCTGCTAGATCTGTAAATTTTAGATGTAAGAGTTGTGTTACAGATATATCACTGGGGACCGGGAATCACACAATTTCTTGTTCTCTACAATTCCATATGTTATGGTTTTCTATAGAAGTCTGTAGCAAAGAGAAGTGGGTTTTTTGTTTTTTATTTTTTGATGAGGGGCAAAAACTACACTTATCTGTGGATATAAACATAAATATTTATGTTATAAGTTCTGGTTTAGTAAAGGGTGGTTGTGGGCACTCCTCCAAGATCTACAACTTCATTTGTTCCTGGTAGTTGGCTAAATTTCCAGGAGAAGGCATGATTCCACTGTCACTTAGTGTGCCTTAAGTTTTAAAATTCATATGGATCCACAAAGACCCCAGATAAACAAAACAACTCTTAGCAAAAAGAACAAAGCTTGAGGGGTTATCATTCTAGATCTTAAGATATATTACAGAACAAAGGTAATTTGAAAGGTACAATACTGATACAAAAACAGACACATTGACCAATAGAAAAAAAAAATCAAAGACCCACATATGAGTACACATAACTTCTATCATTTAATACTTGACAAAAATGCCCAAAGCATAAGCTTCTGAAGAAAATGAAACATTTTTAACAAATGATTCTTTGAAAACTTGATGTCCACATGAAATTAGGTCTGTAACTATCACCTAGAACAAAAACTAAACAATTCAAAAAATAGATCAAAAATCTGAACCCACAACCTGCTTAAAATTAAAACTGCTAGAAGAAAATATAAACAGTACCCTACAATATATAGGAGTAGGAAATGGCTAGTACTCTATTTTTCCAAGAAAATAAAGCAAACAATTGATAAGCAAGACTTCATAAAACTAAAACACTTCTGCACAACTTAAAAGGAAAATGTTTTTTAATTAAAAATTATATATATATATATGTATATATATATATATATATATTAAAATAAAAATCAAATGAATGAACGGGAAGGAAAATCTTGTCAGCTATGCATCTGACAGAGGATTAATATCCAGAAAATATAAAGAATTCAAAAACAAAGAGTCAGAAAAAAATGGTCCATTCCAAAGAGTTCTCAAAAGAAGGAAAAAATAGCTAAGAAATATCTAAAAAAAAAAATGGTCATCATCCAAAACAATTAGAGAAATCAAATCAAAACAACTTCAAAATTTACACTTACCTAGTAAGAGTAACAAGAATCAACAAAACAGCAAATAACAAATGCTAAAAAGGTGTACGGGAAAAATACTTCTTCTCAGCATATGTCCAAACTTTACAACTTACTCCATAGATACTTAATTAGTCAGCCATGTTCACTGCTGTTATATTCATGGTAGCCATGAAAAGAAAACAACCTAAATGTCCTTAAATTGACAATTGTTCAATGAAAATTTGGTACATATACACTATGAAATACTATTTAGCTGTAAAGAAAAAATAAAATCATTAATTTTTCAATTAAATGGATGGAACTAGAAAAGATCATATTGAGTAAGGTAATTTAGATCCCAAAAGACAAACACCACATGTTTCCTTACATCTGAGGCTCCTAGCTCAATCTTCAGATGTGAGTCTATATCCTAGAGCAACTATAGAAACTAGGAAAGTAAAAAGGGAATATTGCTGGGTTAAGGAGGTTGAAGAACAATAGAGAAAGAACTAGTGGGGTATATGTGATCTCATATGGAAACAGGAAATAGGAGACTCTAATTATGGAGGAGGAAGGACATAAATACAGAGGAAAGAGTAAAATAATGATAAGGATGCCTAAAAATCATAGAGTATCATTCTACTATCTACCACAAAAGCCTGTAATACATATAAGTCTGTGCATAAATATGCATGTATAGTTTAAATAAAATTTTCTTATCTGTGCTAAAAATGCTACCTCTAAGAGCCAAAGACCACCTAAAAAACCCCAACACTACATGAAAAGCCTTCTTTTGAGTTGTTGGTTAATATGGTACAAGAGACCCCAAAACATTATATACTATTGGTATTGCCCTTGTGTGCCATCAATGGTCAAAGATAAGTCCCTATTGTTGAAGACATCATGTACTTCAGAAATAGGGTCCAGAGGCCTCTGAGCTGTAACTACCATGAGTCCATGAGGACTCATTTCCATGGTGTCAGAAAGTGTCATGCAAGCTGCCAAAAGAGGGATGCAACCAACAGTCCTGTCCAGCTGTAACACCTATGAATCACAATAACAACCAGCATGGCACAACATCTCTCACAGTACAATACTGGCACACATACCTTTGCAGTGACCAAAAGCTCTCCAGTTGGACTTAAAGCTGGCTAAACAAGAAGGAAAACATGTTTGGTCCTGGAAACCCAAACACCTGGGGAGAGTGAAGTCATGGATGTTGGAGGAAAACCTGCAACCTCCATACTACTCAACCAGCATAAACCATAAACATACTCTAAATATTTGTCCTAATACCCACAGATAACTGTAGTTCTTACCTTTCATCAATGTTTCTTTCCAACATTTGGAAACTATTACAGAAAAACCACAACCGATCCAAATGCAGAGTTTTGGAGCCTAGTCTCGATGGATACGTTTACAAAACAACTCCCATACCTAAGGTCCAAGAGCCATAGTGGAAGAGGGGGCAGAAAGATTTTATGCCCCAACCTAGAGACACTCTCTACCTAGAAACCCACTGGCCACACCAGCCTGGGAATCAGGCAGGTGATCTTCACTTTCCTTCCTGTCCTCCATTTCCAGTTCCCCAGTCTCATCCCTAGCCCTGTAGAAGACAACCTGCAGGGGCCTGTCCTCCCTCTCTGACTCCATGCCTGGGGACTCCTAAAATCATTATAGCAGACCCAGCTTTCCTCCCTTCTGTGATCGCTTTCAGCACCCCTTCTAGCTCATCCCCATTCCTTTATGTCAGCCCCCAATACTTAGAAACACATTTTACCCAAGACTTCCAGTGCCACACCTGGCAGGAACTCAGAAGCACTTCTTACCAGGCAACCCACAGCCACCATGCCTTGCTAAGATCAAGAGAGGGCAACAGAAACCAAGGAAGGGAACAAAGACAAGATAAGATGTAAACACCTAGAATTATATTATCCCAAACGCACATGCCTAGATGCCGATGTAAAAACACAATCAATAATAACCAGGACAATATGTCTCCAACAGAACCCAGTAACCCCACTGAGTCATGTAGTTATATAGTAGGCCCTGGGAAATGCAATATAGCTAAGTCATAAGACAAGGACTTCAAAATATGTGCCAGAACCTTAAAGGGGATATGAATGAATCCATTAATGAAATCCATGGCAACAAAAATAGTTGGATGAAATAAAGAAAACAGCTAAAGACTTGAAAGTAGAAATAGGATCACTAAAGAAAACAAAAGCTGAGGGAAGTCTGGAAATGAAAAATTTAGAAAGTCAAGACACAGATGTGTCATCAACAGGGAACAAAATACAGAAGAAAGAACTCAGGCATTGAAGACATGGTACCTCAGTCAAAGAAAATGTTAAATCTAAAAATAAAGCCAGGAACAAAACATCCAGGAAATCTAGGCAACTATGAAAACACTAAATCTGTAAATTACAGGTATAGAGAAAGGAAAAGAAATCTAGGTCAAAGGCACAAAAAGAATTTCAGCAAAATAATAAAAGAAAATTTTCCTAACCTACAGTAGGAGATACCTATAAAGATACAAGAAGCACATATAACTCCAAATAAGCAAAACCAGAAAAGATATTCTCCATTAAACATAATAATCCAGACACTAAATGTAGAGAATGAAGAGACAATATTAAAAGCTACAAGGGAAAAAGATGAAGTAAAATATAAAGGAAGATCCATTAGAATAACATCCAACTTCTCAATAGAGACTCTAAAACCTAGAAGGAACTGGATGAATGTTCTACAAGCTCTAAAAGACCACAGATGCAACCTGGACAAATATGGCATGTTTTTGTTTATATGTGGGTCTTAGTGGTTGTCTTTCATAAGCAGGCTACAATCAGTATAACTACACAGGTTATTTAAGGAGTAAGGGAATAGGGGAGTGGAAAAATCTTCCTAGGAATGGAAAATAAAATAGACGGTTATGGATAGATGGTCTGGTGATCAGGAGGAAAGGAATGAGAGGATCAAATGTAGAAGAAAAGGAAAGAGGTGGTGAGTAGGTGAATACAGGGAGGGACAACTAAAACTAAGGATCATTTGTGGGTTGTATGGAAACCTAAAACAGTAAAAATGTCTTAAAATACATACATTTATGAATGAAAGCTAAATGGTATCACCAAATACATGGGGAGACAAAGTCCAACTAGACATCTCTTGCAACCAAATGAAACCTCTAGTGCAGGAAAGGGGTTACACCTAACTGAGTTGTTGGCCAAAGAGACATTATGGAAATCCCCAAACAACCCTGGCTATTGCCAAGGCAATTGGTTGTTCCCCACAAACTGATGATAAAGTCCTATTGCTAGAAACAACATCTATATAACTCACTGAGAAGTCAAATGTTGTTGGGTGTTTGACTCTTGGCTCTTTAGAGGGGGACTGCCACACGGAGACTCATTCTTTCTTATGAATGCTAAGCCTTAGCTTGGCTTATTTCTAGCCAACTTTTCTTACCTTAAATTATCCTATCTACCTTTTGCCTCTGGGCTTTTATATTTCTTTATTCTGTATACCTCTCTTTACTTCTTACCTGTGGCTTGCTATGTAGCTGGGTGACTGGCCACTGATGTCCTCCTCTCCTTCTTTTTCTCATTCCTTCCTTCTTCGTTTATTCTCTCTGCCTACCAGCTCCTCCTATCATTTCTCTGCCCAGCTATCAGCCATTCAGCTCGTTATTAGACCAGTCAGGTGTTTTAGACAGACAAACTAACACAGCAACACAGAGTTAAACAAATGCAACATAAAAGAACACAACACATCTTTGCACCATTAAACAAATGTTCTACAACATAAACAAATGTAACATATCTTAAAATAATATTCTACAACAGTCGAGCTGCCATCTACCAGAACCTTCCCCACTACTGACTAGTGTTTATGGTACTGAAAGGAACCCTGCAAACTACCAGGTGATAAAAGGTAAAAACCAACAAAGCTACAAACTCTGAGATCTTCAATGGTGACCTGCCTGCAAGTTACACTGGTGCAATGGTGATGCAAATGTTGTGAGAGCAACCAACTACCATCTGATTAAAATTAAGACCCGCCTCTATGAGATAGAACCCCTGCCTGACACTATCTAGGTGGCTCAGAACCTGAGGCTAGATAGGCCATGGACATAGGGGAAAATCAAATAGTATTATTCGGTTAAGGGATGTATCAATAAAATGTGTCCTAAAGACATTCTGCTATACTCATAGATTAGTTCCTTGCTCAGCCATCATCAGAGAAGCTTCCTTATGCAGTAGATGGGGACAAATACAGAGAAACAAATGGGCAATGTACAAAGAGTAAGAGACCTTGGAACACTCAGGCCTAAATGGGATGTGTCTATCAAATCCCTACCCTCAGACCAAAGGGAACTCTGCAGAAAAGGAAACAGTGATTGTCAGAGCCAATGAACATTGAAGAAACCAAAGAAACAAATCCTTCTAGACACATGACTGATGCCTATATGAACTCATAGCTACTGTGGCAGCATGCACCAGGGCCTGCACAGGTCTAAGCCAGATGAGGTCCCATTACTGAGAAAGAAAGTAGACACAAGCCCCCACTCATAAAAGGCTATCTCCAGTTTATGACCACTTGCAAAGTAAAAATTAGTGTTCTCCAGTGGACTCTCACTGGATATATCGATCACACTTAAGGACATCCCCATGCCCAGAAGTTGAGGGACAACATAAAACAAACTCAATGTTATTTGGGGGAGGTTTTTTTCCTCTCATAATGCTTTGCCCGTGCATTTTTTTTAACCTTACAGATATTTTGCTTTTATATTATGGCTTCCAATTTTGTTTTTATGGGTTTTCTGGATGTGTGAATATGTGTGTCTCAGCATCTGTATGTGTTTCTTAGGTTTTTTCTTTACTTTTATGTTTGTTTATTTTGTACTGTTCTTGTGTTTTTATTTTATTTTATTATTTTTAGATGTGTATTTGTCTTCTAATTAGGAAAAAAAGAAATGGCATGGATTTGTATTGATGGAGAAGTGGGGAGTAATCTGAAGAATTTGAGGTAGGAAAAACCATAATCAGAATATATTGTATGGAAAAAGAACTACTTGAAATTTTTAAAAAAGGAAAGATGGTGCAAACACAGAGCATTGTGGATGAGTTTGCTGTAAGTTTGTGTCTCCTAAAAAAGTCAAAAGTTACTCTTGTGAAGTCTCACCGACATGACTGACTCCACATGAGCTGAACATGTACAACATTAATAGACATTCCCAAGTGGAAGGGAGAAAAGAACCACAAGGTCTCAATCCTACACAAAGAACTAAAGAGTACTGAGAGTTGGAGATATAGTCTTTCCTAGGAAGAGAACACCTATTGGTCAGCTAATACCCCCAAACCAAATATCCATCCCTAGAAACATACATCTAAGTAACATTTTACAGATAGAATAGAGTGTGTTCATGTATTCAGGAATATATATATATATATTTGTAACATATATATATATATATGTTTGTAACAATATATTTGCATATATTTGTAACAATCAATCAATCAAACAAGGAAGCCATGAATTTGAAAGCAAACAATGAAGTATATACAGAAGGGTTCGGAGGGAGGAAAGGGAAGGGGGAAGTGCTATCATTATAATCTCAAAAACAAGAAAGAAGTACACAATTTGTATCCTAAGTGTATAGCTTCGGTTTTGGAAGATACAAAAGTTATGATGCAAGTAGATTGTCTGTCACACTAATAAATAATATATATAAATAAAACATTCTTGTTTTAAAACAAGAATGACCAAGTTTTATATTAAATACATCATATAAGTTCGCCCAGTTTCTCTTCATGAGGCTGGAATTGTCTCTGTGCCCAATTTTCCAGAGAGCATAGAGGTTGTTTGTGCAGCTTAAGAGCATGCACAACGTCACCGAGCTATGCAATGGCTGAGCTGTAATTTGACCCACAGTCCAGCAGAGATGCCGGCTCATGTTGTTACCTGCTCTGTGATGTGCTTCTCAGCAGTTTTCCTAAATAATGTAGGTAAATGCACTGCAAGAATTGATGTTTCCTACTATATTTAGTGGAAAGAAAGTATCTGAGCTAGTTTCAATCATCAATTTTCCATCTAACAATTTATGTGACAACTCTGATATATTTCTTTGGGACTGCCTTACAAATATGTCTTTAAAATAATTTCCCTAAACATATATCTCCTAGACATTTATAATGTATTTGAAAATTAAAATATTGATTTAATTCAGGTAACTTTATGATTACCTTGCTTCATGGAATTGCAATTTTAGGGTGCATAGATTATTCTTCCTCCAGAGGGGCAAAGTCCTCTAGCTACACACAAATCCTGACTGGTTCCTTTTATAACTTTAATCTACTGTATGCTGCAATGTTTAGAGTTTCTTTCTTTTTTATAAAAAAGTAATATTTTAAAGGTATATTCCCATGGTCTCCTTTATTTCTCAAGAAATTTTATAACCAATCAATCAAAATTTATACATTCTGCTATACATACACCTATAGCAATCTGCTCAATTTAGATTGATTGAGTCAATTTTTGTTTTGTGTTTTGGCTCTTGGTGGGTTTTTTTTTTAAGTGAGTGTGTGATCAAGTTATATACGTGAAGATTCTCACAAAAAAGAAAGTAAAACATTTGCATTGTTAACCAATAACTACAACCTGCTTGTTACTGTTTGTATTTTAGGAATAAGAACCTCTCCCCAGAAAGGAGAAGGGGCCCCTTTCCTTTTTTAATTACGGCTAGCAAGGCATGGAGCTAATCACAGGGGCTGTGACAACTGAGGAGAGGCCTTGTTTACTCCACATGCCATCTGCCACTTCCTCAGCCCTAGAGTCTTCTCACTGATTTCCCTTCTCTGTGAAATTCCCCACCTGCACATGCACACTGGGGTCCCCCAAACACTCCTATTTGTATTCTTACTCCCGAGAAAGGTTGTGAAATGTTGTAGCAATCAATCTTATCTCTCCTCAGCAGAAGACCAGACCTCGGCAGAGCACTGCTGCAGATCTGTTATGTGATCTGTGACTGGCTTGTTTTCTGATAAATTTCGGGTTTGCTGGGACCTCTGCCAGGCATCTTCTGTTTAAAACCACTGGGATGATCAATTCTAAAACAGGGTTCTATGCTAAAGTTTTAGTGGAGGTCCCTTTAGCATTGACTTAAACACAGCCCTCCCAGTGCGGGTGCTTGCTGTTAAGCCCTGTGTAGATGAGGAAAAAGACGCATAGCTTTACACTCTATACCAGCACAGAAGGCCACCTTCAAATAAGAAACTGCTCCCATGCCTGTGCAACCTCTTCTTGGTATATTGAACCAAAATCTAAATTGTGCCCAGGGCCTGCTTTAGCCACGATTTCAAAATAAAAATAAACACTGTGCCCCTTTCTACTCATATTCTTTGAGAATTCCATATATGCATAACAATATATTTTGAGCATTTTCACCCTTACTGTCCCCTATCAATGTCCTTCTGGATATCCCATGTCCCCATCCCAATTTCATGTCCTCTTTTTTAGAGTAACTCATTAGGTCCAATTAGTGATGCCCATCTATACATGGTTATTAGGCCATCTGCTGGAGCATGGTCAATGTGGCAGGGGCCATATCAGGGAAAAAAAACTGACACCCCCCACCCCAGCAGCCATCAACTATCATTTGCTCTTCTGCTAAGAATGAAACCCCTCCCCCAATCCACGCTGAAATGTCGAATGGCTTCATCTTGTGCAGATCTTATATAGGCAACCACATCTGACATGAGGTCAGGAGTGCACTACTTCTGTCATATCCAGAAGATTGTTTCACGCAGTCTTTCCCAACTCTTTCAGTCTTCCCTCTCCATCTCTTTTTGAGATGTTCCTTGAGAACTGGAGGTAGGAGATGTGATATTTGTGTCCCATTTATGGCTGAGCACTCTACAAGTACTTACTCTGTACCTTTGACAAGCTGGGAGTCTCTGTATTCACTGCCACCCACCAGACAGAGAAGGTTCTTTCATGAGGAGTGAGAGTGGCGTTAATCAAAGAGTAAATACACAAATTTGGAGGACAGTTTGACATTGAGTTAATTTGGAAGAATAATATAATAATAATAATAGGTTCACCCCTGGGGCCTATGAGCTCCCGCACCACAGGACCTGGTCATGTTTATTAGTTTACTCTTGAGAAAAGGTCCTTAAGTCCAATCAGAAAGAGGTTGGTTACACCCGCAATACTCCTGCCATAGGGTTAGCTTGCCAGCCCAGTTGTTATTGCAGCTTACACACTTCACCACTGGGTAAGACTGCTGATCACTTTTGTCCCTAAACAGACTTAATAACACTTTCTCGGTCTGTGAAAGCTATCCGTCAAGGCGGAACCTTTCAGGTCAGTACGAGTTTGACTTCTCCATACCCGGTGACCAAAGTGTGGAGTGTCTTCAGCAACAGGATATTGCTACCAAATTCTGGTGAGCAACCAAGAGCCTGCAATGTTTGGGGTCACCTGGAAATCCCTGAGCAACAACTCAAGAAGAATCCCTCACCTGGCACTGACCTTTTTGTTTGACAGCCTAAGGCTTCTGGGAAGGATATTACACCCTGCATAGGATAATTCTACATCAGTTTTTCACGTGTGTATGTATATTGTGTGAGCACATACACATACATTTCAGGACGCTTATAACTTACTATAACTTAGTAAGTTTCCACATAGCTTTTCAGATATCCTTAGTGTTAATTGTCCACCTTCTTGATTCCCTCTGCTGCCCTACCTCCCATCTACTTGTAGGTACACATTAAAAAAAAATGTTGATATGTCATTAAAACTGTGGTTTGCAAAAATAATACACAGAAGAAGTAATGTATTCTCAGCCTTGTCTAATGCACACAATAGCCTCACCACCCTCTATTAACTCTGAGCTGATTTATTTCATATTGAAAGACTATTCAACAAGTTCAAATACATCCTTATATGAGATTTAGATTACTAATGCCCTCTGAAAAGCTGTGTTGTATCATATTTCAAAGCAAGTAATGCTTCCTAAATTCTACATGAATTTTCCCTTTTCCAGATGGGTCAGTTTATCTGGTCTTGATTATCTCACCTCACAGGAAACTGACAACTATTTGACTAACTGAAGTATGCTTTTACACTGCAATAATTTAAAATGAGACACTTGGAAGTGTAAGACACCCTGGGTCTCCTACAACTTATCCTACAAAATAGTTTATGAATATACTTATATCACATCTATGTATACATTTAGGCACAAATTTGCATATTTTATATACTAATTCAGATAAGGGAATAAAAGAAAGTTACGATTGAAGAGTCACAACAGCGTGATCAGGACATTAAAAGCAGAACAGGAATCCACTGTCTCCTAAAGATCACACTAGATAATGCATGTTCCTTAGTTTTTAAAGTTTTTTTCTCATCCGCCTTCCAAGTTTTGCTTCTACGATACAGCATTTTTCTTGATGTTATTTCATGAAATCTAAGCAGATAATCACATTTCCTCTGTTGTCTCTAACAACAGGAGTTGGAATCTGACAGAAATTAAATTCAATTTCTAAGCATCCCATATATATTACATAACTGTGTACTTTGGCAAGTACGAGAGGAGGTTGGAGAAATGACTGAGCAGTTAAGAGTACTTGCTGTTCTTCCAGAGGAGGAGTTCATTTCACAGCACCCACATCAGAAGGTTCACAATAGCTATAACTTCAGCTCCGTGGGGTTTATCTCCCTCTTCTGGCTTCCACAAGCAGCACGTGCGTGCGCGCGCGCAAACACACACACACACACACACACACAGGCACATAGGTACACAGGTACACACACATAAATAACTAAATAATAACATCTTTAAAAATAAAAGTCTGACACAGTATCTGGAATATGAACAAGATATTCCAAACTCGTACAGATTCACAACCTCCAAAAAGCAGTGGGGGTGAGAAAGGGAACTACAGAGGTTTTAAGAGCTTCCCAAGCTTCACTTTATATTTCCACCAAATACTTACAGGACTCTACTCTGCTGAGTGAAGTACTTAGTAAGTGTACTGGAGTATGAGCAGCCAAGACTGCACAGACTCACCAAGGGTACGCAGAAGGAGCAGGTGTTGAGGGGCAGTGTAAGACTTAGAGCGCCTCAGACCTGCCAAGACAGTTTCCTTCCCAACCATGGAAATTCACAGCAGGCAGATGTCTGCTGGAAAGAGTCCAGATCAAACGAGTCTAATTATGGGTTCTCAGATTGAGGGCATGTGTACAGAGACAGGCCATATTTTCCACATTGTGTTCTGGCACTAGAAAAAGCCCTTGAACAATAAGTCTAAGAAAACTACTTTTGTCCTCCACATTCACTGGGCAGGAACTTGCTTGTGCCTGGGAATGCAAAACAATGCACCTGAGCTCTTTAAGCACAAAAGGAAGTACTGGGGTGTGGCTCAGTGACACAGTAATTGCCTATCATACATGAAACCCTGGGGTCCATCTCCTGTGCCACTGCACACACACACACACACACACACACACACACACACACACACAATCTCATGAATTTGATATTAAGAATAAAAAAAGAATGTCCTGATTAAATGCTATTCAATGATGAAATGTTTTTTTAATAACTTCAAAATAGAAAAACTGTAATCTCATATTAAATACAAGGTGGGTAAATCAAGGAAGGCAAAGATTATGAGAAAGTGAAGTATAAATCAAAACTAGAAAAGATTAAAGGTGCCTAGACAGTACGTAGCTGTGAAAAGAGGATTGATAGAAGTTAGATAATATTTGAATATTTTTGAAAGCTAAGAAAAGCCTCAGTGGAATTTCATGATTGGAGCTTTTGTTCTTCCATTAAAAATAAATTATAAATGGGTCAGTGGTTAAGAACACTGGTGACTCTTCCAGGGAACACGGGTTTGATTCCCAGTGCCCACAAGTTGGCTCACAGCGCTCTATAACTCTGGTTCCAGGGATCTGCCACCCTCTTTTGGCCTCCTTAGGCACAGCATGCCTGTGGTATATAGACATGCATGCAGGCAAAACACTTATACACATAAAAGTGTTTTGACAAAATATTAAAATGATACGTGGTTAATGAATAGGTTGAATTAGGGATTGGGCTAGCAATAGAACTCAGATTTCCAACTGGTTCACCATAAAAGACATTCTTTTGCCTAATTGTGATCTGTAAATATCCAAATTGTGTAGTGCTAGGTGCACTTTAAGGTAAAAGAAATACCACCACCCATGATTCAAGTATTCCATTACTTCCTTCATGATCTCCTTTTCTATGGCCAAGCTAGCTCCTTCCTGTGCATGTTCTCCCAATTACTCACAGTAAGCCATGAAACTAGCTGCAGATTGGGTGTGCCCATCCCAAGGAGAAGGAACCTCCCTAAATATGGGTCCCTACCTCTATGGGTCCTGTTTAATCACACTGATATTCCTCTAAAATATCTAGGGACATTTTTGACATCCCATGAGATGTTTTAAGACTCATCTGACCTAAAGCATGAGCTATGTCAGACACTTACAAGTTTTATTTTGGAAAGTCCTTCAAAGCAGCTGACAATAATGTAAAAAGCCAGACTTGAGTGCCTGCTGACAGGAGAGATGTACCATTTGTATTAAGAGGGTGGCACAAAGAAAATAAATGGGGATATCAGCGATGAGCCCTAAATCAGGAGTCACAAGGACAGGCCCTCTAAGCTGAAGGCAATAACTTACAATTGAGCTGTTTCTCCTAGAAGTATCCATTGCTGTATGCCTCACGCTGAGTAGACACAAAAATGCGATGTCTGGAGACGGCTAATGAATTGCTGATGGAAGGCCAGTTAAGCTATTAATAGCTATGTGACATGTTTCAGCGACTGGTTGCTTCAGCATGGGCAACAGCAGTGGACACAGGGAACACAGTCCAGGGGCTCATTAGCACACTGAGTTCCCGCCCTGCCCTAGCTCTCCTAAAGCCAGCGCTTTAACAAGACCCTCAGGTGACTCAAACATCCAAGGAAGTTTGAGGAGCAATTCTCGGAGAAAGTGGTCCTTTCCTTTTCAACAGCGTAAAAAAATTTCACAATAATCCCAAATATGATGTGTAACCCAATCACTCATTCAGTAATCATCATTTGAAGTGCCTGCTTGAATTCATAGCATGAACTAGAACTATAAGAGGCCACAGGCATTCACAGACAACTTATAGTGAAAAAGACAGGCGTGGTTTCATCAGTTATAGAATTATGGAATAGAGGAAAGAGGTAAAAAAAAAAAAGGGAAATGTTGATAAATATCAGGTACCCCTGCACTAGGTGCTAAGTGAGTGTATACAGGAATGACTTCAGGATGAGGGTCAGAGACATGGTTCAATGGGTAAAGGCACCTGCTGAGGGATTAAGAGTTTTCAGTCCTCATGACCCACATAATGGAAGGAAAAACCAACTTGTTCAAGTTCTGCTCAGACCCTTACACATGCACCATTGGACACACATGTGTGGGAGATATGTACACGCTAAGTTAAATGCAATAACATAATCTTTTCCTAAAAGAATGACAAACTCAGTTTTGCTCACTAAACTGGAAAAGGAAACAAATACAGATAATACAACAATTCTTAAAAGCTTATAGGACAATTTAGTTAAAACAAACCCCACCTAAGCTAGCTCATATGTTAGTAGGTCAGCTCCCCATGTGCTAACCTCTCTCACAATATCACCAAGAAACAATCAGAGTAAGAAATCACAGGAGATTGCTGTATTTTGGGCAGTCATTGTGTGAAAGTGTCATTCTAAGACTGGAAACACAATACAGAAACTAAAGGATTACCCGCCTCTGGCAATGTGGATGAAAAGAAAATGACTTCAGAAAGCTCTTACAAATAGGTAGCTTAACAGCCTGCAGCAGCCCCCATGTGCTGAAATTCCCTTTGGCAGAAGAACTTGCCAGATGCAGTCTGAATGACAGACCCACTAATACAACAGGCTGTGTGCACTATAGGCTCTCAACGGACCCATGAGTCCAGAAGGCCAAAGAACAGGCAAAGAATTGAAAACACTTGGCCCATTTGTATTGTATATAAGCTTTATTTTCAAATATTACCTGAACCTTCAGTGAAAAGTCAGTGAATAAGTGATTACTTCAAATGTCCATTTGTAACCATTGGTCCCCTTATAGTGTGCAGCAAGCTGTAGAGAGTTTCACAGACAGATTTTAGTTTAAAGCTCCGGTCTCTTTTTCAGTTTTGTGATACAGAGAAAGTTATTTATCATTCAGGAGCACTCACTGGCCTTTTGCTATTTGTTATAAAACAGCAATGGCACCTGCCTCCCAAGATAAGCAAATTCCGTATTAGTGAAGCACCATTTTAAAGTGCTTTACTGAAGTGTGATGAAAAGCAACTTGATCCCCCTGGAATTCTGCACTTGAGGAGGTGAAGGCAAAAAGATCCAGAGTTCAAGATTATCTTCTGCTACATTTAGCAAGTTTAAGGACAACCTATGTTACATAAAACTCTATCTCGGAAAAGAAGAAAAGCAACTAGATTAATTTCAGTTTCAAGAGAATACCCCCCAAGAAAGCATCATGATTATCTATGCCACAAACCTATCTGTCACCTCCAAAAGTTGCTTCCTACCTTCTTTGTGTGTGTGATAAGAAAGAATGCTTAACACAGAACTCTCATCTTAGAATTTTAAGTACATGCTCTTATCTATAAGCGTCATGTTGAACAGTGGACCTCCTGCTTAATTACTTACTCCTCTTGTGCAACTGAAGCAAACCCTTAATCACCTCTCTCTCTCTCTCTCTCTCTCTCTCTCTCTCTCTCTCTCTCTCTCTCTCTCTCTCTCTCTCTCTCTCTCTCCCCTACCCTCTGACCCTGGGAACCAGAATCCTCCCCTCTGCTTTGATAAGTTTGACTACTTTGTGTTCATCATGCAGAATTTGTCTTTGTCTGGTTGATTTCAGTTATCCCAAGGTCATCCAGGTTGCCCTGTGTTGTTATAAATGGTAAGATTTCTTCCTTTGTCTAGATTAATAATAACCCATCATATAAATATATCTCATTTCTTTCTCCATCCATCAAGAGATACTTAAGTTGCTTCCACATTTTGGTTGTTATGAATAACACTTCATTAGCTTGAGATTTCAGAGATTTGTTCAAGGTCTTGATTTCACTTCCTTTGGACATTATCTAGGAAACATATTTCTGAATCAGATAGCATTTCTATTCAACATTTTTGATGAACCTTGATACTGTTTTTTATAATTGTAGAATCAACTGAAAATCCTAACAATAGCATCCAAGTTCCTTTACTGGTACATTTTTACTCACAGTGACCTTTTGATTTTGTGAACACATCATGCTACCAAAAATGAGTTGATATTTCACCACTGGGTTTCTTTGCAGCTCCCAGATGATCAGTAGACATTGGCCACCTTTTCATATACCTGCACCACTGCAATGTCTTACCTGGAACCATCTGTATTCAGTATCATTGTCCAGTTTCAATAAGGTTATTTGGGTTTTTGCTATCAAATTATAAGAGCTCATAGAATGATTTCTATATTAATTCTTTATTAAATACAATGTGACTAATTTGACATTAAAAGTATAACCAAGTTTATTTGATAGCACAGGGACATTAATCTTACCCTATAAGCTTCAACGAGATGCCCATCAGCTGTTAGTTGATATCTGAGGCAAATTTCTAAGGAGTAAAATTAACTAAGTTAAAACACATTTGGGGACAACATTTTAAGTAAAAGAGCATTAGCAAAGGCCACATGATGTTTAAGAGCATGCCTGCTCTATGTCACCAAAGAAAACAAAATTCTTCTGATCTCAAGGAGAATGAAGACCATGATGAGGCTGCCAGGGGGTGACATGTTAAAGTGCAGACAGCATGAGTATACTTGGAGAACACTGAGGTTTTTATTCTAGGAAAGTAACAGAGCCAGATCTACATTTTGTACCTGCCACTATCCCCAGTTCCAGTATCAAAACTCACAAATATTTCACCAAAATGTGCAGGTACAAGCTGGGAGTCTCGGCAACAGCTTCAATCTCAGCATCAGGAAGGAAAGTCAGAAATGTTGTGAGCTCCAGGGCAACCCAATCTACACTGTGAGAACCAATCTCCAAAAAATTTCCATGAAGACATGTTGAGAGTCATTCATTACTAGTACAGTAACAAAGTCAGTAAATTTTTCAAAAATATTAAAACAAACAACCCATTCAATGACTTATCAAGAAGGTTTTTATTTTCTATTGTTTTTCTAAATCAAACAGAAGTCATTAGTACAATAGTACTTCATCATTTTCTCCCATTTACTTTTTAGCTATTGTTCCATGTTAGTCATGGTACCCATGGCTTTCTGCACTCTGCCACTGACCTACCCTTCTGCGCACAGTTCCTTTTGATATCTTTTTTTCACTAGGAAAAGAAAAGGGTAAAACCATCACTAACATGACATTTGAGTGATATTTGGCAAATCCTTGAGTGTGATGTCAAAGCAGCAGAAGAAAAGGAGTTGGCAACTGGTTGGAGAATAAGTTGGCAGGGACAACTTCAGGGACAAGAGTTATGCTGTCACTCTTGACACTCCCCCTAGAGATGTGTGCTTGTCCCAGCACGTTTGTTCTTATATCCCCCTCAGTTTCTACACATCAAATGTGCTTCCCTTCCTCACCTACCTCCAAATGTTCTCCATCTTCCAAGCTCAGACAGTATCCTCCATTCCCTTATTGCATACACACCATTATTTTCTTCCTCGTAAGAGAAGCTATAAAAACAAACACATTTATCACCATACAGTATATTTGTTCCCATTGTTCTGTGTCCCATCAACTGGATTTTCAAGCCTTGCCATGTGGGACATAGTATTATTACTCCTTTCTTAAATCTTCAAATGTCCAGAATCCATGGAAAATCCATTTGGCCCTTTAACATTTTACCTTTCCCCCTGAGTGGCTCTTATTATTTTTGCTGTGTGGATGAGAGAAAGAGAGGTAGGAGGAGGAGAGAAGAGAGAGAGAGAGATGAAGAGGGTGGATATGGGGATTTGTGTCTGTGTCAAACTTCCAGTAGCATAATCATCTTTGAATCAAAAGTCCCTAGAGAAGAACGTAATCTCAAGACATCTGCTTGTCTTGCATTTGCTATCACTCATCTGAAGATAAGATCTGGTATTTATTTAGTTTATCTTGGACATTGCTTGCTCATTTTTTTCCCTTTGTTTTGGCAACCAGATTTGTTTTTCTTTATCCCATCCATATATTCCCTTTAGCTTCAGGGACAAGACACTTAGAACAAATCTTTCCCAGATTTCCTTGTTTCCAGACCCTAGATATGACTCACACTGCCAGTGACCTAACTGGGTATAGAATTTGGAAGAAAAGATACAAAACCTACTCCTTCATCTTGCAGAGCTAAAGTGAGTGGGCAAACAGCTTTAGCCAGTACCAGAGGTTTAACAGTGGCTTCACTCACTTAATGTGATAACTGTCTCTCTGCAGCTGAGAAAATGTGACAATGTGAGGTTGGAGATCTGGATTTTTTGGGCCTCATCTGAAATCTCAAGTACCTTTACTGATGTCCAATGGCCTTGGCCTTTTTAGTTGTTTACAAAGCTCTCATTCACTATAATAAATGCCCTTTGCTAGAAATACCCAAGTGAATGGATCATCAATGACATACAACTCCCACTCACAGAATGCAATTCTTGTCTCAAGCTTGGGTTGTTGCATAGTTGTAGAGCATTTGCCTAGTATATGCAAGACCATGGGTTCTATCCTCTGCACTGAAATCAAAAATCCTGCCTTGCTAAAAGAAGATATGCAAGGTAATTGTGACCAGTAGATTCTTAATTTGGAACACTTTGAATCTCCATATTCCTGTGTTTTTAACCTGTATAAGTAACCCTCTGTGGGTTTCTTTGAGTAACTAATAAGTGAACTCGCACAATGAGAATTTTCAAGTATGTCTTTGGAGAAAAAAATTAAATAGGAAGAGAAGATGTTATTTTCCACTCTGTGAGCAGCTTTGGGAGAAACAGGAAATAATGTGCGGGGTGAGAAGAGGAGAAACGAGCAGCCTGCTCAAGGATGAAAAGAAAATAATGGGAAGTCAGCTGTGCTTAAGAAGCAATCTCTGTAATTAGTGGTAAGTATGCATTTATCATGACTAATTACATCCAAAACTTCTATCTCATCAGAAACCTCCATCTATGCCAGACATGGAACTGCCTCAAAAGACTCATTCACAAACATTATTTCTTCAGAGAAACTCGTCCTTAAGGACTCGCACCCTGATGTCATTTGGTATGCCCATTCATTGGACACTCGGTGGGACTATTAGTTGATCCTTTAGTCCATACAGACACTTACAAGAAATGGAGGAAGTCACTGATGTGAAAACAACTGAGTCACTGTGCTCACAAAACTCATGGCACAGTGTGGGACTCAGTGTGAGATGCAAACAAAGCACAGGTGAGTCAAACCATTTCAGATGTTAAAAAGTCATAAACTAAAGGAAACCAAATGATGGACTGATTATATTGTGGATGTAGGGGAACATTATGTAGAGGATGGGATGCAGGAGAAGGCTTTCTAAGAAGACAATATTTAAGCTTATAGCTGGAAAATAATGAGCCAGACACATAAAAACAGAAGAAAAATCTTTCATTTTTCTATTTGGAGGAAAAGTCATGGCTTTCATCAAGTGAAGAGACCTTGCCAGGGCTGGCTGGAGTTGTGTTTCAAAGGGAAGGGCATGGTGAGTGAAAGGAAGGTGCTGGAAGGCCCTGTGTATTTGAACAAACCTGCTCCTCACAAGATTATGGAAGCAATCATGGGACAGATATAAGACCTCATTCTCTTGAGCAGCAGCCCATAAATGCAAAGAAAGAAGAAACTTCCATGTGTTTTGCCCAGTTTCAGACACACACACACACACACACACACACACACACACACACACACACACACACACACACACAGAGGGAGAGCTCTTCTCTCACCTGTAGTGTTCCAAAAGCATCTCTACAGTGATACCTGTGCCTATCTTTACAAAAAGAGCAAGTGTACCCGAAATATACTGTGTTCTAATCTGACCTCTGACAAATTTGCCTTGAGCAAGACTATAACAAAGCCAAAACATAATAATTAAATTGAAAGATGGTCTGATGAGAAAATTTAATAAAACAATGAATTCATGTGTCCCGTTTTTCAATTCAAGATCAATGCATATAAATATTGGGTGCTACCAATTCTAAAGGGAAGTGTTTTTTATATTATTATCATTAATACTATGGTTGAGATGAAAAATCTGTGAACCTAGATTGGAAGAAAATGTGTGCAAAAGATAGAACAAACTTACTCAAAATATAATAACTCAATATGCAGCAATAAGAAAACCCAATTTAAAATGAGTCACTCAACAAAAGACTGGATGTTAAAAAGGCATATGAAAATATGTTCCACATTATATTCATCAAGAAAATACAAACTAACAAAAGATATTAATGAACTTCCAGTAGGACCCTGATCAGCTGCCATGAGTGAACTGTCCTGGAAAGAGGACTTGAACCTTCCCAGGCTCTCTATTTCTGCCTTGCTGTGCCTCCCTCACCCATGCTCCTGCCATGATGTCATCTGCCATGCCGTGATATAGTTACACGGCCCCACAACAGAGCCAATCAAAAATCATGCCATACTCCTGGATTTCTAGAACTGCGAGCTAAATCAATCTACCAACCACCAAGCCTCTGGTGTTACTTTACAGCAACAGGAAACAGACTAACACAATCTCTTGTGGATTTTTGTCAGTGCCTGAGAATTAAACTGACATTTAAAAAAAGATCATTATGAGAAAAGCATGCACACTTAATACACATTTATTTATGTTTTATATATTGAAGTTATTGGAAGGAAATAAAGACCCAGTGCTGCAATTAGAGCAAATCTTTATGCATTAAGATGACAAAACCTGTGTATTAGTACATTTTCCATTACCATCTAGGAATCCCTTCAATGACTTATTCACCACAGTCCAAGCCCCATCACGTCTTAGCATCACCTGGCAGGGGACCAAGCTTTCAACACAAGAATATCAGAAAAACCGATCAAACCGTATTTATTGCATTGCAGAATAGGAAATTACAGAAGTGTGGCAAGGCAATATGGCTTGGTCTTTCATAAACAACTGTTTACAGCAGTATTTGGCAAGACAAGACAGTGTGTGTGTGTGTGTGTGTGTGTGTGTGTGTGTGTGTGTGTGTGTGTGTCTTTGTGTAATCTACACACATTTCCCTCAGTGCCAATATTCTGTCCCTAATCATAAAAAAATGACACTTTCTTGATATTGAGAGAGTATCCTTCCCCTGTGAATTTTATTGGCTTTTATGAAAGAGCACAGAAGTTGGAGTGATTGTATCCCTCTTGCTTTTTGAATTCTCTGCACTAGATATAACCACTACGTTTTCTGTCATAGCCATGGTTCATATTTGCCCAAACTTGGTTAGCAACAAAGATATTCTTCAATAAGGTGAAAGGACAGATCTCTGGTACACACAGATGGTGAAATATTATTCAGTGCTGACAACAGTACCATAAAAAGAGGTGGCAGAGCTGTGTATTGCTGAGTGAATGAAGCCACACTCAGAGTTACATGTCCTTGTCCAGCATCCAGACCCACAGACTCTCCACACCAATAGGAATCCTGGTGTGCAGTGTGGACCCTGAGGTGATGTTGTGCCAGTGTCATTTATGACTGAAATGTTTATGTCACTGTGGCATAGAATGTGAGTGTGGAGGCTGTGCCTGTACATGAACAAGGAGCATGTGAAAGTACTATCTATACCTACAGCAGAATTTCACTGTACACTTGAAACTGCTGAATAATAAATTCTACCCAAAAGAATATCTCGTGGTTCTCCAGCACCTAGCTAAATAAGGCATCAGCTGTCAATGTGCTTCAAGCAAGTAAGTGACATGATCTAATTTATAATTTTGAAAAATCACTAGACTGTACTGTGTGAGATGAAAACGCAGAGTGACAAACCTGGAAGCATGGAGTCCAGTCCTGAGAATTGACAACAGGAAAGGCAGTGAGTAACGGTGACCTGGGTGAAAATGATGGCATTGAAAATGGAGAGTCATTTATATTTGAAGTACAGATGACAGGACTAGATTGAATGCAGAAAGAAAAGAAGAGGAGCAAACAAGCGTCCCCAAAGGATTGAGTGAATGTATCATTTAGAGGAATGGAGAAGAGGGAGGAGAGGTGTGATGATGATGGGGAGAGATGGGGAAGGGCTTGGTAAGACTTCCCTCCCTAACTGTGGGGCATACGAGGTGTCTGTTAGCAGTGGCGATGCTAGCGAGTGTTTAATGACACTTGCTAACCTCTAGAAAGAAGTAGGCAAATGCTGTTCCAACATTTTTCTCATGGAGAAGATGATACGATATAGTTCACAAATGACAAAACTATGAGTCCACATAGTTCATCAACTCCCCTGGAGTTCTTCTGATACTCTGGCATCTAGCAGGACCTATGCTGCTGCTCATTCAACCAGAACCCCAGAATGAGAAGACATAGGAGAGGTAAGCAATAAATACCTAGATACAAAGGCCAGCTTTGTGATATGTGAGGGATGTTGGCATTATCTAACATTGAGAAAGAGAGCACGTTCCTAACTTGTTTCCAAAAAGTGCAACTGGACTGGAGGGACGGAATGGAGATAGGAAACAGAGACCAGGATCTACACATTGAGCACAGACAATCCCCAAGGAGTGGGCAGTGTGGGGGCTATTTGGGAGAAGGAAAGGGTTTAATTTATAGTTGGTAGAAGAACATGTATATGCTTCCTGGGTAGAAAAAAATAGTATAAAGAATGGAGGGGGGACAAAAATCATTACAAAGAAATGTTAAAAGTTGCGAGTGTGTGAGTCCAAGTGACCAGAATGAGAGTGACTTCTGTTCAAAAGAGGGCACATCTGCCTCTGTGACATGGAAAGGCATAGGCTGTAGCTTCAGGTGAGGTGTGGGTACTGGGCTGTCAACACAAGAGTGGCAAGAGTTTATCCTTGACAGAGCAAGGGCATCATGGTAGTCTTTCAAAAATGGAAAAATTAAACTTAACCAAAGGTAATAAATTCATTGCTGAAGTTGAATGCTATTACTGTGATTATGAACTTTAAAAGGAATCAACAGAGCTGTGTGGTGCTATTTTTAAAAACATTCAGTCTGTCAGAGCAACCACGGAGCAGAAAAAGACTCAGTAAAAAAAGTTATTTAGAATCATGACAGAGAAGTAAATAGAAGGGGTAAAAGAAGCAAATAAACCAGAATTGTTACAAAACACTCCTACTTGAGCTGTGGTCTGAGGTGGGCTTGAGACAGTAAAGACAAAGGGAGGCAGATGGAGTAAAAGCAGCTACAAGGGCTCAGCTTATTTGTGTCAAAGGACCTTCAGGATTGGGAAGCTAGCAATGAGAAATGTATAAGCAACAGAAATAAAAATTGGCATACCTGACCAAAGTTGGTGGAGGCCAGGGTCTTGGACATATGACCACATGAATGTTAAGTTTATCACAATGACAGTGATAGAAAACAGAGAAAGACGGGAATGAGAAAGATTGGATTAGTAGACGGTGTGGGAGAGAGTGGTATATGCTTCAAAAATATGAATGAGAACAGAGGAAATAAAATCAACAAGGCACTGAGAGTCAAAGCGGACATTGTTTTATCTACTCTACTTCTAGGCCCTGGAAGACTCATGGCTAATTAATTAATTAATTCCTCCAGTGAAGCACTGTAGTGTTCCCACAAGTTGAGTGATGCCCAGTGATGATAAATTACAAAGCTAGCAGGTTATAATTCACCATCAGATCCTAACAAGTAAGTAATGTTTTAGCTAACCTGGGTTTTTTGTTTTTCCATATGAAGTTGAGTTCTTTAGAGATCTGTGAAGAAATGTGTTGGTAATTTGATGAGGATTGCATTGAATCTGTAGGTTGCTTTTAGTAAGATTGACATTTTTACTATGTTAATCCTACCTATCCATGAGCATGGGAGATTTATCCATTTTCTGATATCTTCTTCGATTTTTTCCTTCAAAGACTTAAAGTTCTTGTCATACAGGTCTTTCACTTATTTGGTTAGTGTTACCCCAAGGTATTTTATATTGTTTGTGGCTATTATAAAGGGTGCTGTTTCTCTGATTTCTTTCTCAGCCCATTTGTCATTTGTATATAGGAGGGGTACTGATTTTTTTAGTTAATCTTGTATCCTGCTACATTACTGAAGGTGTTTATCAACTATAGGAGTTCCCTGGTAGAATTTTTGGGGTCACTTATGTACACTATCATATCATCTGCAAATATCAAAACTTTGACTTCTTCCTTTCTAATTTGTATCCCCTTGATCTCATTTTGTTTTCTTATTGCTCTAGCTAGAACTTCAAGTACTGTATTGAATAGATACGGATAGAGTGGACAGCCTTATCTTATTACTGATTGTAATGGAATCACTTTGGGTTTCTCTTTGTTTAATTTGATGTTGGCTGTCAGCTTGCTGTATATTGCTGTATATTACTTATATTATGTTTAGGTGTGCTCCTTGCATCCCTGATCTCTCCAAGACCTTTACCATGAAGCGGTCAAATGGCTGAAAAACATTTAAGAAATTGCTCAACATCCCTAGTCCTTAAGGAAATGCAAATCAAAATGACTCTGAGATACCATCTTATACCTGTCAGAATGGCTAAGATTAAAAACACTAATGACAGCTTATGTTGGAAAGGATATGGTGTAAGGAGAACACTCCTCACCTGCTGGTGGGAGTGCAAAGTTGTACAGCCATTTTGGAAATCAGTATGGCAGTTTCTTAGCAAATTGGGAATAAATCTACTTCAAGACCTAATGATACCACTCTTGGACATATACCCAAAGGATGTTCAATCATACCACAGGGACACATGCTCTACTATGTTCATGGCAGCATTATTCATAATAGCCAGAACCTGGAAACAACATAGATGCCCCTCAACCAAAGAATGGATAAAGAAAGTATGGTACAATTACACAATGGAGTATTACTCAGCGGTTAAAAAATAAACAAATAAACACACACACAAACAATGACATCATGAAATTTGCAGGCAAATGGTTGAAACTAGAAAAAAAATCTTTCTGAGTGAGGTAACCCAGACACAGAAAAACAAACATAATATGTACTCACTAGTAAGTAGATAGTAGATATAAAGCAAAGGATAACTACAAGCTACAATCCACAGCCCTAGATAAACTAGGTAACAAGGAGGACCCTAAGAGGAACACATGGATCACCCTGGGAAGGAGAAATAGATGTAGGGGTATGCAGAGGGGAGGGGATGTGGAATAGAAACATGAGGGATGAGGATGGTCAAGAGGGAGAGCAATGAAAGAGATATCTTGATAGAGGGGACCATTATGGGGTTAGGGAGAAACCTGACGCCAGGGAAATTCCCAGGAATCCACAAGGATGACCCCAGCTATCCTAGCAATAGTGGAGAGGGTGCTTGACCTGGCCTTCTCCTGTAATCAGATTGGTGACTGCTCTAATTGTCATCAGAGAGCCTTCATCCAGTAACTGATGGAAGCAGATGCAGAGATTCACAGCCAAGAGTCCAGTTGAGGAGAGGGAGAAGGGATTATACAAGCAAGGAGGGGTCAGGATCATGATGGGAAAACCCACAGAGACAGCAGACCAAGCTCATGAGATCTTACAGACTATAGACGGTCAGCTAGGAAACATGCATGGGACCGACCTTGGCCCTCTACATGTGGGTGACAGTTGTGTAACTTGGTCTGTATGTGTGGCCCCTAGCAGTGGTACCAGGATCTGTCCCTGGCACATGAGCTGGCTTTTTGGAACCTACTCCCTATGGTGGAATGCCTTGTTCAGCTTTGGTGCAAGTGGGGAGGAGATTTGTCCTGCCTCAACTTGATATGCCATGTTTTGTTGACTCCCATGGGAGGTCTTACGTTTCCTGAGAAGTGGATGGGGGCGGGGCAGGGGGAGCTAGAAAGGAGGTTGGGGGAGAGAACTGGAGCAGATGAGGGAGGGGAAACTTGTTTGCATGTAAAATGAATTTTTAAAAAATTAATAAAGAAAAGAATGTTTTAGATGCCTGTAGATAGGTTTGGAAGCTATAAAATTGAGGAAAACAGTGAGTGACTTCTAAAAGCAAACGTCTTCTATAAAAAGATTATTTATAACTGCTTTGCCGTGAAGGATAACAAGAATTGAGTTACAAGTGTCACGTGTAGCTTATAAAAGCAGCCAGAGGCCCTGTTATCATAAAAGGTTAGGAACCAGTAGGATAAAAAAACCAAAAAAGAAGGAACACAATTACAATTTGAAAGCATTTGAAAGGTAAATGTTTGCTTGCACTTGCAAGGTCATCCCATTGTGAAATGGGAGAAGAGCTGGCAGGAGTTTTCTTCGCCAGCTACTGCTCATCTATTAGCTACTCAGATCAGTTTTAGGGTACCCAGCACAATGCTATGCACAAATTTTCTGACCTTACGAAGGTGATTTATGCTTTATAAAAAAATTACTAAGAAAAAAAAACTACGGTCCATAGACAATCACTAAATAGTGTGCTCAAAGCCCAAATGTAACCAAGTTTCCAGAAAAGTAATAATCATTAGAAGTCTCAGGGAGAGCTAATGAGATTGCCTTTAAGCTAAGATCTGTCCTTTATTCTAATGATTTACTCAAGTGGCTTTTATTATAAGAGATTTTGGCATATGAAAACAAGTTGCATTAAACTAATCAGTAAATATAAATGAAAACAGCACTCTTATGACTAAATAGCCATTTTAAGGAGTTATCTGTCCAAAATCTCCATGGTAACTTATTTTAAAAGAAGACAATTCAACTATCAAACAAAAATATCAATAATGTTTACCACTTCAGTTTTTGCCAGGAATTTAACAACCCTGCATGAGCAGCCATGGATCCAGCTCCTTCCCACTCAGGAAAGTATAACTGTATGGGGATGGGTTTTTATTTAGTGACTGACAGGGTCTCTGCTTTGGGGGAGATCATAGTTTAAGTCAAAGCATGAATAGAACAGGTAGAAAGGAAAAGAATAAATATGTTCCCTCGTTTTTCCAAATCAGGTGCTCAATACACCTCTGACACAGTGTCTAGTAGTTTAAGTCCAGAAGAAGAAGGAGAAAGAAGAGGAGCAGGAGGAGAAGAAAGAGAGGGAGAATGACGTGGATGAAGGAAGCTCAAGGAGATCAGCTGGGCTTCACACAGGAAGCAAGAAAGGAAATTAGCTTAGATCAGAATGGGCAAAAAGGCCAAATTCTTAATGAAAAGTCAACAATGGAACACTGTGTAGGAACATGTGGGCTCCCAAAAGTCCACAGAATAAATATCATGCTTATTCTACAATTTCAAACTTATGTAATGACAAGTGAGTTGAAAGACCATCTTAAAGGAATATAAACACGTGACAAACTAGAGCGTGAAAGATAGGATTTCTTTTCACAGGATAAATTATGTTCTTTGAATTATCTAAGAATATTGAATGACTTTCCATAAAGAGTAGGAGCCCTTTTTCAGAAAAGATTACTATTTATTTATGCCCAAAGATAATATTTTAAAGCTGGCTATGAGTCATATATTTTGATAGAGAACCTGCCAATGCCACTTTACTAAACCAGCATAATCTTTAACTATTTTCTAAATATTTGTCTTTATACCCACAAATACATGTACTTCTCACCCCCTAGTCAAAATAAAATTAAATTAAAATTAAAGTCTTCTGGCAACACACAGAGACCATTACTGAAAACCGCAACCAGTTGAAATGCAGAATTGTAGAACCCAGTCCCAGCGGATACATCTATAACACAACTCTCCCAGCTAAGGTTCAGGGAACATTGCTGAGGAGGGGGTAGAAAGGTTATTAAGATCACAGCTTAGAAGATCAAAGACCTTGCTGTGAGACTGTGTCTCCTAGTAATGTCAGAAGCTATATCCAAAAAGTCTCCCCAACATGTCTGCCTGAGCAGGAATTGAACAAGGACAAGACAAATAGACATGCTAAAGTAAATGAGAGAAAGACCACAGTGCCTCAACCCTACGTGACTAAGGAATGCTAAAAAGAAGGAGAAATAGTCTTCCTCAGGGAAGAACACACCAACTGGGTGTCCAATACCAAAGGGTCAGTCCTGAAAACATATGAACAAGTAAGACTGTATAGGGTGCATTTATGTATTTAGGAATATATATATATATATATATATATATATATATATATATATATATATATATATATTTGTAACACAAATTGCTAAATGCTCTTTTAATAAAAAAAAACAGAGCCAGATACTGTGATAAATGCTGAAAGATCAGAGAGACAAAGGAACAAGCCATTGCCATGTCTCACCTCAGCAACTCCACAAATCCTCTCACTGAAATCCTCTGAGTCCTCACCTGAAAGGCTAGACCAAAAAAAGCCTCTAGCTGAAAGGGACACTACTGCTGAAAAGTCTTTAGTTCCTGTCTCCTCATGCCTTACATACCTTTCTCTGTCCAGCCATTGCTTCCTGGGATTAAGGCGTGTGTACTTCCAAGTACTGGGATTAAAGGTGTGTGCCTCCACTGCCTGGCTCTGTTTTCTCTCCTAGACTGAGTCAATCTCATATAGTCCAGGGTAGCTTTGAACTCACAGAGATCCAGACAGATCCCTGCCTCCCAAGTGCTAGGATTAAAGGTGTGTGCCACCACTGCCTAGCCTCTATGTTTAATCTAATGGCTTATTCTGTTCTCTGATTTTCAGGCAAATTTTATTAGGGTATACAATGTGTCACCACATATATTTGTAGCAATTAATGAAAAAAAGTGGCCACAAATTTGAAAGACACCCAAAGAGGGGTATATAGAAGAGTTGGGAGGGAGGAAAAGCAAGGAGAAATTATGTAATTATGCTGTGGATATGGCTCTGTATAAATAAAACACTGATTGGCCAGTAGCCAGGCAGGAAGTACAGGCAGGACAAGGAGAGAGGAGAATTCTGGGAAGTGGAAGGCTGAGTCAGAGAGAGAGATGCTGCCAGCTTCCACCATGAGAAGATGTTAAGATACCAGTAAGCCATGAGCCATGTGGCAACTTATAGATTAATAGAAATGGGTTAATTTAAGATATAAGAACAGCTAGCTAGAAACGTGAGCCATTAGGCCAAACAGTTTAAAAATATAAGATTCTGTGTCTTTATTTTATAAGTGGGCTGCAGGACTGCCTGGGCTTGGCAGGAGCTGGAGAGAAACTCTCCAGCTACAAATGGTGCCCAACGGGTTAGCAAGAGTTTCCACCTAAAAGCTGAGAAAGAAGATTCTAAAATGGAGCTAAAAATAGCTTCCTAGTTGTCTCTCTCAAGTTAGCAGCAGCCTGCAGGTTTGAGCCACTATGACGGGTTCCTGGTGCACGCTTGACCTGCAGTATGGTGGGAATGAGGCGTCTGCAAGCGGCACATTATGCTGCTATGTGGTAGATTTAGCCTTTGCTAGAATAAAAAAAAAAAAAGCAGTTTCTGGGCTACACGCTGCTTTGATAGAACTGCTTCTGATAGTTGATGGTACAGATGGCTCCAGACCCAGAGCTGGTGGTAAACATACTCCCGCCATGTTGTGAAGCTGATGTGAATGGAGCCAACAGCCACAGCAGCCATTTCAGTCTTAGAAATATTGCAGTTTAAAGCAATAAGTTCACAATAAGACAGATTCAGATGTAATAGTTTACAATGTGTGTAAAATATACATAGGCTTGAAAGAGACAAAAAGGTGATATATACAGTTATATAAAGAAATAGATAGTTTTAAAAAATAAAGTCTCTAAAGAGACAGTAAAGGTAGTATAAAAAATTAAGCCACGTAAAGATGGATATTACACAGAGAATCTGGATTGTGTTGTCTTTGGGATTTTTAACTGAAGAGAGACATTTGATTGTAAAGGCAGCAGAGTTAAACCAATACGTATATTTTAAAGGTACCTTGACTTCAGAGTTTGGATCTAAGGATATGTTACTTTGGAAAGGAGACTCTGCTTTTGTTTCCACAGAAAGCCATAGGCTATGGATTTGTTCCATATTAAGATACGTCAGGTTTGACCAGCCAAGAAGCCCTGAAAGGTCTCTGATGACACCATGGCCCAGATGATCCAACATCCAGATCAGATTCAAGGCAACTGGCTCAGATAATACACCCTCACAGATTACTCCATAATCCTAAAATTTTCTTTGTGTCCCCATAAGATACAGAACCCCCTCTCCAGCAGGAAGTAGTAAGAGAAGCTACTCCCAAATTCCCAAATATACCAAGCTGGCTTTGGAGATGGAACTGGCTCACTCCTTCTCTAAACCCAAACAAAAAAAAAAAAACTAAAAATAAAAAGGTTGAGAAATTCTTTTGTCCCATATCAGAAGAGCCTTCTGGTGTGGGACAGAGAAAAACCAATGTTTTATTTAAATCAGATTGATTATAAATACAATATCTTTCTAAAGAAAAGGGGATAATTTAGATATGATAGGATGAAAGGGTAGATTAATGAACCTACTTTTAAAGAGCAACAACTTGTTTGAAATGTTTTACATTGGTATAGATTTTAGTTTATTGATACAAATTTAAAGTTAATTTTGCTATACTGTATGTGTATTTTTACTCTTCTTTAAGATATTATGTTTATACAACTCATTTAAATTGTAATGGAACAATTAGTCATCTATGATAATCATACTTATAGCCATGTTAGTTAAGTTTTCTAGGTATACATAGATATAATTCAATTAGGAAGGTAATCTTCAAACACTTCAAAGACCTACAGAATATGGCATTTAAAATGTTATAAAAATTTAGACTTTCTGGACAATTATACATGTCTGCTCCTGGTAGCACTGATATACTTCAGAGAGGAAGATGAGCATTGAAGACACTCTATATGGAGTTTATCTTCACCTTGGCAAAAATAGCCATTTGGGCAAGAAACTGTTCTTGCCTGGACTGCTTGATCAACTGGACATGCAGGACCCATAGGAAGATGACCACTGAACTTTGCTTGGTGAAATGGTCCTTCAGGTTCCTGCTTTGCAAAGGAAACTGCCAGACATTCTACAGGACACAGAGAGAAATGACTGAGAGACTCTAAGCCTGTGGGCTGAAGACAGATGCCCCAACTTTACAAAGGAACATTAGGTGACTGTCCAGGCTGCCAGCTGTCTCTCTCTACCCTGCAAGACTCCCAAAAGTTGCTTGATCCTTCTCCCATTTCTCAGGTAATAGTATATCCTTCTGGGGTCTTTGATGTAGTTGAAGACTCGAGTTATAATTTCCTCAGTTATTATAAAAGATAAGTTAGATATCAAACCTTAGACTCACAAATATAAGATAGATAGGATATCTTCATTAATATTGTAACTGTAATTCTTGCTTAATAATTGTTTTTGTTATATGTAATTTTACTATGTGAAAGTTAAAACCTTCCTTTTTGAAAAAGAAAAAGAAAAGGGAAAGTGCTGTGGATATTGCTCTGTATAAATAAAACACTGATTGGCCAGTAGCCAGGCAGGAAGTATAGGCAGGACAAGGAGAGAGGAGAATTCTGGGAAGTGGAAGGCTGAGTCTGAGAGACACTGCCAGCCGCCACCATGAGAAGATGTTAAGATGTGGGTAAGCCACGAGCCACGTGGCAACTTATAGATTAATAGAAATCAGTTAATTTAAGATGTAAGAACTAGATAGCTAGAAGCCTGAGCCATTAGGCCAAACAGTTTGAATAATATAAGATTCTGTGTGTTTATTTTATAAGTGGGCTGCAGGACTGCCTGGGCTTGGCAGGAGCTGGAGAGAAACTCTCCAGGTACACAATTATATTATAATCTCAAAAAAACTAAGTAAATAATTTTTTTATTTAAAACCTGGCTGAGTTGCAGCTCAGTGACAAAGTACTTATCCAGGAGGCATTGAGCTCAAGATTCCATCTTCAGTGTGATTTTTCTAAAAAGTAGGATCCATTCTGACAGGTATAGAACCATATTTTTAAAATTTAAAAAAAAAAAAAGAGAGAGAGAGAGAAAATATATAATGGAAAGTCATCGAAGCCAGTGGATGACTCTTATCTTCTACATGCGGCTGTGGACTCCCTCCGTTATATGGATGTTATGTTATAGAAAAGTAGAAATTATGTACAGTTCCAAAACTACATACAACGTGACAGTGCTTCTGCCTTAAATGTTCAACATGAAATGAACAGACAGGACTCTAGAGGTGCCTTAGGACCACTGCGTATCATAAACTTGCCCAAGTAGCCCTAACACACTGGCAAATTCCTGCCTCGAAATGATGTGCAGGCCCACAGTCAACAACTGCAAGAAAGGAATGGACAGTCAGGTCACACAAGGTGAGTTATGTAGGATGAATGACTACAGTTTACATTTGAAGGTATAGACAAATAATTCCATTTTATTAAGTAAAACAGCTTTGGGCATCAGGGATCATGTAGCCAATTAAATATAATATGTACACTTTCTGTCTCAGGAATCCCAAGGCAGAAACAGATGAAGTTAACACTGTTGTGTATCACTAGTCACATGGGCCTGCGCCCACCCTCAGAAGCCCCAGGAGGCCTGGGAAGCAGGCCATGCTAGTGAGGTAACCCCAGCAGAGGGACTCTTCACACAGCGGGAGCTAACTCTCCAGAGACCCCACCCACCCCAAGGCAGCGGAGATGTGTGGGCTCTCAGGCGGGTCCCCTCTAGAATGTAATGTGTTCCTGGTGGGAAGGCGACAGAGTAACAGTGACCTAATAGTTAACAGACACAGGC
Source organism: Peromyscus maniculatus bairdii (assembly GCF_049852395.1). Taxonomy (NCBI): domain Eukaryota; kingdom Metazoa; phylum Chordata; class Mammalia; order Rodentia; family Cricetidae; genus Peromyscus; species Peromyscus maniculatus. The sequence continues at coordinate 59,125,655 of NC_134857.1, forward strand.
CAGGGCTGTGAAACAGTCAGGCTGCATAATGCCATTAATTTTGAAAGTGAGAACATAATTGGCTGCCACTTACCACCTGTGGTTGATGTTAGTGCTTCAGTAAGAAAGAAGAGAGAAAAAAAAAGATAATGTGGGGCCAGAGATCCTCGGGACTGTGCAGCCTCCAGCTGGGCCCCTTAAAGAGTGTTGACATTTTGACGGCAGACCTCTCCCCGAGGGGTTGCTCCCTCTCAGTTCTAATTTCTCATATCCTCACAGGATGAGACTGTAATTTGCTTACCTCACTTTCACCATATTTCAAAAATAGAGAAACCAAACGTGACTTTCTCAGGGCAGCTGAGCTCGCTGCCGGGCTTCTCTTCCATCCGTTTTTCTAACATAAAAGCAGTGGCTGAGAATAGGGCGGAGACAGTGACTGCAGCAGCTCGGATCTCATTTACTTAGGTGAGAAATATGGGCTTCTGGCAGGAAAAGAACATTCTGTCGGAATTGTAAGCGTCGGTGCAGTGAAATTTCTTCTCCTGGTGAGTGTAGCTAATGTCACACTCCTATGTTCTCTTGTACGATGGAGAAGGAATCTGAACCTTCCTCGCTCCAGCCATAATCAAGTCATGATCATCATATATGACATACACTCAAGAAAAGTAGAGTCTAATACATGAAAAACATTCTCCATTCTCGTCTCATGGAAATTAATGGCCCACAGCTCGTGAAGTACAGGGGCAGGCAGTCCATAGAAACAGAATTCTACACATCTGTTACAATTTGCAATTGAATACTTTGATTATTGTACAAGATAATTACTTTTTTATCCCTGTGCTTCTTGGCCTGGCCATGATTGAACAAATTTCCTAACTCTTTTTCCTCATTCACTGCCCTTCAACCAAAGAGAAAGTTTACACAGTATTACTATAATATGCAGAGTATGTGTTACATAACTACCAATATTAATTTATTATTTATCAAAACTGGTCAAGAGTCTCAAAGTAATCAATATGAGATACCCTAATTTCTGCCATGAAGAAAATGTTCAGTATATGGTCTTTGTTATCATAATCATCATCTTTATCATTGTCATCACCATTATTCTTAGCATACTATGAGGCTTCTTTATATATCTCCCCAGATGGACCATTGAAGGCAAACATGATACTACCATGTATTTACATAACGTTATTTCTTGAGCATCTGCATTGTGCAATGCATCGCAATATGGATCCATGAGCGATACCCAGGACAAGCTATTGCAGCACTGGCTTTTCTAAGCTAAGCCATCTGCGCAAGTTAATCAGACTCTGTACCACCTGCTATACGCCGTATAACTGCACTTTAATGCCATATTTAATTTTCCATTAATTGTTTATTTTATGGAGCCACAGAAAGTTTTCCTTATCTTTTTACAATGTGGAAATTTAATAAAACTTTATTGATCATTTACTGGGTGTGCTGCTTGCGTTTCTATAAATCACAATTGTGTTTGTTGAAAGCAAAGTTTTCCATGTAGTTATTAGGCTCCATTTATGAATTCTCAAATTTTTTACTAATTAACTAATAGTATTTTTATTGATTAATTTCAATGGCTTAGCTATGTGATCAGTGATCTTTCTATATAGCCTTTTCTGGTATTTTAGAATAAAAGAAAAAAGCATGAAGTCATATAACACATTGCTTCTCAACTGAGATGTGAGAATTCCTTCATTTGAGACCAAAGTAAATTTCCTGGTGACACCATGGTGAAATCGTAGCAAAATAAGCAACTCCTATGCAAGGCTTTCCATAGATCTTTACATCAAAAAATTAAGTGAAGGTCAGGAGAAGTGACTCGGTGGTTAAGAGCACTTACTGCTCTTGCAGAAGATGCTAGTTTGATTTCCAGCACCCACAAGATAGCTAAAAACTCTCCACAACTCCACTTCCAGTAGACCCTACATTCTCTTCTTACTTCGACAGGCTCTTGCATGCACATGGTACCCATACATACAACCAAGCACACATATACTCATTAAATAAATAAATATTTGTAAAACACTAAGTGCACTATGAGTCTGGATATTTTCACATGGAGGCCAATAACCCTCATCTCCATCATAGCACTCAGTTTGAACATAGTCAGCTGGTTTCCATCTGAGAGAGTAACTAGACAACATATATACATGTGTGCACCACCTTCATATATATATATATATATATATATGTGTGTGTGTGTGTGTGTGTACATATATATGTACATACATATATATATATGTATATGTATGTATGTATGTATATGAACAGTTCCTCTCTAATTCAGAAAGGAAGTTGTGGTTCTACTCCAACTGCAATCACTAGAATGGAAACTGCACTTCATTTTTTTTTGTTTTGTTTTTGTTTTTGAGTTAGGGTCTTGCTCTTTAAACCAAGCTGGCCTAGAATTCACTGTATACCTGTCACTGGCCCTCAAACAATAACTTACTTGCCTCAGCCTCCAGAATACTAGGGTGGCAAGCATGAACTACACCTCTCAAGTGTACATGTTGACTTTTATTTTTCTACTTTTCTTTTATTGAAAATAGATTTTTTTCATACAATATATTCTTATTATGCTTCCCCTCCCTCAGCTCCTCCAAGAGCCTCTCCTCTTTTCCTCTCATTTACATCCCCACTCTTACTATCTTTCATTAGAAAATAAACAGGCATCTAAAGAATAATTTTAATAATTAATATAAAACAAAAACAAACAAATCAGAAGAGGACAAAACAAACAATAAAAAGGAAAGAGCCAAAGAAAATTAAGAGAAATGCATATAGATGCAGAGACACACAGGTTAGTACACATAAGAGTCCCATGAAACAGAAAACAATAAATCACAATATATACACAAAGGACTTCTAAGATAACAACAACAACAACAAAAATGCCTGACAAAACATTATGAGACAAAGAACTTCAAAAGATGTGGCTGAGTTCATTTTCTGTTAGCCAGCTACTGCTAGGCATGGGGCCTGCCCTCAGGAGTGGTTTGTAGCCCCAGTGAGACTCCATTGGAGAAAACTATTTTTCATTTGTGAGTGGTTATCAGTTGGAGCAATCTTCTGCATTAGGGATGGGGGCTTGTGTCCACTTCTCTCAGTGCTTGGTTGTGTGGGGTTCCAATCGGACCCCTTTATCCAACAACTTGATTAGGTGTAACCCATTTCTGGTACTGGGAGCTTCATTTGGTGACAAGGGATGTAAATACTAAACTTTTTAACACCTTTATCTTATTCCCAGTTTCTACACCAAACTAATTTTTGAGGTGCTTAACTTACTTTTAGAGGAAGGAATTTGATGATTCTTAGCCTACCAAGACAGAGGTAGGCAAAAAACACACACCTATGTACCAGCAAAAATTCCACATGTATTAATGTGTAGATGAAAATTAATAATCTATGGTAATTAATTTCAACTTGTGTTAGCTAATGTAATAAACAAATTATCACCTTCAACAACAGATGAAGAATTTTAAGATACAGAGATTGATTTTGTTTTAAACCCTCTGAATTCGTTTGAAATCCAGCTGTATGTTTGACACACACTTTCTGTCCATTAATTTTCTTCAATAACATCCCCTCATTTCCTCCAGCACACTAATGGATCCCACTGTGTGTTACAAGTTTATGGTTATATGATTCATTTCTATGATAATCTTGCTTTCATTAATATAACAGCTCCAGTTGTATTACATCAATTCCTGAGATATCCATTTCACATCCTGATGGCTTTTTCAACCCTTAATGGGTTTTAAAAGAGAAAAGTCACATTGCTTTCTTTTTTTTTTCAAAAAGCCTCCATAGGAGACTTCAGCCAACTCTGTTATTTAGAGTCCTCTCAGCAATGGTAATAATTCAAGAATTGAGCGGTCCAGAAATCTGCAGGTATGTGGATCATCTCCTTGAAAAGATCCCAAAGAATGTAATGGGAATACTGAAGCTATGGAGAAGAAAAATAAATATTCAAATTTATGATTCAGCACATATTGCTATACATTCTGTGCTACAGCAACTGTGCTACAAAGCTAATCTGATACCCATGGGACTTGGTGCTCTAAACTCCAGAGGGTATGCAAATCCTCTAATAGTTTAGAAGCAAAACTATATAATTGTAAATGTAAAGAAATAACCCATAGCTTTCATTATAATCTGAAACTGTCTAAATGACCCAAAGGGAGCATGAAGAGAAAATCTTCATCATTAGTTTGTCTATATTTTCAAAGACAAGAGGAATGTGAGCTGAGTCCGATACTATATAAAGTAGTCCATATGCAAATAGAATTTAAGAGTAAATGTAAATTATACATATATCTCTAAACATCCACATCATGAGCATCAATACAAATTAGAAATTATGAAGAAGAAAACCAATATCATTAGAAGTTTTACTTAAGAAGATGAACTATGGCTTGTAATTACAATACAGGAGTGGACATTTATACCCTTTCAGCAGGGCCCTATACAAGTCAAAGCCATATCTTCTCAGAGATAAGACTGTTGGACTGTTTGTGGTCACTCGCTAAAAAGAAAATACGTCAAAACCATGTGGTAGTGTGCAGAATGTTTTCCTTGGAGGAATTAGTGTGAGAATTCTTTTCCCGTGTGAACCATCCTTGAGGAAAAAACAGTCTAGATGAAGCAAATCCCAATTGAAGCATCAAAAATTAAAGAGAAGTAAATCCATTCAAGTGAGGTTCATAGACTTTGTTTGACAGTCCTAAGGAAAAAAGTGGTAAGAAAAGGGAGAGTCTGTATGGGGAGCAAATGGAAAGAGTTGGAAGGAAGCAGAAGCCAAGAAACATCCAGAAAGCTAAAAGAAATCAGCAAGGAATAGCGCTCAGGTGCAGTGCTCAGTCTTGTGGTAGTAAGCTTACACAATTTGTCTCTCTTAAGGAAAAAGAACTCCAACTCTCAAGTTTCAAGTTAGGATAGGGCCTCTAAGGAAACATGGACACTAAGGCATCTAATGCTTCTTTGTGTTGGTTTGGGAACAGTCATGCTGTGAGTTACCTTGCCCAGCTCTAGAAGTCTGTTTAACTTCCACCAAAGTTGTTTTCTCTGTGGTGTACAGGCACTGTCTCCACTCTACATCCAATACACCCATTCTACTCAAAATGCTCTGAATCCACTTGATTTTTTTAGGCATTCCAAAAAGAGCCCCTGGAAAAGAACTAAGCCCTAAAACAGCATTTCAGATGCTGTGGACTCGGCACTTGGTAATCCAGTCACTGCCTGGCTTTTTACAGAAACCACATTTCAACAAGGTGAAAGTCAAAATAATGGGGTTGAAGCAGGAGGATCATGAGCTTGAGGGCATCCTAGAATACACAACAAGCCTCTGTCTCAATCAAACAAAAAGTCACCCCATTTAGATTGGTGAAGGGTTTGTAGGACAAATCAGGTAAGAAAGCGTTAACTATGAAATGGTTATCTTGGATAGGATCACCAAATGCATTTCAGGTTTATATTAGAAGGACTAAATAACAGCATTGCACTAAGTGTAGAAAGCAAAAAAAAAATACAATAAATATAATCTATAGAAAAACAAGTTTAGAATCAACAGAACAAATAGTTCTAAATTAGGAAATAATTTGAAACATAATGTTTTTCATAGGTAGTAAGTTCTCTTGGATGCTTGTAATTCTTATATCATCTATTTATTCAAAACTCAATTTTTATTATTTCTTACTTGTTCCTTGTGATCTGTCCCTGTATAAGCTCTCATTGCCCCAATGCCTTAGCATGCTTTAGGTTTAGATTTGAATTTTATTTCCTTAGAGATTTTTCAAGTGAACCAAACATAAATGAAAATGGACAATCTCTCCACCTTCGTGTTTCCTTTCTTTGTCCTTGGAAGTCTCATTTTTATATTACACAACTCACTTATTATCAGTATACTAGCCAATGGGTTTTAATGAAATGCTATAGTTTTTAAAACAACACTCCAATTTTTTTTGTAAAAACATTGCTATTGTCCCTCCCAAAGTTCCAGCATGCTCATTTATTATTGGTAGACAACCTCTACTCCCAGTAGCAAGTGATCTCTCTCTGTCATCTGGTCCTACACCAAGATTCTGTGGATTGAGCAGTTTCATAAGTATTCCTTCATGTAGGCTGTTTTTGAGATTCATAAATGCTGTTACACGCAGCAGTTCTTTGCTTCCTTCAATTGAGAAATAATATTTCATTGTGAAGGTATGCTTCATTTTGCTTACCAATTCATCAGCTGAATGTGTGCACTTAGATTGTTTTCAGCTTGTAGCTATTATAAACAAAGCTATCATCAGCATTCAGATGGAAGTCCCTACATGGGCTCTTGTTTTCACTTACATTGCACAGACACCTACAAGTAAAATTGCTGGGTCACATGGCAAGTGTACATTTAGCTGTCAAGACATGATAAACCTTCTTCCAATGGGCTGTGTTACATTTTCGTATCCATGACAGCACCTGATGTATTTCAATTTTTTTCTTTTCCTTTGTTTTTCGTTTGTTTGGTCTTTTGTAGTTGTTTTTGTTGGAGACAGGGTCCCATGCACTCCCATCTGGCTTCAAACTTGATATGTGGCCAAAAATGAGTTTATGCCTCTCATCCAGCTTCCTCCTCCCAAGAACTGGAAATTAAAGGCCTGCATGGCGTTACCTGGCCTGTGCTCCCTACTACATAGTGTTCACTCTACATAGAATGATGCTTCTTAGTACTTTTAATTTGCTATTCCCTGTGACTAAAATTTGAGCTCTGTTCAAATCTTGTGTCCATTTGCTATTTCATAGATACTGGATAAAAGTCCTATATCAGGTTATGATGCATAAAAATTCTGTTCAATTTCTCCAAGTCATCATTTCTCTATTCTTATAACTATGTTTTCTGAGTAAGAAACATTTAATTTTAATTTAAACAGGTTTGATTTGCCATTTTTTTTCTCTTGCAACTTATAACTTTTATGTGAGGTCTGAGATCCCCTTCAATTATCTGAAAAACACAAAGGTAGCCTCCTGTCTTCCTTTCTGGAAGTTTTACTCTTTTAGGGCTTACACTTAAAAATATGACCAAGTATGTGTTGGTTTTTGTTATTGGTCAGGTCAGAATCTAAGTTCCCTTCTTCCTCATTTCATACTTTTTTGTTTTCTTTCATGATGCCCAGAGTTGCAATACCATTTGCTGAAGAAATTTTCATTTCCCAAAAGAATTCCAGAGGTGTTTTTGCCAAAATCAGTGAACCAGAATGATGATGGGCATGTCAAAATCATGAACACCTGCATATTCCCTATTGTGCATAACAACTATTAAATTCATTTTTTTCATACCCGGAGCATGTACATGCATATGCATTCAGTACATAGACTAAACAAACAGTTGCATATTTACAAAGTAGGCGTCTTGAAAAATGCAAAGGTAAATGAAACCTGAATCTACTAACAAAAATGTTTTTATGTTAGGTAGAAAATGGTAACCGTTTTTTAAAAGGCAAAAGGTGAATTCTTGGGAAGAAGATATTAACCTTTTTGTGGGGACACCTGGATAGGCTCCATTAAGACAAAAGCCTCAGGAACTGAATGGATAAGCAGATAAGACTGGATTCTATGAATGTGAACTAAAGTGTGTTTTATCATGGAGACAAAGCTTGGACCCAAGAGACAAAGAAAAAAAAGAGTGGCCAAGGAGAGCAGCGGGCGCATATGGGAGCTATCCAAGGAAGAATAATAACATGAGAAGCTGAATTTGAATGCTTAGTGCCAGGTATGAGAATGAGATTTTATTGTCTAAGAAATGAGAGCAATGAGAGTTACTCATGGTTTACGAACAGAAGGTCATGATGGTCCTTCACAGCTGTGCCAAGTTCAGTAAAATAAAGCCATAAAAATATTGGCCATCATTTTCTGGAGTTATTTTATTTCATCTAGGAGATGCTATAATTCAGTTCTTGCTCTAACTCTTTTAACCCAAGGCAATTAAATTAAAATAGACTAATTCTCTAGCTTTGGCCATTCTTCTTCCTGTAATTCATTCTTTTATTTATTCAATATATTTTTAAGTGCCTCCTATCTGTGAAATTTTGGATATACATTTTTTCTTTTTCTAAATTAACATAGAAATATATATATGAGAGAGAGAGGGAGGGAGGGAGAGATGGAAAGAAGATCAAGACAGAGTAAAAGTAGGTGATAAGGAAGGATGGAGCATGGGAAAATGGAAAAATGTCATATAGGACAAGAAGAAAGAAGAGTTCGGGCAAGTAGTTAGAAAGGAAGTGAGGAGTAGCAGGAAATGGGCAAAATGAGAAATCTAAAAACACTCACTTTATTAAAAATGTCATAATACTATCTAATACCATGTATATTAATTTTAAAAATAAATGAAGACTAAACTGAGAACTGAGAAAACCCAAAGATGTCTATAAACTGGTCAAAGGTTTTAATTACTTCCCAACTGGTAGATTTGGCACTGAAGTACCTCCTTTCTTCAGAAGACAGAGACATTGAGGAATAATCCCTCCTCACCATAAACGATGGCATTCAAGGTCACACACTGAAATACATGCTTACACACAGAAGACAGAGACATTGAGGAATAATCCCTCCTCAACATAAATTATGGCGTTCAAGGTCACAGTCTTTCTATTGTCATGATACAGTGATTTAAGTCCATTTTTAAGAATTGGGTATTTTTTTGAGTTAATACCAATGTTACTATAATGAGGGTTTATTCTAATATAAACTACCAAGTTAATGTGTAGATGAATTTCTAAAAATGGTCTTATTAAATAAAAAATATAAGGGTGAAAGCCTTAGATCAGGGAAATAGGGAAAGCCACCAGCCAACCTGACCTCACCAACTCTGCAGCTTCCAAATGTGAGTTACTTCCTGTCTACCTGTATCTTTATTGCTTTGCTGTTCTGCCCTCTCATTGGCTCCCTTAGCCCAGATACCTCGCTTCCTCTTCCTACACAGTTCTGTCACTTTCTGTTTGTCTGTACAGACCTCTAGGCCTCTATAGTTGGCACTGGGATTAAAGTCAAGTGTCACCACGCTTGGCTCTGATTCCCCTAGTGTGGCCTTGAACACACAGAGATCCTGCCCGCTAAGTGACAGGCTTATGGGCGTGTGCTATCACTGCCTAACTTCTTTGTTTACTTAAAGTGACTTGTTCTTTCCTATGATCTCCAGGCAAACTTTATTTATTAAAGCACAGACAAAATATCACATTAATGTTTTCAAAAAAGTACACTAAAAATTCTACTGGGATCCTAAATCCATATGTGGGTTGTTAAATACACATCTTCATTTTTCATTTATGATATTTGTGGTATCCTGGGAGCTTGAACTTCTAGATAAAATGGAAGGGAAATAACTGTATGTCATTCTTCATGTGTGACAAAGAATGTCCTAAGAAACTAGAGGTGAAAAAGTCCCAGGACCTCTGTGATGCATTTAAAATCCTGAAAAACATATGTAGACTAAACATTTTCTGGAAGGGTATGGTGACAGACACTTGCAATCCCAGTTCTCATTAAGGTGGGAGAATCATGAATTCTAGGCTACATGTGGTAAGACCTTGTCTCAAATTAGTAGATAAGTAGATGAATACAAAAACAAACAGAACATTTTAGCATTTAACACTGTTGTACCTAATGATTATGTCTCTTTGAAATTGATTCTTTCAATCACAGCTTCAAAATAGTAGTTACTTAATCTTAAGAAATTGAGTAGAACATACCCCCTGGCAGAAATAAATACATAAGGTTCTTTTATGGTTTTATTGTAAAGGAATTATATTAACAGGATACTGTAACAGCCGTAGAGAGCCAGGGAGGTCCCATGTTCCCTTACCCAGAAGCTTCCAACTTTACCATATCACTACAATAAGATACAACATCCACAAGGAAGCTGAGCCTGGTCCAATTCCCAGAGTATTCAGACCTCGGCGTTTGTAGATGCACTTTTGTGTTTGTGCCTCTGTTAGCATACTTCCATCTGTATATTCATAACCTTGTATGTTGCATTTATCTAATGACTACCACAATCATGACACAGAACAGGTCCGTCATCGCCTCTGAAGAGAAGAGTATCTGCAAACCTATGCCCACACTGCCATCCCTAACTTGCTATGGCAGCGGCCTTCTGTCTCTGATTCTGTTGTTCAGAGAGGTAATAGATTTGGGGTCCTCTTGGGAAATTGCTCAGTCAGTAACGTGCCTGCTGCCCAAGCTGAGGACCTGAGTTTGGATCTCCATAAGCAGCCAGGTATGATGATGCATGCATGCAATCCCAGGGCCTGGGAGGCAGAGACAGGTGGACCACCAGAACTTGCTGCCACCAAGTATAGCTGAATCAGTGAGCTCCAGATTCAATGAGGAACTCTCTCTCAAAATACATGGTAGAGAGCAATTAAGCAAATGCCCAACATTGACACATTCATGCATGCAAACATATATATTAAGTATTTGTATGCATACATAATACACACATGCACATAAAATATGTAATATAAGTAAGTAAACATGTAGTTTATAATATTTTATTATCTAACTCAACAGAATTCTCTGGTGTTTCATCTGTGGTGCTCCATACAACAATAGTCTGTTTCTTTTACTTGCTGAGTAGTATTCCATTGTACAAATGTAACCTAGTTTAATCACTTACCCATTGACAGACATCTGGAGAGCACAAGTGAAATTAATGTAAATGCCTATATATGGGTTTCTGTTTGTTTATAGGTTTTCATTGTTCTGGAATGAATGTCCAAGACTACGGCTGATAGGTCATATGACAATTGCATATATTCATTTAAACTTGATCTAAAGCCATCCACACACATAGAAAACACCAACTTAAGTCTCAACCAATCAGAGAAGTTGTGTTATAAACAACCAGAGCTTGCCAACTAAGCAGATCATGTCTACACAAGACAAATGCCCAGCTCTGATCAATCAAGCTACAGAAGTCACTCCCTTTTTCGCCTATAAAAGCTATTTGTGTAGCTTACTATGTGGTAACTACCTGTGACTGGCTATTATCAAAACACGAAACTCAAACAACTTAAGGAAGGATTTGTTTCCGCTCATGCTTTCAGCGGGCCGTGTGTTCACGGTTCCTTGGCCTCACACGTATAGGCAGAGCATCAGACAGTGCAGAGGAGATATTTACTTTCTGACCTGCTGGGAAGCAGACAGGAAGATGCAGAAACCTGGTGCCAGGTATGACTTTCAAAGGCCCATGCTTGGTGACCAATTTCCTCCTCAAGTATTCACAAGCTCTTTGGTTAGGTTTACTCCAGGTTTTTATTTTAGGTTTTTGTGAATGGATTGTTTTGAGATTTCGGGGAATGGGATTGTTTCCCTGCTTTCTTTCTCAGTATGTTTGCCATTGATGTGCCAGAAGGCTACTAATATTTGTATGTTAATTTGGTATTCTGCCACTTTACTAAATGTGTTTATCAGCTCTGAGAAGTTTTTGATGGGGTCTTTAGGGTTCTGCATATGGTTCTACACATATATCTGCAAACAGGGCACTTCGACTTCTTTCCCTATCTCGTCTTATTGCTCCAGTTAAGACTCGAGCACTATACTGAATAGGAGGGGGGAGAGTGGACAAATTTGTCTTATTCCTGATCTTAATGGGAATGTGTTGAGGTTTTTCTCCATTTATCCTGATCTTGGCTGTAGGTCTGTCTTATACACCCTTTACTAGCTAAAGATATCCTCTTTCCATTGCTAGCCTCTCCACAAATTTTTATCATGACAGGATCTTAGATTGTGTCAAAGGCCTTTTTCTGAGTCCATTGAAATGACCATGTGATTTGTCTTTGAGTCTATTATGTGATGAATTTAAAAAAGACAATGCATATTTAGTGAATTTCACATCTCTGGAATGATGCCAATTTGATCATGATGAATGAACATTCTTGTTTGTTTGTTTGCTTGTTTTGGTTTTTCGAGACAGGGTTTCTCTGTGTAGTTTTGGTGCCTGTCCTGGATCTTGCTCTGTAGACCAGGTTGGCCTCGAACTCACAGAGATCTGCCTGGCTCTGCCTCCTGAGTTCTGGGATTAGAGGCGTGCGTCACCACCGCCTGACATGAATGAAAATTCTGGAGTTCAATTTGAAAGTATTTTATTGAGAATTCTTGTTTTTAAATTTTTGTTGTGTCTTGATATCATTTTGGCAAGAAGATAATACTGGCTTCACAAAATGAATTTGGAGGCAGTTATTTCTTTTCTATTTTACAAAATAATTTGAGAGCTATTAATGCTAGTTCATGTTTGAATGTCTGGTAGTATTCCTCAGTGAATCTGTCTGAAAGTAGACTTATCTAATTGGAAGGTTTTCTTTTTAATTATTACTGCTTCAACCTTGTTCTTGCTATAGATCTGTTTAAGTTGTTTGTCTCATCTTGGCTTAAAATGGATCCAGAAATATATCTTGTGTTCAGTATTTTCTAGTACTAGAATATACATTTTTTTAATGTAAGTCCTTGTGATTATCTGAATTTCATTGGCATCTGTTGTAATCTTTCCCCTTTCATCAGTAATTATATTAATTTGAATTTTCTCTCTCTGTGTTAATTTGGTTAAGGGGAGGTTGTTGATATTGTTTATCTTTGTTTTATTTTATTTTCACTTTCATTTTCTGTCCTGCTCATAATTATTTCTCATCATTTACTGCTTGGGGTTTGGTTTGCTTTTGTTTTTCCAAAACTCAAAGCTCTATCATTAAGATATTTGGGTTCTCTCTAATTTTTTTTTAATGTAAGATCTTTAAGTTATATATTTCCCACTCAAGACTATCTTCCTTGTATCCCAAAGTTTTGAGCATACCTTGTTTGCATTTTTATTCAATCCCCTCTTTATACTGGCCCTTTCATTATCCAATAGTGTGATGTTTAATATTCATATGTATTTTCTGTTGTTTCTATGTTACTTCAAATGTCCTCCATGTGGTCAGACAGAATACGAGTGGACCCAAGAGACCTTTGTCCCCCAGTGCTGGGATGCGGGTACATACCATCATGCCCAGCTTTGACTCCCAGGGCCAGGGCTCAGACATGCACCATCATGCCCAGCTTTTGTGTAGGTTCTATGGATCAAACTGAGGCCTCATGCCTTTATATCAAGTGCTGTACCCACTGAGATATACCCTGGCCCTTCCTGAAACATTTTAAAATCGTTTTCATTGAAGAAAAAAAAATCGTATAATGTATTTAATGCTCCCCCCTCCCCCAACTCCTCCTAGCTCCTCCCTACTTCCCTTCTGACTCAACTTGATATTCTCTGTCTTCCTCTTTCGGTTTCTCTATCTCTGTCTCTTTCTTTCAGACAAAAAAACAAAAGGACATTAATCCTCTGCTGAATGTATAGCTAGCAAAGACTTTTCCCCCAGTTCAGGCTGCCTCTTCGCTGGATTAATAGTTTCCTTCACTGTACTGAAGCTTTTTACTTTCATGGGGTCCCATTTGCCAACTGTTGGCCTTATTTTCTAAGGGGTTAGTGTCTTATTTAGAAAGTCATTCCCTGTGCCTATATGTCACGGCATACGCTAACGTTTCCTCTGGTCATTTCAGAGTTTCAGGTTGGGAGCAACAATCAAGAGATCTGGAAAGTGGGGAAACCTTGCACTCTGTCAGCATCTGAAGATTAACTTCTTTGTGGCCTAGTGACAAAATGTGCCAAGCAGCCATGGAAACTTGTTCCTCCATCCAGTGTGTATGAATAATATACCTATAAACTCAGGAAGTGGTCCCTTCTCATTGTTAGATATAATGGTAACTCCATTAGTTCTGAGTTCACAGAATATTTTAAATCTAGAGAAAGTAATAGTTCCAAAGTTTTCTTATGATCTGCTAAAAGATTATCATTTTTTAATGTATATTAATTGTTCTGTGCTCATTAGTTTATAAGCCAGACTTGAAGGTTTGATGCGCTAACATTTTATTTAGAATGCCATAGTGTCAGACTTATTATTGTATTTTCACTCTAAAATCCTATAATACAGTGGGAATATAATTGAAAATTAATATTTTTCAAAAGTTATTAAGAAGCAAAACTTTTACAGAGGATGGCAAAACAAGCATTAAATGTCTGGTCTACAAATGAAAAGAGCTGTAACTTGAACGTCTACTGAGTCCCTTCTGCCTGTTTTCCCTCCAATTCCTACTGTTTTGCTCGTCCATCCCGCTTTGTAATATTCAAATTAATGACCTTTTCATACAAGCAGTCAGCTGCAGTAAATTTACCTATGTGTCACATAAAATACAGTTTATACAGAAACAGAGTTAACATGTGGCTTATATGAAATCACCTACGTGAAGAATGACATGAAGTAATTGAATGCTCTATCTATATCCTAATGCTTTATTTCTGTAAGTAATGTTTTCAGGCAGACTCAGTATATAAATGCCAGCAAATGTTTTTTAAATGTATGTATACATGTGAAATTTATCAGAGTGGAGACCGTGGATGTGTTTGCACGTAATTAACATAATTTATGACCAGTAGGGCCTCATCACATAAGCAGAAGACAAATAAACTAGCAGAAGTCCAAGACAACTTCAGAAGAGACCGACATCAATTAGAGTGCTTGAAAGTTAGATGATCGGCACCAGCTGGCGACTGTGAAGCCCCGCCCTTTCAAAGCTGAGAGAAAAACCAAAAAACCTAACAGTTGCCTGCCACCTACAGGACAGTGAAGTCACTGCAGGTGAGGTATTTTTGGAACTGTTTTCCTGAATCCAGATCTGGAGTCTCAGAGAATCTTGCAGAAAATTTCTATTTCTGCATTTAGAAAAGGAGCATTGTGCGTGCGTGCGTGCGTGCGTGCGTGCGTGCGTGCGTGCGTGCGTGCGTGCGTGGTGTGTGCTGGCTGTCAGGAAATGAACTGTATTCTAGTACATGGAAAGAAATTCATGGGTACGAAAAGTCTTGTCTCAGGGTCTGACTTTGTGAGTCAAATCAAAACTGGCAAAAATAAGTGGAACAGATTTGGAGATGGATGTGATCCTGTGAAAAGGAAGATGGGGAGTGCAGCCTGGAAAACACCACTGTGACAAACAAGCATCCTGATTGATCTGCAGCGCAAATCTGAAAGGGGAGTAGTTTCCCTGGGACTTTTTAAAGCACACCTCAAAATCTTTCCCACCACTTAAAGGATTGTTTTTTTAATTTCAAATTTCTAGAAAGACAAGAAGGAAACACCACATCGTTTTGTATAATGTCTCTGTTGTGTTTCTCACTCTTTAAATCATTCAGGTCAAATAAAAGACTATGGAGGAAAAAAAAAATGTGATAAAATTTAATTTGGGGAAGATCATTTCACAAACACTTAGGCTTATTTCCGTCCCAGACAATGATTTCTCACCTATCCAGCAGTGTTCAGCACCTTGGCACAAAGTACATCAGACATCAGCACACAGATCTGACAATTATACAGTGGAAAATCACATCCAATGTGACACCATTCACAGTTAATTCTGACTTGGTGTCTCCTATTGAATCACGTTGCTTTAGGCAGTAAGCTTAAGTGTCTAACACACAAAGCATTAAAAGTTTCCTTGTAAAAAGATACGCTAAAATCACTGGGGCATAGGTCTAAGAAAAGAGTTCACAACCTAAAAAGCAGGATCCAAAAAAATGGAACATCAATATAATGAATATTAAAATCATAAGCATTTTACCCTTGAAATAGCCTATAAGAAGATGAAATTACAAAGTATAGACTGGGGAAAATATCTGACCAAGAGTAAGTTTATAGACTATTAAATAACTTTCAAAAAATCAACAGTAAAAAAATCTAAATAGAAAATAAGCAATAGACATTTTGCCAAAGAGGTTCTACATAGAAAAACAAACTCACAAAGTGATGTGCCGTGTTACCACGTTATCATGTTGAAGGATATTGAAAATCAAAACTGAAAGAACATAATGCTGCCCCTGCTAGGACGGCTAAAGAGACAGCAATAGAAGCTGGTGACCATGAGGAAACTCTGCTCTCTTGTGAATTTATTTGAAGCCAATGATTTGATAGTTTTTTTACAAAGATAAACATGCAATTGCCATGTAACCCAGCAATGCAATTCTTTGATAGTTATTAAAAATTATCTTTTTCAGGAGAAAACACAAATGTTTGTAGCGTCTCTATTTATATTAGTTAAATCTCTGTCCAAGAGTAGAGGTTAGAATAAAGGTGTGTCCTGAACACTGCTCACCAATAAGAAAGGACACAATGCTGTTTCCTGGCACTTGCAAAAATCACAAGGATTTGGGATGGAGTGTGGGAACATGATGGGGACTGCTGTGTTATAAAATACAACATGGAATCCCTGCACTTGGAGAGCCGTTCTCCACCGTCATTGTAGTGGTGCACACTGGGATCTTTATGAGAAAAAAAAAACTTACATTTTATTGAAGATACACAAATGCATGTTTTGCACACACACACACACACACACACACACGCACACACATGCACACACAAATATATGAAAAACTGATGACATATGAGTAGGTGTGCATTGTGTAACTTGAGTGAAGGGTGAACAAAAGCTCTATTTTATTTCAACTATATGTACATCTATGATTACTTAGAAATGAAAGGGTGGATTAATGAGAAGGATATTAAATAATTCAATATAAAAGTGATATAAAATATAAAGCAAATTCTTAATTTTCAATATATGATTACATGTTTACATATTTTCACCATTATGGAGGGGTGGGGTTATGGGGCTGTGTGTTATAAAATACAATACAGGGAGTCCTTGTACTTAGAGACCCATTCTCTATCTTGATTGTAGTGGTGCATACTTGGATCTTCACCAGAAAAACTTGCATTTTATCAAAGATACACACAGCCATGCTTTGAACACACACATGTACACATGCATACACAAATATAAACACACAAAATTAAACATTTGATTCATGAAAATCCAAATGAACTGGTTTCTTATACTTATTTGTTGACTGCTGGAAAAATACTAAAATGAGCAAAATCCAGCTGAAGAACTGGTGCACAGTAAAACTGAAGTAGCATGTCTCAAATGAGGTATGTAGCTGGAGTTATCTCCAGTCCTGCCTGGGCCATAGCCTCTCAGACCCAAGTAAACACACACAGACTAATATTATTTAAAACTGCTTGGCAATTAGCTCAGGCCTACCACTAACTAGCTCTTACACTTAAACTCATCCCTGAGAAAACTCAGATTTCTGTTGATCTCTTGTTCCGTGACTTTACCTATGTGCCTGTTACATGCTGCTCCCTGGATGGTGGGCTGGCATCTCCTGACTCAGCCTTTCACTTCCCAGAATTCTCGTCTCTCTTTGTCCTGCCTATACTTCCTGCCTAGCTACTGGCCAATCAGTGTTTTATTTATTAATCAATTGGAGCAACACATTCACAGTATCCCCAGCAGAGGTGACTATCCACTTGGGCTTGTATGTGTTCTACAAGAAGCTAGTGTAGGAAAATCAACACTGAAAAGTTTCTGTACTCCAATGCTAGGTATCTCTGCCAATGCAATAAATCAAATCAGGCCAAATTAAATAAGTCCAGATTTAATCTGAGCAAAACATCCCCAGGTGGTCCCAGGAGAAGAGAAGAAACCACAAGGGGAAACCACAAGGCTGCTACCGAGGAGGGGGTTTTAAATACCCTTCCGGGGAGGAGCTGCTGCTTGACAAGGTGAGGGTGGGATTTGGAATGGGGCCCTAACTGGAGGACCCCAACAAACACCCCCTGGGCAAACATGATGAGGGCTCTGCCCAAGTGAGTTAATGCTAAGCATAAATGGAGTGAGGCTTTGGATTTTTTCCCATAATTTCTCAGGTAAATGTGAGCCTTCTTGCTCTTGTGCCTTTCACAAAAGCATGCTACTATGGGGGCGGGGGAAGCCTCCTGGAGGCTGAACAAGTGACAGCATCTGTACCTTCCAGCATACAAAGCCACAAATCTGTTTACTTCCTTTATAAATTACCTAGCCTGCGATATTCTGCTATAGTAAGACAGATGAACTAAGACACAGTCTCTGATTGGAAAGTCTATTTGAGAGGTTGGTCAGCCTGGAACTTGAAGAATAGAATTTCAGAAATATTATTACCATTATTTTACAAACAGAACTGTTATACTGTGCCTACACTGTTTATACAAATGCTACCTAGAAAGACCATCTCAAAAAAACGAAGGGCTGGCAATATATCTCAGTGGTAAACTGCTCGCTTTCCTTGCATGTGGGAGTCCTCAAGGTTGATCTCTAGGACTACAAGTGAATAAAATATCTTTAATCACAAAGACTAGTAAACACTGTGGGCATGATTTCAAATTTATCTTTTATACGAGTCAAATAAAAATAGATTTACAGGTATCAAATCTCAAAGAACTACAACTCTTAAGAAAAGTCATTCTTTCTATTCTCCTTCAAGTCAGTCAACAGAGTTTCTAGTGCCTTCAACCCAGCAGAATTTCTAGGTACTAGAAAATGCCATGGGACCATAGATATGTGTCTACTCCACAAGAGTGGATTTTCTTGAAGAATATGTTTAAGTTGAGATTAGATATGAACTTCAGTGGTAAAAATAAAATAATATTTGTAAGATGTGTTTGCAGTATAATGCTAGTTCTGGTAGCTTCCAGATAATCAGGCAAGTTTTCAAGTATGGCTTACTGGTTCTGTGCTGTTCTGTTCTAATGAGTATCATAATTATTGTAAGCACTGTAAAATCTCATTAGTGAATTTGACAAATGGAAGCATTCATAGCTACATGAACTTCTCAAATAAGGAATATTTTATTGTTTTTTGTTTGTTTGTTTGTTGTTTTTTATGCCTAATCTGTCAGCTTTGATCTCATGGTTCTTTGTTCATCTCCTCAATTTAGATAAGACATCTCCCTATAAGGAACAGTCTTCAATTCTAGACATGTTCATGCCTCACTCTCAAGACTTACACAGATGAGCACACCTAGCTGCAGAAGAGAGTAGAAATGTGCCTTTCTGGCTCTTCATATGGCAGGCTAAATTCTGAACTAGAATAGTAGCAATTTTCTTCTCAAAAACAACCCATGGAGACGCTGCACACACTTCTACACTTACACACAGTGTGTAGTTAACATCAACACAGCTTCTGCTGTGCACTTTATGGCATCCCGATGCTTCTGTCTTGCCTACCAGATCCTGCACAGTTCTACACAAAGAGCAGAAGGGGAAAAAAGGCATTGCTCTTCCTGGCAATTGTCATTACCCTTAAATAATGACTTCATTTCAACATTCAGACTTATCTTCTAAAATTCAGCTCCATCTCTTTATCTCTCCCTATTGATTGAAGTGCTGGAACCTTTGTTATCTTCAAGGATTACTGTATCTCCTGCTTTGACCACATAAGCAAATCTGATGAGTCCAAAATGCAATTTCTCTATCACAGGGATTACTAGATTCTATCAAGTGTCTCTACTGAATATTCTGTAGGCATGTTTACAGAATTAAAGTGGTGGTAGAGGGTAGTTTTCACAGTCTTGAAAGTTATACACACTCCGTGAAGGTTTTGCTGAAATTTTCCTTAAAATATATCTGCTTTCATGTTTATTAACATCTAAAAACAATGTCCTGATGAGCACTTGTCTTGTTTGTCTGAGTTCTCATGAAAAGCTTATTGACAAGTTTCAACCCCCTGAGAAACCCCCACACTTGTTTCTAATTCAACTTATTCTGTTACTGTGCTTAACTACAGAATTTTATCTTTTAAACAAATTATCTATTTTTTGTTAATATATAATTTATCAAAACCTCATTCATGAAGGGAAATAGTATTGTGAAAACCACTTAGGCCTTTGTGTTTGCTATAATATCTAGCTATCAGAATATTTCATTAGGGAAAAAAATACCTCAAGTTGATAGGATAAAGCCCAGAAGTTCTTAACTTTTCTGTTGAAATAAAATAATTTTAAAGGAATTGGAGTAATAATACATTTTTAAAAACTGAAAGGCCCTGATAAACTATCATCCTTCAGTTTTTCACTAATCCATTTGTTCACCATATCCCTTAAAGCTAGGAGATTTCCTGTACACAGTGGATGTTCCAGAAGCAAATACATGAATATACTAACAGTTCAAAGTGGTCTTTTGAGCTTTTTGCCAAACTTAAGTAAAAGCAGAACCTTCACAGGCAAACAGAAGCTCAGCAGAACACCACCAGGAGAAACTCCCCACAGACAATACAAGCAGGAGTCCTTCATGGGAAACTCGAGGACAAAAAAAAAAGTGGTATAAAAGCATATATTTCCCCAGTAATGATGAACATGTAGACAAAGGACAAAGAATATCCATAGCCACAGAATTAGCTAATATCATATGATATAAAACACACAAATGTGGGCATTAATAACACAAGTATTGGATAGGAGTAAAATTATAGAATTCTGCAATTTAATTTATATCAGATCAAATGGACTATTATAACGGCTAAATTTTTTTATGTACATATAGCCAAAAACAAAAGTAATTGATAAAAAACCCAAAGGAAAAAAATCAAAATACATCACTAAAAAAATTGCCCAAGGAAAACAACAGAGTAAAAGAGGAACAAAGCAGAGAACAATATTTAACTATCAGTTATTATGTTAAATATAAATGGATTAAACTTGCCAATTAAAATATAAAGAGTAATTGAATGGATATACCAACAAACACCAAACTATATAATGAGCAAAAGATATTCACTTCAGATTTAAGGGTGCATATTAGCTGGAAGCAAAGGAGTAGAAAAACATGTTCCATGCACATGGGAATGGGGGAGCTCATAGGGCACCATGCCTCCATCTGGTAACAGACACTTTAAGACAGAATGTCACAAGCAAAATTGTTACCTGATAAGAGTATCACCTTTGTAGAGACTGACAAGTAAAAATGAACCTAACATCAGAGCACTGAAATACTGAACACAAACCTTGACATATCCAAAGAAGGATAAGGACCACAATAGATTAAAAGTAAGACCCACCAATATCTCATTATAATAATGAATAGATTAGACCAAATAAACCTAATGAGAAAACAAAAAACTTGAGTACATCAAGAACCTAATGGCCTAATGTTCTTAAATGTTCCATTCAACAGCTATTCAAACCCAATAATCTCTAAGACAGATCATGGGCTAATTAAAACAAGTTTTAGGAATTGAACTACCTCAAGACCCAGCCATCCCACTCTTGGGCATATACCCAAGGAATGCTGATTCATACCATAAAGATACATTCTCAGCTATGTTCATAGCAGCACTATTTGTAATAGCCAGAACCTGGAAACAACCTAGATGCCCATCAACAGAAGAATGGATGAAAAAAATGTGGTACATATACACAATGGAGTACTACTCAGCAGAGAAAAACAATGAAAGCATGAAATTTGCAGGCAAATGGATGGAACTAGAAAAAAAATCATCCTGAGTGAGGTAACCCAAACCCAGAAAGACAGTCATGGTATGTACTCACTCATAAGTGGATTCTAGATATAAAATAAAGAACAATCAGACCACAACCCATAGAACCTTGGAGGCTATATATATAGCATGGAGGTCCCTAGGACGACTGTGGATTATAATAAATTTCAGATTTACTCAAATATTGAAAAAAAATAGCCAAACAAATGGAAACACATGAACTATGAACCAAAGGCTGAGGGGCCCCCAGCTGGATCAGGCCCTCTGAATAGGTGAGGCAGTTGATTGGCTTGACCTGTTTGGAAGGCAACTAGGCAGTGGGACCGAGTCCTGTGCTCATTGCATGAGTTGGCTGTTTGAAACCTGGAGTTTATGCAAGGACGCTTGGCTCAGTCTGGGAGGAGGGGACTGGACCTGCCTGGACTGAGTCTACCAGGTTGATCTCAGTCCTCGGGGGAGGCTTTGCCCTGGAGGAGATGGGAATGGGGGGGGTGAGCTGGGAAGAAGGGGAGGGGGTGGGAGGGGGGAGAACAGGGGAACCTGTGGCTGATATGTAGAACTGAATGGTATTGTAAAATAAAATAAAAGGAAAAAAAAACAAGTTTTACGCCGGGCAGTGGTGGCGCATGCCTTTAATCCCAGCACTCGGGAGGCAGAGGCAGGAGGAACTCTGTGAGTTCGAGGCCAGCCTGGTCTCCAAAGCAAGTTCCAGGAAAGGCGCAAAGCTGCACAGAGAAACCCTGTCTCAAAAAACAAGTTTTACAAGATTACCAGATTGAAATCACGCATGGTATTTTTTTTTCTGAACATGTTAGGGTGAAATTGATAACCAATAGCAGGAAGATAAGAAAATTTTATAACAAGGTGGTTGAATAGAGATACCTACCCCTTATATCCTCATTCTTCTCCTCCTCCTCTTCTTCTTCAAGAAAACAAATAAATAAACAGTAAGAGGCACTGGAATCCAACAAGGGAGAGACAAAGGTGTTCTAAGTTGTGAAAGGTGGTGACAGTGAAAAGTGAAATAGGACTCCATGATAGCCATGACCCTAGTTTCCTGACAAGCAGACTCCTTTACTGGAGGAGATAGGGTAAACAGTGTTCCTATCTCATCTCTACAAACATTGATGATCCCCTGGAAAGGAAAGCCCCACAGTCAGCACATGCTTAGATCCTAGTGAAGTGTTTCACATATATTCGGCACTAGCCCCTAGGATATAGGTGGTGGAGCATGGACAACATCCTGGGTGCAGAGATAATATACCATCCACCATTAACCAGGAACTGTCCTTAAGCCTTTGTACACCTAGCATATTTTCTGTCACATTCTTCCCATTGCCACCACTGCGTCCAGCCCACAGTGATCCCAAGCTGCCTCCTCATAGTTCATCCAATCTACACAAACAGCTGCTCTGAGCTACTGCAGGGTCTGAAGAAGTAAACTTCATTATATAGACCCCAACCTCCAATGCCATCATCAGCCTGTAGTTCTCCCAAGTGTCCCAATATAGTTGGTCAACACTGACCTAGCTACAAGCTCATTCTATACTACATGCCCCTGACATTGCCAAATTGTTTGGGCCATATTTGACCTGAGCCAGCAACAAGCTGAAGAGCATGCCAATACTGCTGAAGAACCATTCGATATTCTTTATATTGTAAGCATCCACTATGTTTTACATTATTAGTACCACCACTTTCATCACACAATGGACACCCAACCCAATGCGGTATATACCATACCATCCTGGGCCAACAGAGTGTATACCATACCATCCTAGACTAACAGAGTTCTCTCTCCTTCACGTGGCCTCTAGAAACAGAAGGGTTGTCCCACCCTTCTGATACATGAAGAAAGGCATTGTTTACAACTAAAGTAGTCACAGGAAGCCAATGTTGTTTCCCTCAATTGAAAACATAGCTGCAATAGATTATCAGAGAGTCTGAGTTTTATCTTCAGAAGCCACTTAGGATAAAAAGCACATTTTAAAAGTAGCAGAGATGAGTGGCCTACAAATGCAAAAAGCCCATTGATAAATATGGGGGAAAAACAGGATAATGCAATGCTAGTTTCAAGTGCTCGTGATAGCTCTGTAGTAACAGACATCAAAGAAAGGGATATTGACAAAATGCCAGTTAAAAATTTAAAATCATAATTACAAGGAAAGTAAATGAGAGCCAAGAGAATATGGATAGGCAATTCAATCAAATTAGAAAAGCAATTTATGATGGTCATGAGAAATTCAGCAAATAGAGATAATGAAACAGAAGAGATGAAGGACCCAGTGTAATATCCTGGGTATGAAGCATAGTTCAAATATGTTCATGTAGTGAAAACTTGGTGCCCAGTTCTGGAAAGTTTAGAAGCAGGACATAGTGTATCTCTGGGGACATGTTACTCCTGACCTCTTCTCTCTGCTTACTAATTGGCCATGACATGAAAAACTTTCCTCCATCATACACCCCTGCTGCTATGATGCCCAGTCAAAGCACATGAAACCAAGTAACTATGGGCTGACTCTACAATCACATGACAAATAAATTCTTCCTTTCTTGAGTTATGAAAAATAAATACCACACTCAATAAGTCAAAAAATACCATTGAAAACCCTATAAGATAGCAGAAAAAAAAACATCTTAAGAAACAATTTCTTAAGAAATTTGCATAAATGAGCAAAAAGAAAAAGTCTTTTGAAATATCCCAGTCAAACAAATGAAGCAAAAAAAAGAACAAAAACAGCCTCCAAGACTCTTGGGACACCAATGAACAGTGGGGGGGGGGGGAGTGTGTGTGCACGCATGCATGTAGTGTGCTTTTGGGTCTATCTGTAGGTAAAACAATGTAGATAGAATAGAAAATATGTTTGATGAAAGCATCATTAATCTTTGGAAAGACTGAAATTTAGGTAAAAGAGTCCACAGGATTCCAAACAGACATAACCAATACAGAACATTGCATGGCATGTTGCCATCCTATGCTCAAAAGTACAAGATAAATAGAAAATTCTAGAACATGTAAAGAATAGTTTAAAATCACATTTAATGGCAGCCATATTGGACTAACATCAGATTTTACAGCTGAAATCCAGGAGTAGAATTGTTTATACAAAAATCTAAAGCAAGAACAATGAAAAGATATCGAACAGAGCTGCTCTTTAGAAATAGAGAAATAAATGACTTCAAAGCCATAGAAAAATGATGGAATTAAACAGTAGACTAGACTCAAGAAAGATATTTAGGGGGGTCATTTATGAAGAAGTGAAAGAAAGTTACATACTAACATAAAATCACACGAAAGGATGAGAAATGCTAAAGAAATAGAAACACAAGGGAGATTTTTTTTAAAAAAATGGACCTATAAGTAAATTGCTAAATCCCCATGCTGGAGAATAAAGGACAAAGAACAAATGATATTGAAATTGCACAGTTTTTTTTTAATTCCTAGCATATTAATAGTACATCCCATATACTTACTTTTCTATTGCTATGATAAAACACCAAATCACAGAAACTTATAAAAGGGTTTATTTCAGCATATGGTCCCAAAGTGTTAAGAGTCCATGATGGGGCTGGGCAGCAGTGCCATGTGCCTTTAATCCCAGCACTCGGGAGGCAGAGCCAGGTGGATCTCTGTGAGTTCAAGGCCAGCCTGGTCTACAAAGTG
The DNA here is from genome assembly GCF_049852395.1 of Peromyscus maniculatus bairdii. Lineage (NCBI taxonomy): Eukaryota > Metazoa > Chordata > Mammalia > Rodentia > Cricetidae > Peromyscus > Peromyscus maniculatus. The sequence continues at coordinate 59,150,748 of NC_134857.1, forward strand.
AGATCCAGGACAAGCACCAAAACTACACAGAGAAATTCTGTCTTGAAAAAACAACAACAAAAAAGAGTCCATGATGGTAGAGTGGAGGCGTGGTGACAAGAGCAAGAAGGATGAGGGCTCATATCTTGAACTGCAAACTCAAAACAGAGGAAATGAACTAGGAATAGTGAGAGTCTTTTAACTCTAGAAGTCTGCCTCCAGTGATGGATGTCCTGAAATCTAGCAATACCTAACCTCCTAAGCCTCCCAAAACAGTGCCATCAATTGTTGATCAAGCACTAAAATACATGAGAAGATATGGTACATTTCTCACCCAAATAATTACACCCTACTATTTAAGAATACAGATTGTCAATATGGATGTAAAAAAACAAAGTGACGCGTTCTAAACACACATACACACAAACACACATACACACTCACACTCACACGCGCGCGCGCGCACACACACACACACACAGGCATGCATGCACATGCACACAAACACAAGGAGAGAAAAAGAGACATACACAGACATACATACAGAAAGACAGAAAGACAGACACACTCCTAATTACTCATTGACACATACAGACAAACAAAAGTCATCAAAAAAGATAACCCAGGGAAGTGTTAGGCAAATGTGGGCGCAGAAATAGCTGTATCTACATAAAATAAAATAGGATTTGAGATAACGATGGTGAGAAGAGATGAAGGTCATTAGATAATAATAAACGGATTAACTCACTAAGAAGACATAGTAATTATAAACATATAGATAGTGGTGTAGTAATCAGTTTCATCATTAAATCTAAAGGGAGTAATAAGCTCCAGTATAAAAATATTTGAGGATATCAACACCCTACTCTCACCAACAGAGAGACAATGCAGACAAGAATGTCCACAAAATATAAGAACTAAAGTATGTCATAGACCAAATGAACCTAACAGACATTCAGAGAATATTTGGAACATTTCACTCCACAGCTGTGGAACACACAATCCTTTCTTTCTCCAGTAAATGATACAGTCACTAAAAATAGACCAATATTAGGCTACAAAGCTAGTCTCAATAAATACAAAAGGATCAAAACCATACCAGGTATTTTTTTTTTCTTAGCACAGTGAAATAGAACTAGAAATATATAAACAGAATCTAGGTATTACAAAGGTACATGGAAAGTAACTGAATGAGCAAGGGGTCACTGCAGAAATCAAAAGGAAAACCTGGACATGTCCTCAAAATAAATGGAAGCACAATATACCAAAACATGTGGGATACAGCAAAATTAACCATAAGAAGATGGTGTATAGCAATGAACATCTACAAAAAAAAAATAGAAATATTTCAAATGAACAATTTAAGGATGCACTTCAGGGTCCTAGAAAAGAGAAAACAAAATAACCCCAAACATAGTAAAAAGAAATTAAAATGAAGCAGAAAAAAATATAACAGAGACAAAAAAAAATCAGCCGAGTGTGATGGCACACAGCTATAATTCTAGCTTTCAGGAAGCACAGGGAGAAATGTAGACTTTCCAGTCAGCCTAGGACACAAAGTGAGACCTGTCTCAAAAATAATGATGATGATAACACTCAACAGTGTAAAGAGTACATCATTTTGAAAAATTAGTGGAAAGAAGTAAAACATGGCAGCTAATAGCACAGGAGCATAAGGGACCACCATCACAACTCTACATCCGTGTTATAGTTTCATCTCTGTTGCTATGATAAAATATCCTGACAAAAAGCAGCTAAGGGGAGAAAGGATCTATTTATCATAGTTCACAGTCCCATGCCACAGACTACTGGAGCATGGAAGTCAAGATGTTAGGGACCCCAACCAAATACTTAGTTGTATCACATCCTCTGTCAAGATCAGAGGGAAATAAGTATATTCATGTTTTCTTTCTTATTGGTACTCATTTTGGCATATTCTCTCTCTCTCTCTCTCTCTCTCTCTCTCTCTCTCTCTCTCTCTCTCTCTCTCTCTCTCTCTCTCTCCTCTCCCTCAGAGAGAGAGAGACAGAGAGACAGAGGGAGGAAGAGGGGGGAGAGGGGGAATTCTTTTGCTTAGGAATGGTGCCACCCACAGTGGGTTGGGTCTTCCCATGTCTCTTAACTTATTAAGACTGCATAGGCAGTGACATTCTGAATATGACTCAAATATCCCCAGAAAGAAATGATTAAAGAAGAGAAGGCCATGAATTTTTGAAGGGGAAGGGTCAGACATGGGACCGATAGGAGGGATTTGAAAATAATGCGATATAATTTAATTTAAAAGTTTTAAAGGCAAGAATGTGGTTGATGAGATTGCTCAGCAAGTAAAGGTGCTTGCCATGCAAGCCTGGCTACCTGAGTTTTATTTCTCCAACCCAAGTAAAGTGGGAGGAGAGATGTAATTCTACAAAGCTTTTCTCTAGTCTCCACCCATGTGCTATGACATATATGCCCACAAACTCACTTCATGCATGTGCACACAACATTGATGAAGAATTAAATCAAAATTAAGAATTAATCAGAACTGCCTAAAATTTAAAAGTGAAATGATTAGCACAGTAAGGGTACATCCAACAGGAGAGGGAGAATTATTTGTCAGATATTCAGTCGGGTATTAATAGCCAGAATGTGTAAGAAAAGGAGAAAATATACACTCAAAGAACATGTAATCCAATCAATGAACAACACAAAAGTGAGCAAATACTTTTCAAATGAAGACTACAAATGCCCAATAAATACATGATGAAGTGCTCAACATCCTTGGCCACCACAAACATATTAACCAAAATTAACTGCACTGAGAATCCACACTATCCCATTCAGAATGGTTATTACCAAGGGGGAAAAAGCAGCAAACATTGTCAAGGATTCAGGAGATGGAGAATCCATATATGTTAGTGGCAAGAATGTAATTTATTTAAAAATAGAACTGTCACACACTCCAGGTAGACCATTGTTGGGTATAAACCAAAACAAATTCAATCACTTACTATAGAGATGCCTGTCCATCTACGTAACCCTTGTGATATAGGACATCTTCAATGACCTAAGGACCTCCCACAGGAGCCCACTGAGTATATTTGTCTCCTAGTCACTGCACCAGTGTCAATCCCTTAACATGTGTCATTTGTCTAAGCCATACCGATGACCACGACAATAGGCAGCCACACTTGAAACTGCTTTTCCACGGAGAGTCAGCTGGCCTTTGAAAGAAAAGATTGGGTAATTAAGGAACCAAACAGATTTTCACCACCCTGTTAATGCTGAAAATGTATGTCAGTGAAAGGAGTCAGCTGACTGGAAGAAAGACGCTCATTGGAAAAGGCCACTAGTAGCAAATTACTGAACATGTTTTAGAATAACACCAAAATGCTCCTCACCTCATGGTGACACACTTTCTGGAGTCAAAGTATTCACATTAGGGTCAGAAGTACTTTCTTATTATTAACTTCCTTATTGAAATATTCAGAGTGATACTCTCATTGTCAATTAGCAAAGAACTGAAAGTATCCTCCCCAGGGGTCAAAGCAACAATGCTCATGCAGTTCCTGCTATTGATGATGTCCTTCTACACTATTTTTTTTTCCTGATTTCCAAGCAGCAAAAAGGAAGAAAACTTGTGTGTTGGAACATTGATTTATTGCCATAATCCTCTTGCCTTGGCTTCATTGCTTGGGTGGAGGTTAAAAATCCATTCTTGACCCTTGACTTGGGGCATGACCATGTGGCTTGTTGATATCACTGAGAGGTCAACACAAATAATCTGAGTGGACAGTGGCACACTTCTCTGCGTCATACATTCTTTTGACAATTCTGTCTTCCTCACAAGGAGAGAATAATCCATTAACCTTTGATCCAAGAAAGTTCAGAAACACAAGAAACAGTCAGCTTGGACAGTCAGGAGAAGAGCTCCTGATACAAAGACAAGCATGCTTACAGTCCTACGAGCAAAGAAAGGCTTATTTAATAACCACTGAGTTTTCAGAATGCTGTACACCATTGTGGTGCAAAGAGTTCACTAATCAAATATTCAAATGAAAGATCTTTAAACTCATGAGGCTGAGGCTCATGAAGCAGAAGTAGATGTTTATTGATTAAAAAAAAAACAACTCAATCCTTCTAATGTCTATAAAGCAATTGCTGCTACAATACTTAAATCTTGCCTGGTTTTATTGTTTTTAAAATTGCAATGATTTTTTTTCAAACACCTTTGTTGTTTCCTATTATGAGCTGAATGTCTATTATGTAACACTGTTCAAAGTATGCAAAAGGTTGGATTTAACAGTGATGGGTTTGATTTTAAAATATAAAACCAAGTACCTTGAGCTGATACATTTCTTTCTTGCTACAGCAAATAAGGGCACCATGGAAAAATCAAAGAACTGCATGTGCTTTTGGGAAGTCAAATGTAGAAACTCATTTTTTTTTACAATTAAAATTCTTGGGATGTCAGGAGACTCTTACAGTCTACAATAATGTTCAGGGCATTTCAAATGTCTTTAATCTTGGATGCCATGTCTCATATTACCAAGTTTAGAATATACCTAAAAGAAATGAATTCTTCTTTATCTACCATGCATAATATAAAATGCAATGATGTGTGTGTGTCCCCAGTATAAGACCAGCTAGTGGACTCTAAAAGCCACTTAATGAGCCACTCCAATGTCTGTTGCTGTCTGTATCAGTATACATTGATTGATATTTGTATCATTTAGGAAACACATTTTCAATAGTATATGTAAATGAACCAAGAAAATGAAACCATTTTTTTCAGCTGTATTCTGAATTAAGACTGTGAAGTCACCACAGAGATTAAAATATTTTGACCTGCACTCATCTTTCATCCTCTTTTGATTAAGAATACCACCATGCTGGCACCTCCAACAGTAATGCTCATCTACCAGTGGGATAAGTCGGGGTTAACCTCCTTGACACACAAACATACATACACACAGTATTACATAAGTTGCTGCTAGGAGAATCCCTATATGTTCTCTCATGTGTGAAATACCCTTTTTGATACAATATATCAATTGTTGTCATATATAGATATTTTATGTTTAGATCAAATATGCTCAGATAGTTCAGAAAACTTCCTGCAACACCTGTAAAAATCCATTTTTCCATTCCTTTAACTGGCCCCATGCATTCTTTCTTCCTGTCCAGTGTCCACTCTAGTAACTAAGAAGGAAACTGAATTTATCTCCCTACTACACAAGCCAAATTGGCTTCAACAGTTCAGATGCTTTGTTGAAAACATAAGGGATACCAAAAACAACTACAGTAACAAGAGACATTTCAGACATTATGTTTTTCTATATTTTCAGTGTTTCTCAGGTATTTGGCAACATGACCCATTTGGGAAGGGTTGGATTGTTTTATAAAGATATATACATACTATCTAGACACCATAAAATCATTCTTTGTGTTTGGTGGTTTTCTTATTTTGAATTGTTATTGGTAACAAAATTAAAAGAGAGCAAGAACTGGATTTTAAAACCTTCATCTTTCTACTCTGTACAAATTGTAAAATCACTCAGTATCTTTCATTAAGCTTTAATAAATAATCTCTAGAAGCCAGTCAACTACATCCATGACCCTAGCTTATCTCTTTCTTAGGTAGGCTGCTGTTACTATTGGATCTTCTGCTGCTGCTGCTGCTGCTGCTGCTGCTGCTGCTGCTGCTGCTGCTGCTGCTGCTGCTGGTGTTGCTGCTGGTGGTGGTGTGGTGGTGGTGGTGGGTGGTGGTGGTGGTGGTATGCATGTACATGTATGTGTGTGTGTGCATTATATAATTTTTCTTTTATTCTTGAAAATTTTGTACATATATACAGTGAAATATGATTATATCAAAAGAGAAGGCAAAGAATGAGAACAGGTTAAATTATTTTTATCTATGTGACCCCCATACAGTCTCAGTTCAGAAGACAGTTGAAAGCAAATGATTCATTTGCATTGTTCATTTATGCATAATATTAAAATGTGTTTTTTTCTGAGCTATGAAATTATTAATGGGTATATACTTACATAGACAGAAGTAGACAATATGCTGTTTCTTCACAAGATTTTTGAAATCTACTAATTAGTCTAATGCCAAGGGTATAGAGACACACATATTTGAACAGTATGCATACTAAATAGTAATTTATCTATTTGGGTTATATGCTTGTTGGACTTGATAATAGGAGGTCTAGCAGATGAGATAAAGGTAATTTCAATGCACTGGTCATTACTGTAGATTCTCATAATCTCTTGATGTTAGGAGCATTTCTAACCTTTAGAAAACTTAGCTCTTTGGTTTCTGTGGTGTCTTTGTTGCTATGACAGTTCTCCACTTCTGCCTCCCACGTCAGTCATTAGTGTCTTCAGAAGTCAGCAACCTACATGTGTAGAATATTTTTTCACTAAGACTCTTAAAGGTACAAGCATGAATCTTGTACCTCTGTAAAGTTAGGTTTTCATGAGAAATTCATTTTAAAATATCAGAAAGACTCTCAATTATCATACAATTTTCCCAAGTTGAACTGATAGATTTCAAATGGGCATAGTTTGAGAAGTGTCCACATAGCCTAAAATCACTAGGCAGCTGAGACTTTAAACGTGGCTATTACTTATTAAAACATTCTGACCCACAGGGCACTCTCCCATAGCTATACCCACACCCAACCTACAAGGTTTCACTGCTTTTTCATGGTCACTGTATAGACAAGGAGACTGGCACTCTAATAGGTACATCACCCAAATAAGTGATACCCTCAATTGAATAGCAGAGAATTGATTGTACCCACCCAGAAGTCTAAATCAACTCTTTCTACCAGTTCTTGCCATAAATGATATTCTTCAAATCTATCCTTTCTGATTTCTGGCTCGGGGATAAAAGCTCTAACAGCATTGCTCAGGAGACCACGCTTCCCTGCACACAGGCTCTGCTATATCAGAAAGCAACACTCTTAATCCTCACCAAGTCATATGTCTGAGCATTTTCCAGGCATTAGTTTTCTTAGTGAGCAGAGTAGAGAGCAAAGTATAGACAGTGTGAGCTGCCCCACCCCACAGAGGCAAGGCTGGGGTGTGAGCATGTAGTCTTCTGTCTCTTTTCCTCCATTGCCACACATATTTTCCCCTCACTTGTCTCTTAGTAAAGCAAAGAAAGCAGTCCATCTTTAATGTGCCCTGACGTACTGCCTTTAGAAAAGCAGAATGCCATAGGGCAGCGGGGAGGGCTGGGCAACTTCTTTGCTCTTTCAAAACATATCCCCAACCAGCTCACACTATGTGCTTCTGGGTAGTTAGGAAGAGAAGGCTGGAACTGCTGAGAATACCAGGGCTTCTGGCAATTGGGAAAATGACAGAGGACTACCAGTCCCCAGAAGAGAAAGCTGTGTGTTGCTCAGGTCACAAGTACCTAGAGGGAAATAAGTCCCTGTGTGGTTCTCCCAAAGACTACCATGAGTGCTACTGAAGTGCTCAGTAGTGATATATCCACAAATTCTCAGTACTAAGCCTTTTACTGCAAAGACAGACAGTACTGACAAATGTAATCAAGAACTCCAGCAACTGTCTTAGGGTTAGGATGGAAAGGGCTGTGGTCCCCGCCCCCAGATACCATCGAAGAGATGGTATTAGAAATGGAGGGATGTGGTGGTGCACACTTTGATTTCAGCACTCAGGAGGCAGAGGGCAGAGGCAGGCAGATCTCTGAGTTCTAGGCCAGAGCAAGTTCCAGGACAAAGAGGGCTACACAGAAAATCCCTGTCTCTAAAAAAACAAGCAAATGAAAATAGAAGGAGTGTGTGTTGGGGGAGAAGGCGGTTCCCGCTGTTCCACAGAAGGATAAACACTCCAGAGGAGGCCAGATCAGCCATGGGTTAAGTCCTTTAAGTGTAAGCTGGTAAAGGAATAGGCTAGTGCCACCATGTTCCCCATCTGCCCCTCTTACCCCATGAGCATGCAATATCATATGCCATGTTTGCCTCAGCCAGGAAGCCCTCACCAGAGGGTGACTAACTAGGACCCGGCCAATGACATTGAACCCTGAAATTGTGACCTAGATATCTTTATACATTTCTGAAACAAAATAGCAACATGATAGAAGGCATAAAGGGGACTTTGAGGTAACTGTTTGTAGTTCTTGTCATTCAAGGCAAGATTTAATTTAACTTTGGAAAAAATTGCTAGTTGTAACATGACCAGAAGAGGTATGCTTTTAGGAAAGAATGCTACTCTGCTATGGTTTTTCAGAATGCTCACATTATGCTCCCTCATACCACGTGCTAAAAGAGAGTGTGAGTTTGAGCTGTGATTGTCTTTTCAGGAAGCCATTTTGTCACAATGTAAAACTTACTTTTGAAGCTAAGGGTCATAGACAGCTGCACAAAGCATTCTAGACTTCAGCCTGAAAATGAAGTAGTGTAATAGAATAGACTCTTTATTGTAACTGACTACCAAAAGGATGAAAATGCTAAACTTCCAGCTGTGTCATCCAATCAAATAAGCTCTGCAAAAAAACTGAAAAGAAAAAAAAATGTGTCTGTAACGTTGCCCCCAACACACTTGAAATTGATCCATCCATAATTATCTCTTACCCTGAGCAAAATGTTTTCATGGTTTTGGGAAGCTAACATAGGAAGAGGGAAAAAAAACAACTTTTCATAATGTTGTTTCTTAGGAAAGTTATTTAAAATTCTGTGTGCTGTTTTAAATGATCACGCACACCACCAGAGCATGCTGTGTGATAGAGGTAAATGCTCCCATTGTTTCCTGGTGGAAGATTGTCCTCCATGACAAGGCACAGCTGTCAGAGCTTCAGGAGAACACTTTTTTTCTTTCTTGGCAGAAAAAACAATTACAACTTGAAGTTTGCTGACTCCTTTCCAAATATAGATCCCTTGCCTACAGAAGTACATGACAGACTGTACCAACTCCAGCAACTGAGCACCAGGGCTCCTGCTGCCTCGTGAAAAGAAAGGACAACTGAGAGCCTGTCATAAAAAGAGGGTTTTCAGAATCCACAACATGTTTTTAAGGCCTAAGAGAGAAAGTGTCTTTATGACGCTCCTTAACTCATGAACAAATGCCATTATCTGCTCATGGATAAGAAGGAAACTCAAAGCCAAGATGACAGATGTAAATCTGAGGGAGCATTTTTAAAATTGTCCATTTCTTGTCATCAGCCCATCAGAAAACAAAGCATCTGTGCTGGTGTACCAAGCTTTTTGACTGCACGTATTCCAATAATTCTATGCTATCAATCTCATATGTGCTAACGTTACTTGCTTGGGGATCCTTCAGGCATTTCCAGGGGCTGACATTGTGACACAATGAGATCATCTACAGATTTCACACTTGAGGACCATGAAATCAAACTGGGGGTGGGGGGGGACTTCAAAACACAATCTCCAGTATTTGAGGGGAGTTCATGCCACCAGTTGGACACACACAACCGATGGCTCTCCCTGCTCTACTAGGGAAGAACCCTACGTCTGGCAGAACAGGCAACTCAAGGATCATAAGTTTATGGAATTTTGAGGCAGAGGAGTGACTGTGGCCAGGTGCTAGGCATGAAGATGGGAATCTACGCCATGGACAGACTCCTTGCTGAGACAGATGGTCTGAAAGAAGGCCTGCCTAACTAACACTGCTGCCGACTAGAGCAAGGTCTCTAGGGAAGGACTGCCTCTGCATAGTGTAGGTTGCTCAGTTGTGTTATTGCAGTTTGCATTCAAAAGTTGTTTTTGTTTGGACCTTCCATTTGTGGAGTTGGTATTTTGTTGGTAAGAATATAAGGTCAATTGAAAGGAAAGTTTTACTGAGTCTGGTGAAGTGCCTCATCAGGAGAAGGCACTTGCCACCAAGCCTGACAACTTAAGTTTGATGCCCAGGATACATGTGGTAGAAGGAGGGAACCAGCTCTCACAAGCTGCCTCTGACCTCTCCACATGTGTCCCATAACATGAACACACACACACACACACACACACACACACACACACACACACACTAATAAAATAAAAATCTAAAAATTTAAAAACCTCCATTACTGTTCTAAGCAGATGAAGTCTTTCCACTTGGAAAGCTGAAGTCTGTGCTGCTTCCAAATCATGCTGAAAACTCTGGCTAGCTGGTTGCATTCCATGGCACTCATCCTAAGAGCCTTTCATTCTATTTAAAACAAACAAATGAACAAGTTGCATTGGTCTCTGGTAGTCTAAGAAGCCCCAACATTGAGATATAGACTGCATCTTTCCATTTAGCTTATGACTTTTTCTTCTGCATCTAAGAAAAGATGATGAAAAGTATCTATGTGAAACTCCAAGCTATTAAGCCTGGACAGAGACTAGCATGAGGATCCAGCTAAGCAACTATGACTTAGCCATGAATTTAACTCTGTCACATGAAAACAAAGCTGAAGGGCTTGGAGATTTAGCTCAGTGATAGAGCTAAGGCGCAAGTCCCTGGGTTTGGTCCTCAGCTCCAGGGGGTGGGGTGGGGGGAATAGAAAAAGAAAACAAAGCTGAAACAATATTGCAAACAGCTGTGTGTTTATCTCGCACAGCAAACATTGAAGTAAAAAAAAAAAAAGCAGGCTGGGGAGAAAGACACCTTTCTTTACATTAACTGATTTACAAAACTGATTTCAGATCATTCCTGCCACTTTCACTCCAGAACTAGCATCATGGCTGTGGTGCTTAGGATGGGAGCAATAGGTTACTGACTTTGGAAAAGATGGAAGACTCTTACATCAAGCTGAGCATGCTTACAGTCACACCACTCCAGAGACTGAATCAGGATATTGAATTTGAGGCTAGCCTGGGTTACACGATACAAGTTTGTAAAATAAATAAACAAATAAACAAACAAACAAATAAAAGGCTTATATTTTGTGTCTGTGTCAAGGGTTTCCATTGAGAAGACTGAGAACCAATCAACTGTGAATTTCCCATCTTCAAAGAACATAGGACATATTTTTGCACTTATCCACCCTAGGGAACTGAATTCTGCTGCCTATAATATCCCTTCTTCTAGAAGAGATAGAATGACCCCCGAGGCTCACTCCAGCCATTCTTTTCTTCCAGAATCACTATCTTTCAGCCATCTCACTTCAGACAAGATAAACAAGATCAGCATTCAAATCTTCTGTGAAAAACTCAACAATACATAGTAGGCACTCTGTATAGTTTAGTTTTCTTGCCCTTTACTTCCTATTGTGATGTGAATGTGAAGCGCACTCCCCCACACACACAGTTGGTGCTGCTGGTTTTCAAGCTGAAGGCAATGAGTCACTGGGAGGCAAATTTTAAGGGGTTATATCAAGTCCTTCTTCCAGCCCAATCTCGGTCTTTCTCTGTGAGCAACCAGCCCCACTCCAGCCACATAGACCCAGTGCTTCAACTGCTCTGGCTTCACTGCCAGGGTGGGCTGTATCCCCTTAAACTGTGAGTCTAAAAAATCCTAAATTGCTTATTGTCAGACATTTGGCACAGCAATAAGAAAGTAAACGAAAAAATAGCTCTTACAAACTAATAAAATAGAAACTTTAATTGATAAGCCTGATTTACACATAATTCTCAACTTTCCTAAGTGAAAGTGAATCATAAAAATAATTGAGAAAATATAATAAGGAAGTTAAGTGTATATGATAGCTCAATATATATTCTTTCTGGGTTTTTTGTTTGTTTGTTTGTTTGTTTGTTTTTTCAAGACAGGATTTCTCTGTGTAACCATCCTGGCTGTACTGGATCTCACTTTGTAGACCAGGGTGGCCTCGAACTCACTGAGATCCACCTGTCTCTGCCTCCCAAGTGCTGGGATTAAAGGCGTGCAATTTATATAACTAATAATAAAATTCAAATCTTTATAAAATTTTACAAAAAGACATAAACCAAATTAAAAAATCAAGGTAAGATCCTAACCAGCATCTTTTTCCTCTTCTATTGTCCAAACTTATTATGCATTTGACTCTATTCCCAAATTCAGGATGCATTCTGATTCCTCTAGGCACACCAAAAACTGGTCCTGGCTTCCAGTGCATGTTTTGAGTCCAGGAGTGGCCATGTGGCCATGAGTGTCCCAATCTGGATGGGAGGACTTATTTTTCGTGGTTAGGGAAGACTTTTGCTCCATCTGTTCTGTTGGCTAAAAACAAGAAAATGCCTAGATTTGATAAAGAATAGAGTCTTTAAGACTGGCAGCACACTTGCCCACAGGCTCAAGGCCTTCAGTTCCATCCCCAATGTTGCAGAAAACTTAATAGGGTGAGTCTGAAGACAAGCAGGCTCCAAATGCCAGGACATGGAGGAAGAAGTTGTATTGCATGTGATAATAAGCAGATAATCCTGCTAGTCTAGACTTCATGATGCCTGCCAACTACCAGTTATGTGATACAAGCAACATGTTGACACTAATGATGTAACAATTAAGATGGCACATTACATAGCTATTAACCATTAAGCATGTCAATCAATGATGATGAAAATTTGAAATGACCAATAAGAAAATTCAGTTTTACATATTTCATATTAAATTTGAGTTTGAAAGTAAACATTCAACTTGGAAACAACTGAAGTCCCCAAATTGCCTCAAGACAGAGACAAAACCTGAGTAAATGAATCACTCTAAATAAGATGTGTTATGGTGTGGACCTAAAGACTTCCCCTCCCCCCAGGCTCACAGAGCACTCCATTCCTGGCTGGTAGAGCTGGTGGGAGGTTGTGGAACTTTTGACAGGTGGTGTAGATAGAAGAAATTGGTTCTGTTGGTGGGAATGCAAACTTGTACAGCCACTTTGGAAATCAGTATGGTGGTTTCTCAGAAATTGGAAATCAGTCTTCCTCAAGACCCAGCCACCACTCTTGGGCATATACCCAAGGAATGTTCAATCATACCACAAGGACACATGCTCAACTATGTTCATAGCAGCATTATTCCTAATAGCCAGAATAGGTTGTCTGGAAACAACCTAGATGCCACAACTGAAGAATGGATTAAGAAAATGTGGTACATATGCACAATGGAATACTACTCAGCAGAGAAAAGCAATGACATCATGAGGTTTGCAGGCAAATGGATGGAACTAGAAAATATCATCCTGAATGAGGTAACCCAGACTCAGAAGAATAAATATGGTGTGTATTCACTCATAAGTGGATACTAGATGTAAAGCAAAGGATAACCAGACTACAACCCTCAGCTCCAGGGAGGCTAGCCAGCAGGGAGGACCCTAGGAAGGATGCATGGATTGCCTAGCGAAGGAGAAATAGATGCGATCTACATGAGCAAACTGAGGGTGAGAGGGGGTAATGGAGGGCAATGGATGGGGGATGAGAATATAGGGGAACAGGAGGTCCGACCTGAAACAGGGACAGAGTGGGAGAGCAAGGAAGAGATACTATAATAAATCAAAACATCATGGGAATAGAAAAAACAAAGTGCTAGGGAAGTTCCCAGATATCCACAAGGACAATCCCACCTTAGACTACTGGCAATAGTTGAGAGGGTGCCTGAACTGGCCTACTCTGATGACCAGATGGCTGAATACCCTAACTGTCATCATAGAGCCCTCATCCAGTGACTTATGGAAGCAGATGCAGAGTTCCATGGCTGGGTCCCAGGTAGAACTCCAGGAGTCCAACTGATGAGAGAGAGGAGGGATTCTATGAGCAAGAGACATCGAGATCATAGTGGGAAAATGTACAGAGATGACCAGCCAAACTAGTGGAAACGCATGTATTGTGGACCAATAGATGAGGAGACCCCATGGTACTGGACCAGGCTCTCTGGATAGGCGAGACAGTTATTTAGCTTCAAATATTTAGGGGGCCCTCAGGCAGTGGGATTGGGATCCATCCCTAGTGCATGAGCCAGCTTTTTGGAGCCTAGTGCCTATGGTGGGACACTTTGTGCAGCCTTGGTGCAGGGAGGAGGGGCTTGGACCTGCCTCAACTGAATGTGCCAGGCTCTGCTGACTCCCCATGAGAGACCTTGCCTTGGAGGAGGTGGGAATGGAAGGTGGGTTGAAGGGGAAGACTGCAGGGGTGGGAGGAGGGAGGAGAGGGAAATCTGTGGTTTGTATGTAAAATGAATAGAAAATCTCTTAATTAAAAAAAAAAAAGAAAGAAATGGGTTCTCAGAGGGAGCCTTGCAGGCTGCATCTTCACGGTTCCAGCCCAAGGTTTCTGCGAAGCTGCTGTTCAAGTTCATGTCACTGACATACAGTTAACCCCCACCCCCACTGCAATGCATCCCCAACCCGCATGCAGGACTGTGGCCTCTGGAACAAGAGTCGAAATGAACCTTCCTCCCTGGAGTCATTCCTGTCAGAGAAGAAACAGGACACTAACACAAGTACCAATGACCACGGGAGAACTCACCCTAACTCAGAACACTCACAAAATGAATTCCAATTTATTTAAGATCAAACACTAAGAAATGAACAATATTTGAAAAATATTAAATAATAAATTTGTGATCCAGAGTTATCAAAAGCAGTCATCACATTTTACCCAGGCACCCATTGCACCAAAACTTTCAAATTCTATACAAACATTCACAAACAAAACTAAAAGAAAATGATAGAGAAGACATGACAGTAATTCATGAGAGACTTGTGCTGAATTAAATGCCTTCTATTAGTACATCACTAGTATTTTAAGTAAGACATGAATAGATATTTTGTGTAAAAGAAATGCAAATAGCCACTGAGCATGGGAGAAGGGACATGACAGTACCAGTAATTGAGATAATAACAACATAAGTTACCATGCCCAGCTTCACACTGGAAAAGACTTTAGTTGGTAAATGTCAACTTAGTACTCTACCAACCTGCTAGCAGTAAGCCCCCTGCAGTAGCCATGTTAGTGGTATGGAGCACTATTGAAATGGAATGGATCTTAAGTACAGAGATTTACTTTTGAAGTGTATGTGATACATGTGATCTGGCACATCTGCTCAACAAAAAAGTAAAACAATTTTTAATTATAACCAAAAAAAGTTTAGTATAAGTAAAAATGGCAAATAAAATGAAATATTTCCAAATTAGATACTAGTAATGAGTTAAATCTGTATTTCACATCCATATTCACTGTCCTGTACAAAGGCAAAATATAAAAATATGAAACATGATACCATTTTTATATAAACCCAGAACTAAAAAATAATAGCACACAGCCTTTCCTAGATATATTTCAACATATATAGCTGAAATTATGAAAAGGCTTTGGATATTTCATAGCAATTTAATTTGCTTATCGTTTTGATTTTAGCATATATTAGTTGAAAAAAATAATGGGTTTCCTTATGATATTCTCATACATTCATATTATGTCATTTGTCATATTCACTCTCTCCTCCATCACTATTTCCTACTCCCTCTCCTCCACTCTGCATCTAGTCCTCTTTTTATTTGCATGCTTTATTTTTTAATCTAGAGTGTGCATCTGAGAGAAATGCCTTTCCCAGTCAGACTTATTTCATATAACATGACAATTTCCAGTCCCACCCATTTCCCTGTAAATGACATAATTTCACTTGTCTTTACAACTGCATAAAACTTCATTGTTTATATTTATATCTATACGCCATTGGGCACTAGGTTCATTCCAAATCTGTGAACAATGCCGCAGTATACATAAATGAGCAGATTATCTGGGCAGTATGCTGGCTTGTATCCTTGGGTGGATACCAAGGACTGAGGGAGCTGCATCATATGGTAGTTTTATTTTTGGGGTCTTTTTTTTGAGGAGGGGGGAATCTCTGTATTGATTTCCGTAGTGGCTGTGGTAATTTACATACCCACTAAAAGCATGTAATTCTCTTTCCCCACACTCTTGCCCATATTCGTTACTGTTTGTCTTCTCGTTGATAGGCCTTCTGAATAGGGTGAGATAGAAGCCCGATGTAGTTTCAAATTGTATTTGTTTCCCTGGGAGCAAAAGATGTCGAACATATTTTTGTGTATTTATTGGCTATTTGTATTTTTCTTTTGAGGCTTGCCTGTTCGTTAATTTGACAGCTTATTGACTGAACTCTTTAGAAGTTTCTGTGTTTATTTTTTTTTTTTGAGCTCATAAATTCTCACAGCAACTTTTATGGAGAAGGAACGGAATAACAGTTGGAAGGCATTCAAAGCAAATGAATGTTATCTATAATGGTTAATATATTTTAAGTGAATGTGTTTATGGATTGTTAATATTAGTGTGTTAGTTTTCCATTGCTGTAACAAAAACATAACTTACAAAGAGGAAAAAGATTGTTTGGGGTATGTCAGTCCATAGCCAAATTAGCCTCATAGCTTTTTGCCTATTGTGAGGCGACACATTTTTGTGAGCAAATGTGGCAGAACAAACTTACTCACCTCACAACAAAGACCCCAATGGCATCCCACGAGGCTATGTCTTAAGGTTCCCACAGCTTCCCAGTAACACCAACCTGGGAGCCAAGCTTTTGGGTGTTGGTCCACGTGGTCCTTAGGAAGCATGATACATAGAAACTGTAGTAGATAGGAATGAGATATAGACAAAAGGAGAGAAAAGTTAAACCAAAGGATCTATGTTCCATTTGAATCACGTAGTAAAAGTCATATTTCAGATGGAAATAGCAGAGCAAATGGTTAAACAAGAGGAGACATTAGGTCCCATTGCCAAACACAAACAATTCCATTTTGGAACAAAACAAATACTTACATGTAGATTGTTTATTGAAGGTAGAATGGCCCTCTAGAGACGCTCATACACTAATCTCTGGCTCTTATGAATATACTACATGGCATGGTAAAAGGGACCTTACAGGTGCAATTAAGTCTAAGAACCTTAACATGAGAGATTAGCCTGGATAATCCAGGTACACTCAATCTAATCACATAAACCCTTAAAAGCAGAGTACTTTTTTTGGATGGAGACTTCGCATAGAAAGACAACTTGAACCAATGTAACAGATAAGAGGAACTGTCTCCTGTGCTACAGGAAGCCAAATACAAAGCAATGGATGACTGTGGGAGCCCTGCAAAGCCAAGCACATGTGTGTCAGCCTGCAAGACTGCATACACACTACAAAACTAGATATACATGCCAGCCTGGAAGACTGCAGACACCCTGTGGAAGCAAAACCAGGCACCAACAACAACCTGTATCATTGGGAACACCCTGCAAAACCACATCTACAGGCTTGCCTGCATGGCTGTGCATACACTGTAGAGCAGACCCATGTGCCCATGCCAGTCTACATGCTTTGCACGCTCTTCAGAAAGAGAACCAGGTACTATTGCTGGCCTGGAAAAAATAAATAAAAAATAAATAAAATAAATAAAAAACCACCACCAAACTACAGGCACTAGATTCTGAATTCAGACCGTACTATACATAAGAATGGAAACAAATTTATCCCTAAAGTTCCATGCACATGCCTCACCCTGGCTTCAGCCTCGGAGATCCCACACAGAAGATCCTGGTGGGCCACACACTCAGATTTCTAAGTTTTAGTACTGTGAGAGAATATGTGACTGCTGTTTAAATCTGTGGTAGTTTATTAGAACAAAGAAAATGAATACCAAGTTGTAAAGGCAAACACTATTGAATACTTTCTTACTTTTGACATATGGGAAGAAAAAAGTTGTTGTGATCATAACACTAGAATCAGAACATTTGCTGGCTCTTAGTTCATATTTAAAACACCTTCTCAAAAAAAGATAGAGTAAAAACAAACTTGATAATTAAATGAAAAATTGTCGTACTGATATGATACACTGTAAAGCAGAACTATGTGCCCATGCCAGTCTACATAATAGATTAAAAAACTAGTACCTTTACTGAAGACTTTTTAAAAATAATGAAAATTAAATATAACATTTAGAATGGATAAAATATATAGTGGTTGAATATGAGCAAAGTACAATCATATAAATATATAAAAGTGTAATAATGAAGCCCATTGTACTATATGTTAATTTAAAAATAAATAAGCCAGACATAATAGTACATGCTTGTAATCCTCGCACTCAGAAGGTATAGGCAGAGCATCAATCTAGGCCACATGGACTCTGTATTCAAATTACAAAAAAACCTAAACAAAGTATTTTTAAATTATTAAAGATTAAATTCAAGAAATAAATTCTTAAGTTATCGTGGCTAGTAATAGGATGGAGAAATAAAATGAAGGTTTTTTTATGGATGAAATAGAAATTTTGTTAACATTTTCTAATATCCTATGTTAGTATGGATATAAAAAATATATATACCTCATATATTTCCAGTAAAAATGTTCTAAGGGATAATTTAATGATAAATATGTTCTTAATTGATACACTTACAGAAGTATTAAATTTTCTTTTAATGAAGTGATAGTCAATTACATGTACCCAGGACACATCGCTGCATAAAGAATAGTTGGGAAGAGGCATGCAGGGCAACTAGAAATTGCACAAGTCTTTACACTGTCAAATCCTGCTTCTAGTGACATGCTTCTTCCAACAAGGCCATACTTCCTAGACGGCCTTTGAAACTTCCATACTAAAATACTAAATAAATAAAAATGAAGCCATTACAGTCCACCATAAGCTCATGGATTTGAGTCCTTAGTCGCCAATAGAGGTGCTGTTTGGGGGAGGTTATGGAATCTTCAGGAAGTGGAGCCTCATTGGGGGAGATGGAGAACTGAAGGCAGGCCTCATGAATTGTAGCCCAATTCTAAGCTGGAGACTTTACTTAGCTTTCCAGCAGCCAATGTGATATAACCTGAGGCCCCATGCTTACAGTACCCCAGCTGGGAACCATGCCTTGTCTACCTTGATGGACTGTATAAACTTCCTTAAGTAGATGTTTTGTCATAGCAGTGAGGCAGTGGCTAATGCACACTATATACAGCACTATCCTCTGAGCAGAACTGCCTTCTTCATGAACTTGCCTGTGTCTACTGGCAAAAGATCATCATCTCTGGGCTTGTTGACTGTTGAGAGGGTGGTGATGGTTATTTGACCCTTTTCTAATATTCCAGCTGTTGCATATAAATTTACATAAATTGCAAAAAGTGGCCTTTGTGTATCTGGGAAAGGGTATTTCTATAGGCTGAAGCGGACTAGGGGAAAGAGGTTCCATTCACACAGCCTTCCAGTGAAAGTGATTTAGGGTAACCCATTTTCCTGCCTATAACCCCTCACCCATGCTCAGTAAGGAAGTCTAATACACTCATTCGTTCCTTAGAGGGAGGGTTGTGTTTGGTGGAATCAAACTTTCATTTGTATGGTGGTTGGAATAAGCATGTCCCCCAATGGGTTCATGTATTTAAACACTTTGCCTCCAGTTGGTAGCACTGTTTGGGGCCGTTTAGGAAGTATGGCCTTGTTGGAAGAAGCATGTCACTAGAAGCAGGATTTGATAGTTTAAAGACTTGTGCAATTTCTAGTTGCCCTGCATGCCTCTTCCCAACTATTCTTTATGCAGCTATGTGTCCTGGCTACATGTAATTGATTATCAAACTTTACCCCAGATATATGCATAGTTATCATATGCTATTAAAAAGAAAGTAGAGGTCAACTGGTTTTATCTTTATCCAAGTACATAACAGTCATTCACAACACCCTATCTCAATCCATGAATTACTTGAATTAATAATCAAACTGTCATTTATGCCACTTTTAGAAAAGAAGTTCTACTCTTAATATGATTAATAACACAACCAAGAAGTGAGTTTAATGGTCAATGATCCTGATCTCAGTTCTAGACTCAGGGACAAAAACACACAAAGGATACAGAAACCCTCATGTAAGTGCCACAGCGTTGATTCAGTGTGTAAGTTCCTATTGCTATTGTAGCAAGCTATGACAAACTTGGTGACTTGAAAGCAACAACAATCACCCTTTTAAGTCGTAGAGGACAGAAATCCACACAAAGTCTTACAGGGCTAAAAATCACAGTGTCTTCTGAGAGCTGTCATAGGTACTTGGTGTCCTCGACTTCCCCAGATTCTGAATGCACCTGAATCCCTTGGCTGTGGCACTTTCCTCACTTAATCCCAAACTCCCACTTCCTCTCTCACAGGTCTCATGGCTGGCTCTGATCTTGCTACATCCATCTTAAAAACCCCTTACCACTCCATGGGACCACTGGGATAATCCAGAGAAGTATCCATACTTCAAGTTCCTTGCCTCAACCACACCTGCCACATCCTCATCACCATCTAAGCACACCCCCAGGCTCCAGAAGCAAGGATAAAGACATTCTTAAGGACCGTATCCACCTATCGTACTCAGCAGAAGACTTTTGACAGTCTACATAGAGAAAAAAAATCTGTTTGAAAGAATGAAAAATGCTACTTATTCTAAATCAAGTGCCTTTTGCAATAGACTTCTAAATGACTACAGAAATGAGATTGGCTGCTTGAAGGACATTTTTATTATAATAATTTACAAATCTCATTAAGCTTTGTTATTTTTTTTTCTTGATTTGAGTGCACAGCTGTCACTAGAATGAAATGTATGAGTTATAGGGGACAAAAACCACTGGAGGGAAGAATTCCTAGTTCCTTTTTTTATATTTATGTTGGAACTATTTTTCCTTTGCTGAATATTGTATAATGATTAGGTGTCATAAATTGTTGTACTAGTAGAAAAATATATATATAATATAATGTTCCTACTAATTTCTTTAGCTGTCAAAAAAAACTTTCTTATGCCATCCATCTTGAAATGATTATTGTTTATCCAATACACACACACACACACACACACACACACACACACACACACACACACTCACTCACATACACACATATACACAAGTACATATAATCTTCGGGTTTAAGTTGCAGATGTAGAAAATATGTGTCATTTTCTCTCAAAATTATATTACAAATTGGAACTCTACTAATGAGTCATTGGTAACTTAATGAATACTCTAAAATTAAAACAGCCATCAGAGCAGTTGTCCTGAACCAATAAAATATCTTCCTTTTATGATCACTAACATTTCTGTTCTTATAAAGGAATCCATATTGCAACACAGCATTTGTTACAAGACTTATTATTAATTCTTCATCACACACATGATGATGAGAAAGAGGTAAGAACACCAAGGTTCATTACAAGGTCACAATTTTATGTATGATTTAAACATCTGACTCATTTTTTCCTAGAAATATTTGACATCATCTGAAAAGTGTACAGAAAGTCGAATCCTACAACTCAAACTTCTACATTAATTTCAATAGATTTTTGCTGCCTGTAACAGCATATTATAATCTCAGTAAACTCATTTCAATCATTGAAATCAACACATACATTTGTTGTGGGATGTCTTTCTGTATGCTGTGAATATGCGTGGCTCCCATTGGATAATAAATAAAGCTGTTTTGGTCTATGGCAAGAAAGCTGATAGCCAGGCAGGAAATCCAAGCAGAGATACGGAGAGAAGGGCAGAGTTGAGAAAGACGCCAGCCACTGCCAAAGGATCAACAAGATGCCAGCAGACTGGTAATGCCACGGCCACATGGCAACATACAGATTAATAGGAATGGATTAATTTAAGATGAAAGAGTTATCTAGCCAGAAGCTCAATCCATAGACCATACAGTTAGTAAGTAATATAAGCCTCTGAATGATTATTTTATAAGCGGCTGCAGGACCATGGGGCCGGGTGGGACTGGAGAAATTTTTGGCTACATACATTCCAATTGACTGAAAGGTAGATTTGTCAAAAGTCATGTTATAGGTTAAATAAAAAACCTGTATTTGATTTTTTCTGTTTTGTTTATTTATTTTTTGAGAAATTCATGCGGTATATTTTAATCATATTCCTTTCCATCTCCCAACTCTTCCCAGATCCTCTCTCCTCCTTAACTGCCCAATTTCATGTTCTTTCTTCCTTTATAAAAACAATAGAAAAAAAGCAATTAAAAAGCATGCAGTCCCATTTGTGTTGGCCAGCTACTCTTCAGCAACAGTCCTGCCTGGGATGTGGTTAATATACCTAGTGTTACTCCACTGAAGAAAACTAATGTTTCCCTCTCTCAGCAGCTATCAATTATAAATAGCTTCTTGGACAGGGGTAGGACTTTGTGTCCCTGACATTCCCTCCCCCATGCTGGGATTTTGTCTGGCTTGAGCTTGTACAGATTTTGTGCATGCTGTCATAATCTCTATGAGTTCATAGGTACATCTGCTCATGGTGTCTATAAAATTCTGTGCCCTTAAAGTTGTCTACCTTCTCTGGTTCTTATAGTCTTATTGACCTGTCTTTCACACAGATCCCCAAGCTTGAGGGAATGAGTGTGATCTGACCACCATGCTAAAGCTGAATATCAACAACAATAGAAATGGCAGAAAATATACAAGCTCATAGCAACTAAACATCTCAGTACAGAAAGGAAAATTGGATCAAGCAGAAATCAAAAAGGAAATTAAAACTTTTTAGAATTGAATGAAAATGAAAACACAACATACCAAATTCTGTGGGACATGATTAACACAGTTCTGAGTTCATAGCATTAAATGGCATGTAAAAAGTGGAGAGATCTTATATCAATTACTTAATGATACACTTGAAAGCTGGGGAAACCAACACCTCAAAAGAGTAAGCAGGGAGATATAATCGACTTGGGCTAAAATTAATAAAATAGACAATAAGGAAAAGAATTGATCAAATGAAGAGTTGATTCTTTGAAAAAATCAACACAATTCATAAACCTTAAAAAATTAACCAAATTAATAAAATTAGAAATTAAAAAGGAGACATTACAGCAGACATCAGAAAACTCAGAGAATCATGAAAACATAGTTTTAAAATAAACTGAAGCCTGAAAGAAATGGATTGATTTCTTGATATATATATATATAACTTTCCAAAGTTAAATCAAGATAAAGATAAATAATTTAAACATACCTATAATTCTTGTTAAATAGAAGCAATAACTAAAAATCTCCCTACTGAAAAAGCTCAGGGCCATATGGACTTAGCACATGATTCTATCATACCTTCAAAGGAGAACTAACTCCAAGTTCCTCAAATTATTTTGCAGAATAGAAACTAAAGGAACAGTCCGAAATTCTTTCTACGAATCTGCTGTTACCCTGTACCAAAACACAAGACCCAACAGAAAAGAATATTCTTTATGAACATAGATATAAAAACTCTTGATTAAAAAAAACAAAAACAAAAACAAAAACATCAGCTGGGCCATCAAGGTGCAAGCCTTTAATCCCAGCACTTGGGAGACAGAGCCAGGCAGGTCTCTGTTAGTTCGAGGCCAGCCTGGTCTACAGAGGCACCAAAGGACAGGCACCAAAACTACACAGAGAAACCCTGTCTCAAAAAAACAAAAACAAACAAAAGAATCAAAAAGAATTTCCACCATGGTCAAGTTGGTTTCATCCCAGAGATGCAGGGATAGTTCAACACACATAAACCAATAAACAAAATCCACCACATAAGCATACTAAAAGACAGAAGTTACATATCACCTCAGATATAGAAAAGAGCTTTAACAAAATCAAACATCCCTTGATGATTAATGTCCTGGAGAAACTAGAGATACAAGAGACACATTTCAACATAATAAAGTCAATTTACAGCAAGCTCACAGCCAATATCATCCTAGATGGAGAGGAACTAAAAATATTTCCACTAAAATCAGGAACAAAATAAGAATCCCCAGTCTCCCCATACCTATCCAATAAAGTACTTGAAGTCTTAGCTGGAGAAATGAGACAAGTGAACGATATTAAGGGATACAAATAAGAAAGGAAGAAGTCAATGCATCCTTATATGCTGAAGTATAATTTTATATGTAAAAAGCTCTGAAGACTCTCCTGGGAAACTTCTACAGTAGGTTATATGAATTTTTGAAAAGTATCAGTAATACCCTAACTCTAAAGGCACTAACTATATTGACTTCTACATTTTGAATTGTGCCCTATTAGGCTCATATATTGAAAACACAATCCCCAATACAGCACTAAAAGGTAAACTTTGAAGTAAGGGTCAGATAATAGAGGTGCTTCCTTCAGGGTGAATTAGAGCATCTATGGGGAGAGGGCTCATCATTATGAGAATGGGTTCTTCAGAAAAGAATGCTTGACCAGGTCCCTTGTATCCCTCCTCACTCTCTCTGTTTCCTTCCTTTCATCCTTCTCATTGTCTTTGCCCTTTCATCAGAGGTTAATGCAATATGACAGTCTTTACTAGGTGTCATACACTCGACTATTTCGACCTTCTCAGACTTCAGAAATCTGAGTCAACAAATTCTGTTAATTTTCGTTTAATAGCTCTCAAATATCCTTTTGAAGTACGCTAAAATGAACAAAGACAATTGCATTTTAGGCACATTTTGTGGTTAACCTGTGATTAAATCAAGTGGCTCTTTTTATTCACTATGTGATACATATATTATTTGAAAATTTTGATATATAATATCTATTAACTCCTTAAATGTAAATTATAGGTTATTATATTATGTTCAGTTCTGAATCTTGACAAGGACACATCACTGGGTTACAGAAATTTGAATACCTCATGCTATCCTTCATCTAATATGCCCACTTCGTATTCATAATGAAACATATCCTGATACACACGTGTTATAAGAAGGTTATATGAAATAAGGCATGGATTTTTAGCCACCGGGGCTTGCTCCCTGTATTTAATTACTCTGGGACTGATTTGCATGATAGGCCCATGTTTTCAGTGGAAATAGTTCTTTAAGTACTGTTTCTCTTCCTATAAGTAGGACTGACAGCACACATACTTGTCTGTTTTCTCTGACTGTAATGAAACACCAGATCAGAATAATGCATATTTATTTAGTTCACAGCTCTAAAGGCTAAAAGCTCAAGATCAGACATAACCATTTACCCATCCTCTGGCTCAGTCACATCATAGAAGATGCCATTGCTATGCTAGGAATTTGCACTAAAAGAAAGACCGCAAAAAGATTGGGAGCCAGAGGGTTTGAAAAGACCTGAAGTGACCTCCCACTGTGCCCCATCTCCTCTTATTTACAAAGGAACAATTATCCAACAATTTAATTTTGGGGAAAATAAGCTATATTTAAACCATTGGTTCTAAATCCCCATGACAACGCAGTGGGGAAACAACCCAACCCATGGAGTCAGAGTCCTCCCTGCTCATAGGGTAAGAGTCCTTCCCACCCGTGGAGTCAGATACCTCCCTAGCCCTGTGGTCAGAGACCTCTCCAACCCATGGGGTCAGATACTTCCCCAACCCTGTGATCAGAGACCTTCCCAACCCATGGGGTCAGAGACTTTCCCACCCATGGTGTCAGAGACCTCCCTAACCCATGGAGTCAGAGTCTTCCCCACCCATGGGGTCAGAGATCTCCTCAACCCATGGAATCAGAGACCTCCCCAACCCCTGGGGTCAGAGTCCTCCCCACCCATGAAGTCAGAGACCTCCCCATCCATGGCATCAGAGACTTCCCCAACCCACTGAGTCAAAGACCTTCTACATCATTTTACTAAGCAGGAATCAAGCAAGGAAAGCCAATTTCTCTTAGGTTGTGAAGCTATAACAACATGAGCCAAATTTCTCCTGGTGATTTTGATTTATTCATCACATAACTGGTATAAAAGAATGACTAGTACTTATAAAGAAAAACATCAGTGAAAGATTCAACGTGAAAACCAAGGCAGTGCATGGATTCTGGGCTGCAACCTGCCAAAGGTCCATCTCTCCCTACCTGTCCCCTGGCTTGAGCACAGGAGCCAGCATACTACCTGCTAAGTTTGGGAGTTAGCAAAGGATGGGCTGGAAGAGAAACAGAATGTATTTCGGAGATAGAGATGACTGGAGATTTCAGAGATGAGTAATCTCTTACTAGTGGGGATGAGAAACAGTATAAAGAAATGTAACAGTAATCAGTTTGTCATGCAGGGATCACAGGACAGAACTGGCACCAACAGGCTTCCTTCTCTAAACTAACAATGGCCTAGGGACCATGGCTTTTATTTTCTAGTTTTCAGTGTAGCCAGGACAATAGAAATGAAAAATCATGTTTTACCTCCCTGGTATTTGTGTCCTAAAATGTATTAACTTCTCCAAGAAGATCCCATTTCCCTAAATTCAAGTATGCTGTATCAGACTTCACTGAACTCTTCCTGGAGCTCCCATGCCACTGACCCAATTTCCAGACTAGGTACCCTTCACTTTGACTCATTCTCTGTTTACTGTAACACAAAGACACAAATTCAGGGCCTGGCTTTGGTTCTAATAAACCTTTTTACAGAATGTTTGCCTTGCAAATCAGTTTTCTTGTCCTGTCTATTTCTAGAAAAAGCTTCAAAAGTTTATGTTTAAAATAATGAAGATGAACATTTCTTCTAATTCTCAGATGAACACTGATGTGTCTGGATAAGTTAACTGGTGGTTATCAAGAAAGGCACAAGTATTTATTGAGCTCTTACTCCATCAAGGCTGTTCTGATGTCAAGAAAAGCAGAGCCTAATAATTCTAAGCATTGTCCTACAGCATTCCTCACTTGGGACCATGTCACATCTGTCAAGATCCTTTTCTCTTGTCTTTGCTCCCATCCCAGGGACTGACAAGCACTTAATCTTCTATACCTTGAGTTTCCTCCTTCCTCCTCCTGCCCTGCTCCACATGGTGGTGGAACTGCTTGCCCTCATTCCTTTCCTGGCAAGACTGGAAGCATGGAGTTTTCTAGGTGACCTCCTCCTCCTTGATAATGGGGTACTATATGTCTTCCCTGTGATCACTCTTCTGTTAGCTATGACCATTAATATTTTCACTGTCATGATGCAGGTAATAGTTGCCTGTTCCCGAGTCTCTAGAGTAACCTTAGATCGCAGGGCTTTCTGGGGTGGCTGGTATAGTGGAAGGCATTCCTCCTCCTCATTTTCAGTCTAGCTGTTGACGTTGATGTCTCATCAAGGGGTCTTTTACTATCATTTTCTCAGTCTGCTGGGCTGACCTCATGCCATGCCTTGCATGGTTCACTCTGGAGGCTCAAGGAACTATGGCTGACATGGACTCTATTTGTTAGATACTGGCTTATGACTACACTATGCTGCAGTTTCTCCAAACCGCTAAGGAGGCCTGGGCAGAAAAAAGGTGACCTTCTTATCTGGACTTAAATTAGGAAAAGATGAAACTCGACTCTCCAGGCAGTAGAGGGAAGGGCACATGCACACTCTTCCACAGCCTCTCCTCTTTGGAAGGGACACCTTCATCCAATCAACGTTCACCTGATCCTCTATTTTAGGGAAAGGAAGATGGGGCTCAACCAGCTGATCTTATTTATTCAGTTTCGTCTGATCTGGTGTCACTTTTCTCATTTCTTTGTGCTCAGCAATCTAGGACAGAAGGTATTCATAAAGAACTCAAACTTTAAAAAAACTCCTGAGTAAACCTTATTATACTTTAATTACATTTCTGAATGTTCTAAGATCACCTGAGACTGTGAATCACGGTGTCAGAAAGAAGCTAACTGCAAACTCCCAGGGATCAGAGCCCAGCCTGATCTTACTTGCTTTCATACACCCAAGATTATCTTGTCCAGAGCAAGGCTTAACACACCAGTTCTCTGGAGACTCTGGAAATCCAGGCTCAGATTTCATAGACCAGTTGGCAGCTCTCATTTTTCAATTAGTTCAGCAAATATTTATTGACACATACTATTTGCCAGTCATGATGTCCATGTTCCTAGAAAAAGATTGATTGTTTTATAGCAGTGGTAAAAAAGTAACAACCAGACTGGAATTAAATTTGTTTGCTCAATCAATGATAACTCACTTCAATGAGCATGCTTCTGAAAGCCAATCAGTGGACACACAGAATCAGGCAAGCACACTACCACTGGCCTTCTAATCTGTAGATACTGTGGAATCAACAAAAGAGCTATAGAAAGATTTTTGAAGAAGAGGGCTGCTTGAGATGAGAAGGATGCCTTCAAGTATGTGGCTGAGTCCTGGATAATAGAAAGCTGAGTGTGTATATGGTACATCAGTTTCTAAAGAAACCTGAGCATGTGTTACTTGATCATCATCATTGCCATAGCACACATAGACATTATCAAAAATCAAGTGTAGGCACATCTCAGGATTATCTACATCTTAACTGTAGATTTGAAGCTGGTATCAAGAGTGAGCAGACCTGTGAGTGTGCCATCTAGCTTACATACTGGCTATAAAGCAACTAATGGTTGGTGCTGTGGATTTCAATGAGTCACCTTCTAGTAAGAAGAGAAAGGAGAAATTGTTAAAGGAGACAGCACCTACAAAACAAAAATGGATTGTAGCTGAGTATGGTGCCTCATGCCTGTAGTTCCAGACTTTGAGAGGTAAAGAAAGACTGCTGAAAGTTCAAGGCCAGCCTAGGATATATAATGAATTTCAGGCCAGTCTGGGATACAACGTGAGACCCTCTCTCAATACAAACATATCCCTTGGAAAGAAAGAAAATTGGCTACAACTCTGACATTGCAGCCTTTGTGCTGATCTCTGGAGCCATTTGTGCCTTGCTGGGGCCAAGCCTTATGATGCCTTTATCCATGTGATGGAAAGCCACTTGTGAAGGTGGCAAGGCTGGTGGAAACATCTTACTGGAAGCTTTGGATTGCATTCTCCGGAGCACCCGTTCATCCAACTGACACGCTTTTGCTTCTGCCTCACCACCTACAAAAATGGTATCATTGGTACTGTTCCTGCAAGGTGGGTAGAGATTGGCATTCTCAAACCTGGCAGGATGCTCACCTTTGCTCCAGCCAGGGTCACCAGTGTAGTAAAGTTTGTTGAAATGTTCCATGAGACTTTGAGTGAAGGTCTTCCCAGGAACCACGTGAGCTTCAGTGTCAAGAGTAGCCTATCAAAGAGGTTTGCCAAAGGAACATTACTAATGACTGAAAAACTGACCTATGACAGAAGCAGCTGCTTGACCACTCAGGTAACTGTCTTAAACTATCCAGGCCAGTTCTAGCAATGCCCATGTGCTGTGCTGGATTGTCATCCTCTAACACAAGTTGCAAGTTGGATGGGCTGAAAGCAACAATTGATCTCCCTTCAAGTAAGAAGCTGAAAGGTGGATCTAAATTCTTGAAATCTGGTGACGCTGGCATCAATGACACAGTTCCCAGCAAGTTTGTAGGTACAAAGCTTCTCTGGCTGCTCTCTGGGTTGTTTTGCTATTTGAGGTACGATAGATAGGTTCAGGAGTGTCGTTGAAGCCATAGACAAAAAGGCTGCTGGAGCTGGCAAGGTCACAAAGTCTGCCGTTTGAAAACACTCAGAAGCCACATTGAATATGATCCCTAACCCCCCAGCTTTAATCAGCAGCAAGGTCCCAGAACTGTTTGTCTCTATTGGCCATCTAATTTTCACAGGAAAAGAAAGATTAGTTAATAATAATAGTACATGGCAAACCCTTCAGAAGGAAAGGAAAGTGTTCTGTGGAGTGTGTGTGTGTGTGTGTGTGTGTGTGTGTGTGTGTGTGTGTGTGTGTGTGAATTTAAGTTACTAGCTTTTAAAAATAAGCTTATTTTAAAGGAAATAATGTCATCCAGAATTTTGAAAGCCATTATTTAAAGACTTAATGAGAAATAAGGTAAAAACTATAAGATAGTTTCCTTGGGGGCTAGAGAGATGGCTCAGTAGTTAAGAGGACTGATTGTTCTTCTAGAGGACCCAGGTGTAGCAGGAACCTTAACAGGTCTTATTAATAAAACCAGACCTGGAGCCAGGTATTGGGGTGAACACTGGAAAATCAGAGAAACAGAACAAGCCACAGCTACCTCACCTCACCAGTTCCTCAACTGATCCTGTTTCCTCAGACTGGAAACCTCTGAGTCCTCATCCAGAATGAATCTCAGCTGAACTGTGCTGCTAGAAGCCTAAAAGCTTAACCAGCCAAATGCTTCTAGTTTCTGTTCTTCATGCCTTATATACCTTTCTGCTTTCTGCCATCACTCCCTGGGATTAAAGGCTCACTTTCTGGGATTAAAGGCGTGTATCACCATGCCTGGCTGTTTCCAATGTGGCCTTGAATTCACAGAGATCCAGAGGGATGTCTGCTTCTGGAATGCTAGGATTAAAGGTGTGAGTGCCACCATTTTCTAGCCTCTGTATTAATGGCTGTCCTGTTCTCTGACCCCAGATAAGTTTAGTAGGGTGCACAATATTTTGGGGAACACAATACCACACCCAGATTCAATTTCCAGCACCCACATGGCACCTCACAATTGTCTGTAACTCCAGGATCCAAAACCCTCACATAGACATACATACAGGAAAAACACAAATAAATAATAATAAGAAAGAAAGAAAGAAAAAGATGGTTTCTTTGTTGGTTTTAATCAGCGACACCATCTAATTGCTGATGATAGGGTTGCTGTAACAAAATACCACAATCAAGGTAGTTTATTCAACAAAACTGTATTTTCTTATCCAGAGACCAGAAATAAGACACCAAAGTGTCGCTGCATCTGGTCCCTTCTGGGGTGTCTCTCCTCAGCCAGCAGGAACTGCCTTGTCCCTGTGTCTTCACCAAAACATACACCGAAGAGAAGCATTACTGTGGTCATTACATATGTCCCAATTCCTTCTTCCTGTAAGGACGGACTTCAGACAATGGATTAAGTCCTGACTCCAGAGTTCTGCTCAGAGGAGACCAGCCAACCACAAACCAGCCAAGGTCCGCAAGGTCCTGGCCAGAGGGAAGGCATCCACGATCCACCTGATACAGTTCTGCTGGTCAGGGTCTTCAAGGCCCTGGCCCGAGAAAAGACATCCATGAGTCCGCTGGGCACCTTACAGCACCAGGCAGGTGGACCCCATCATAACAAGCAAATATGTGGTGGAGAAATGGGAGAGAAAGAGAAGTAGAGTGGTTCATGTGCTGTGGAAAAAGGAAGAAAGGAAGAAATGAAGACAGTGAGGAGTAGGCTGATGTTAGAGGCCTGCTTGCCTCCTGGGGTCATGGTGATGCCTGGTCCTAGGTCCCTGGTCCTACAACAGCCAGGGATGTCCATGGCTCCTGTTGCTATCAAGGGCCATGCTGATTCCAGTGGTTTGGGCTGTCACCTGGAGTCATAGTCAGGTCCAGGGGCCACCCTACCACTGGGGCCATGCTGACTTGTGTGGCCTTAACTGCCACCTGGGGCCATGGTGACAACCAGAGGCAGATGGCTGCTGAAGACCATGTCTGCGTTCGTGGTCCTAATGCAGCCTAGGTCTGTGTTGATGTCCCTGGCCCATGATGCCACCAAAGGCTACATGAAGCCTGGGGTCTGAGCAGCAACCTATGGCCAGGGCCATGCTGCTCCCAGAGCCATCCTGATCTGGGTGGCCAGGGCTACCACCTGGAGCTAAGATGTTGACCAGCAACCTGCTGCCTGGGGCCATGTCTGGGTCTATGATCCAGATGCATTTGGGGTCTGTGTTGAAGTCTGTGGCCCACGTTGCCACTGGGACCCATATGGAGGCCTGGGATCTGGGCCGCAGCCTGCGGCCTTGTTGGAATCTGGGGGCCATGCCGCAATAGGGGTCATACAGAGCTGGGTGGCCTGTGCTGTTACCCAGGGCCATGGTGTCTTATTGGAATCTGGGGGCCATGCCGAAATAGGGGTCATACAGAGCTGGGTGGCCTGTGCTGCCACCCAGGGCCATCATGTCATCTGGGCCCAGGCTACTGCTCAGGGCCATTTCTGGATCCATGGCACTATAGCAGCCAGAGTCTGGATTGATATGTGTGATTTCTGTCTCCACTGAGGGCCATGAGGATGCTCAGGGTCAGGTCAGCCACCAGAGTCCAGGTTGACGTCTGAGAGCCATGATACATGAATATCTAAGTGCCTGTACTCCTACCCAATGCCATGGTGATATCTGAGCCAGAGCTGCAACTGAGGGGGCTAAATCTGGGTCCGTGGCCCTTCTGCAGCCAGGGTCTCTGATGCCCAAAGGTCATGCAGACCCCTGAGGTCTGAAGCTGTGTTGTTATCTCAGGGCCACACAGCTGCTAGAGCCCCTGCTGATCTGAGTGGCCTGCAATGCCACATGAGGCAATAGTGACATTCAGATCCAGCTACTGCTGAGGACCATGTCTGGGTCTGTGATCCTACCAGCTGGAGTCTGTGTTGAATTCTGTGACCCATGTCATCTCAGGGGGCCTTAGAAACCAAGCTC
Source organism: Peromyscus maniculatus bairdii (assembly GCF_049852395.1). NCBI lineage: Eukaryota > Metazoa > Chordata > Mammalia > Rodentia > Cricetidae > Peromyscus > Peromyscus maniculatus. The sequence continues at coordinate 59,182,858 of NC_134857.1, forward strand.
GATGAAATCAGAGAGCCATGCTGAGCTGGCCAGGCCTTCACTGGCCTTGCCTCTTGCTGGACACTGCCACAAGAGATTTGTCCCCATATCTCTCAGGAGAGATGGCCCCACCCCTCACCACAGGCGAGGGTGAACTGACCTGACCCTGAGGGCATGGATGTAGGGGAACCGACTGCCCCTTGCTTGAGGTAGATGGCCCCAGCAGCTGGACTGACCAGTTCAGCTACCACCCAGACCCACAACCAGGCCTTGGGTTGGCCTACTCTAACATCCACCCCATCTAGGGTCTGCTGGAGCTGGTGAAGGGACTGGTCCTGTGGAAAGATACCCCCAGGATCGCCAAGACTGGGGTAGCCACAGGATATCCCAGAGGACTTCCAGTGAGGATCCAGAGATGATGGTGTACCATGAAACCAGAGGCCTTGAACCAGACTAGTGACTCATTGCAATGAACATTTGCTAGTAAAGCTGATAGGACAAAAGGGTGTACTATACGACACATCAAGACTCTCAGTGCCACCAGGACAAATGAAGAGGTGTTGGAGAGGAAGGAAAGGAGACTGAAAGAGGTTTGTTTGTTTGTTTGTTTGTTTGTTTGTTTGTTTTTGGTTTGTTTGCTTTCTTATTTTGTTTTGTTTTCTTTTGGGTGGAAGCTTCAAGGGGGAGGATATGGAAGGACTGAGAGGTAAGCAAAGTTGCAGTGCATGATGTGAAACTCCCAAAGAATCAATAAAGAAGTTAAATTTAAAAAATAAAGAAACCTGACTCCCGCTTATGACTAAATTATAAGGAAAGTGTAAGTAATTATAAGGTTGAGACTTCAACATATAGGTTGGGGAGAAATTCTGTTTAGCCTATCCACTGAAATACATGGCCCATAGTAAGAGTAAAAGGAATAACCCCAGGATGCCGAAAGTGTCAACAAGACACAACCTACAGCAGTCAGACCTTTAAGGAATTGTCTTGCCTAGAAGGTTTTCTTCCCCCGTGTCATGTCCATTTCTCGGAGTAGTCCATATCCACAAACAGATCAGTGTGATACTCCAAAGGCCCCGTCTGGCTTCTGTGTGTAACAAAGCTGAAGTTTGTCCCATTAGGAGACTGAGTCTTCTATTGCGAGTCCATCACATATCAAACCCTCTCCCCAGCCCTGCTTCACCCTCCCATCATTTAAAGTCCAAGATCAGTCCCTAATGTATTTCCCAAACACTAATCTCCATCTCTAAGATGATTAGTTCCTAGGGGACCCAGCCTCTGACTCTTCTGAAGAAGATTATGATTATATTGGAAAAAGTAAATGGGAGTAAATCTGATTAGTCTGTTATATTATTTATCAGTTCACAGAAAATGGTATTCCCACAAGGTTACAAAACTGGAATGGAGTGTTTGCATTTCCCTTGAACAACAGTGCTTTGCATAAATAGTTTATCATAGGTCAGAAATTCGAGTCCCTTATGAGCTGTTTGCATGAAGTTAGCACATTTAGATACTCTCTAAGAGATGGTGTCTATTTAAGCTGTCATGAAGTATGGAGTTTTTAGCTCTTGATAAATTTTCCCCAGAGTTCAAGTGAGATGAGCATATGGTGTTTAATAGAACATGAACTAAACAAGGAAACTGCTTGGGATGCACCAACCTTGTCTATCTGGAAAGGCAGATGTGGTCACATTTCCCTGCCTTCGTTGCTGATAGATACATATAATGTGAACACTCCACAACATCCAGCCCATTACCATTACACTCTTATTGAGACCTGACTTTCAAGCATGAAAGACAAACCTTTCCTTAGATGCCATAATGAAGAGTCAGCATTACTACACATGTGGGATTTGATCAATAACCAATTCTAAAGAAGATGACTCTTCAGAAACTCCCTTTCCCTATACAACACAACTAAACATAAGCATAGTTCTTGAAGTACAGGCTGCGTTCCATGAGCCCACTCCCAACTGTCAGCCTGTCTGCAGACAATGAACATGCCCTTTCTCTATTTAATCAAGAAAAGATGGTACTTTGTCTTGTCTTCAAGGTTTTTGTCATTTTGAGTAAATCCAATTCATAATTTGGCAGATAACTTGTTGTGAAAGATACTGTTCTGTTAATAGAACCCTCCAAGTCCATACCCACCACGTAAACATTCACACATATGCAATCATACAAAAATGAAAAGGAAGGAAAAAAGAAAACACCCTCATAGCAAAACTCCATCAGCATCAGAGTCATGTACAAACTTCCCAATGAACTAGCCAAGTGATCCTTCACTTGATTTCACATAAAAGGATTTTAATCACTATGATGAGATGCTTCCTCCTTGAAGTTATACATCATTATTAAAGGATAGATGCAGAGAAGAGTACAGATGGTGTCATTACCAAGTCTTCCATTCAGATTTCCAGAAATAATTACTCAAACTATTAGAAACAAAGACTGTGCAGTAGAGAAGGCTGTGTGCCTGTCTATCTCATTGATGTCAGTCTGCTCACGGCCACTGCTTCCCAAGTCATCTTGCAGGGAAAGATCAGTTTGGTGTTGTTGCTTCATTCTCATTTTCTATTCATTCTTAGATGGTTGAATTCAAACCGTCATCCATATCATGTTCAGAGTGATGAGTATGCCAACACAGTAGTGTTTTGATGTCAAATTATATAAAATATTTCTATTCACAGGCTCTATTTCCCCATCCATATTATAACAGACTGGCAACAAGTCATTTATGGACAAGTCTGTGCTCTATGAACAGCACAGCTCCATGTAGTATCTGGAAGGAAGATGCAACTTTCACAGCAAACAATATCTACCTCACTATAGAGCAACATGAATATATATACATATATAATAGTGTATGTATATATATTGTATGTTTATATATTGTATACTGTGGTATGACTTCTGTATGCTGTGAATGTGTGTTGCTCTGATTGGTTGATAAATAAAATGCTGATTGGCCAGTAGCCAGGCAGGAAGTATAGGCGTGATAAGCAGACATTCTGGGAGGAGGAAGGCTGAGTCAGGAGATGCCAGCCCACCATCCAGGTAGCAGCATGTAATGGCATACAGGTAAGGCCATGGAAAACATGGTGACATATAGAGGAACAGAAATGGGCTGAGTTTAAGTGTAAGAGCTAGTCAGTAGTAAGCCTGAGCTAATGGCAGAGCATTTTTAATTAATATAAGCTTCTGTGTGTATCTGAGCAGCTGTAGGACCAGGCAGGACACAGAAAACTTCAGCTATGATTGTATATATAGATATGTATATACAAATGCTCAAAATCTATCTTTTTTTTCTTTTTTTATAGTTTTTTTTTCCTTTTATTTTACAATACCATTCAGTTCTACATATCAGCCACAGATTCCCTTGTTCTCCCCCCTCCTGCCCCCCTTCCCTTCCCCCCAGTGCACCCCCTATTCCTACCTCCTCCAGGGCAAAGCCTCCCCCGAAGACTGAGATCAACCTGGTAGACTCAGTCCAGGCAAGTCCAGTCCCCTCCTCCCAGACTGAGCCAAGTGTCCCTGCATAAGCCCCAGGTTTCAGACAGCCAGCTCATGCACTGAGCACAGGACCCGGTCCCACTGCCTGGATGCCTCTCAAACAGATCAAGCCAATCAACTGTCTCACCTATCCAGAGGGCCTGATCCAGTTGGGGGCCCCTCAGGAAATAGGAGACCATGGTAAATGAAGACCACATAAGAAAAGGAAGAAACAAAGTGCTAGAGAGGCCCACAGAAATCCACAAAGATATCCCCATAATAGACTGTTGGCAATGGTTGAGAGGCAGCCAGAACTGACCTACTCTGGTGATGGGATAGCCAAACACCCTAATAGTCGTGCTGAAGACCCCATCCAACAACTGAGGGGTCTGGATGCAGAGATCCACAGCTAGTCCCTGGGTGGAACTCCAGGAGTCTAATTAGTGAGAAAGAGGAGGGTTTATATGAGTGAGAATTGTTGAAACCAAGGTTGGATAAAGCACAGGGACAAATAGCCAAACGAATGGAAACACATGAACTATGAATCAAAATCTATCTTGCTACATTAACAATGATTAACATGGCAATCTACCCTAAACTCAAGCTTAAGTTTTAATAATCTATCTGAAGTGTCAATGTTTGTGCATAGTCAAGAGAAAAATTCATTTTCAAATGCCCATATCTTTTTGAAATTCTCAAATAACTTTGGAAGATGGGAATTACTTCTGTGTTTAAGGAATACTGTGTGCTCTAGACCTTGGCACTATGGATAATGCATGAGTATCATGCATTAGATGTGGACTAGGTGATTAGATGTGGAGAAATGTAATATGGTAACTTCAGTTGAGTTTTCAGTAGCTTTTGGTCATAATATCTTTTTGGAAATTTTTGTCTTCAGCAAAAGTTTCTATGTCTCTGAAACATAGGCAATTTTTCCTTGCATGTAGTATGTGTCTCTATGCACCTGTTACATCACAAAGAGCAGAGGGGGTTGAGGCACCTATTCTTACCCCAGATAATCAACGACTACTCAGTCATTAAAGCAAGGGATCCTATTACAGCTACTCCCATGCTCAAACACCAAGGCAGGAGAGTCAGTGGACAGAAGCAGAGACTCAATCCTATGAAGGTGAAGTGGGCGCTTGGATACCTGTAGACTAGCATACAGGAGGATGGGGAAAGAAATAACCAGGTATGGTACCTTAAAACCAAGCTAATCCCAAACACTTTTAGAGATAATGGCACTTGCCCCCAAGTATTCCTCTTTGTGTATTTGTTAAAGCTTGCAGATAAACATTGGCTTTGTTCTGCCCTGGGTTTTTCTCCCTGTATTTTAAAAAGAACCAACTGAGCCTTGCTGCCATTAGTTAGTATTAACTGTCAACTTGACAACTGAAAAGCAAGCCTCTTTGTGCACCTGTAAGGGCTTGCCTAGATTAAAGTCAGTCTCTGAGAATGTCTGAGAAGGATCATCTTGATTATCATAGCCAATAGAGAAAACCCTGTCCTAATTGTGGGCAGGATCATTCCCTGGTCAGGGCATCCCGGACTGTGAAGAACAAGCTGACCACCAGCTTGTGTGCATTCATCCATTGCTCTCTCATGCTGTCTAGGAACATCGGCTTCAAAGTTCTTGTCTGAGACTTCTCTGCAATGATAGACTGTATCCTGGATCTGTAAGCTAACTCAGCCCTTTCTCCTGTAAGTTTTTCTTTTCAGAGTGTTTTATCACAGCAACAGAAAAAGAAACTAAAGCAGACTTGCTTAACTTGTGTTCCCCACTTCAAATTCTATCTAGGAAAACAGCAGAAGGGGTCCTCGTCACGAGGGAAAATGAGTCCCTCAGATCTTCAGTGGGTCTATAAGGACAGTTCCCATGATGACACTGGCAATATGAAGCAGGACAATTTAGACTATGCTGCTGAACTAGACACAGTCACTGCTGCCAGCCGTGGTGAGCAAAGGCTGCACTGTTCCTGTCCGCCAGCGGTATGTCAATATGTCAACCCCATAGGGAGGGCCCTGCCTTTGGTCTGAGCAGTGCCCGGGTTCCACAGCAACTCCAGATGTCTCAGTGTCTGGAATTATACCTCAGAAGTTAGTAGCTTTGTAACATAGAACATTTTTCTGATTAAAGAGAGATAACAACTTTTTGACTGCCTCATTGGCTTAAGGTTTACAGTAGGTTTTTCAAACACCTACCAAATTGCTGGTCAATAACTAGTCACATGTATTTCATCTTTATCAATTTTGATACTCAAACATTTTCAGAATTACCTGTACCATGAATCTTAAATGTTCTGGTCTTATTAATAAAAAAAAAAACTCAGGAGCCAGATATTGGGGTAAATTCTGAAAGATTGGAGAGACAGAACAAACCACAGCTATCCTCACCTTACCAACTTCTCAACTGATCCTATTTCCTCACTGAAAGGGTCTGAGTCTTCATCCAAATAGATCTCAGCTGATCTACTGCTAAAAGCTAAAAGCTTAAAAGCCTCTAGTTCCTGGTCTGTATGCCTTATATACATTTCTGCTTCATACCATCATGAAGATTTAATCCTGGGATTAAAGGCCTGTTTCACCATGCCTAGCTGTTTCCAGTGTGGCTTTGAACTCACAGAGATCCAGACGGATCTCTGCCTCCTGAGTTTCATAAAGGCGTGTGTGCCACCATTTTCTGGCCTCTGTGTCTATCTAGTGGCTGTTCTGTTCTCTGACCCCAGATAAGTTTATTAGGGTGCACAATATATTGGAGGTCACAATATTACCACAATTGCCAAGTTTCCAGACTTTTCCTCACTAGTTGAATAATATATATCACAGCCAACCAGTGTATCCTATGGCACATTCTGCAGATCACTACTCAAGAACAGTGAGGAAACCCAGATCAAGTGCCATCAGATCCAGCCCCACATAAGAGAGGTTTTGCCAGGGAATCTCACTGACAACATATCTTTAATATGGCTGCTAAAGGGAATATGATGAGGTATGTAACAAATCCTCAGTTAAGATCAGAAGTTTTCAAAAATGGAAACCCAAGAAAAATGATAGTCTACTTCTAAATTTTGACTTAAACTTTTCTTTACTGAAAATAACTTTTAAAAAAATCACACAAAATAATAACATTATAATGACTACATTAAAAAGAATAATATTAATTTCAAAATCTATAAAGTAAACTTCAGTGTTATAAAGAAAAGAATACCTATACCTTAGAACAGATACAGATACAAATATAAATATACAGGCATATAGGGTTTGATGTTATAAAAATACTGTGAGGAATGTCTTGGTGCCATCTATAAAGAAAATCCATGATGTTATAAACACCTATCTATTGTATAACTTCAACCATGCTGAAAAAAAAAGTTTACAAAATATAACAACTTGTTAAATCAAGTGTTGTTCTCTGGAGTCAAACTATCCTTTATCCATATGGAAAACATGATTTTTCCCAGGTACACTATCTTGAAAATACTGCTCTAATAATTAGGAACAGTGGGAAGTTATTCAAAAAGTAAGAGCAAAATACAGAAAAAGTTTAAAAGGCACAATTATTTTTGTTGGTTGGGAAAACAACAAAATTATTTAAAATTTTTAATACAAAAAAATAAAACAAAAATGTCATTTTTTTCTTCAAAATATTACAATATCAAGCAAAGGAACTCAACTACTACATTTGGAACAAGATTAAAACAGATCTTCCCTTTCCATTAACCTGTTCCCTAAAGCTGTAGAAGCCTAAGAAGTTTCTCATCAAATAATTTTCAATAATGAAAGTATGTTAATAATTTAGGCTTCTAGTTATAAGTCTTATACTAGTTAGGCAATTTCCCTTAGCTATTTTCAAACTGGGTCAGTTGGGTCTCCCAGTAAAGGATATAGTTCTAAAGGAAATATCTATTCCCCAAAATGTTCCTTTACCTGGAATAGATGTCCTCTCACTGCTTTTCATTTATAATTTAACTAAAAAGAAACTCACTATCAAAGCAGAACTTAAACTTATCTCTCTGTTTGTATTTATTCTCTGCATTAGTTCACATTCCTAAATCTAACTAGAGGTCTCACCCCCAAATAATGCTTACTTTATGCTGAGAAATATTCACACAATATCAGAAAATCCTGTGCCTTATATTAACTATCACAAAGCCAATTTACATAAATGTAACATATATTTAAATGAGGGGTTATGGATTGTATTAGTAAAACAAGTCTTGCATCAATGCTCTGATGTTGGCATAAGTAATACTCTGGCTAGCATTTGATGTGTTATTAATAATAAAACTGACATCAACAAATACTATCTGCATGCACCAGATGTTTAATTAAAGCTTATCTCAGGCTCCTGCCCATACACTTTAGGATGCTCAATATCAATTATTATGGCAAAATTGTGATGATAGGAAATGAAAGGAAGAGTGATTCTGTCCTGGACTCAATGAACTCATAGTGTACCTTACTGAGAAGTGCTGCTATCTGCTCTCCTGTTCTTGTCACTGAGGAAGAATCAGACCTTGTGGGGGAGATAATGCAAACACGCGACTCCCTGCCAAGCTCTGAAAACATTTACATACCAGGCAGTGGTATCACTAGAGTATTCCTATTGACCTGCCAAGTGGCTGCACTTTGACAAGAAAAGTGTTGGCTTGATCTAGCAGTGCCCAAAAGAAAATCAAACTCCAAGTACGTTAAACTAAAGCTTTCAACCTTATATGAAACATTATTACTTAAAGATATTGACTTCTGAGCAAAGAAATGAGCCAAGCCATGTAATATAAAACATTCCAAGGCCAGAGTTAATGCTATTTTAACAAATACTGATACCAAATTTATCACTTCCACAAGTTGTAATGGCCTTTACAAAGAAGATGGATTTTATTAGCACATATAGATAGATTTAATTTCACTGTATCATTATATATAATGTTCAAACCTCAAGTCTTTAAATTATTAGAATAAAATTTGTACAGAGTAAAATTTGACAAATTAACAAGTCAATTTGGAAGTGAAAATTGGTACTAATAAAATTTGCTAAGTTATTCATGTTTTAAAAGCAGTTAATTTCCTGTACATATAATAACCAATGTAATTTATCCTTCCTAAATGGAAAGACTCATGTACCTCAAATGGGCCACAATTTTTTTCACAATATTTTACATTAGTTATGTTTCAGTGTCAATAATTATTTTGTATACATGAACTTTAACCATATACTGTAAAGTTTCTAAAAGAAGTATTTGTTTTTATTTTATAGAGGTTCACATGGATAGTCTCAAAGCATTTGGGGTTTTGCTTGTGATTTCTAGTTTATGGTATTCCTATAGTTGAAAGTTCAGCATGAAGTCTGGAGGTGAAAACGTGTTCCTGTTGCTCCACTCCAGTTAAGTAGAACTGATAGAGTAACAAGTGCAAGCAACATCATTAGTGTAGGCTACCATTTGGAGAGTGAGGAAATCTTTTGTCTTCCAAGGAAATTGTTACGCCTTAACCAAGTACTAGTTTCATGTTCCTGTGAAACAGCCTTGACAGTCCACAAGATATCAAATGACAAATTAATATCAAGCTCACGGTAATTTATTCAAGATGACTACATGTTTTCTGATTCCAATGTATTTAACCTTGATTTGTGAATAGAACATTTTGTTCATTGTTCGTTGAAGCTTATTTGAAACCAACGAATGTGAGACCAATAAAGAGTTATCGAGAGAAACCAGGAAGGCGGGAGTCACAGCACCACATATGTGCCAGGGAGGGACCTATGCATCATCCATGTCAATTTACTGTGAAAGGGGTTTCCGAATGCTTATCTATGAACCATGCTAAGAATATGCTCCCTAAACTGCCAAAGGTAAATGGAGTTAAACTATATTTCTGCTTGCTTAGATTTGGATAGAAATTAGCCTTATATAACTGAAGTGCACAGCCTCCCACATTGATCTAGGTTTACATTTTGGCTCATCTACTCATTATCTTTTTAACCTAAAGACTTAGTCATCTAAGTCATTTGTTTAACTGTAAGTTCTAAAATGTGTGAGCTATTGGGTGCTGTTCTAGTTTCTAAGGCATAGAAAGCTTGCATCACCTGCCTCTTCAAACTTGAACTTTAGTAGAATGGAACTAATGCATCAAGGAATAGGAAATGTGGAAGTATCTTCTCAAAGGTTGCTGTGAAGACTGCTAGACATTATATTGTAATACAAGAAGGTTAAGTATTATATAAATTTCTTATCAGACTCAGGACCCTAACCTATGCCAATCCACACCTGAATAACCAATCTCCTGCCTTCCCAAGGCATAAGAAAGTGCAGATAAGCAGTGATAAGAAGAGGGATATGCTAGCCTTGTCCAAGGCCTGGGTTGGGCAGCAACCCAGCTAGCAGTGCTCTCCTGAGTTATACTGAGGGCAGGAGGCCAAGGCAGGAGGCCTTCAGCAAACATGAAGAGGGCTACTTAAGCCCAGTGGTAACCTAACCAAACCCAGGACTGGCTCTTCCTAAGGCCCTGATGGTCAGAGGTAAACCCCAAATGATATGTATCTCTAGAGTATAACCTCTGGCCCACCTTGTGCTGATATTTTATCTGTGCACCCCAATAAAGCTTATCTGAGGATCAGAGGACAAAGCCAGCCACTATATTAAACATAGAAGTCAGGCAACGGTAGCACATGCCTTTAATCTTATCATTTGGAAGGCCAAGATTCATCCAGATCTCTGTGAGTTCAAGGCCACACTAGAAACAGAGCCAGGCATGGTGGCACATGCCTTAATTCCCAGAACGAGTTAACCATAGAGGTCTAGAGGTCTGTACAGACAGACGGGAAGTGATAGAGCTGGGCAGAAAGAGAAAGTGTTGTAGCTGGGCAGAGAGAGGAAGTAAGTTGGCAGGGACAGAAAGGATATAGGTGTGGGTATACAGAAAGTATCTCTCTCTTTGACTGAGGATTTGTGAGTGGTAAAAATATGCCTGGCTTCTTTCTGCTTCTCTGATCTCTCAGTTTTAACCCCAATATCTGGCTCTGGGTCTTTTATTAGTAAAACTCTTTAGCAATTTGTCTTATACCTCCTTGCCTCAAGTTGTTATAGAACTTAGCCTCAGAGACCAACACAAAACCTTACCCACTTGTATGGACCAAACAACACTATTGCCCAGTCAGGAAATACACTCTAGCCTTGTCTTATCAGAGGCAATTACAAAACCCAGTGGCAATTCTTCTACTCAAAGTCCAATCATCAGACCTCAAAGCACAGCCGGGGGCATCTTTTGACCTCTGAACTCAGACAGTGACCCAGTGCAGTGACAGAGCCCTACAGGAAAGGTCTGCCTATCATGTTTGCTATGAACTGGATGCAACAAATAGTGAAGGCCTGTCAATATCAATCACACACACACACACACACACACACACACACACACACACACACACACACACGATGAAACTGGTAGCCATGTTTTCTCCAATGTACAGGGACCAACAAAAGGTCATAAAATTGATATAAAAAAATTGAAGTAGAGAAAAGTGTAAATGAAATTCCTGAAAAGCAGCTGGGTCTGGCTATAAACAAACAAACAAACAAAAATCCTATGACCTGCAGACACAGAAGTCTGCAATCAATTGGAATTTCAGTACCATGGAGAGATTTCAATTTTGTAGGTTCAGAGGCTAATTATTTTATCTTGGACTAGTTTTAGTCCCCTGGAACAGCCATTCCTTACCCCATTCTATATCTGAACTTTGACTTCATGACAAATTAAAAACCTCTTAAAAGCTGTTAACTTCGAACTAACTTAGTAAAATATTAGCTTCCACCATGCCAAGAACTAAGAATATCATCAGACAGCATCTTGGGCCTAGAAAATAAGCCCTCCCCTATAAATTGGTACCCACCCACCTCTCTGGTGTGCCCACCAATGTATTTTAGTATTACATTGATTTATCAGTTTCTTTGTCCTGCGAAACTATAAAAAAAAAAAGTGAAACTGTTTCCACATTGGAACATGGAATTTGGGGTAACCTAAATCTCTGTTCCCAGGCCATGGTCACTCAAAATGGCTCCAGAATAAACTGTCTCTTAGTCCCTTTATGACGATAGATGTATTTTTTTTTACATCAACAGTAGTATATGAAACTACCAAAAGAAACAAAGGAAGCTCTAATAACAAGCTGTAGAGGAGTGAAATTAACTAATGTGGATATGGAAAAGGAATTCTAAAAACCACATTTTTATTAATTAATCAATGAATCAGTTTTTCCCAACACAATCACAATTTCCCCTCCCTTCTTCCTCTCCTCCAAGTCTCTTCCCCCACCCTCCTCTGACTCCACCCCTTCTCCCTTCCCTTCAGAAAAAGTATAGGCCTTCCAAGAATATCAACCAGACATGGGATATCAAGTTGCCACAAGACTAGGCACCTCCTCTCTTATTAAGTCTGGACAAGGTAACCCAGCAGGAGGAAAAGCTCCCCAAAAGCAGGCAACAGAGTCAGAGACAAGCCCTGCTCCCTCTGCCAGGAGTACCACAAGAAGACCAATCCACACAATCACAACACATATGCACAGGGCCCAGGGCAGTCTCATGCAAGTTCTCTGGTTGGTGTTGAGTCTCCATGAGGAGATACAAAAATACATTTGACTGTGTATTTTCCCGTGGTGTCCTTGGGCCTTCTGGCCTCCCCATAATCCTTCCTTTCCCTCTTCTACAGGATTTCCTGAGACCCTTCTCATGTGGATATCTGCATCCATTTCTATCAGTTTCTGGGTGAAGCCTCTCTGATGACAATTGAGCTTAGCAATGATCTAAGAGTATAGCAGAATATCAATAGAAATCATTTCATTGACTTTTTTTTTCTTTTTTGCCAATCACATTTGGTTCTATCCTAGGTCTCTGAGCTGTTCAGCTTCTGGGTCCTGCCCCTCCAGGCACTGTCAGGGATAGCCTTCCTCTCACAGTATGGGTCTCAAGCCGGACCAGTCATTGGCTGGCCACTCCCATAATTTCTGTGCCACCTTTGACCCAGCATAACTCGTTAGCATGGAAAATTGTAGGTGAGAGGTTATGCGGCTCGGTTGGGGTCCCAATCCCTCCACTGGAAGTCTTACCTGGTTACAGGAGATGACTGATTCAGACTCTGTATCTCCCATTGCTAGGAGTCTTAGCTAGGGTCACCCTCATAGATTACTGGGAGAAAAAGCACTTGTTTTAACAATCATAAATATGAAGGAAGACTATTAAAAACAGAACATTTTAAAGCATCATATTTAAGGAATACAATATGGCTAAGAGCAGGTTTCCCAGAAGACCAAGAGAGAAGAGGAGGACACGTTCAAAATGACAGGAGTAAGGAGCCCAGGCAGGCAAGCCTCGGAGTAGCTAAGCAACTGGGATTCCACTTGGCTTGGGATACTTACCCATCCCTCTCCAGACAACAAACCTAGAAACCAAGACCCTCAGCAACAGTGAGCTGTTCCTCCTTTAACAACCCCATACTGACTCCCCTTTTGTGGATACTTTTCCATTTAAACATATTACAGACCATTTCTGTAAGACAAGGCATAGGCTAGTTCTGCCTGAACTGATGGGAAGTTAATACAGCCCACTCCAGGAATATGTGCTAGCCACAAGGCTGGTGTGGGATGAAGCACTGTGCTGTAACTGAGCAAAGTTGTCTGTACTTTGCTGTGTAAGTCTTCTGCTAGAAGTAAACAGACTTGAGTAGACCCTAAACTTTCAAACTGCTCGCATCCCAATCCTCCACTGCAACTGTTGCCTGGGTTGGAGACAGGTTCTTGATGCGCCCTATGCATGATGCTTAACTTTGCTGTCAACTTGACTGAACTAATAAACATTTACAAGGTAAGTAATGGCTATGTCTGCAAGAGCGTTTTGAAAGAGGATTATCTCATTGATGGAGGTAATAATGTGAATAAATCATCGGGGATAGAACTATAGAAGGTGGAGATTATTCTGCCCAGTGGCCTGGGGCCACATTACCATGAACTTAAACTTCTGAAGCTGTGAGCCTAAATAGATTCTCTTTAAGTTTCCATGTCAGTTATTTCATTACAACAGTCAACAGTGAGAGAAGTAACTAACAACGCATGTTACCAACTTCCCAGAATCTTCCTGGTGTTTTTACATTACTAACCCCACTTTCTTTTCTTTTTTTTTTTTTTGGTTTTTTGTTTGTTGTTTGTTTGTTTGTTTGTTTGTTTTGGAGACAGGATTTCTCTGTGTAGCTTTGTGCCTTTGCTGGAACTCACTTGGTAGCCCAGGCTGGCCTCAAACTCACAGAGATCCGCCTGCCTCTGCCTCCCAAGTGCTTGGATTAAAGGCGTGCGCCACCACCGTCCGGCTAACCCCACTTTCTAAATATGAAAATGAAAAAATTGACAAAAGTAAGTCTCATCCTCAATCAAATATGTAACGTTTCTAGTCCTTTCCCTCAGAAAAAGCCATCAATGTTACATTTAACACAAAGGAAAAGAGGACCAATTACTTTGGTTTTTATAAACAGAAGCCAGCATGTCCCTAGTTTGGCCATTAGTTCAGATTACTAATGAACACCTTTTCTCTCAGTGTTCAAGTTTCAAGGTTTTTTTATTTTAATCCAAAACAAAATATTCTTGCTTCTAAAAAGCAAGCAAATGGTACATTTCAGAATCCAAATGTCTTTTATTATAAGTCAAGACAAACTCTCTAAAAAAGACTAAAGTTTTTTTTTAAATTGTCAAAAATCTTTAATAATTTTTTATTCCTTTTATTTTAGAGATTATAATATAATTACATTATTTCCCCATTTTTTTTCCTCTCTCCAAACCCTCTTGATATACCTCTCTTTGGCCTGTTTCAAAATCATGACCTTTTTATTTCCTTAATTGTTATTATATGCATGCATGTATATGCATATATATTCCTAAATACAATGCTCAGTCTGTATAATGTTACATGTATATATGTTTTCAGGGCTTATCATTTAGTATTAGATCGTCAATCAGCATGCCCTTCCCTGGAGAAGACTGTTTCTCCCATTCTCAGCATTCCTTAATTGCCTGCAGTGCTTTGTAAAGGGTTAAGGCCTCTTAGTCTTTCCATGACCCAGTTTGGCATGTCTATTGTTGTTGTCCTTGTTCATCTCATATTTAGGCAGTTATGGATTTCAGTGATTTCTTCTACTTTAAATGCTTGTATAAAACACTAAAACTAATGGGATCGTTTTCAACATATAAATCCTAATCGTGATCTGGGAAAGCTCTTGATTAAATAAAACATTTTCTTGTTAGATTTTCCTAAGTATGAGACTTAATCAAGAGTTGTCTACAGTTCTAAAAACTAAGTTTACCTCTAGAGATAAATATGAATAAATTTAACACTATGTGTCACACTTTTAAAACTTTTCACCTTAATCATCACAGTAGAGGATCTCAGTGGGCTACTTCATGGCACAGGCCATAGACTCCAACTTTGGCACTTCAAGGAGAACAAGATACATGAGGTCTAATGACTTACTTCACCTTCTCACCTTTAGCATCAAAAGTATGGGTAAGATCATCAAAAATGTTAAGTGGCCTGCTGTTCAGTGAAAATGTATTATGAATGAGTTTGTCAAAGGCTCGAAATAAAACATAAATCTCTAAACCTAATGCAAATGATTCTGAATTTCTCTTATCCTCAATTAATATTCCTGAAAAGGAAGTAAACTACAATATTATAGTTGCTACTGTATTCAATTGGCTGCAATTGAAGACAGATGCATTTATATTCATGTACACAGATGGCTCTTTCCATTTGTCTTAGTCCGTTTTCTGAATGTATCCCAGGATACATAAGAGTAGATAGTTTATAAAGACCAGGCATGTGTTTCTTACAGCTTTAAAGCCTGGGAAGTCCAAAGTCAAGGAACCTCAAGCTAACAAGGGCTTTGTTACTGTTCATCTCATTGCACAAAGTAGAAGCGAAGGAAAGGTCTCAGGAGAGAAAAAGCAAGAAGAACCAAACTTGTCCTTATTTTCTGACCTGCAACAATGGTAGACTCTCATGATAGCACTACTGATACATTTATGAGGTAAGAGTTTTGTGACCTGATTCACTCTGAAAAGCTCCTCATTTCTGAAATGTCCCCCTGAGGATTATGTTTCCAATACAGAAACATGGGGGTAGGAGACACATCCATCCTTAGGACCACGTTAGTATGAATAAGTTTAGTCACAAGACTAAACATATTTTCTTAGTCCCACTTGGTTTATTTGGAGTTCCACCTTCTGTTCATGGTTTATATATTTAATGTATTCTCTGCAAGGTCAAGACACAGAGCAGAATGATATATCTCAACCGCATTTTGTTAAGAAAAGGAAGAAAGGGCATAAGTGCATGTCACATTTCAGCTGTCAGATGCCTTCAGTACGATGGAGGCCTACCAGTGAACTTCAAAGGACAACTAAACAGAGGCTTCTCCCTCCGTGCCTGTTCAGTAAGCATTGCAAGCTCACAATATCAGCACTGCGGGAAGGTGCTTTATTCAGGTACCTTCAGTCAGTGTTTACCATGCTCACTCATTCTTTTAAAGAACTGCAAACCACAGTCAAAAAAAAGAAAAATCAGCAAATGGACTCAGTAGAAAGATGCAAGGATTTAAAACAGTAGTTTTAAACAGCTACAACCTATGTTTGAGTGTCAGTGGGTTAACAAGACCTTCAGTTCTATAAAAGATTTAAAAAAAAAATAGAAAGAAAGACAAATCTTTGACATTCTATGCCTCTCCCTTCTGTGCTTTGAGGCCCCAATTCCATGAAAGGCGAGGAATAACAATGCGTTTTATGAAAAAGTCATTTCTCTTTGTTGCTTTGCATATGAAAGCTTATCCCAGTATATTGGATGAGCATTTGAGGCTGGGGGTGAAAAGAACAGCTCATACCACACTTTTTGAAGTGTTCCAAATGCTAAATCATCCTCAAACATTCTTTGATCTGACTTGGCTCGGAAGTCCCTCCACTTTTTCCACACTCAGTTGCTTCTTTCCACTCTGTGAGCTCAGTCAGCTCTTCTCAAGGCCTGCGGGAAGTGAAAGGAAGAAATTGACTTTTCCATAAGTCAAACTGCCATCTGCTAAGGATCCTGGCCCCTCTCTTTATCTCTGTGGAGAAGTAACTTCCTGGTTACTTCCCCGGGCTCAAATGGAAGCATTAACTAAACTGAAAGGCTTAACAACTCCAGTTTCATAGGCTTCCGGGACAGGCTAGAAAGAACATGAAAGTAAGCAATTGCTTCTCCAGTCTGCAGGGAAGTGGACTGAGTCTGAGTCTCACAACCCTCCTGGCGTCTGGACCACTTATATAACCCTCAAGAGAACAATGGCCATTGTCAAGTCCCAACCATGCAAGACAGCTCAACATGCCCCCTTTTCTTCCTTAATTTTTTTAAAAATAAACTGTCTGTTGGCCGCACTAAAACTGGGGCATCGTTTCTAAATTTCTTCCTGCACTGCAGAGAGACACTGCAAACAGAACGCCATCTGCCAAAGCCTAGTACACCTGAAGGGACAAGAATATCGCCCTGGGGAAAGAAGGGTATGCCACAACTAGCCAGCATGTTCATTTTTTTTTCCTTTTCTTTCTTTTGTATTCATTTTCTGAAAAACTCCAAGGGGAAAATAGCATTGTAATTGATATTTCCAATGGGCATAAAGATTTTACTGAAATATGACAAGTCACAATTCACTTGTGGCATTTCATTCATTATAGCTGTGCCAATGCATCTCATTTTTAAATCTGGGATGACCCACAAACGTTCACAGTGGGCTTGCAGCAGCTACTTCTATGCAAGTCCTGCACAGCTTAATTATTTCATCATTGAAAGATGGCTTCCAAAGAAATGCCTGCTTTTTAGTTTCAAGTAACTGTGTGGCTAGAAAAAAGCTAGTAGAAGATTGTCTAATGAAACTCCAGGCTTTGTGCAGTCGCTATGGCTTCCCCAAGCAAACCAGTTGTCTGCAATGTAAATATTTACTTCTAATGTGCTCAGGGAGCATACAAAGTTTCCTGACACTCCCCATTCAGCAAACACACAGTTGAGATAATGTAAGCTCCAGAACGGCATCCATCCAATAAATTCAAGAATCTGACTCAGAATCAGTGTCAACAGACCCTTTTAAACCCATATTTATTGCAAGGAGCTGTGCTAAGAAATGGAAATGCAAAGAGTCATATAATATAAGCTTTGCCATAAAAGAGTTTATAATCTAATTGGGGGCATAAATCTTACACAAAAGTACACCATCCATGGTGTTAGGGATTATATGAGTGATGAAACCAATAAATTCAATATAATCTTATCAGAGAGCCCAGGAAATGAAAACACACAGCACCAATATCCTAGGTGAGAATGCAGGTGGAAATGCAGATGTCCACAGCACATGTGAGCTCACTGGCTTCTGTCTCATTGAAATTGAAATTTTGAGACGTTAGCTGCAAATAACTTAAGCATATGTTTCAGAGAACTCATTACACATGAAAACATTCAAAGTTAAGTGACAAACTTCAGAGAACATTAGGTAATCAAATGTTCAAAATAGTGTTTTCTACTCCTTTACATTCTATTTAGGGATCTCTCTCTCTCTCTCTCTCTCTCTCTCTCTCTCTCTCTCTCTCTCTCTCTCTCTCTCTCTGTGTGTGTGTGTGTGTGTGTGTGTGTGTGTGATATGTGTACAAGTATCCATGGAGGCCAGAATAGAGTGTCAGATCCCCTGGAACCGGAGTTGTAAGCCACAGAGCATGGGTATTAGGAACTGAACATGAGTCCTTCTGAAGAGCAGGAAGGGTTCTTAACCTCTCAGCCTTCTCTCCAGCCCCCCTCAAAGTGGTGCTCCTTAAAAAAATTCTTCCAATGATAAAACTATCAAGGTAGGGTCAGGGACATTTTGTGGTATATACTTATATACCATATCTCAGCTAATATGTGCTTAGATATGTCATTTATATAGATGTATACATGCTTTATATCTGAATATGAGATTAAAGGCAAATGTATGAAAAAATTTTGTAGGATTGTGGGATTGCTTCCTTTTAACTGTTCATTTTTTTTTGCTGTCCTTCCTATCTTATTATATACTCATTTATGATATGTCAAGTGCACTTTTAATTGATAGGGTTCATGTTAGAGAACACTATTATGTTTACAAGACAAAAATGAGCAGAAGCTGCATCCTTCCTGCCTGACCCACCCACATGATCCCTTCCTGTGGCATCCTGCACTGAGTGATTCATTTATTACAACTTATCAAATAATACTGATGTCTTATTACTACCCAAACTTCCTATTTTACAGTGGACTCACTGTGTTGTACACTTCTGCTAAAATAGATAATGCCATGCCTCCACCATCAGAATGTCACATAGGGTGCTTTCAATGCGCTGAAACTGCCATGTGCTCTGCCCACTCATCTCTACCATTTCTCTGAACTTCTTGTATCACTGACTTTTCCTTTATATTCTTGCCTTTTCTATAATAGTGTGCATTTAGAATAATGTTGAATGCCATCCTGTCAGGCTATTTTCATTCATTTAATAGTTATTAAGATTCCTCCAAGTCCTACAGTGACTTGATAGTACATCTCTTTTCATCATTGAACATTAGTTTCTTTTGTGAATGTACCAGTTTGCCCACTCATTCATCTGCTGACAGGTATTTTAGTTACTTAGAATTGTTGCAGCTGTGTGTTGTGTGACAAGACTTTTCCTGGGGAGACACAACACATGTGTCTACTCAACTCTGGATAGGGAATGCATGACAGATCGAAGTATAGATACCACCAAAGTCCAACTAGGTGAACCATGAGTTGTATTGGGGTTTCTTGCAGGAGTAATGGTGAGGTACTACTTATAGGAGCAGACATGAGTCAAAGGCAGCTGCATCACCAAAGCCCACCCCATCATGGGTGACAGCTCCAAAAGCTGGGAACCTGAGCATACTGAACAGCTCAACAGATTGAAGACTGTCCCTTCTAGTGACTACTCCATCTATCTAAGCCTCTTCCAGGCAGATTGGCTGATTTCTGTTCCTTCTAGGCAGCTAGTCTAGTCTCAGAGTCTTGCAGATTGGCTTGCCTGAGAGTGACTCTCAGCAGCCTTTAATGCTTACTCTAGGAAATAGAGACCTACTGAATCTGGGTGCTTCCAAGGATTTCCTAAGCCATTTTGAGTTGTTTAGTTTCTGGGTTAAAGCCCTTCCCTGCAGGATAGAATGAATCAGTTGCCAAGAAAACTGCTACACATTATGCATAGAATTACATTTGTGTGCAGGTGTGTCTGAGAAGATCAACAACATCAACTCTTGGTGTAAATACCAAGAACAATACTGGACAAAATGATAAGACAAAGTTGATTTTTGAAATACTATCAAGTTGTCTTCCAAAGTGGCTTCTCCATTTGGCATTTCCACCAGCAATGGGTAAAAGTCGATGTCACATACTCATCACTGCTGCTGGGGTCAATGCTTTGTATTAAAGCCATTACCAGATAGATGCACAGAGGTGCCTTACTGTTGTCCTCACTGAAATTCCAGGTGGCATGTGATGTTGAGAACATTGCAACCTCTCCTTCGGTCGTTTGAACTTCTTCAATGTTGAGTTTTCTGTTTGGACCTTATGTCCATTTCTTTTTAATCTGGTTGTTTTGAGTTGAGAGTTTAAGATTTTTTTTAAAAATGTGGCTTAATTGGCTTATTAGGATTATTGCCTGTTGCATCCATTTCCTTGTGAACTGTACAACTTCATTCTGTGTCCATTCCTCCCTTGATAAACACATAGGTTGGTTCTGTAGTTCAGCTGTTGTCAATAGTACTGCAATAAACATTGATATTTAATTGTCTCTGTGGTATGTCAACTTGGAATCCTTTGGGTACGCCCGTGGTCTAACTGGGTCATCTGGAAGATCTATTTTTAGTTTTTCAAGAAATCTCCAGTCTTATTTCCATAGCGGGTAGAGTAGATTACATTCTCACTAAGAATATATACAGGCAGTCTTCCTAGCTTTGGTTGTTCTTTTCTTAATAAGTGGTGTACTCATCAGGGTTCTCTAGAGGAACAGAACTGATGCAATAAATTTACATATATACAGAGACAGGCAATTTATTAGAATGGCTTACAGGCTGTGGTCCAGCTAGTCCAACAATGGCTATCTACCAACAGAATTTACAAGAATCCAGTAACTCTTCAGTCTTCAATATATTCCAGAATCCCAAAGAAGTAGGCTCTAATGCCAGTGAAGAAATTGACTTGCTAATGAGAGCAAGATCAAGCAGGTAAAGAGCAAACTTTCTTCTCCTGTGTCCTTTAATAGCCTGCCGCAGAAGGTGTGGCTCAGATTAAATGTGGATCTTCCCACCTCAAAGATCTGGATTGAAGTTATGTCTTCTCAGCCAGGCTGTGGAGGCACATTTTTAATCCCAGCACTTGGGAGGTAGAAGCAGGCAGATCTTTGTGAGTTTGATGCCAGTCTGGTCTACAGAGTGAGTTCTAGGATAGCCAGGGCTATACAGTGAGACCCTGCCTCTAAAATAAAGTGTATCCTCACCTCAAGAGATCTGTATTAGAGATATATCTTCCCATTTCCAAGATCTGGATTAGAAGTGGCTCTTCCCACTTCAAACAAGTTAATTAAGAAAAAAGTTCTTCATGGTGTGCCCACCCATTTGGGTTTTATTCATTCCAGAAGTAGTCAAATCAACAACCAAGAATACCCATTACACATGGTATCCTGATTGGAGCAATATCAAAAAATCTCAATATAGTTTTGATTCAAATTTATCTGAACATTGTTCATATGTATGTTGACTACTTGAATTTCATCTACTGAGAACTATCTGTTTATCTCATTAAT
Source organism: Peromyscus maniculatus bairdii (assembly GCF_049852395.1). Classification (NCBI taxonomy): domain Eukaryota; kingdom Metazoa; phylum Chordata; class Mammalia; order Rodentia; family Cricetidae; genus Peromyscus; species Peromyscus maniculatus. Next base: position 59,204,198 of record NC_134857.1, read on the forward strand.
GTAGTTATTAATTAGGTTGTTTGACTTTTTTTGATTTTGGCTTTTTTTTATTTGATTCAGTTTGTGTTTTTTTTTTCCTGAAGTCTTTTTTTGGTTTCTTTAGATCTCTCAATATTCTAAATATATATTTCAGATGTACAGCAACAAAAACGTTCTATCCTGAAGGCTGGTTTTCACTTGATTAACAGATTCTTTGCTGTAGAAAAGCTTTCAAATCTCATCAAGGCTAGGTATTTTGCAGAGAGATGGCGAGGTTCAGGTGAATTATCCTTTAAATGAGAACTCTATTAAGAGAGCTATTAGTGCCAAAGGACAACAGTCAACACAGTTCACTAGGCTTCCAAAGCAAAAGATGCTTCAGCCACACCGGACAAGGCACAGTGTCCATCCTCAAATGCTTCTGACACAGGGGGTGGGTTTTTTTGATGAGGCAACATGCTTAGTTAATAACTGACCTAAGCCACTAACATCAGTCAGGGTATACTGGATTCTCAGGCAGCAGAGGAAATGGGGGAATTTGGCACTCATGAGAGCAGTGAAGGAGAAAACTTGGGAATCACATCAACTCTTTGCAACAGGTGCAGTGTAGAGAGGCTGCTGGGCATGTGGCCAGAGCTGGGAGGCAGCAGCTCCTATGATCTAACTTGTCAAATGTTAGAGTAATTTCCTTAGCAACTGGAGTCTCATTCAGGAGTTCATAATTATACCTTGAAGTGTTTGCCTGACTTTTTCCTCTAAGAGTTTCAGAGTTTCAGATCTTACATTAAGGTTCTTGGTCCATTTAGAGTAATTTTTTTTCAGAGTGAGAAACAGGCATCTAGTTTCAATCTTAAACACATGGAGACCCAATTTTCTCAGCACTGTTTATTGAAGAGGCTGTCTTGCTAATGATCTGATGATTGTATTTGAGTGAATTTATGCTGTTCCGCTGATTTATTTGTCTGTTCTTTGTCAATACCCCCTTGTCTGTATAACTGTGGCTTTTCAGTAAGTTTCCTGTGATCCATAAGTAATTTCAGTAGTTTATATTTTGAAAGTTTTCTTCTTCACAGTACTGAAAATACTCCTAGATATGCTGAGGTTTTGTTTTGTTTTGTTCTTTACATATAAAAATACAGCCAAAGTGAAGACAAAAAAAATACATTTCTAAAAATAATACATTATATGTGTGCATGCATGTATTCATACATGTGTGTCTGTGTGTGTGTCTGTGTACATGCACTTATGTGCATGTGTATTCTGGCTGAGAAACATACGATACCCAGCCCTAACCTAGGTTACTGCACTAGGTCCTCATACAACTCACTTCATCCTCCTTCAAATAAAATCATCTTTGTGGTAGAATTACTAGATTCTTGAATAGATGTAAAGGAAAAGAAAACCTTTAAGTCACACAAATAGTAAATGAGTAACTTAATTTCAAACTCATGATGATCCAGTTCTAAAATACATGATCTATACAGGGTTCCTTGCTTTGAGTATAACAGCAAGAATTATTGCAATGGCTTGTCTGTAGTTACGGGTAGTACCTCCAACAGAATCATTCAAAAGTGGAAGAGGATGGCAAGAATTTCATGCTGATTTTCCATTCTAACACTTTTCATATATATATTGCCTTTTAATTTCTCATGTAAACCTCATAAAAACTGAGTTAAATTCAAATATGGCCATTAGTAAATGTGATCAAATTATCTTTAAATCAGTAACTACATGGATATATTTTCACATAGTGAGAATATAAAAATAAGCTATTCTTTACTCCACTATTCAATTATTTGGAAAAGAATTTTTCCATGTTGGAGTTCATTTGAATGATAGTTTGCAAAGGTCTCACAGTGTGGAAAATAATTTTCTCCAACAAATTTGGGTCAATAATTTTTCTTGAAATTGGATAAAGCAGCATGATAGTCGGGATGAAGAATGAAACCAACTTGTTCAAGCTTAGTTTCTCTTAAAACATAATACGATATAATATTGTGCTGGTTTGTTTTATGTCAGGTTGATATAAGCTAAAGTCATCTGAGAGGAGGGAACCTCAATTGAGAAAGTGCCTCTATCAGACTAGGCTGTAGGCAAGTCTGCAGAGCATTTTCTTAATTAATGATTGGTGTGGGAGGGCTCAGTCCATTGTGGGTGGTGCCATCCCTAGGCAGGTGGTCCTGGCTTTTGTAAGAAAGCAGGGTGAGCAAACCATGAGGAGCAAAGCCAGTAAGTGACACTCCTTCATGGCCTCTGCATCAGCTCCCACTGCCAGGTTCCTGCCCTGTTTGAGTTCCTGCCCTAAATTCCTTCAGTGATCAACAGGGACATGGAAGTGTAAGCCAAATAAACTTTCTCCTCCCCAAGTTGCTTTTAGTCATGGTGTTTCATCACAGCAATAGTAATACAAACTAAGACAAATACCAATCTGTTTTCAATGTGTTTTACACACATGAATGCAAAATCACTAATTATATCAAATTCTGTTTTCATTCCATTATTCTTTTAGCTGACTGTGATTTAAAGCTACCTCCTTCTTCATTAGGGTGTTGCTCGACCTAGAGCCGCAAGGATTAGGTCAGAGCATTTCCTAGTGTGTTTCATTTACTTGTTTCCCACAAGAGTTACCACAGCCTTTCATTATTAGATTAAATGTCACAGAAACATAGCCTCCCAGCTTAAACAGCCAAGAGCTATTATTACTCTTTTCCTGAACAAGAGAAATTTGACCTCATGTCCACAATCATCATATCCTGGAGCACAGCAGGCTTATCATTGAATTTGTAACTAGATGGCTTTAATGTTTTTACTTGATAAAGAGAGCAGGATCTTGACCCGATGCCTTAATAGAAAGCCCAGGAATAAGATAGAAAAGAGAAAAAAAAACATACTTTCACCATCAATTTTTCTGGAATTTGTCATTTGGCTAGAGGTAGGGAAAGGGGCAGATACTAATATAGGGCAGATGTTACTCTATTGTTACCAGTTTCCATATGCTAAATTTCCAGAGACATTATACAGAGTTAATTAAGTTTGGTAAAGGTTAATAAAGACTGGTAATAGTCAAAATTTCAAATGAAACTTTGTCAAAGCCACTAAACAATTTTTTATTTACTGCTAAATCTCTTATTTTTAGTATCATGTTTTAGTCATAAACACTCAAAAAATAGATACCTGATGAATCAAAATTTCAACATCATTCTTCACCTTAAAGCTGCTTATAACTTTTAGAGATATGGTTCTTTATCATTTTAAAATACACAACTTATTTCAGAAGAAATTATATATGACTAGAAATATTAGCTCAAGAATCTGGAGAAGACCTGATTATGAGAAATAAGTTCATTGCAAAGGGACTTAGTCTGCAGATAGCAAGAAAGGTAACGTCATTAATAATAACCTGCAGTTTATCTAAAAGGCTCAACTGAATAATCATTACGTACAAAAAGTACAAATATCACATCCAGGTATATAAATAAAATGCAGCACTATTCTAATATCCCATCAATAGAAATGAACAATGCTGGTGCAAAATGCAAATGGCCAATAAAGACTTTGAAAAGGTGGACATAGTTATGTAAATGTGACATGTAAATGCAAGTTAAAATGCTTTCAGATAGGCCAGCCTGATCTACAAATCGAGTTCCAGAACAGGCAGGGCTGTTAACAGAGAGAAACCCTGTCTCAAAAAAAAAAAAAAAAAAATGCTTTGAGATTGTATCTCACCCAATCAGAATAGCTATCAGCAAGGTCAAAAAAAAAGCATGGCGAGGATGTTAAAGAAGAACATTTTCCATTGCAGGTAGGGATACAAACTGAGTCAGAAACCAGTGTGGAAGTGCATCAAAAAGGTTAAAAATTGACCTACTATGTAACCCACCTCTAATGCTCTTGGGTGTATGGATCTTGGGAAAGAACACATGGATCACTAGCCTTCCCCCCTCCCCATTATCCTCTCTTGTCCTCTCTCCCCCAATTCTTTAGTTCATTTCTCTGCCCCACGTAGTCTCTTATCCTTCCATGTCTGGATTCCACATTTGATAGAAAACTTGTAATATGTGTCTTTCTTAGTCTATCTTATGTTGCTTAATATAACAACCTCTACTTTTAGACTCAATATCATTCTTCTTCATAGGCAATAAAACTCCATTGTGAATGTGTACCATTGGACACCTATAGATGGACACCTATAGATGGACATCTAGGTTAATTCCTACTGTGATAACCTACTGTGAAGGATTCCACAGTAACCATGGCTATGCATGTGTCCTCATGGTGTACTAAATTGGTTTCCTTCACCTATATACACAGGAGAGGGATCTTTGGATTTTCCTTTTGTTTTGTCTTGCTTTGTTGAGGAACCTGCATATTAATCTCCATAGTGGCTGCACTAATTTACATTCCTGCTAGCCATGTATAAAGGTCTTCTTTCCTCATATCCTTGATAGCCTTTGTAGTTGTTCAATGTCCTGGTGGTAGTCACTGTGACTGGAGTGCAGTGGAATTTCAGTGCAGTTTTGATTTGCATTTCCCCATGACTCAGGATAAGGAATGGTTTTTCATCATTTGCATCTGCTTAGCATTATCTATTCAATGCATTTATTAACTGAATTGATGCTTTTTTTAGTTCTTTGTATATTCTAGATATTAATCTCCTCTTAAGTGTATGTCTAGCAATGATTTCCTCCATTTTATAGTTGTCTCTGTCAGTTATTTCCTTTGCTGTGCAGAATCTTTTTAGTTTTCATGCAACAGCATTTGTGGATGCCTGCTAATACTTCTTGAGGTATTGCAGCCTGTTTCAGAAGGTCCTTGCCTGTGCACATATCCTGAAGTGTTCCCTCTACTTTTCACTCTAACAGTATCAGAGTTTCAGGTCTTACATCCAGATCTTTAATCTATGTGGAGATGGTTTTTCTGCATCATGAAAGCAAAGTATCTAGTTACTTTCTTCTACTTTTATAGCCAATTTTCTCAGCACCGTTGTTGAAAAGGCTGTTTTTTCTCCATTATGTATCCTTTGTCAAGAATGAGATGGCAGAAGTTTCCTGGGTATATCTAGGTCTTCTATTCTTTGCTCTTGATCTACACATTTGTTTAGTCCTTTTTTGTTACACTTTTCTCTGTACCATAACTTGAAATCAGGTATGGTGATACCTCCAACATTAATCTTTTTTTTTCATAGCAGATTTGGCTATCTGGGGCCTTTTACATTTCTTATTATTTGTTTCTGTGGAGAATATCATTGGAATTTTCATAGGAATTACATTTAATCTGTAGCTCGGTTTTGGTAATATGGCCATTTGCACATTATTAGTTCTTCTAATCTATGACAATAGGAAGTCTTTATATCTTCTAGAGTCTTCACTTTGTTCATTTTTAAAAATTTTTTCATTACATAAATCATTCATGTCTTTGTAGGCTTACTACTAATATTTGTTTTAGGTTATTGTGAATAAGACCATTTTCTTGATTTCTTTCTCATCATTCTTAGTGCATGAAAAGCTGCTGGTATTTGTATGTGGGCTTGTGTCCTGATGCTTTGTTGATGTGTTTATCAGATCTAAGAGTCTTTGGGGTCCTTTACTTAGAGAGAAGTATCATCTGCATAAAGCAGTACTTTTCCTCTCTCCTTTTATATTTTCATGTATTTTATTTATTTCTCTTGCCTGTTGCTCTAACTGAAACATCAGATTCCATATCTAATAGAAGAAGAGATGGTGCACACCCTAATCCTATGGCTGATTTTAAAGGAAATGCTTTCAGTTTTTCTCCATTTAATATAATGTTGGCTTTAGATTTCTGTCATGTTCCTTCTATATCCAGGTTTTTCAACAATTTTTAACATGATAACATACTGAAACTTACCACAGACTTTTTCTGAACATTTGAGACAATCATGTAATTTCTGTTCCTGACTCTATTTATGTCTCCTATCACATTTACTGGTTTGTCTATTTTGAACTCTCTTGCATTCTGGGACTAAAATCATGAGGTGATCATTTTAATGTGCCATTGAACCTGATTTGCATGTGTTTTATTGAGAATCTTTGAATCTATGTTCATCGGGAAAAGTCTCCTGTGGTTTTGTTTTAGGGAGATAGCCAATAAAATTCTAAAGCTTACAAACTCTAACAAGACATTCATAATCAGTATTGGTAAAGAAGATAATTCAAATTAGCCTAGCACCCATGAGAGACAAACTAAAAATAAGAAGAAAATAGGAAAAGTCAGACATTAAAGAAATGAAAGGAAAATAAGAATGGACAAGCCAGGAAAGAGAAGTCTGAATCCAGGGGAGGGAGAATGATCTGCAGTCTGTGGTTCTGCCTCAACTATACCCTTGGAGGGTGTTATTGTAAGAACTAGTGCTTCTCCAAGACAGTTTGGCTTAGGAACTGAGGTATAATTTTTAATTTAGTACACAGCCACCCTCAAAAAAAGTTAAACCACATTTGTTTGTTTGTTTTTAATTACTTCAGATAACTTGCTTATCTGGAGTTGCATACCCTTAACATGAGCAGCATTTTAAATCAGAAGTTTTCAGTGTGATCAGATTCATAAATGTTCTACTTCCATTGCTGGATTCACAATTGTTAATACTTCCAAGCGAGACATTTGGAAATATATACAGCATAATCTCAAGTGGGTTTTTATTTTGTTCTATTTTGGGTTTTTGTTGTTGTTGTTGTTTTTGCCATTTCTAATAAGTACTGGTCACAGTTAGTAGTTCTCCGTCTTAGAACTAGAAAGTCAGTCACATTTCTCAAGAGTCATAAACATATCATACAAGAATAATGAGTACTTTCTGCATATGGTTTTTTCCAATGGAAAATAATCAATTAGATTTTCTTCAATAAATGTACTAGAGAGATGTATTTATTCATAACATTTTATGATCATGGTGTCTTATGTAACACCTCTTCTCTCAATTCTAACATTGTTAGCTTCTATCCCAGGAGCTAAGCATTCTATACCATAAGACTAATTCTGCCTCTCATGATAGCTGGAAGTTCCAAGTTGTCACTTAATGTCACCCCTTAGTTTCAAGATACAATTGTGTAGCGGTAATGCCCGCATTACCGATAACCGTTCACCATGTCCGAGCGAAGGGCTGCGGATTAAAAAATAGAGACAAGAGACAGCGGGTCATCCGTACGATTGGATGTCGAATGCCGTTTATTGAAAGAGGGAAGAAACCTTAAATACATACAGGCTTACAGCACAAATGGAGGAACCCCCGGAGGGCAGAAGTTCACTACCAATGGTCTACATTCCAGACCCAATGTTTTACATTCTTGCATCTAAGTTGTTAACGCCCAAAATGCAGGATACACAAACAAGGAACTTCCCTTAAGCATTCAGAAGGGTGGATACTGGCAGGGAATCTGAATAGGGAGGACACAAGGAACTTCCCTTAAGCATTCAGAAGGGTGGATACCGGCAGGGAATCTGAATAGGGAGGACATCTGATCAAGGTCAAGCAAGCAAGGCCGCAGCCACTCCCAGTCGGGGGCCAGGGCCCATGGCGCCCACACAATTGTATCTAATGCCACCCACTGGATACAACTGAGTAGCAGCCAAATGGAAGGTGTGATAAGGCAAAGAGTGACTAAACTCCAAGCAGTTTCAGAGAGATCACTCTCCCACCACCACCAAGTTCTCCAAACGCCACTGTTTAAGGACTTTCACAGAAAGTCCACTACAAAAGAATGATTGGTTATACAATATGCCATCGATGAGAGAGTCAGTCTTCAGTCAATCTTCAGCCACTCTCTAGAGTTCAGGAACGTGAAGCTACAGTTCCAATCTTCTAACCATGCCTTGATCTTTCTCACTATCAGCCCCTAGCTGCAAGCTGCATGAGGTCCCAGCCACTCACAACCCCATTAGCATATGAAGGACATTTATCATTCCAGAGATTCCAAGAGGTTTGAGAAGTATATTCCAGGAACTGGAACAAGACTAACATATGGCAACAGGGGTATTTGTGAATTTTAAAACCACTGTATTATACTTATTCTTGCAAGGCACACTTGATACACAGGCAAAATCCAAAAACACACTTCTTTATGCTACATTTGTGATTATGTTATAAGAGCTATTAAACTTCTTCATGGCCTATATGATTAGAGGTTTTTTTCTCTGCAATTTCCAGCATTTGATATTGATCAAAGACAAACCTGACACAGAAACTATTTTAGTGACTTCAAGAATCAAGCTTAGATGTCAAATTGGTATGTCAAAAACTGTTAGCCAGCATTTTCTTTCTGAAACAAATTGAAAGTGGGAAAAGGGAAAAAACACATGGAAATTCTGTCTTCACTGATACTAATAAATAATTTTAAATCCGACTCCAACATAAATAAAGAAGAATTCCTCGGGAGTAAATATATATATACCAAAATGAAAAGGCATAAAAGAGAGAAACCACTTTCTACAAAAGATCTCAGTAGGAGAAATGAAAATAAAAAGCAGCACCCTTGGTGTAGAGCTTCTATAAGGTAATGTGTGGAGATGTTGCTATAATTTCTGCTACCATGTCTGAAAACAGGAAGTCAATAGATGGAATGAACACACTGGCACCTTCACTGTAATTACTACATCCAGATTGAGAAGAAACTGTGTGTCTTAGTTAGTTTTTTGTTTCTGTGAGGGGACACCATGACCACAGCAACTCTTATTTAAAAAAATAAAATTTAAAAAAAAAAAACATTTAATTGGGGTGGCTCAATTTCAGTTTCATAGACTCTGTCCATTATCATCACGGTGGGGAGCATCAAGGTGTATAGGCAGACATGGTGCTGGAGCTGAGGGTCCTACTTTTTTGTTTTGTTTTGTTTTGTTTTTGAGACAGGGTTTCTTTATGTAACAGCCGGGGTTTTCCTGGAACTCACTGTGTAGACCAGGCTGGCCTCAAACTCACTGAGATTTGCCTGCCTCTGTTTCCCAAGTGCTGGGATTAAAGGCGTGTGCCACCATCACCGGGCAAGAGTCCTACATCTTGACTCAAAGGCAACAGGAAATAGACTGTCACACTGAGTGAAGCTTGAGAAAAAGACCTCAAAGCCTGCCCCCACAATGACACACTTCCTCCAACAAGTTCAAACCTCCCAATCGTGCCACTCCCTTTGGGGCTATTTTCTTTCAAGCTACCACACTGTGGCTAAAGAAATACAATGAATTACTTTAGCCAGAGTTCTTAGAGTCAAAGGCTGAGCCCTGCCAGCCTGAACAAGCTGACTTACCAATCATCCTCAATAAGCTAATTAAAATGATGAGCAATAATGAAAGACAGAGAAAGGGTGTTTTTCAGTGTAGTCCCAGTGGGAAGAGGAACTGGTAATGTTGGTCCAGTTGATCCCCAAATTTCATCTTCAGGACACTGATGTGAGATTTAACTTTCAATAGAGATCAAGATGGGTGTATAACTAAGCAGTTCTTATCAAGGTGTGGATCCTCCCTTCCCCATCATTTACTCATCATTGTCTCAGCTCTAGTTTGTCCTGTAAAATGGCTTGGAAAGTTATCAGAGCTGCAGGAAATCCCTCCCTGGGAAAGAACTTCTTCCTTTAGCTGTCATCGACCTTCAGTCTTCTCCTAGCATGAGATCCTGACATGGCCAATTCTTTCCAGACCGTTGTCTCAAAAGTCTAATAGCCCAGAGAGGAGTGCAAGTCTTTCTCATCAGAATATCTTCACCTCTCCTAAGATAGTTACAATTTCAGGAAATCTTACCTAGTGTGTTGATTATATTAAATTAAATGTAATGAGAAAGTAGAACACACTGGAAAGGGCTTTAAAAATCCCCTCATCTAACTAAAGACAGTATGGACTAAAGAAAAAAAAATTTCCTTTCTTTCCTCCTCTCAGTTTTCATTGTCTAAACTCATATCTGCAAGACAGAAGACTAAATAATACAACTACACCCAGACAGGTTTTATCACAATCTATCCTCAACTCCCACATAAAATCATTTACTAATTATTATCTGAACATTGAACATAGTCACCCACTCAAAACCAGTAATTGCCCTTCAAAAGTCTCTCTCTCTCTCTCTCTCTCTCTCTCTCTCTCTCTCTCTCTCTCTCTCTCTCTCCTCTCTCTCTCTTTACCTTACAAATGAAGGCTTATGAGTCTTAGGACTTGCTTGGTTATTATATAGTGTTTAATGTTAGTTTGTGTATGTGTGTTGGTTGTTATTTGTTTAGTGTTAGTTTGAGTGTGTGTGTGTGTGTGTGTGTGTGTGTGTGTGTGTGTTGGTTATATAGTGTTTAGTGTTAGTTTGTGTGTTTGTTAGTTTTGTATGGCTATGATAAAACATCTGACATAGGCAACATAAGGGAATTGTGGTTGAGAGATCTCAGTCCATGGGTATTGGTTCCATTGATTCTGGGTCCACAGTTAGACCAAACATCCATAGTGGGAGCATGTGGCAGAAATCACTTACCTCATAACAGACAGGAAGCAGAGTTACTAAGGGACTAGAAACATACTATGATTCACAATTACATGTCCTCAGTGGACTATCTCCTCCAGCCATAACCACCTGCTAAAGTTTCCCAAATAGTATCATCAGCAGAGGACTGGGCAGCAGTTTGAATAGGAATGGCCCCCATAGTCTCAAATATTTTAATGCTTTGTCATTAGAGAATGGTGCTACTTGAGAGAGACTGGGAGGGGTGGGCTTGTTGGAGGAAGAGTGTCAACAGGGGCAGGCTTAGGGAGTCTCAACAGCCCAACCTAGTCCCAGTGTTCTTTCTGGCTGCTGCCGGTGGATCTGGATGCAGAATTCTCAGCTGCTCTCCAGCACCATGTCCACCTGCAAGCCACCATGCTTCCTGCTATGATTGACAATGGACTAAACTCTGAACTGTAAACCAACCTCAGTTAAATGCTCTCTTTTTAAAGAATTGTCATAGTCATGGTTGTCTCTTCACAGCAATAGAGCATTGACTAAGACAGTGCTCAACAGATGAGTCTATGGGAAAATTTCAGGCACACCCCATAATATTCCCATGCACATTTATTAGTTAAATACATTTGTAGTTTTTTTCCTATTAATATATTATTTGTTCCAGCAAACCTTCAGAAATACTTTCAACAAAATCATAGAAGAAAATTTTCCTAACCTAAAGGAGATGCCTATAAAGGTACAAGAAGCATACAGAACACCAAATAGATAGGATCAGAAAAGCAAATCCCCTTGCCACATATAAATCTAAACACTAAACATACAGAACAAAGAAAGAACAGTAAAAACTGCAAGGGGAAAAGACACACAAAAGCTATCTATTAGAATGACACCTCACTTCTCAATGGATACTCTAAAAGCCAGAAGCGCCAGATAGATGTGTTGAAGACTCTAAGACACCACAGATGCAAGCCTAGGCTACTATACCCAGCAAAACTTTAAATCATCATAGATGCAGAAAATAAGATATTCGATGCTAAAACCAAATGTAAACAACATCTATCCTCAAATCTAGCCCTAGGAAAGGTACTAGAAGGAAAACTTCAATCTAAAGAGGTTAACTACAACCATAAAAACACAGAAAATAAATAATCTCATACCAACAAAACCAAAGCATGGAAACACACACCACACACACACACACACACACACACCAAGAACAATATAATAGTAATCAACAATCATTGGTCATAGATATGTCTCAGTATCAATGGCCTCAATTCCCCAGTAAAAGACACAGACTAAGAAAATGGATGCAAAAACAGGATCCATCCTTCTATTGCACCCAAGAAACATGCCTCAACATTGAAGATAGACATTACCTCAAGGTAAAGGGCTGAAAAAAAAGATATTCTAAACAAACAGATCTAAGAAGCAAGCTGGCTTAGCCATTTTAATATCTAACAAAATATACTTAAAACAAAAACTAATCAAAAGAGATGGGGAAGGACATTATGTACATATAAAAGGAAATATCCACCAAGATGATATTTTAATTTTTAATATCTATGCCCCAAACAAAAGGACACACACCTTTGTAAAAGAAGCACTACTACAGCTTAAGTATTGACCCTCAAACACTGATAGGGGGAGACTTCAATACATCACTCTCACCAATGGACAGGTCATCCAGATAACAACTAAACAGGAAAATATTGGAGCTAGTAGGTATTATACACCACATGGATTTAACAGATATTTACAGAACATTTCACCCAAACACAAAAGAATATACCTTCTTCTCCATGCCTCATAGAATTTTCTCCTATTGACCACATACTCAGACACAACACAAGTCTCCACATATACAAAAAATATTAAAATAACTCCTGCATCCATTCAGAAAACCACAACTTAAAGCTGGATATCAACAACAGTAGAAACAGCAGAAAGCTTACAAACTCAAGGAAAGTGAACAGATCTCTACTGAATGAAAAATGGGTCAAGGCAGAAGTGAAGAAATAAATAAAATAATCTACATTTCAATGAAAATGAACGTACAGTATACTCAAACCTATGGGACACAATGAAAGTGGTTCTAAGAGGCAAATTCATAGCATTAAGTGCCTATATTAAAAACAAAAACAAAACCTGGAGTGACCTAAAGATCCCATACTAGCAACACACCTGGAAACTCTAGAATAAAAAGAAGTAAGCAGACCCAAGAAGAGTACATGGCAAGAAATAATCAAACTCAGGGCTGAAACTAATAAAATAAAAACAAAGAGAACAATGCAGATAATCAAGGAAACAAAGAGTCAGTTCTTTGAGAAAATCAACCAGATGGGCAAATCCTTAGTTAAACTAACCAAGCAACAGAGAGACTATCAAAATTAACAAAATCAGAAACAAAAAGGTGGACATAACAACAGACACCGAGGAAATCTAGAGAATCATAAGGACATACTTTAAAAACTGTACTCCAACAAATTGGAAAACCTAAAAGAAATGGATAATTTTCTTAATTGGTGACATTTACCAAAGCTAAATCAAGATCAGATAAACAATTTAAATAGACCTATAACCCTTGTAAAATAGAAACAGTCATTAACATCTTCCAATCCAAAAAAAAATCCCAGAACCAGATGGTTTTAGCACAGAATTCTATCAGACTTTCAAAAAAGAGTTAATACCAAAACTCCTCTTATTAGTCCACAAAATAGACACAGAAGGAACATTTCCAAATTCATTTTATGAGGTCACCATTACCCTGATACCTAAACCACATAGAGACCCAACAAAAAAAAGCAAATTACAAACCAATTTCCCTTATGAACATAGATGCAAAAATACTCAATAAAACACTTGCAAACCAAATCCAAAAATACATCGAAAAAAATCACCCAAGATGATGAAGTAGGCTTCATCCCAAAGATGTAGGGATGGCTCAAGATATAAAAACCAAAAAAATGTAATCCACCATATAAACAAACTGAAAGGCAAAACCACATGTTCATCTCATTAAATGCAGAAAAGGCCTTTGACAAAATTCAACAGCCCTTTGTGATAAAAGTCCTCAAGAGATTAGAAATTCAAATGGCATACCTAAACATAATAAAGGCAATTTATAGAAATCTTACAGCAAAAATCAAATTAAATGGAGAGAAACTCAAAGCAATTCCACTAAAATCAGGAACAAGACAAGGTTGTCCACTGTCTCCATATCTGTTCAATATAGCAACTGAAGTTCTAGCTAGAGCAGTAAAACAACTGAAAGAGATCAAGGGGATACAAATTGGAAAGGAAGATGTCAAAGTATCATTATTTGCAGATTATAGTACACATAAGCAACCTACAGCTGATAAGCTCTTTCAGTGAAGTAGCTGAATACAAAATGAACTAACAAAAGTCAATATCACTCCTATATGCAAATGACAAATGGACTGAGAGAAAAATCAGGGAAACAACACACTAAACATGGAGAAGTCAAGCTGGTGCCTACGTGGAGCCTTCACCCCTTACAATCTAGCGTCTTTGGTGCTAGCAGATACTCTGCAAGCTACCAAAGGAGAAGAACCAACACCAACCAAACTACAAAACCTTTGACTGTCCTCCCTGCATGACATGCTAGAGCAGTGGTTCTCACCCTTCCTAATACTGTGACTCTTTAATACCGTTCCTCACGTTGTGGTGACCACAACCATAAAATTATTTTGTTGCTACTTCATAACTGTAATGTTGCTACTGTTATGAATTGTAATATAAATTTCTGATATGTAAGATATCTGATATTCCTTTTTTAATCAGTCTTTTCTCTATTACTTTGAGCAACTTTGTTGGTTTATGTATTTTTTTTATGACAGTACCATGCTGACTTTGTCAACAGGGTTCTGTAATATAATTTGAGATCAGGTATTGAGATACCTCCAGCATTGCTATTTCTGGTTAGAATTTGACTGTTCTAGGTCTCCAAAGTCTGAATTTTGTATTTCTTTCCTATCTCTGTGAAGAATTTCATTGGAAATTTCTTTGAGGCTGTACTGAATGGGTAGACAGCTTTTCCTAATAGTCTTCCATGCACAAACCATGCTGTCTTCATAGGAATAATATATCTTCCTTTCCTATTTGTGTTGCCTTTCTTTCTTCTCTCTTTTATTACTCTAAGTATTCAAGAATTGTGTTGAATAAAAGTGGAAAAGACATAAAATGATACCCTGATGTTATTCCTGAATTTAGCAACGACACTTTCGGTCTTTCTTCACTTAATACAGTATGGGCTATTCGTTCATTGTATGCAGACTGCTTAGTGCTCAAACGTGTTCCTTCCAGTCTTCATTTCTTCCTTTCCTCATTAAGTGATGCTGAACATCATTAAAGAGCTCTTCTGTGTCTCTTGAGAGGATAGGCTTTTTCTCCTTCAGTCTGTTTTCACATCATCACACTTACTGATTTGCATATGTTGAGCTACCCTTGCGTCCCTGAAGAGAAAACAATTTGTTAATGATGTATGATCTTCTTAATATGTTCTTGAGTTCAGTTTCCCTTACCAATTTTTAAACTGACAACTGTTACTCTTGATCACCAGGTGGTCTGGGAGTTCCAAAGATGTCATTTCCAATTCACTGTAAATATAACATTTTAAGATTAAACTGCTAACCAAATATATTTTAAAGTGCAATCTAAAGAACATGATTTACAGTGAGTATTACTTGAGAACAGGATACAAGAGGCAATTCTTGAAGCAGTAGATAACTAGTTCTGTTTGCTTGTTTGGTTGGGTTGATATGGTTTGAGGGAGTGTTGTATTATGTAGCCCAGGCTAGTTTCAAACTCACCATATTCCCCTCCTCCTTCAGCCTAGAGAGTTGAATATAATGAGTGTCTTTGAGTAGACCCAAGCCTTAAGAGAAGTGATGGATGCCAGCCCTAGACTGAGGACCAGCCCCATAAAAACAGAAACTTTAAAACCCTTTCACAGATCCATGACTTTTTGTTCTGTGCTTTAAGATTTTGAATAGTTTGCATGTATTATATGAAACATAAAAATCATTATTCTGAATTCTGATTTCTATAACATTCTAATTAAGTATTTTTTTTCTCTTAATTGAAAAGTATTCACCAGCCAATACACTTTAACTTTGGATAGAGGAGCTAGCTCTCTGTGAGTAGGAAGGAAAGGGGGCCAATGAACAAACCTGCAAGTTGCTCAGATACGTATTCCATAGCCAATGGACTCTAAGTTTAAAAGAAAGATCAGGGCTAAAATAACCAACTCAAGCACATGAAGGATGAGAAACAAAGAAGCTTGTAGCTGAATACGAGACTGCCAACCTAAACTGTCAACAGAGCTCTGGCCTAACAACGCCAGGCCTGCTGGCTGCTCTGGAACCTTTGGGTAGCACATGTAAGACAACGCTGTTGCTTTATACATCCTTGCTTCTAATGGAGCTAGACAGCCTCCACCTATTTCAATAAAGATACCCCAAGTCATCTCATACAGAAGGAATTTACAAAGAACAACCACTGCTACTTCTCAGTATCTTCTGAGAACAAAAAGAGAAAAGACAACAGTTTCCCAATCATTTGCATTGACTCAGCCCATGGTATTCCAGAGAACTAACCAATATACAGCAGGTACCTCAGTCTTTGCCCAGTTTCTGCCTAGCCTGATGAAAACATCTGAACAGAGAAGTTCAACAGCTTCTTGTGAATATCTCTCTCTCTCTCTCTCTCTCTCTCTCTCTCTCTCTCTCTCTCTCTCTCTCTCTCTCTGGAGTGTATTTCACTTTCCTGTAATTCTCCACTTTTTTTTTAGTTTCTCACTTTTCCAGAATCCTTTTAATACAGCATGCTTCAGCTTTGCTTACTCTCAGACATGTCTGTGTCATTTGCCTTCACTGGCATGAAAGCATGAACTCAGCAGCCTCTGTCTCAGGTCAATCTTTGGTGGCCTTGAACATCCAACACCCTAGATCTTCAGATAAAGGTCACCTGGACCCATTGTAGTAAATGTTCCATTCCACTCACAAACTTGTATCACTTTGAAAGCAATTAACTAAACTCGTGACAAATCCTAACATTTTTTTCCTCTGAGGAAGTTTGCGATCCAGACACCTATTATACTTTAACCCCTATGGCTCTTGATGCCTTTTAACTAACTTCACTACACTTAAATTTCAGTTACACTCCCATGGTTTGATGTAAGATAATGGCATTGCGGATAAAAGTGAAATAGTTCCCAGAAGAATGCAAGGAATGTATTTTTAATAAGATTTTTACTTGAAAAATGACTGTTAAATCACATTTTCAATATGTCTAAGGAATCTGAAAATAATCAAAAATTTTATTAACCATCTTTTTTAATACATATTTAAAATCCTCCATCAGTATTCAGATATTTAACATCTGTCCTTACTCTCCTTGAGCCCATACTTCTATTCAGTTTCTTTTGCATAGTTTGGTCCTAGTGGAATGTGCTTTATAATTGAAAGTAACCTTTCAGTTAAAAATATTATTCTAATTTACAAAGTTTAAAACAAGTCAACACAAAAGTGTTAGTGAACAACATTGTAAAAGATAAAGAGGCTACTACTTGCATATGAAGTACAGGTAGTTTTCCTTATCTGTCTGTCAAGAACTAAAGTTTTGCTTTTGTGTACAGATGGCACATTAGGAGAGTCTGGAAGATGTGAAAAGACTAGGGATCATAGGCCCCAAGAAAGGATATTGTGGTGAGTCCCTTAGGTTTTCCTCTTGCCTCAAACTTCCCAAACGTGCAGTTGATGAACCTGGCAAATTGTAAATGCCGCACAAAATTAAGCCTCAACAGAAGCCTCTCCAACCAAAGGGTGAGGGAAAGGGCAGACTAGCAAGGCTCACAGCTTTTGGAAAGTACTCCATCCATGGCAGGATTATAACCATTCTGACCCACCTCAACAGTGCTAGTGCAGTGGGTGAGAAGCTGTATCTTAGCTATTTCCTCCAGATTAACACATTCTGTCCTGCAGTGTCCTAAAAGCTAGAAAGGTCACAAGCATTACAAGGCTCAAGAAGCTCATAACATTGCAAGACTCACAAGAATCCTCCCCGAAGTTACCTCAGCAGTAAGTTAGAGGGAGCAGAGACTCTTTCTAATGGAGACACTTACAAGTTATGCATGGAGCTCAGGAATGCAGCTATCCATGGCACATCACCTATGTCGGGATGGGCATTTCAAAAATGCATCTGGATTGAGCTATAGAAACTCTTGTAAGTTAATTTTTAAAAAATCCCATTGGCTAACCAAACTACAATTGAATGGAAGCACTTCTCTGGCTTTTTGTCGATGTTGTCTTGGATAGCTAGACATTTGTTCATGTCTTCCCAGGAAAAGTCACACCACAAAACCATTGAAGAGCATCCTTGAATAGAGTCTAGCAAGGGACCCCAAATTCCTATTACCAGATTGTTTAAGAGTTGGGGAAGTGGGAACCCTACCATTTCAACTCCAGTAATGAAAAATCTGCCATGCAGTGTTAGTATGGACCATAGGCAGCCCAGAGCTCTCCAACCACCTATCCCAAAAAAACAACAAGACTGGATGCTGAGTACAGGAAGGTGAGGAAGTTGTGGTTCTCCTCCCATTTGGCAGGAATAAGAAGCCTTTACTGCTCCAGTAGAATCATATAAATCCAGAAAATTCAGGTTTAAATAGAAGATAGTATCTGCCACAGGCACAAAATTTCAAAGTATCAGGAAAAACTCACTTGTCATACCAAAAGCTGAAATTAGAAACTGAATGAAAACATAAATCAATAAATGTCAGCCTAAGGTTGATAGAGTTGTTAAAATAATCTGACAAATATTTAAAAGTAGCCATCATAAAAATGCTTCAAAAACCAAAATGACACCAATCAAAAGAACAAAGACTTCAGTAGGAAAATATAGTATCATCAAAGAAAGAAAATACATAAAGAAGAAAACAAATGGAAATTCATAAAATAAAACAATATGACCTAAATAAAATATTCAATAGATGAAATTAACAGAAGAATGGAAGAAAAAGAGGAAAACATCGGTGGGCGGAGGGGTCAGGAGAGGACACAATAGGTGAAAGTGTTTGTCAGGCAAGATTGAGGACCTGAGTTCTGATCCCCAGCACACACATAAAACCATGCATGGCTGCATGTGCTTATAATACCAGAATAGGTATAGGGAGGTAATGGCAGCATTAGAATTAGCTGGCTGGCCACCCTATTGAAAAAATCTGAAAGTGAGAGGCCCTTACACAAGGGGATAAAACATAAAATGATACAGAAAGACTCCTAATACCCCACTGGATTGCACATAAGCACATTCACCCACTGACACATACCCCCATATACAGTGAATTGAAAATAAAAGCAATAATAACGACTCACTCAACAACAGGGAGAAAATAAACTAAAAGTAAACACACACACATACACACATGCACACACACATATGTATATAACAAGAGACAAAACACAAATGCCATAAGAGTCTGAGGACATAAGCATGTAGAAATGTATGTACACTCAGATAAATATGGACAGGAACAGAAAACCACCCAAATTTTCAGGGGAAAAAATCATATCACTATTGAACTAAGAAAAAGTCTCACATAGTTTAAGCCCCACCCCACCCTCACCCCCCAAAAAAATGAATGTCAAAACAGACCACAATTAAGTGTCTTTCTTGATTACTTTTGGTTTGTTTGTTTATTTGTTCAAGACAGCATCTCCTTGTACAGACCAATCTGACCTCTACCTGACTATGTGTCCCAAGATCACCTCAAGCATGTGATCCTCCTGCCTCTACCTCCAGGTACTAAAATCACAAGCATGCACCAATAACTAAACTTTTGAAAGCCAAAAGTGAATGGAAAATATTGAGAATGATTATCAAAAAATATGACTCAATTATATAGAAAAATAATTCAAATGAACCTCTGAATTTTCATGAGTAGCTAGGGGTCAGGAGGAAGCAGCAGAAACCTTTTCAAGTTCTGAAGGAGAAGTCATATACCCAGCAAAAATTTTGTCACTAATGAAGGAGAAATCAAAATCTATTCATGGGAATAGCTGAGTTGATGCCTTGCAAGCAGACCTTTCCAGAGAACACGCCTAAATGATGTTCTGTGCCACAAGGTCTCAGAATCTGGGTTGTGACCCCATGTGAGGTCATGAGACCTAATGCAAACCTTAAGAAAATTTTGGCAACAACAGAAAAAAATAATTTCTGAATGTGTTACCCAAATGTAGTTAGAAATAAAATGCACAGGTACTGAAGAGATGGTTCAGTAGATAAAAGCATTTACCAAGTGAGTCTGGGGATTTGCTTTCAGGACCCCAAACTCACATGAAAAACTGCATGTGGTGGCACACGTTTGCAATTCCAGCAGTCCTATGATGATATTGGAGGCAGAGACAGGAGAAGCTGGTGGACAATCACTCCCATAACCTGAACTACACAGATAGGACCAGAATCAAGAAACCCTGCCTCAACAAGGTGGAGAGAGAAAAACCAACTTCCTAAGGTTGTCCTTGACCCTGAAAACTTGTACTAAGCTGTGGGTACACACACACACACACACACACACACACACACACACACACACACACACACACACACACACCACAAATAAAGAAATAAAAATATTTATTAAAAGTCAAATACATTCACTCAACCTTTTTCAGAGAAGTTTTTTCTTGTGGTAAATGGTAATTCAGAGATCCACAACTGGACATGTTCAGAGACTGAGAGACTTTGGAGCACTCATCCCTAAATGGATGTTTTTTATCATACCCATCCCCTCAAGACTCAGGGACATATGCAGAAGAGGAGGCAGAAAGATGGTGGTAGATGACTCTAAGGAAACTCTTCCACACACAACAGGACTGGCAAACATGTAAACTCACAGACACTGGGACATCACTCACAATGCCTGCGCATGTTCAAACCAGACAAAACTGCACCATTGAGAATGGAAGGTAGACACAGCAAGGTCCACTCTTAACCCAGAACCTACATGCAATTGATACTTTCAGTGAAAGGAAGCAGCAGTTTCCTCCAATGGAGTGTCTGTGCATATCAATAACACTCTGGGGCCCATGCCCAGTAGTAGCTGGACAATACAAAACAGACTATGTTTTTTGAGGGTTTTTTTATATTGCTTTGTAGGTTTTTGTCTTATTAGTTTTCTATTATTATTATTATTATTATTATTATTATTATCATTATTATTATTATTATTATTATTTAGTTTGCTTTTCTGTTTTGATTCATGGAGACTTCTTTGGTTTTGTTTTGGTTTTGGTTTTTTTTATTTGAGAGTTGTTTTGAGAAAGAACATAGAGTTTGGTAGATAAGGAGATGGGGGAGGGGAAAGAATATGATTAAAATATATTGTATGGAAAAAATGAAAACTCTTTTAAAAAATCAAATGCATGACTCAGGAGTCTGGCAACACTTGCCCGTGTTACCTTGCAGAATTTCACTGTAGTTGGTTCTGAGTACATGGCCTGGGGACTTGTCAGCAGATATGATTTCATACCATGCAATGCACATCAATGGCTCCCTAAAACATCTCAGATCCATGACTAACACATACAGTGAATTGCTGCATTTTTACTGTGTATATAGTGTCCTTCTCTTAGAGAAATAATCTTTTAATTATGGAAAACAGACTTGTAACATTTTTTTACTGCCATTCCCCTATGGCAAGCATTAGAGTAGCATGCCTCTGTACTGTACTGTGTGTAAGCATTGGATTTTTTTTAATTGCTCTCTGAGTTGCTGACTTGAGTTTCATTTTTTCTTAATCATTCAGTAAATTTCAGCCTTGGATTAGAACAGAATCTCCAATGATTTCTGAAATATGTTTCAGCCATTTTTACTAAGCATTCATGTAATTCAATGGTCTCACAATCAATAAAGTCAAAATATCATCAGCTAACCCTCTTCTACAAGTACTCCAACATCACCTCTGCAAGATCAAGAGTTAAAAATTCCAACATGGAAAAGATGGGAGTCCCTAATGCCCCACCCTGGCTGAGGAGCTGATGACAGTTAGTGGCAGCTGAGGGAGGAAAGATGACTTTTCTCATTGGTATATTGCCCATATCCCAATGGATGACCTCATAGGCCTTCCCATATGGGTAGCACTGATGAGCCTTAGTGGGTTATTTTTTAAATGACATGTAGTTGGGAGGGAGATGGCAGATATTGTGAGGGCCAGGATTATCTGAAGGGAGGTAGTGGAGGATGTATATAACCAAGATACATTGCAAACATGAATGGAATTTTCAAGAAGTAAAAAAAAATTCACTCAATTCTGAAAAATGATGAAGATGCTCTATGTCCTACAGGAGCAAATATTTGGCCAAGATTTAGTTCCTTAAGTAAAAACAAATAAGCATGCAATTAGTATGCAAATTCAATTTCATTTTCCATATGGGATACAACCATATGCACACCAAAGTGTGAGCCCTGACCAGCAACCTCAGCATCACTAGGCACTTAGTGAACAAGCACATTCTCGGTTCTCAATCCTAGTATTCTGAATCTCTCTGAAAAGAGAGGGGCTAGTAATCTGAGTTTTAAAAAACCCTGGGGGTGATTGTGAGGTGTATTTAAGTTAGAAGGACCACTTGTATAGTTAAAAGGGACAGCATATATGCATGCACACACACTTACTAAATGCAACCACATCCCTCCAGATACATTGGCTGGTATCAAAATTGCAAAAAAAAAAAAAAAATCTGGTTATTCTTCTATTACAGATACATGAGAGGCCTAGGGTAGAAAGGAATTCCAGCTCTACAAAATATTCTACTTTTATACTATTTATACTATTTCAGTTGTGTTTCTATATACACCTTTGACAAAGAAAAAAAAGTACATTTTCAGGGCTGACCACTTGGTCTTGAGTAACCAAGACTATTTATCCTCCTCCCAGCATTCCTTGGTTCCTTCTACTTCCTGTCTAGGGTTGGGGGGCCTCATGAGTTTTCCACCTCCCATATTAGTGTGTATGTGTGAGTGTGTGTGTGTGTGTGTGTGTGTGTGTGTGTGTGTGTGTGTGTGCATTTGTGTGTGAGAGACAACAATCAAAGAAAAAGAGACCAAAGGCCATAATGTTGAGAGAAAGTGGGAGAGAACATGAGAGGTGCCCAAGTGAGAAAAGGGAAAGGAGAAAGTGATGGAATTACATTTAATTTCAAAAACTAAAAGTATAAAATAAATTTAAGAAATGCATTTCCAATGGCAGTCTTAAAGCTTAAGGCTGATAATATGTAAAGCTAATACTCAGAAGATATGTTTTTGTAAGTGCTCATGTTGAGATTAAGTTAAATTAGGCAAATAAAAGAGAAGGTGTTTTAAATAGTTTAAATAGGCAGGCCTTTCTTACAGTAAACACACTAAGTTTGAGACAAGGTAGCAGGTTCCAGGCATTGAATATATGCCACTGTTAGGAACTTGAAACGGAGTGAGTCACCTGCAGTGATGTTCTCTATCATACTAGTGCCTTCCTAAACAGTCCTGCATGTGACACTTTCAGAATGTCTATACAACATAGAAACTTAGACATAATATTTATCCAAGTGGTATCTACAGTTTAAATATATATATTCCATCCCCTTCCCATTGCACTTAACCTGGCAATAACCTCAGCTGATGCTCACCAAGATGAACTTGCAAGTATCTGAAAGAAAAGGGTGAAGTTATTTTTCCATTCCATAAGATTTTTTTAATTTGTATGAAATATTTTTTAAATGCTTGAAATAGAGTCTATAGTTATCTCCTTAGATCTTTTCCATTTCTAAACCACCCAGAACATAAACATATTCTTATCACATTACAAAAATATATTAAAGTTAGCCTCCATGACAGTATGACTTTCCTTTGGATGTGGTAACAAAAACAAGCTTCAGCTTTTAGATTGAAACAGGCAAATTTTTATATGAAGAAAAAAGTTTTAACTATTCAAGTCTTCATGATCTTTATGGGTTGCTTACAAAAGCTTTATGATGATATCTAAAATATATCTACACTTGCTTAGTATTTCTCCCTTCTTTAAGCAATTCACATCTAATAGAGTGTCTTGGAAGCTATGTGCTTGTATTTCT
This sequence comes from Peromyscus maniculatus bairdii, assembly GCF_049852395.1. NCBI lineage: Eukaryota > Metazoa > Chordata > Mammalia > Rodentia > Cricetidae > Peromyscus > Peromyscus maniculatus. The sequence goes on from NC_134857.1 coordinate 59,227,721, forward strand.
GACAATATCTTACAAAAAAAAGGACTACAGCTTCTATCTATGTGGCCAAATAAAATCTCTTTCTGATAATTCAGTCTGGAGCACTCAGCTAGCATGCTGGGAAGACACCTGGGAACCTGTAGAGAGATCCATGTGGTAAGAAACTGAGGTTTTCAGCAAATTTGGCAGAGAAGTGGAGCCTGACAGCAGCCAAGTGAGTGAGCATGGAGTTGGATCCTTACCTTCCTTGTCAGCAAGGGGTACAGCCCAGCGGTGGTTAGTACAGCAGGCCCCCCTTCTCTGCAGAGTGTATGTGCCTAAAACCCCAGGCAGTACTAAAGCCTCTGCTTCTGTGCTTCCAGTGAAAGAGACTACCATCAGTCAGACTGTCAGTGTATGTCTTCTACTTACAAATTTGATGACTTTCTGCTTTTACTAAGCAATTTTTGTTGGTAGTAGAAATCAGACTGAAGCAGGAAAGCGTAAGAGATCACTTAGCAACCCAGGGACTCTACTTGGTTTAGACTATTCATATGAACCTCTTTCAATAAAGCATGTGGCAGCCTGAAAGCCTTGCCTGCAGGTATTATGCACATGCATCCTTCTCTAACCAATGGGAACATAGAACCTACTAGCATCATAGACCTCTACCATCATGGAGCTGTGTGCACATCCTACTCCAAACAATGAATGGCCTTAATGACCTTAACAGCCATCAAATTTGGACAGTTTCTATTCAAAATATTCCCAGTACATCCTGTTCTGAGGGTTAGAGGGTTGATCCAGCCTGAACTGGTTCTGAATGCATACAAAATACGGCAAAACTGTGACTCCATATGAACTTTTAAGGAAAAATCCATGATATGCATTTGTATATTTGGGTATATATATGATTATGATCTGACACATTATGGGAAGGAACATTCACAGTGAGCAAAGATGAATGTAACCTATGCCTGTCAATCAAAATAGAGAATCAGCAAATTAAATCCCTAGCAACAAACTTCTCTGGAACCCCATAAGAAGAACTCCCCCAAACAATAATCAGAGCCTTGAGTATTTCCACTCATGTGTCCCACTGTCAGTCTTGACAGTACATTACTTTTTAACATGTATTATTGCTTCACTTTAAATAAAGTTTTCTCTCTACTTTGCAATCTACATGAACTTTAAGTTTATTCTTGAACAAAACAGAATTTGGAAGACTGAATACCACTCTGAGTTTCTGAAACCACACAAATAAGAATCTTAGATAAGGAGAAACTATTCTAATTGACTGAAAACTCAAGAAAGACTCAGCCAGAGCCATCTGACTATGGTGCTTTGGCATACAAGCCTCACAGAAATTATGAGGTGATAAATATTTGTTGTTTTAAACTGCAAAGATTTGTAGTAATTTGTTATCAAAAAACAAAGGATAGCTAATACAATTTCCAAACAACATCTCCAGTTAAATATTGTGACAGATGATATTGTCATATGATGGGATCTAGAATCAATCAGATGAATGAGCCTCTGGGCAACCTGTGAAAGATTATGGAGATTAGGCTAAATTAAGTGGGAAAACCCCACCTACTGCAGGCAGCCGCATTCCACAGGCTGGGGTGCTGAACTCAGTAAAAAGGAGAAAATGAGCTGCACACTCAATCACTCTCTGCTTCCTAACTATAGATGTTTATAAGACCAGCTTAGGGGAAGATACATAAAATGTCTTTATTCATCATTGTCATGATCATATATGTAGAAAAAGAACTCAAGAAATCTGAAAACATATACAGGAAATAATTACAAAGTTTAGCAAGACCTAAAAAGCCAACATTGTAAAAATTAATATTTCTATAAAAATTAATCAATAAATGTTATTTGAATGAAATTTCTGTGAAGCTACAATAAGTAACCACATATTAAAATTTTAAAGCTATTGCTATGTACAATATCATCAGAAGTTCTGAAATAATTGTGGATAAGTTTGACAAAGTATCTATATGATTCATCCACTGAAACATTGCTAAAAGAAATCTCGAATGTATAAAACAAAGAGACATATCATCTTCATAGGTCAAATCAATTATCAGAAAGATATTGCTCTTTCTAAATCAGTGTGTGAGTTCATACCAATCTCAATTATTATTCCTTCAAGTTTTTGATAGAAATTGACCATCTGACTATAAAATTTATATGTAAATTCATGAGACCTAGAAAGGCCAAAACATTCTTTATAAAAGAACAAAGTTGGAGGACTTATACTATTTGATGTCATAATATATCATAAAAGTACATCAATCAAGAAAGTGTGGTATTGGCATAAAGATAGGCATATAATTTAGTGCAACTAAATAAAGCCCAGAAAAAATTCCATATGTATATAGTCAATTGATTTCAACAAAAGTGCCAAGGCACTCAATGGAAAAGTGATTATCTTTTCAACAAATGGGACCATGGCATTGAATAACTTTATTTTTAAAAGAAGAAAATGATCTTGTGTCTTGCTAGGTATACAAAATACTTAAGTCCAGATTTCAGAGGTTTTTGTTTCATATTGCTTTATTTGGGCATTGAAACCTTACTGGTCTTTTGCTTGTATATTATGGTTTCATTTTTTGTATTTTAATGGGTTTTGGTTTTGTGTGTGTGTGTGTGTGTGTGTGTGTGTGTGTGTGTGTGTGTGTGCGTGTGTGTGTGTGTGTGTGTGTGTGTGTGCCTCATGCCTTTTCTTCATTATTTTTAAAATTCTAGTGTATTTGAGTTGGTTTTTTTTTGTTTTATTATTTTGTTTTATTTTATTTCCTATTTATTTATCTAAAAAGAAAGAGAAAGAAGATATGGAGTTGGGTAGGTGAAGGAGTGAGGAGGATCTGAGGAGATGTAATGGAAGGAAAACCATGATGAGACTAAATTATATGAAAAACATATTTTCAATAAAAAAAAAGTTAAAACATATATAAAAGAAGAAAATTGAAAGTGAACCAAACTAAAATATAGAGGCTATTATTAAAATTTTACAAGATATAATAGGATAAAAATCTTAGTAATTTTTCATTTAGAAATTATATTTTAGCCAGGCAGTGGTGCCACATGCCTTTAACCCCAGCACTCAGGAAGGCAGAGGCAGGTGGATCTCTGTGTCTTTGAGATCAGCCTGATCTATGGAGTAAATTCCAGGATAGCCAGGGCTACACATGAAACCCTGTCTTGAAAAACAAACAAACAATCAAAAGAAATATTTTAAATTTTACTCAAAAAGATATTAAAGAAAATAATAAAAGAATCAATTAATACCAAAACATTTGCTTTCCATATGATAGTATTAAGAAGATGAAAAGGCATGTCAGAGGTCAGGAGACAATCTTTGAAAACTGTGTCTCTAAAAACAGAGTTGTGTGTAGAATGCAGAAGTTCTTCAAATAAGAGTAAAGCAACAGATGCTTCTAGATAAGGTGACATCAGAGAGATGGCCCAACAGAGTCACCAGTGGCTCTGCTCACCACAGACACAGATCAGAGAGCAAAATGAACTGCTGTTTTCACCAGAGTGGCTGAGGAAGTACACTAGAGAGTACTACAAAGTTAGTCCCCTGGGGAGCCATGACAGGCCAGGTCGGAAGCACCAGAGAAGGGCAAGATGTGATCTTCTAGGTAAGTCCACAGGGAAGCTGGAGTTCTTATTGAGAAGACAGGCTGGAAACCCCCACAAGGTCTACCATGGCTGCTTTGGGTAGCTACACAGGAAGTCTCATGACCTCACAGATTCTGAATGTCTTGAAGTCTCTGTGCCAACACACTGCCTCAAGCAGCAGCCCATGTGCACACGCTGCACACTCCCTGACAGCTAAGCAGCTATGACTCATCGACACACTGAAAATAGATCCTCTAGTAGACTGCACCCCAACAAAGGGACTGCCATCACTCCATCATGCTCAAGTGAGTTGGGCATAAAGACCCTGAGTGTTCAAAGCCTTGACTAGGCAGAAAGGCCAAGATCCTAGCTTCTGAACCCTTCTGACACCCCAGGAAAACTTCCATAGTGAAGCAAACACATGGCCAGCTACCAGGCATGCCCTCTACTCCTCCAGGAGGCACAAAACCAGCCAGTACTGCAATACTACACTCCAGGAAGGCCACTTCACCAATAGCTGGCATGCAGTGCCAATGTGTATGTGAGCCTAACTGGTAGGCACACAGGAAGTAATCCTAGATCATGATGTGACACAGCTTGCAGAACCTATTCTTATCATGCAATAAAAAATAAATGTCTGTGGTGATATTTTATTTGTGCTGTAACAAATAAAGCTTGCCCGGAGATCAGAGGAAAAAGCCAGCCACTATATTAAAAATAGAGGCCAGACAGTCATAGCACATGCATAGAGGTCTGGAGGTCTGGACAGACAGACGGGAAGTGATGGAGCTGGGCGGAAAGAGGAAAGTGGTGTAGCTGGGTGGAGAGAGGAAGTAAGATGGCAGGACACACAAAGGTATATAGGTGTGAGTATACAGGAAGTAGATCTCTCTTGGACTAAGGATTTTCTACCAGTAAGAACGTGTGGCTGAGCTAGTGGAAACCCATGAACTGTGGGCCAGTAGCTGTGGAGCCCCCATGGGACTGGACTGGGCCCTCTGAATAGGTGAGACAGTTGTTTAGCTTGAACTGTTTAGGGGGCCCCCAGGCAGTGGGATCAGGATCCATCCCTGGTGCATGAGCCAGCTTTTTGGAGCCCAGTGACTAAGGTATGACACCTTGTGCAGCCTTGGTGCAGGGATAAGGGGCTTGGACCTGCCTCAACTGAATGTACCAGGCTCTGCTGACTCCCCATGAGAGACCTTGACTTGGAGGAGGTGGGAATGGGGGGTGGGTTGTGAGGAAGGGCTGGGGGAAGGAGGGAGGGAAGAGAGGGGATCTGTGGTTGGTATGTAAGATGAATAGAAAATTTCTTAATAATAATAATAATAATAATAATAATAATAATAAAAGAAAAAAAGAACTTGTGGCTGTGGCTTGTTCTATTCCTCTGATCTCTTAGCTTTCACCCCAATATCTGACTCCAGGTTTTTTATTAATAAGACCATTTAGCAATTTGTGTTACAAATGTCTAAAATATACAAGGAACTCAAAAAATTCCATAGCCCTCCCCTACACACACACAAGCAAATAATCTGATTTTTGTTTTGTTTGGTTTGATTTGGTTTGGCTTTTTGAGACAGGATTTTCTGTGTAAATTTTGGTGCCTGTCCTGGACCTCACTCTATAGACCAGGTTGGCCTCAAACTCACAGAGATCAGCCTGGCTCTGCCTCCCATGTGCTGGGATTAAAGGCATGTACCACTGCTACCCAACTAAATAATCTGATTTTTAAAATGGCTAAACTTTCTGAACAAACATTTCTTAAAATAAGACAGAAAAATGGCCAATAAGTATATAAAAAAGTCAATGTCATTAATCATCAGGGAAATACAAATCAAAACCACATGAGATATTCTGCCATGTCTGTTCCAATGACAATAATGAAATCATAAAAACAAGCTGCCTGGTAAAAGTCTGAAGAAAGAGAGTCTCTTGCACACAGCTATTAGAGACAGAACTTTAAAGACCCAATATGAAGAAAAATCTAGAGGTTCCTCAAGTTGGAGAAACAAGACCCAGCAATCCCACTTTGGGGTATATGTGGAAAGGAAAAGAAATAAAAGAGATACCTTCACCCCCATGCTTACTGTGGGGGTACTATTCAGGTAGGCAAAGTGTGGGAAAACAAAAATGTCTATCTGCAGACGGATAGGTAAATCAAAGGTGGTATGTATGCACACCATGATATTACTCAGCCAGAGAGATAATAAAAATCCTGCCATCCACAGCATACATAGATGCAACCAGAGGATATTAAGTAGAGTAAGCCAGATACAGAAAGATAAACACAGCATGATCACACTTACATGTGGAACTTTGAAAACGAGCATCAGACTCATAAAATTAGAGGGCAGAGCACTGATTACTAGAGGCTAGGAAAGAGAAATAGTAGGTGGTAGGGAAGTTTGGCTCATGGATGCTCAGATATCATTAGACCAAAGGAATAAGTTTCAGTGTTCAGTCCACAGTAGGGAGCCTAGCTTATCAATTTAGAATATACTCTATAAAGAACTATAAGAGAGAAGTTTGCATGTTTCAGGGAATGGAATTTCTATCTCCCCTCACATTTCACACATTGTATACTCAGATCCCACTATACCTGTATGCCATAAATATGGGCAATTGTCATGCATCAGCCTATCAGAAAATGATTAAACAAAATAATTTTGCCCAGGGCTAGTACAAGTAGCTGATGACAGGGTCATAATGACCCAGTGCCAGTGGGTCTATATCAATTTGTAGCGCCATTATGGAGAGCATCTCAAAGCAACCTTCACCTAGGTGAAGCTTTTTGTTCACAATCATTGGTAGGAAATAAAATTGCCTTTTAGTGCTGGATATTTTTCTTAATATTTGCATAAAATCTTGAACAAGGGTAAGAAGTAAGATCTTTAAGTTTTGCCATACATACAAACAGAGACACATACACACTCAGATACTTATGTAAAAACACACATGGATACACATGGGTACACATGTACACAAATACTCAAACACACACAGACACACACAGATGTGCAAACAGAGTCAGATACACATATACAGATGTACATAGTTATACACAAATACATAAACAGAGACAAACACAGATATGCACACATAGATGCAGAGAGGTACGTATAAACACCCATCTACATATGTACATATATACACAGGTACATGTGTAGATATACACATAGATACACAGATAAACAGAGATAAGAACACACACATATAAATGCACACACAGAGATATGTAAAAAATGTACACATGGAGACACACACAGATATATACACATAGACACACAGATGTATACACACAGAGACATGCATGTATACGTAGAGATATATAGGCACATAGATACACATAGTGACACAGATCCAGAGAGACAGATGCATAGAAACAAAGGTATTTTAGAAATAGCCAAAAGTAATTTTTACCACAATACTGTAGCACAAAAGTGATAAGGGGAACAGATAAAGGGAACATTAGCACCCCTGACCCACTCATGCCTGGAACAAATATGAAGACAATGAGTCACATCAGAGTCTGGAAGACATCATGAAGTATGGATGAAACTAAATAACAATGTAGAAATAAGGGTGAGAATCCCACATCACTGTCATTACTAAGACTCTCCTCTTTGTTTATGTTTTGGAATCAGGGCTTATAGGAAGGAGTACATGGAAGCTCCCAGTGGTTTGAATAAGAATGGCCACATAGGCTCATACATTGAATGATTAGTCACCAGGGAATGGAACTATTTGAAAGGATTAGAAGGATTAAGAGGTGTGGCCTTGGAGGAAGTATATCCCTGGGGATGGGCTTCAAAGTTTCAAAAGTGTATGCCAAGCCCAGTCTCTCTCTCTCTCTCTCTCTCTCTCTCTCTCTCTCTCTCTCTCTCTCTCTCTCTCTCTCTGCCTGAGGATCAAGATGTAATTCTTAGCTACTGCTCCAGTGTCTTCCTGCATGTCGTCATGCTTCCTACCATGATGATAATGCACTAAACCTCTAAAATTGTAAGCAAGCCCCAAGTTAAATTCTTTCTCTTAAAATAGTTGCCATGGTCATGGTGTCTCTTCACAGCAACAGAACAGTGACTAAGATGGAAGTCATGGAAAATTCAGATTTAAATATCTCAGTATTTAAAATCACTTCATGTAATTTTATGTAAACATTTATATTTTTATTGATTATTTGGAATCTCACATCATGCACCCTAATTTTACTCAACTCCCAGTTTTCCCAAGTCCCACCCCCTGCCCCTTTGACACCCCTCCTTAAAAAAAAAATAAGTCCATTTTGTGTGGTCCATATATTCACTAGAGTATGGTAAAATTCCTACTGTCCAACCCCGTAGGGGAGGACGAATCTTTCTCTGCCTGCATCCATGCCAAAAGCCATCAGCCCAGGAGAGCAGTGTGGTGGCCGGCAGAAGCTCTCCTGTGTCCATGCACCTGCTTGCATCTTAGTGTTGCAGGCCAGTGAGAGGCAGGGTCAGCTCTCTTGAGAGGGGCAGGGCCAGTTCTTCTACACTCAAAGACATTGACATGTCTTCAGGCGGCAGCCCAGACCACAGACATCACTTGGGCTCCAGTGGTAACATGGACGCAGACATCAACATTAGGACCCCTGACCCACTCATGCCCTCAGTGGATATGTGGAACACAAGCCTCAACATGGTCTCTGGTGATTACATATGCCACTCACATCATCTTGGCTTGCTTGGGTGGCTTCTGGTCACTGGGTAGCTGCAGGATCCTGGGCAACTCTTGCTTTGGTGGCTTCCAGCTATTCAATGGCCAATTTCATGTAAAGTTTTCAAATTTAAAGCTGTAAGATCAAGCTTAGTAATAGTTGTCTAGGTCCACTCCTGATTGATTAGAACCTGTTAAACAGGCCACTCTTAAGTACGCTGATTGATGTCTGTTTTCCAGTCATTGTTAGCTAAAACACAGTTTGGAAAGGAAGAAGCTGGTCTTCGGCAAGCGTATCGGTTACTTTTTTACTGCTATGGTAGGACAGTATGACAAAGGTAACATATAAAAGAAAGAGTTTATTGGGAGCTTACGGTTTCAAGGGGTGTGAGTCCATGACCATACTGTTGAGGAGCACTGCAGCAGACAGACAGGCATGGTGCCGGAGCAGTAGCTGAGAGCTCATCTTGAGTCACAAGTGCTAGACAGAGAGAACAACCTGGGAATAACACAGGCATTTGAAACTTCAAAGCCTGCCCCCAGTGACACACCTCCTCCAACAAGACCACACTTTCTAATCCTTCCCAAATAGTTCTACCCACTGGGGGCCAAGTATTCAATCATACAAGCCCGTGGAAGCCATAGACATTCAAACCACTGAAGCCAGATAGAGCGAATCTCTCCCAGGACAGGGAAAAGGGATGTTAGTGAATAGCCATACCTGTAGTCCAAAGTATTTGACTTCTCTGAGCATCTCATTAAGCCATATCAGTCCTGCCCATCCTGTTTCTGTCACTGCATCATTCTGAGCAGTATACAGGTCAGATAAACGAAGCCTTTCTCAGATAATCCTATCAGGATATAAATATGACCCAAGTAACGTCTCAAAAAGGGTGGCCCCCTCATCTTCCCTTGCTACAGTGGAAAGAAATATAACTCCAAGTCTAGAATTAGAAGTCACCAAAGGTAAGTGTCACAAAGGAAGCCACCAATTCCTGAGTTTACATTGCTCACCCCTGCACTGCATCCATATCACACACACACACACACACACACACACACACACACGCACGCACGCACGCACACGCACACGCACACGCACATGCACACGCACACTGCACTCACATTCTAACGCCTTTATCACTTAGCAATTAGGCATTATTTCAAATGAACTCCTCCATTTAATGAAAATAGCTCAATTTGTTGCTCATTTCATGAAATACTAACCATTCCCAGGTATCCATGTGTGCCAGTTGGCACATTTCCAAATGCCTTACGTGAATTACCTCATCTAAGCTTCATGAAACCCTTCTACAGAGGAGGCTCAATTATCATCAATTAGCTACCTCCACTTTGCAGAGGTGAAAACAAAGCTCACAGAAATAAAAATGCCTCCTTGCAATCAGACAAGCTAAACAACACAACTTCCTCTGTTGAAAACCTGCCACAACCCGAGTCTAATAACTAGATAAGCCTCTTTCTGAAGCAACCAGTGAGAGCAACTGAAGTATTGGAAAAATTCCAAATAGGGTAAGTATTCTTCAGTGTGTCAGTTGTTTTGACACCAAAACACAAAGGTATAAAGGAATGTTCCCGGACTGTCTTGTCATATCAAGTCTGAGTCCATGAACAGTGAACATCTCTCACCCTCATACACACTGCAGCTCCCCTAGAGAATGTTCTCTCTTGAGCGCTGAAGAGTCAGGTCAACACTCAGAAAGCATCTGAGCTATCTGAAGGCTGTTGCGGTGGCCATGGCAACCCTAACCTTCCAACTGTGTCACACCTGCTTTCCATCACAAGAACAGTTCCTGTTAGCTAAGGAGCTATACATTTCTGCAAACAGTGATTTCAGCAAAATGGTTCAGCCCTGCACTGTAACCCAGCTTTTCAGACAGTCGACATTTAGCCATTTCATTACTGTTCCTCAGGAATGAAAGGAGAGAGAGGCGCTATTGAAATGACCCACATGAGATTTGACATGACTTCAGATGATTGTAGCAAGTAAAGCAAATGCTATGTAAATATGATCCTGTTTCTTGGTTCATCTGGTTTATTTATCACATCAAGAAATTCATATTAAATCAAAGGGAAATTAAAGTCTGTCATGACAGGTATGGTGACATGTGACTGTAATCCTAGCAGTCAGGAAAGAAAGGGGGGGGGAATATGAGTTTGATGTTGGTTTGGGCAATATAAGAAGACTCAATAAAAAATTATTTAATTAAATTTTCAAAAATAAAGTATGTTGCCATTAATAAAAAATGAAATTATTTTTCTAATTTGGTGACAATTTTAAAAACCACACATATACATACACACTCTTATTTTGTTTTCAAACCAGATTGGGGCATACACTACTTTATAAAGATTTGAAATTTGGAATTATTCACTAGACTTTCCTAAACTGTAATAACTTAAAGTTATTAGTTATTTGGTGTTATTAATCTCTCACCACTGACCTATTTTTTTTCTTTACTATATAAAATGTAAGGTGAATAAACATTGGCACATACATTAATGAGTAAGTGCTCCAACATCTCGTGTGTAATGCAATGCTTCTCTGCTTTTGTATCACTCACATTATCCTGTTTGGCTGTGGGCTCTCCAAGGGTATGGAGATGATATAGAGGGGTCACGTGGCTGGGAAGTCATCATGCTGCAAAGAAGAGCAGGGACTGGAAACCGGAAAGCAGTTATGAGGATAGAATGGGATCTGAGAGCGGCCTGCACTAAAAAGAATGAGGGGACAAGAGAACTGGAGTACACCTTAACCAAAAGCACACCTCACATAATGGGTCACATTATGGTGATCCATGAAGCTGAGCAATTAACAAGTCCCCTGGCCTATGAGTCCTACTTCTCAGGATATGAACTTGCTGAGTCACTACCCCACCCCGACCTGTGAGCTCTGATTCCCTTCCATGTAATAAGGAAACAATAATGGGACCAAGCTCGTGAGAGTCTGTAGGGTAACTGTGCTGGCACATGAGAGGGCTCCAGGGCACTCTTGGGACTACATACATGCTGTTACTGTGGCTGCTGCTTTTAAAGAATGATCATGATGGGAAGACGTGCGGAGATGACTGGCCACACTAGTGGAAGCCCATGACTGTAGACTAGTGGCTATGGAGCCCCCGTGGGACTGGACTAGGCCCTCTGGATACGGAAGATAGTTGTTTGGCTCGAACTGTTTGGGGGGCACCCAGGCAGAGGGATCAGGATCCGTCCCTGGTATATGGGCAGGCTTTTGGGAATCCAGTGCCTGTGGTGTGATGCCTTGCGCAGCCTTGGTTCAGTGGGAAGGGGCTTGGTAGGCTCAGTATTCTGGGCTCTGCTGACTCCCCATGGGACACCTTGATTTGGGGGATGTGGGGATGTGGGATGGCTTGGGAGAGAGGGTTGGAGGGTGGGAGGAGGTGGGATCTGTGGGTGGTATGTAGAGTGAATAGAAAATTCCTTAATAAAGAAAAATTAAAAAAGAATGAATGGGAGGGCTTCAAACATTCAAACACAGAGGCTTTGTGATCAGAGACTGTGTCATCCATCTCATCCATCTCTCCAATAGCTTTGAGCTGTGCACATAACAACCCTTTCAGTGTGCACATAGAACTCTTTCCCAGACCATATTGCACTCTGGTTCTTTCGAGCCCTTTTCTTAGATAAGACCGTGCCTGGTCTGCTGATCATCGCTTAGCAAAGCATCATATTGATCCCAGTTGCTACCAAGGGTTCATCTAGGCCATTTTATTAAAAAGCCCACCAAACTTAAAGAACAAGTTGAGTTTCCCCTTCACCGCCATGCATATACTATTAACAATTTCTAAACAATTACTAGAGAGTCTATCCATTCACAACAAATGCACCACAGTTCTGACCATACTGAGTCTAGTTCAGTCTCTCTCCTATATGGTCATTCTCAACCTCAATTTCCATAATCTGAATCCTTTCTTTTGCCTATTTAGCTGTCAAGGTAACTTGTCTTTGACACTTACCAAGGCAAAACCAACACTATCTTGGAAGTCTCTGCCTGGAGTGAAGGAGGAGAGGAAAGGGAAGGTAACATTACTCCCCAGAACTGTTTTCTCTTCAACCCTCTCCCTCAAGTGAAAGTGATGTCACCAAGAGTCATCGTAGTTGAGAATATTTCATCAAATATCACATAGGAAGGATTTTAAACTGAGAAAGCATCGTGGGGGACAGACAGAATTAGGGCACTGGGCACTAATATGGGCAGAGGTGGTGGCCTGGGAGATGGGGAGATGACTGGGAAGGGGGCTGAAGCAGTGGTGCTTTCCCAATTTCACCCACAGATAGGGGCTACATGTTCAAGCTGGCAGGAAACTGAACCTTTCTTCTCTGCTTAGTAGGCCCAGTTCATCCTAGACTGGCTTGTGAGGCTTGTGTATCTCCAGACACTGCCTTCCAGGGCCCTCAACACGGTTCCTACCAAAGCCTCCCCACTGTGAAGCACTCCATTGTGTAGATTCAATGGTTCTTAACAACGGGCAGGAAATACATCACGAAGGCAAAAGTGAGAAAACTGTCCAAGAGCTAGAAGCAGCAGCATGGGAATCATTGACAGCAACAGTATCTAAAATGGTGGACCAGAAGGTTCTGGGAGGGGCTGTTTTTGTTCTTAGAACTCTTTGCTGTCTAAGATCATTTCTGGAAGAAAGGCTGTAAGTTGTGCTCTGTGTGTGAGGGAGAGGACACATTCTAACTAAATGTTCTTACAAGGAAGTCTTGCTGTAACAGCTTTGTCTGCCTTTGAAGTAACCAGACCTATTCCTGTGACATTTGTAAGGGGATAACTCTTGTGTGACACAGTTCTGGCATTGGAATGTTGAACAAGCCCAGGTGCAAAGCATCTTGCTTGGATGCTCAAATCTGATGTGATAGGTGCAGTGGCCGCTCCTCTCAGCTTTTGTGGAGCTTTCTTCCATCAGAGCCCCATGACAAAGTGGGAGTCCTGTGGGAAGCCTTCCATCTCAGCCATTCGCATGCCCAGTGACAAATTTCTGAACACAAGAGCACTCTTGAGAGTGGTCCTGCCTTTGGGTCCTCACTGGATTCTTTATTTCTTTCAGTTTCCCATGTGGCTGGTGTCACTCTGTCCTGGGTGGCGATATGGGGGGGACTAGTCCTTGATAGCACAGCCCTAAATGACACTGAAAAAGTAGCCAAACACAGAGAAATAACATCAGGGTGTGGGTTTCAGAAATATAACTCCAGCAATTAAGTGATGAGAATCTACATGAGTCCACGAAGTATAACTTTCTGATTTGCAGCCATGCTAGCAACCAGAAGTATCATCCCTCCTCCACAACCATCCCCCCAAAATGAATGGAGCTTCTTGTCTCCTGTTATCAGGCTTGTTTAATAGGTTAGTTAGTCTGTATGGTTCATATAAGCAACTTTCACTGGTGTTTAGATGAGCATGTTACCATTTTAGAATGTTCCAGTAATATGGCCCTTTGGACCTCTTTTTCTTCTGGGGAGTTTATTTTAATGTCCCTTCCAAATAAGTACATTACATTTTCAGATGTCACATTTGAGTAATTTAAATGGTTAGGAAAAGTGAAAACTAAGATTCGTGTTATGATAATTTAAGTAGTTGATCTATTTTTAATTTATTAAGTAAAACTTAACTAACTCATTCTACTGCATATTTGGAAAGTACAGAATATTTTAGGTTATGCCATACATGACATAGAGGTTTAGGTGTGTAGCCTAGAGAAAGGTCAAGGTCACAGGAAATTTTGGGTTTGATGGACACTGTTTTTGTTTGTTGCTGTTTAGTTGATCAGTTGGTTGGTTGGTTTGGGGGAGTTGTTTTATGTTTGTTGATTGGTTTGTTTGTTTGTTACTGTTTTCAAATTCTTAGGATGATATAGTTGTGACCAGACAGGGGACAACATCTGAGACTGTGGAAATACTACATGTGGTCACACTGCTTTCATGAGTGTCTATGAGTGGAATAGGTGACCCTGTTCTGCCTCTCTGTAGTCTGGTCACCATGGTCATTCATTATTAGAACAATCTAGAATGAAAATCACACTGAGAATCCCTGGTGGAACCATGTACGTGTGAGTTTTACTTTTGAATTTTCTGAAACAAAATACCATTGCTACTATTCCCAAGATAAAGCACGTCAAGGATGAAATTTATTGCTCATTTCAAAACCATAAACAACATGTCCATAGTTGCTAAGCTTGGCACAGATTTATTGAATGTCTACTTGAATACATGCATGCTTTGCTCATATCCTTGAGTTTGAAGGCTTTGTCAGAAATGCCCATTTGTGGCTTATTGGAGTTTAGGAAAATGCTTCACTGAGAAGTCTAACACAGAAGCAGAATTTTCTCTCTCCTGCACACACTAGTACTTAGTTTTCTTGTGATACTCGTAAGATATTTGGCACACAATTAGCCATCAACAAATAGAAGTCTGTGTGATCATTTGAATGGTTTCTATTTTTGATAAATATTTAATACAATGATGTAGAAATTACTGTTTTAGTCGTCTCAATATGCACAGAGCCCTTATTTCTGAAGAGATGAAAAGCGCCATTGTGGGCTAGTGAGATGGGTCAGCAGGTCAAAGCGTTTGCGGCCCAGCCTAATGACCTACATTCACATGGCAGAAGGAGAGAATGGGCTCTTGTGAGCCATCCTCTGGTGGTGGCTTGTTCACTGTAGCTTGATTTTACACCACACTTGCACACAAAATAGTGAACAACAATGCAATTTTTAAAACGTTCCTTCATGACAAACCAAGTAAAGAAAGGAAGAAATCCTAGAGTACTGGGTCTATGAAAGTAAAGGAGGAGTCTGTCAGGGAAGATGAGCAAGCAGGCACATAGGGGGACAGCCTTCAAACACAAGCTGACACCTTTATGGTGTCATCACAGAGGACTCTGTACCAGAAAGACATTTCTTTCATCATTTGATATCACATATTCTCAACGTATACTAACACAGTGCGCTCTGCAAACTTCTGTGCTGCCACCAGGGACCATGTTGATATCTGTGATCCCTGCTGCCACTGGGGAACAGGTTGATGTTTGTGATCGGAGCTACTGCTGGAAACCATGTTGATGTCCATAATCAGTGCTGCTATCAGAAACCACATGGAAGCCCATGATCAATGCTGCTGCTGCCACCTGCTATGGGGAGGGAAGCTTCTTTTGCAGTGAGTGGCGTCAATTACTGCAGAGTCCTAACTGAGAGTGAAAGACATTGAATGCTTCTGTGTTCAGCTTCCCCTGCCCCCCCCCCAAAAAAAAAGAAAGAAAAACAAAGAGTCCAGAGAGGAAACTACGGAAGAGCGTCCTTTAAAGTTGTGATAGGGATGCTGAAGTGTAGCTCTTCACAATTGATGACTTCTGATAGGGGAATTGGGGAAGGACACAGTTTTCTGTAAGGAGCTGGCCACTGGGAGTTTGCATATTCTCCAATAAGTATATGGGCAACACAAATTGGACTTGGTGTTCGCTTGGGATGTTTTCCCCTTTTATTCTATTTTTTTGGGGGGGGCGGAGGTGCAAGGATAAGAAGGTAAACCTGGGAGAAATGGAAAGTGAGTGTGATCAAGGTGCATTATATGAAATTCCAAAATAATTAATTAAAATACCATGATGGGCAGGGGAGGGGGGAATGCATATTGGAAAGAGAAAAAAAATGTCCTCCTGGGCCTGGCACTCTAAGCTTCTTGTTTGTTAGTTTTAAAGTAGAATCCAGGATGCTCTGTGAGTTTTAATAAGAACCAAGAGTGACAGATGTGTTTAGCTATTGACCCCATGATCACAGAAATTATTTTCAGAACTAGGACACTCCAGTGACAGAAGCAGATTGATACGAACACTGATCTAGGATAACGGTTTGTCTCAGTCAAACCCTGACATAAAGTCACCAGCAGTCAATGATCACGCCTGAGGAACACTGCTAGGAAAAATTAAATATCAGCTATAGTGAGTCAGACTGTTCACATTTGAGCTGATTGCCATGTGAAACAGTTTGTTAAACGTGAAATTTTAGATCTCAAGAAAAATAGCTGATGCAAGTTTTATGTGTTTTCCTCAGATGCAAGATGTCCTGCCTTGCTCCCAAAGATCCCTGCTACCTGGATAGGCTTATTCTGCCAAATATTGTATTAGTTTTCACAATTCATTTTCATTTGTCATTATTCATCCCTCCATTGCCTCCAATTCCTCTCCTTCCTCACTCCCTTATAAACAACAATCAACTCAGAACAATGAAAAGTCCTATACATGGAGCCTCCCCTTCAGGAATGGACAATAGGCAGGGAAGCTTAGGTTGTTGATTGACATGACAGAAGTACATATCTGAAGGCCATTTGACTTGTGACGGGTGGACTCAAGTAGTGACTCCCTGAAATTTATGTGAATCCTTATGTTTATTTAAAAAAAAAGATGAAAGTTTTAGATATATTACCATTACCATTGTCTGTAGACTGTGTCAGAATCCACATTGGAGAAAAAGCAGGTAACAGGAGTCTATAAAACAGACTCATGCCTTTGAGTCATAGCAAAAGCCATGGCTTTGCGTTAAAAAGCATGAACATTGTTTTGTTTTGCTTTTTTATACAGAGGGCTGGATATAGAGGTGTTTTTAGCATGATAAGAAGCATCTTTGAGTCTATATTTAGAAAACAATCAAAGCAAGTTTAAAATCTTGAGCTTGTGGCTGATAATAGTAGTCAGTGCTTTATCAGCTTATCAGAGCTCCATTGATTAATGTTAAAACTCAGAACCTTTGAAATCTTAGTATATCAATAGCATCGAGAGGAGAAGGATTCTGAAATATTTTTTTTATTTTAAATCATTTTAGAGCCTTGGCCCAGGCAGAGTAGGACAGTCAACTCAACAGTGTCCACAGTTTGTGTAAGGCTCTGTTATCAGGAAAGGAATAAGGCAGTTTCATCCAGTGGTTAGTGTCACCAAAATCCAGGTCTGTGCCCCAACTGTCTTCTTTGGAGACCTTAGGTTCACCACTGGGATCTGGCATTTCTATCATAGGAAACTTTTTCATTAAACATTTTAAATTCCATAATTCAGCAGATCTCTGAAAAGTTTCGAGGGCCATCTACTAAGCATACATAATTTTAAATAAATTTTATTTGACTTTAATGATTTGCCTTTGGCTTAACCTTAAAACCATATACAGGAGGCTAAATAAGGCTTATTACTATAAAAAAAATACATTTGTACTTAGCTACAAGAATATAACTACAAGTATAATTCTGAACATATTAAAGAATTTGATCATTTATAAGATAACTGAAAATTAACCTTCATATTTTAATTATCTTTAACAGTTTACAACAAGTTAGCAGTTTTCTTTTTATAAGATTTGGGTTTTAAAACTTATCCCTGTTTAGACTTTTCAAAATTATAATTTTGAATTGAAGTTTTTTAGTATCAAAATAAAAATTTAAGTCATAAATGCAGTACATATGGAGACTGGCAAATTTATTTTCTTGGCCTTTCATAGTACATTATTATAAAATATCATAGTTTCTTGTATGACTCTGTTTATCAAAATAGCTAAAGTTTAACAAAGAGAGTAAGGACAAAGAGGTGGGACATATGTTTTTTAAGTCAGTTTCAGTTATCCTGAATAGACCTTAGATAAGGAGAGACATTTTATAGGTTCCTTGACAGATTGTTAAGGTTATTGTCTTGTTGCATCATAACATAGGAATACCCTAGTTTCTGGTGTTTTGTATTTGGTACAAATTACAACAATGTAAACAATTAATGCTCAATATCTGAATCTCAGTTGTGATTCTCTGGGTTCCTCTAAGGGGTCTATGTCATCTCTCCAGCTTTGCCCTCTGTAATATATATATATATCCTGTCTGCTAGGCTTCCATTGTCTCCATTTCATTATGGCTGCTGTTCATAGTTGTCAGCTGTCATATGGCACTGGTATTTCTGAAATTGCTGGGGTCCCTTATTACAACTGGGCTGCATTTTCATCAATAGTCTTTCCTGGGCTCACTTCTGAAATTTTAGTCCTGCCATGTAGTGCCAAGGCTTAGCTACTCTTCCATAAAGATGACTCTTGCATTTCAAAGTTTGACTGCCAGCATGAGGTTCATTTTTTGATATAAATGCATATATGTACAGCTTTAATATTTTATTAAAAAGTATTGTTTAATCTGGATGGGGGTCAGTTCTCCTGCTCTCACGCCCTTGGGTCTAGCTCACGCACATTCAGAGGACCAGAGTCAGCTCTCCTGTTCTGCCCGCTGAGGTGCAGAGCCTGCTCTCCAGATTGCTGCATTTGGTAAGAGGCAGGAGACTAGCTATGCAGGTCACTTAGATCAGCATGGACCTAACAGCAGCATGGCCCTCAAACCCCCACATAGCCTCAGGCATAGGCTGGGATCCTGGGCATCTACATTGCCTTCAGTGGCTACAGGAGTCTTGGACATCAGCACAGATCCTGTCTGCGGCAGAGCCAAGGACCCAGATGTGGTTGCAGCTACAGCTCAAGCCCATACAATGCCCTGGCCCCAAGTGGCAGCACATAATTACTCAGGTTTGTATGGGCCCAGCAGCAACACAGCCCTCAGGCACCGAGAAGGCCACAGATGGAGACCCAGATCCTGGGCATCAGTGTGGCCTTTGGTGGCAAAATGGGCCACAGACATCAGCACAGATGCAGACTGCAGTAGGACCATGGACTCAGACATGGTCTTTGGTAACAGTGCAAGCCCGGATGGCATTGTGGCCCTACTTGGAATTGCAGATCTCCCAGACAGGCAAGGCCCAAGTGGTGGTATGGCCTCCAAATGCCGACATGTCCCCATGTGGTAGCCCAGACCCCAGATATCCACTTAGCCTTTGATAGTAACAGCAGCCACAAACATTGGCACAGATCTGCAGCCAAAGTTTGGGACTAGACAACATCATGGCCCTGGGCAGCAGCAAGGGCCACTCAAGTCTGTATGGCCCTGGTGGCAGCTTGACCCTTTGAGACCAACACAGCCTCGGATGTCAGCCCAGATTGCAAGCCTCTGCACTGTTACAAGAGAATTATCCGTACAGTCATTCCATTGTGCCAATAAAGTAACCTTGATTCTAGGATGGAGTCAGCGATTAGCTGACTGGGATTGGCCGTAAAGTTCTTGGAGGACTTTGCAGGTTGGTTAGCAAGAACAGGAAGAGACTCTGGAGAAGATTGGGGAAATTTCTGGGGCTGGAGGTTCTGGAAAATGTGGAGAGAGAGTCAGCCAATTTTTCTGCTTTCCTTGGATTCGTCAGGTCTGTATCTCAATTTCTGACTCCCAAGTTTTTATTATACTAGAAAAAATTAAGTAATAATTTCATCTGAAAGCTACATCTGGAGCCCACTGTCAGGCAACATAGATCCATATAAAACCTGGAAAAGCTTTAGAAAAAAAGATTCCAAACACACAAAAATGGAGTCAAACTCTCTTTTCTCAGTCCGGCTCGATGCCAGTGGCAAACAGAGGTAAGGCTCCTTTAAGAGGGGCTTCCTGGCCTGGTGCAATGACTAACGGGAGCTTAGCTCTTTTAAGAGGACCTGCTACCAAACACTCAAGTGGGGTTCATGAGCAGTGGGCGGCATGCTACTCCGTGACAGCATGGACCCAACAACTTCCCTGGGCTGGGGTGGTAAACATGGCTCCCGCAGATACCTCCGACATGAAGCTAGGCTCTCAGGGAACCAAATGGAGCGGAGCCAGCCACCAATACCAGGCGCCAATGCATGAGCTACGCTGAGCCATGCCATCGACTAGCATAGCAGTTTAAGATTCATCTCATGTGATCAAAAAACAATACAGATGCTCAGTAAAGACAGATCCAGATTGGAAAAAAAAAAAAAAACTCAAACCGGGTTATAGTGTGTTTAAAAATATTCATAGGAGAAAGGATATGTACAGTCACAGATTTAAAACTAGTTTTAAAATAATAAAGTCCTTTAAAAAGGGAGAAAGCAATAAAGAAGGCACATAAAGATGGGAAATACTCAGAGAGTCTTCATCCTGTATGTTATGTGTTGTCTTTAGATTTTCTGATTGCTAAATAAGGAATAACAGCTGCTAAGACACATTGGATTATGAGAATTACTGGATTAAACCAACCTATATATTTTTAAAATGTCTTGACTTCAAAATGGAAGAAGTTGTGCTTTTATTTCTAGAGGAAATGAGAGGCTGTGGATTCGTTCCAGGTTGATATGAATCAGATTTTATCAGGGAAGAACCCTCCAAAAATCCTGGCTACAGACACAAAGAAATAAACCTAGAAAAACTACAAAACACATAATGTGTATTTTACCTGCTCAGACATAAAACAAAAAAAAATCACCTTTGGCTAACTTGTGTACAACAAACAGTCTACACTTGTATTAATATAAACATGTATGTTGCCTTTAAAAGTTTATGTACTTTCAGAACAAGGAGACCAGACAATGAAAATGGAAGGCCCAGGTGATCCAGCATCTCAAAATTCCTCTGTTACAGTCTCCTAAGAATTCTGCATCCAAAACAGGTTCAAGGCTGCTCGCTGAGATGGTCTAGCCTCACAAACTACTCCAGTCAAGACTTAACAATTATCCTGATTTTTCTCAAGGTTCTCCGGAAGATACTGATATCCACAGACAACAGGAAGTAGTCTAGAGAATGATGCCCAAATTCCCAAGAGATGTGGTATGAGTGGGTTTTGGTTATTCAATGGATTATAAGTGGCATTTAATGTGTTTAATAACCTAAGGCTTTTCATGACAGTGAGACATGTCTGCTCCTGACAGGACCAATTTATTTCAAAAGAGGATGATGGGCATCAAAGAAACTCCATATGGAGTTTGCTTTCTTTATGGCAAAAGCTAGCCATATGGACCAAGAAACTGCCTTGCCTCAATTGCTGACAGTTACTGGATCAACAGGACACACACACACAAAAAAGGCAACTACCAAACTTTGCCAAGGCAAAGTAGGACAGTCCTTCAAAATTCTCTGCTTCTCAAAAATGTCTGTCAGATATACTAGGCTTATAGGCCAAAGATGGATGCCCCAACACTACAGAAGAACTTTGGGTGACTGTCCATCCAAGCAGCCAGATGTCTCTGTCATTTCATAGTTTTGGAAGTTACTTTCTCTGCACTTCCTGTTTACTCAGGTAATATATCCTTCTCGGGTCTCTGATGGAGTTGAAGACTAGATAGTTATAGTTCTGGTTTCCCTCAGTCACAAATAAATAAGGAGGACTTTGCAGGGTGGCTAGAGAGGGCAGAAAGAGCCTTTGAAGTGGGGGAGAATTTTCGGTGGTGGAGGTTCCAGAGAAGGTGGAAAGAGGGTTGGCCAGTTGCTCTGCTTTCCTTGGATTCTTCAGGTCCTTATCTCAATTTATGACTCCCAGGATTTTATTATACTAGAAAAAATTAAATAATCATTTCATCTGGTAGCTATACTGCATAGCCCTTGGTGACAACAGGAGCCATGGATATCAACTCAGAGCCCAGTCACAGCACCAGACATGGCCCCCAGAAACAATCTGGGCTGCATATCACCATGATCCTGGGTAGTGACACAGGTATCCTGGATCGGCATGGTCCCTGTGGCAGCACATCCCTTGAACATCAACTTGGTCATGGGTAGTGGCCCAGACTCTAGGAGTCCACGGGGTCCTCAGTACTAATAGGAGCTACAGACATCAACACACTCTCACAGCTGCATCAGGGCAGATATCCCAGATAGGTATGCAGCATCCCAGACCCAGACATCAATATGACCCTGGGTGGCAATCAGGACATCTCAGCCTGTTCCTCCCCACACTGGCCTCTTCAGATCTGCCTCTATGAATCATTCTGCCTCTCTTGCTCTCCCATTTCACCATCTGGTACTTACGCATCATAACAGTACCCAACTGCCTGGTGCCAGAGGCACCGAGTAGACTCATGGTGAGATTCTTCCTGCCCCAGGTCTTGAGACCTGGGTTGGATCTGTGCTTGTTCTCCAGAGTCTGACATGCCTAGAAAACCTTATTATTATTTTTTAGATGTCTGTTTTCTAAAGAGGAAGATAAAGAAGAGGGATTCAGATGGGAGAGGAAGTGGAAAGGATCTGGGAGGAACTGGAGGAGATACTGTAATCAGAACATACTGTATGAAATAAAAAAAAGTTATTTTCATTAAAATAAAAATAGGAGAAAAAAATTACAGATTTGTAGAAATCTTTCTACTTGTATGTTAATATGTTGAATTAATCTACTTTATACAAGACAAGTGGCGTCCTGCTGGAAAATTTAGAGTTGATTAAAAACAATGTTTTCCACATGGTCTCCAGTGTCAGCACTTACCATGGACATCAACACAGATTCAGGTGGCAGCACAGGCCACAGATAGCCACATGGCGTTTGGTGGTAACACAGCCCAGGAAGATCAACACAGCCCCCAGCTAAAATAGGACCACAGACATCAACATGACTTCAGATGGCAGCATAGGAGACCCACATCAACATGTCCCCCAGCAGCAGTGTTCTGGGTGGTCACCAGAAACCAAGGGGAAGTCTGTAATCCATGTTTCCACTAACTGTAGAACAGCAAGGAAGCTGCTTTTGCTGTGGTACTGATGACTGCAGACTCACAATTGATAAATAGGGACATAGAAAGCCTCTGTGACAACCTGTAACCCCATTCTACCCCACCCCCCCAAAAAAGAAAAGTAACAGCCTAGACAGAAAACCATTGTAGGGAACTCTTTAAAATTGTGATAAGGATGCTAAAGTGTAGATGTCCATAACTGATGGCTTCTGTCACGGGTATGGGTGAGGAAGGACTCAGTTTTCTTTAGAGGAATGGCTGTAGCTTGAGTTTTCTCTCCGGGTCCTGCCAAGCCCCGGCAGTCCCTGAGCCCACTTATAAAATAAACATACAGATGCTTATATTACTTAAACTGCTTGGCCACTAGCTCAGGCCTATCATTGTCTAGCTCTTACTCTTATATTTAGCCCATTTCTACTAATCTATACTTTGCCACGTGGCTCGTGGCTTACTGGTACCTTACATCTTCCTTGTCCTGGCGGCGGCTCCAGCAGTCTCTCTCTCTACCTTCCTGTTCCCTCAATTCTCTTCTCTATTAGTCCCGTCTATACTTCCTGTCTGGCTACTGGCCAATCAGTGTTTATTTATACAGAGCGATATCCACAGCAAATGGCCATATGGAGTTTGACCATGCTCCAGTGAATGTATGAGTAACACAAATTGAACACGGTTGTTTCTTCTTCTTCCTCTTCTTCTTCTCCTCCCCCTCTTCCTCCTTCACCTCCTTTTGCTTCTGTTTCTGCTTATTCTTTGTCTTTTTTTGGGAGGGGAGTCACAAGGATGGGGTGGACCTGGGAAGACTGGGCAGTGAGTGTGATTGGGGTTCATGATGTGAAATCCACAAATAACCAATAAAAAGATTTTTTAAAGTGTTAACTAGAGTTGATCAATTGCTTATTACACAAAAAAAGCAGAATTATGGATCACCTTTACAACACTGTTGAATTAACAAAACAAGATAATATAACAAGACTCCTGTCTGTAGATATTTATAGCCTGAAGAATATACATTTTTATTATGATATTTTAAAAAAACTATTTTATATTATTAGTTCTTTCCATCTACTCCTTTTGAGTCTGGCTTGTTCTTTAGTTAAGACCTTGGTTGTTTCATTAAGTTACTTATTTGAGATTTAAAATTTTAATGTATTCACTCATAGCTGAAAAAGTTCCACTTCACACAGCTTTTGCTATATTCCTGTGGCTTGGAACAGTTATATTTTCAATTTCCTTTGATTAAAGGAATTTTTAAGTTCACTCAAAGATTGCTTCAAAAATCCAATTACACAACAGCATATTGTTCAGTTTCCATGTATGTTATAGCTTCTGTAGCTACTCTTGCTATTCATTTCTAATTTTATTACACTTTGATTTTATAAGCTACAAGAAATAATATTGACTCTTTTAAACCTGTTAAAAATTTCTTTTCTAACCTAAAATATGATCTATTTTAGAGAAAACTGCACATATGAGCTATTGAGAATGTGAATTCCATAGCTGTTGGAATCTGCGGTACAGATGAACTCCCTTTCTCCTCCTCCACTCCTCTTCCTCTTCTCCTTCTCCTCCTCCTCTTCCTGTCCAAAGTCTCAAATGACTTGCATTCACTTTCTGATCTTGTCAGTAAGTTTTAGTTCTCCATTTTAGATTTCCCTGTCACCCCTCCACCACTATAATGCTCTTTTTGGAGTTTGCCAATTGGGTTTTAGCTAAATCATAGGTTCTTTTCCTCATTCTGGTCCAGTACTTACCGGTGCCCCTCCATTTTCCCTCTTGGCAGTTCTCCTTCCTCCATGCTTGCCATAACTTCCATCCCACACCTCTGGTCATCTCTGTCAGCCTTTTCATAAGAATAACCTTGAATCCAGAGTTTTAAACATTGCATGATACTGGTGGATGTTTAGGACCCCATTCCATCAAAGTCCCACGGCCATTTCTTTGCTTGAATGTCCATCATTATCTCAATAAGTTCCACTGTTATAAGAATACCCCTTCATTGTCCATATTTACCTTTGACCTCTCTTCTCCAAATCTTCAAACCTGTATGTCTTAGTTAGGGCTTCTATTGCTATGAAGAGACACCATGACCATAGCAATGCTTATAAAGGAAAACACTTAATAGGGGCTGGCTTACAGTTCAGAAGTTTAGTCCATTATCATCATGGTGGGACATGGTGGCATGTAGGAAGACATGGTACTGGAGAGGTAGCTGAAAGTTCTACATCTGGATCTGCAAGCCAAAGGAAGATACTGCCACTAAGCTTGGCTTGAGCTTCTGAGACCTCAAAGCCTACCCCCAGTGACACACCTACTCCAACAAGGTCACACTTCCTAATAGTGCCATTCTCTATGGACTTATAAGAGCTATTTTACATACTGTAAAAAAATATCCTCTTGCCAGGCAGTGGTGGCACACGCCTTTAATCCCAGCACTTGGGAGGCAGAGAAAGGCGTATCTTTGTGAGTTCGAGGCCAGCCTGGTCTACAGAGCGAGATCTAGGAAAGGCACAAAGCTGCAGAGAGAAACTCTGTCTTGAAAAACCAAAACATACATATATATTTTTTTCTCTCCAAGTGGAGAGGTATCTCAGTGGTTAAGAGCACTAGTTGCTCTTCCAGAGGACCATGGTTCAATTCCGAGCACCCACATGGCAGCTCAGAACTGTCTATAACTCTAGTTCCAGAGGATCTGACACCCTCACATAGACATACATGCAGGCAAAACACCAATGCACATTAAATAAAAAAAAATATTCTCTTCAATGCAAAATTATAATAGACAAAGTTAAACAGTAAAACAAGACTTTACTTAAAGGTTGTAACACTAGGAAGAAGAGCCAGGATTCAATGTGAACTCAAGTCACCTGAAACAAAGGTTGAGCAAGGCTTTACACACTGGTGGGAACAATTAGAAAGGTACTGTAGAATGATGGGTAAAATAATAGGCCATCTGTGTTTGTGATCTAAATTATCAGAAGAAAAAGCAAATCCCTGTATTTATGGCAGGAGGCAGCTATAAGTGCTGAACCAGGAACTGTCTTCCCACAGAGAATGGGAGGGATGGGACTACTTCTGATGATAATCACATTTCAAAGAGTGCTGGAGAAAGTGTGAGTGAGTTGTGAACCTGGCAGGAGGCTTTTGTAAATATTGACATTTCAAATGAGCAAAGAAATAATTTGCTTTCTAAAGAATAAAAGAGGAAGTCGGGGGAACCAAACTGAGAAAGAAGCATTTTTGAAGCCTAGTTGTGTTGGGAGAAGCAAAGCATAGGGCCATCCTGGGCATCCCTGGTATCATTAGCAACCACAATTACTGAGAACTCGTTTTGGATGTGGCCCTAGGCCAAAAGTTTCAGGTGCATAATTGCTACACTTTTCCTTCATCGCCTGCATCCCATTAATTATTATATGTTCCTTTCTCAGTTCTAAAACTCTGTGACTATTTGGATTAAGCCTCTCTACCTCCATGACTAGAAATTTCTGAACAATAAAAGAACTGCTTAGAGATCTATTTATCCATCATGCATCAGTCAGCATGGGTTGCCATAACCAAGTTAATAGGCTTGAATTTAGACTTAAATGAGAACTTGATTCCTGAAAGTGTGGAGTTCACAGAGCTCTAGATCAAGGTGGAGGAGATTCTTCTCCTAGTGAGGGGGTTCTTCCAGGCTTTCAGAGATTGTCCCCTGAGACACACACGCGCGCGCACACACACACACACACACACACACACACACACACACACACACACACACACACCAGAAAGACATCAAGAACTGGTCTCCTTTTGAGGTGGTTAGGTTTTTGGGTTTGTTGTTTGGTTTTATTTTTGTTTTGTTTGTCAGCTTAACACAAGCTAGCATCATCCAGGAAGAGGAACTTAAACTGTGAGAATGCCTCCATCAGATTGGCCTTTGGGCCTTTGGGGCCAATCTGTGGGCCATGGTCTTTATTGATGATTGATGTGGGTGGTGCCATCCCTGAGCAGATGGTTCTCAGTTGTATAAGAAAGCAGGCTGAGCAAACTCCAGATAGCAAGCCAGTAAGCAGCGCTCCTCCATGGTCTCTGCTTCAGTTCTACCATCCAAGTTCCTGGCTTATCCTCATGCCCTGACTTCTCTTCATAATGAACCATAAACTATAAGCTAAAATAAACTCTTTCCTTCATGAACTGCTTTTAGTCATGGTGTTTTATCGCAGCAATAAAAACCTAACTGGGACACCTTCCCTCATTTTACAAAAGGTGAACCAAAGTCCTGGATCCCCAAACTTAGGGCTTCTCCTAAGCTGAATGAGCCTCCTACTTCCAAATACTGTCACATTAGCCACTAGGACTTAGGTATATGACTTGAGATGGGAGTGGAATATCAACCTTTATTCTATACACAGTAGTAATCTAATTGCTTGAAAGGATTACTTATGTACTTTGAGCCACTGGGATTGACAGTGAGCAAATTTAATCCTTAAATAAATATATTTACCTTTATGTAGCAGGTTATCTTGACAATGCCAGAGACCATGCAGCTTCTGAATTTAGGAAAAAAAAATAGCCCCTAGAGCTCCTTTGTACAGCTGTGCAGATCACATTCAAACATCTCATCATTTGGGGGAATGACCATGTCAGAGTGTGAAGTAACCCTCATTTAGACAGGCCAAGGGGTAGAGGGCAGATGGTGAGAAGTAAATGCCAGGTTTGGACACGCAGAACTGGGTTTGACAAACTGGGAATTCCTCAAGGAACAGGAGGGCTGTAAGAGAGAAAATGCTGTTTATCCCCTGAAAGAAAATGGAACCATCAATAAAAAGTATCTGGATCTGAGTTTAGTCTCCTGGACTACTGCCTTGACCCCACCAGCCCCAGGTAGCCTGGACACCACACAAGGGAAATACCTTTTCTGAGCTGGTGGGGAAAGGCAGTCTGCACCTTCTGCTGGAGAGATGAGAGAAGCCACCATACAGGCATAATCCACAATGGGTGGGGAGGTACCCAGCAGTGTGGACTTTTATGAACCATCACAGAACCTGGTACCAAGCTGTACCCCAGGTAGTGACCCATGCCCAGCAGAGGTAGAGGTCAGCAAAAAAAAGGACACTAAGGCCAGAGCAGGACAAACCCAGCACCCAAGTCTCTGGT
Organism: Peromyscus maniculatus bairdii; assembly: GCF_049852395.1. NCBI lineage: Eukaryota > Metazoa > Chordata > Mammalia > Rodentia > Cricetidae > Peromyscus > Peromyscus maniculatus. The sequence goes on from NC_134857.1 coordinate 59,255,728, forward strand.
TCTGAGGAAACAAGCTACTTGAGTCCCACCCTACTGCAGGAAAGTGACAGAACCTCAAGATGAGACACAGAGACAATTTAATGACACAGCGAGGCTGTATTTTCAGCATTTAGAGATAGTTCCTAAGGAAAAGTTTTCTTTTTAAGAAACTACTTCCGGATCTCTGTCACAAATTTTAAGAGCTCTCCTCAATGGCTTCCTGTCTAGACTGTTTCTTTAGTGGGGAGGGGTGTAGAGCCTTCTATGTCTCTCATTCTTGACTGTGAGTCCACAGTCATCAATACCACTGAAAAAGAAGCTTCCTTGTCCTTTACATCAGCGGTCCATTAGCTCATGGACCTCCACACGGTTTCTGGTCACAGCACAGACCATGGACATCCACATGGCCATAGATGTCAGCATGGACCACAACCTCAGCAGTGGTAGCAGTACAGACCACAGATATCAACATAGCCCTCAGTTGCAGAATGGACCACAGACACCATCATGGCCTCCGGTGGTAACATGGATCACAGACATCAACAAGGACTCTTGCAGGAGCACAGCCCATGAACATCAACAGAGAGGCTTTGGTGGTAAAACAGCCCAGGGATATCAACATGGCCTCTAGCAGGAGCATAGACCACAGACATCCTCTATGGCAGCATGGACCAAGGACACCATCATGACCCCCAGCTGCAGCAGGACCACAAATACCAAGATGAAATACTCTGGTGAGTATATGGACAACACAAATTGGACTTCATATTTTTGTTTATTTGCTTCTTTTTTTGTGGGAAAGTCATAAGTGGTTGGTGGGGGCAGGGGTGCAGGGAACCTGGAAAGACTGAGAAGTGAATGTGATCAGGATGCATTATGTGAAATTTTCAAATAATCAATAAAAATGTTATGTTGGGGGAAAAAACAGGGATAGAGATAATCAGAATTTAAGTATCACTACAGATAGAATAATAGAACATGAGATTTCAAGGTTAAACTATTAGCATAATTAACAAAGTTTTAAGTTAAGAGTTCTCAATGTGCCTCTAGGCAGGAGTTTATCTCTGAGTCAAAAGAGATCCCCCATCTTGCTTGTTCACTTGAGGATACAGATTTAACTAGAAACTCGTGCTTACCTCTCTGGGAACATAGGAATTTCAGCATCCAGATTTAAAGCACTGAGCATGAAGCATTCAGAGCCTGAGCCATGTGCCTCTTACAGAGCTCTGTCTTCCAATGATGACAAGGCAGAAAGCCTTTCCAAGTGTTTTCAAACTAACCTTTAACTGTGTTCTGCTAATTTTAAATTTGACATTGTCTTCCCCTCTTCAGAGTGAAAGAATTATTTTGACTTACATTTGAAAGACAGGTTTTCTTTGTTTTTATTCAGATGTATTTTAACTGATGCATTTAGATGCATTTCAACACAAGTACACATAGTGCAATCTTTAAATCAGGTCAGCATGTCTATTTCCTCCAACATTCACCATTTCTTTAGGATACAAAAGGCAGAGGCTTTGGATTGGCAGTGCATGAGCTAGGCGTGTTTGAATACTGCCACACTGTGGCTTCCAATTGGTGCTTGTAGACTTCTCTGTCTTGTACTACAGGAAATAAGAACTGGAGTATACCAGACCCTCCACTGGAGGAAATATCAGGTTGAAATAACTCTGTTTATTACCATTGTCCTAATTATGGCCCAGAATCCTTAGGCTTGCTAAGAACACAAGACAGTCTTACCCTAACCCATGCAAACCCAAGGGAACCTGAGAGCAGAGAGACATTTTGAATATTTAAACTCTATCCACAGGCATAAGAGGCATGGTTCCTTAAAAAAAGCATTTCAAAGTAGGACCATGGATCCGAACATGGTCATCAGCAGGCCTGGACACGACCATAGCCTTTGGTGGCAGTGTGGGCCACTCAGATCAGTATGACACACAGCAGCAGCAAGGCTCATGGACATCAACATGGCTTTAGGTGAGGGCACAGACTGTGTTGATGGCCATGGCCCATGGTAATTACCAAAGTCCATGTCGATGTCCATGATCTATGCTGCAGCCTGAGGCCATAGTGGTATCCAGTTCCGTGCTGCTTCCAAGAGCCATGTCTGGGTCAATAGTCCTACTGAACCTGGGGTCGTGTTCACAGTGTGTGCTTTCACCAGAAACAACCTGGAAGCAATGATTCCGCTGACTATAAAGAGCAAGAAAGCTGCTTTTGCAGAGATATCGAGGACCGCAAGCACACGGTTGAGAAAGAGGGACATGGAAGACATGTGACATCCCCTAACCCTACCTCCCCCACACAAAAAGCAGCAGCCTCAACAGAAAGCCATTGAAGAGAACTCTCTTAAATGTGTGGTAAGGATGCTGAAGAGTAGATATGCATGGTTAATGGCTTCTAGCAGGGGTGCTAGAGGGGAAGAACTCAGTTCTATTTAGGGGGCAGGCCACTGAGAGTTTGACCACTCTCCAGTGAGTATATAGATAACACAAATTGGACCTACGGTTTTTTTTTTTTTCAATCTTTATTTCGTTGTGGTGGCAAGTCACAAGGGTGGAGGAGTGGTCATGGAAGGGCTAGGAAGTGAGTGTGATCAGGGTGCATGATGTGAAATTCCCAGAGAATCAATAAAAATATTACATTGAAAAAAGTTTCCAAGGTGTAAACACATTTCCCAGACCAGTGGCCAGCACACTTTGGAGAAAAACAATGGACCTGACTAGAGCAGTAATTGGCCATTCACTTGGTCCCATCTGAAGTCCGTGAGGTAGTCATGCTGGAAATGTTACAGCAAAGGCTCCAATTATTTTACTAATGTTTTCGTAAGTGAAAGGAATCGACCTCTGACCAAAAGATCCAAATTTCTCCAAAAGCCCCGCCCACTCCTGCACTTGTGCTAACCTTCACCTCCAGCACCTGTTTTCTGCTCACCCTCCACTTGACCATTCCCACCCCAGGTCTTTGCTCAGTTCTCTAAGCCAGAAACACTTTTGTCAACTTTCTCTCATAAATTCCACCCATTTTCAAATTTCTGATTATATACTGGTCTAGTAAGGGCTTCCTACTACCCAGCCTTGAAAACACCCCAGGAACTTATATTGCAATCTTGTAAAAAAAAAAAAAAAAGCTTTATGTATTGTGTTATTGCTTAAATACAGACACATCTAACTCTCTAGTGTTTTTTAGCCTGTCTCATAAACTTGTATCATAAAATGAAGACTCTACCTTTAAAGAGTGTACAGTGCAGATGTTCCTTTGGGTCACATCCTCCTTTTGCAGATTTGCACCTGCTATTTGCACTTAGCCTCAGAATGCATTAAGAGCAAACATGTAGGAAGAAAAAATAAAAAACCCTCCTGCTAGGCCTTTGATACCAGCACTCCGGAGACAGAGGCAGGTGGCTCTCTATTAGACCAGTATGGAATATATAGGTATAGTTCATACCATCCAGGTATGAACACTGAGATGCTATCCTAAAGAGACAGACAGACAGACAAGCAGAGAGAGAGAGACAGACACAGAGAGACAGAGAGCACATAAGGTGGCCTGTACATTTGGATATGACAAATGTTAATAATATAGCCCTTCCCCCCTCACCTCATCACCTCATCTACTTTATACAGCTGAAAACTAGACAGAGTATCAAGTAACCCAAAGGTTGAAGTCTATTCTGATTATCTCTTGAAAAGTACAGCTATGATTGGTCTAACTGCACCCCACCACTTCATGCATATATACAAGCCACATTTTGTTAAATCCACCTAGTTTAACAATTCTCAAATGTAAGAACAATTCAGAAATACAAAGCCAGTCTCCAAATGGCAGTAGCTGACTTTGTTCAGAAAGAACCTAAAGATCTCAAAAGACCCTCCAAACCAACAGGAAGGCAAAGTCTGGGGTACACTGAGAAACTTAACAAGGATCAGGTTTTCTCAAAAGCCCAAGACAAACACCAAACATTCACTTCTCTGCTTCATCAAACAGAGGTAAACAGCAGCTGGCACCAGCTAAGGCAGAGAGCAAGAAAAGTCTTTAAAATAAAGTGGTTCCGGCAGCTTCATGGGATCTTCAGTCTTTCCTTTTCACCTAGAGACAGTATGCTATGAGTAGCTAAAACAGAAAAACTTGTCTTTTCTCCTGACTATGGTGATCAGAACCAATACTAGAACAATAGGAGAGTCTAGGCTCTGGAAGGTCTAACTAGTGAGGCTCAACCCCTTGTTTCCAGTAGGACAGTTATACAAGTAATAGTGGGCAGAAAAGAAGAAAGAAAAGAAGGAGGAAAGAAAGGTAGGGAAGAAGGGAGGGAGGACAGAAGGGAAAAAGGAAAGAAGGAAGGAAGGTGCTGTGGATATCACTCTGTATGCTGTGAATGTGTTGCTCTGATTGGCTGATAAATAAAATGCTGATAAATAAATTGGCCAGTAGCTAGGCAAGAAGTATAGACAGGATAAGCAGACAAGGAGAATTCTGGAAAGAGGAAGGCTGAGTCAGGAGATGCCAGTCCACTGCCCAAGGATCAGCATGTAATGGCACACAAGTAAAGCCACAGAAAACAGGCAACATATAGATTAACAGAAATGGGCTGAGTTTAAATGTAAGAGCTAGTCAGTGGTAAGCCTGAACTAATGGCTGAGCAGTTTTAATTAATATAAGCCTCTGTGCATTTACTTGAGTCTGAGAGGCTGCAGACTGGGTGGAACACAGGAAAACTTCAACTACAGGAAAGAAGGAAGAAAGGAAGAAGGAAGGAAGGAAGGAAGGAAGGAAGGAAGGAAGGAAGGAAGGAAGGAAGGAAGGAAGGAAGGAAGGAAGTTTATTCAAAGTGCCCATGCCTATAAAATGAATAAACAAGGTCTAGTGATCCTCCAGTCCATCTTTGGAGTACTGACTTGAGATTTCTGTTTAAATAAATGGCAAGAGGTGGACACAGCGAAGCAGTCCTGGCCAAAGTGTGGTCCCATCCATCATCTTTTTCTCAGCTTCAGTCTCTCCTGCAAGGTGGTCTGACAAAGTTAACACAATTGTGTGAAATCTCTTTCTGAGAGAGAGCAGGCCCATTGTTTCAATAGAGTTTGATAATCAAAAGGGAGGCCACAAGTATGAATGTTTCCATTCTTCAAGCTAATCAACAAACCTTATGCTTCCACTAGGTTCCAAAAAATCCCAGCAGGTGCTAGGACAGAAAATAGAGGAATTCTTGAAATGACAATGCCTAGAATTTAGTAAATGTCTACTCTCTCCAAGGTTCCCTAAATGTTTAATGAGCTTAATCCCCCCACAGCCCTGTGTGGGGAACTGAATCTTCCAAGACTCTTAAGTCATCAGTTCAAAATCACATAGCAATGAATTAGAGATCCAAAAGTCAAACTCTCTCATCCTGACTCCAGTGATCTGTGGTCAGAAGGTTAAGAAAATCCTTCTTTTGAGTAAAAGCAATCTTGCTTCCCAGGATGATACTACAGGCAGGTGGTAGAAACTTTAAGAGCTAGGATGCCATGAGAGTTCTATGAGACATTGTGATATGCTCTGAAGGGAAATGTAAGTTCCCTCTTCACTCCCTTTTACTTCTGGATTATGAGGTGACCAGTTTTGTCCCATGATGGCTCCCTTGCCAATATTCTAAAGCCATTAGGCCAACCAAACATGTTCTGAAATTTCCAAAACCAGGAACCAAAGAGTATCTTCTCTCTTCACAAATTGATTTACTTGGGTACTTATTATAGTAACAGGATGCTGACTAATATATTGCATGAACAGGGTTTAAAACAACAACAAAATAAACCCTGTTTATGATAAGTTCTGCCCATAATATGCCCCACCCCAATTTCTCAGAAATAATAATAAACTCTTTGTATATAAAATCAAACAAGACATATTAATGACCTAGGAGTTCATGGCAGATTAAGAGGAAAAGAGAGATTCAACAATAAGGCTAGTGATCTACAGGACATAGAAGCAAAATATTATGGAGAACTGAGTCAAAACAAAACAATGCAGCCTGGGAAGCCAACAGTGCTGTGATCTAATGCAGGTCACGTTAGCAAGGAGAAGCAAGGTCAGCTAAAGGACACCTGTATTTATCAAGGAACTTCTGCTAATGCATCTGGCAGAGAAATAAGTTAAGCATAAAGCAGTAGTAAGGTGGAAACTTTGGAAAGAGCCAAGAGCCACTTGGCCAAGCTCCCTATGAAGCTACTGTAGTCCTCGGGATGATGAGGTATCACCGAAGGGCTTTAAGCACCAAAGTACAATGGTCAGATTTACCCACTGCAAGAGAATGCATTATCTTTAAATCTTTATTAAAATAATTCTGTCTGAGAAGCAGGGCAGAATACACATTTGAAAAGGACAAATTGGACAGAAGAAAGGTAGTTCAAATTTATTGTCGCAGTGCAGGCAAGAAGAGGTAAGGCGGCAGAGTGGAGGGAAGACATTTCCTGTCTACAAACAGATGTTCCTTACCTGAGTTATACCCTAAAATTTACAACCCCAAACACCTCACCACCCAAACAAAGTACTTACGCACCCCCATAAATATCTTGCTCTCCAGCCAAACAGTCAGCACTTCTGCATTGTCCTTGGATTTCATGACAGAGACAAGACTCTGTTCTCTAAAACTCCCAGCCAAGTTAGTGCTTCAAGAGAAATGTTAAAGAGCTTAATAACATAACACTTAAGATGGATCAAGCAATAAGGAAGAATCAGCAGATTAACTTTAATTCTCCTCCATGCACCAAAATTAGGTTAAAGAAAAAAAAACTATTCAAACTATTTGACTACTTGTCAAAACAGCAAAGCCAACATGATTCGGGTTTCATGATAGAACCAGGACCCAGTTTGGGAACTACAGGAGAGAGTGGATTTAACTCTGAATACAGAGTCTAATGATGAGCAAGTAGGAATTCATAGCCAAAAAGCAGATTAGGATGGAATCTAAAAGGACACACAAAGGAGACGTGGGACACTAGATAAACCAACGTAACAGAATGTTTGTTGAAGACAGGACAATCATCACCTGGGAAGCTCAATCAGAAAGAGGACCAGATATTTATGATACATAAGTGATTGATCAGGGACTTTTGCTAAAATTGAATTTTACAAAGAAGTTCACAGACAACTGTACAAAATAATGCAGAAGTCTAACAAACATTCAGTCAAATAAAGGATCTTTGTCATCTGTGTTTGAATGTATGACATCATTTAAGAACTTCCCAGAAGTTCTCAATAATGCTTAACCTCAAACTTTCACATTGTAATTAGAGTTCATGTAGCCTTTTTTTATATTATTTCTTCATATTTTAGATGCCACTCATGTATTTGTTTCCTGGGATTTTAAATTTATCTGTAGAATTTACTTTTAATCTCAAATAAAACCATTTACTTCTGAATGCTTCAAGTATACACCTTTGATATTGCTGATGTGTTTGGCTATAGCTTAAGAAGCAAGCGCTGAAACACAAGAAATGCTTACACTGGATATGATGTTCTGCCCTCTAGTCACCTAAAATAAATTAAAGAATTTGTTGTTAATATCATTTCCCACTTTCCTTAGATCTTTGTATGCAGTGTCCCTAGGGCACTTACGTACAAGTCCTTACAGCCCTTAAAGAGAAGTCAAGTCCCTCTTCTTATATACCCAGTATTTTCCCTACCATGACACTTCTCTCCCTTAGGGAAACATTTGTTTAATGACTGTCCTTCCATCTCCACTGTCCCAGAAACTCATCGAAAACAGATCCATCCCAAGCTTTTTTTTTTTTTCATGAAAATATTCTTGGCACTAAGATGTGCTTAGTATTTATTCAGTTGATGACATAATCTGCCCATTCATCTACCCAAGCAATTCATAAAACATCAGATGGAATAATAAACACAAATTGGAGCAAGTGAAGAGTGAGACTGTGTTCTAAGTTGTGAGAACAGTTCTCCATTGTTCTGAGTTGACTGTTGTTTATAAGGATTTTTTTTCATACTATGAAAGCTTTTTTAATTAAAAATAAAAAGATTTAAAATCCAATAATAAATAGTTTTCTTCTTCTATTTAGCCAACCTCTGAGAGAGAAAACACAGCTGGAAAACAGAAAGAAAACTTATTGATTCATAAATACTAAGACTCTTTTTATTTCTTAAGTATAATTAGATGTAATTGTTTAAAAGAGTTTCTGTTTTGAAGATATCTCAGCTTTAGAGCTATTACAACAGCTATTTCAATTCTCCAGTGCTCGAGCAGTAGGCATTCATTTTGTATCACTAAATGAAATAGGTGAGAAAAACATTATCTCAAATTGAAATCCTTCCTGATGCATCTTGTCTACCGCAGTGATCAGAAGTCCTTACCCCATTATCATGGAGGAACATTTTTCTCAGTTCAGTCTAAAGCAAGCAAACATCTCATTAACATCTAGTCGTTGTCATGACTTTATTTCCAATTATCTATTTCTAATAGAGCATAGGTTTAAATTCCCGGGACTAGACAGATTGCATGCACTCACTATCCCAGCCCTTTTAGGATTCTTTTGTATGAGTAGCAGTTGGACAGCAAGAGGTAGAAGACCCGATTCAGCCCATGAGACCAGAAGCTGAAATGAGAACGTTTTCACAGCTGGGTAGTTGGAGGACTCTGTGGATGCTTCTGTTCTGCTCCTCTCAGCCTCGTTGCTGTCTACCTCAAAGACTCCAGGTAACTCTAGAATCGCATCCTCTGTCAATAACCTCTGCAGGAGTCTCATTCCCTGACCCTTTTTTCTTGAAAAAGAAACAAAGCCAGCAGCCTTCACCCAAACCCTCTCAATAAAACCTCAGCAAAGAGGACAGGGCTTCTGGGCCACAGTGTTCAACAGAGTGGTGACAGATCAACAAAATACTTCCTCCCTGGCCCCTGAGCAAACAGCTGCCCAACATCTGGGAAATTTCACAGGTCTTACTGTAAAGGAAGATAGAAGAAATGAGGATTCAGTGATTGACCATGCGCATCAATCCCATGAGCAGATTCCTTTTTCCTTTCATTTTCCAGTGTTAATGACTTAGTTAGTAACCATAATTACTAGGTAGAAGGTCATACTGGTGAGGAGAGGAGGGAAGGGGAGGGGAAAGAAGGGGAGGGGAGGGGAGGGGAGGGGAGGGGAGGGGAGGGGAGGAGAGGAGAGGAGAGGAGAGGAGAGGAGAGCAGAGGAGAGCAGAGGAGAGGAGAGGAGAGCAGAGGAGAGCAGAGGAGAGCAGAGGAGAGCAGAGGAGAGAGCAGAAGTGGCATGCATGTATGTTTCAAGCTATCCTGCAGGGTACAGGAAGAGGATTACTTCAGCTCAGAATCTCGGGGACACACTGGGCAATATATTGAGATGCTCAGAAAGAATAGAGCAGAGCAAGAAAAAATGGAAAAACGAAAAGACTAGGACACAAGAAAAGGGTAGAAAAGATGATGGGTGTGGCTTCTGTTCCTATGGGGTTTATACTGCAATAGGGACCACAAACCTGTTTGCTAATGACAAAGGCATCTTCATGTGGAATTGAGTTATGAAAGACCAAATTCATTGTAGTGGGAGGATAAGATGGGAGGAAGCACATCAATTCAATGGCCAGGCTTCCCTGGGCAGCTGACATGAAGCCTGAAGGATGAAAGAGATGGGTTGAGGGAAGGCACCCTGCACACCCAAGAGATTTAAGAATGTCTCCTGATGAGACAATGGCCATGAGCTTTAAGACAACATTTCTTCCTCTGTCTCAAGAGAATCCTCTGCACACAGTTACACAAACAAACAAGTAGCAGTAAGTTGAAGACTTCCCTTCAAATAGGCTCTGTTTTCTTGCTGAAATAACACACTGGTGCAATGCCTTGGTACATTGCCAATGACTGGAGCTCAGGAGAAGCCTGTTGAGGAGTGGGCAGGTGCTAGAAAGCTCCTGTGCTGGATGCGGAACTGAAGTGCTGCTGGCACCCAAGGCTGGCCCAGGAGCTGAGCCACTAAGCTGGGAACTTAAAAGAGTCTCTGGTTTGCCTGACCCCTGAGCGTCAGCATCACTCTCTCGGGCTTTCCTCCTGTGATGCATGCCATTGCTGGAAGCAGTTCTGCAGGCAAAAGCTTCCGACTCCAGGAGAAAGAAAGTGAAAGGTCCCCTACTCTTCCACCCAAAATAAATTGCACAAAGCCAGCCTGGTGTGCCCCTGAGTCAGTCACTATAGACAGGAGAATGGAGTAGTGTACTAATCCTGTGTCCTGTTAGTACAGGAAACTCTTAAAAGATATGCGCATGTGACTGACAGCTAAATAAGCAATGAATTTTTAATAACCAGTCCCAATCCACTTATAAGTCACTACCAAAATTCCCCACCTTCCCAGCTATGACTCTCTAAACTTTATTTACAAAGGGAAAGTGTAAACAGCTGTAAGCCAGTTGCAGCCTAAAGATGGTTCCAAACCAAAAGGAGCCTGTCCTGTCACTGTGCTGGTTCTGAACCAGATCCCTCCCCTTGGTGTTCAGGTGTGTTACATGTTCCACACTAAGCAGATTACAATTTGCCTTCCCTATATCCATCGGCAAATGCTGAAATTTTTACCTTATTTTTTCACTGTGCTTCATACCACAAACATCTGTAAAGATAAAACAGGACAAAAATAAACCAAGAAACACCGCAATGGCCAGCCTTGATCTTCGCACAAAGCGTGTAATCCATCCTAAGTGTGGATGGGAAGTGTTAATAGTTTTTCTAATAGCGAAAGACCTTGGGGCTTACAATAACATTCAGCTTTAGTTTCCATAGCACCACCTGCAGAGCCATTATGAAATATTGCAATTCAGAAACCCAAGCAAGCATAGCATACCCTTGGAAGAGTGGGAAACAGAACAAAGGGGCCAGGTCACATTGTGTGTCCCTCTTCCCACCTTAGCACACTATACCACTCTACTGTGAGTGCACTTCCTAAAGGAGTCCAGTCCCTAGGGCTTCAAGGTTTCAATTATATCCAAAACTTGAAACCTAAGGACCAAGGTTAAAAATCTAAAACAGCTATAAAGGTATTAAAGTACGGTTAGTCATCATCGTGCTGCACATCTTCCTTTACACATCAACAGGATGATTTACACATCTTGAGGAGGAGTGGGGACCCTCCCAGGAATAGGAGGCGTAGGTCTTCAAGCCCCCATCCACAATCTGTTTCCCAAGAGTCTCGCTCCTGCCTTGTGAAGAAATGTGCCTGTCCCTCGTCCCTTATCACATCAAGGGGGGAAAAATAACCAAACAAATAAAGAACAACAGCAACAAAAGCCATTAGGTGCGGGATTGTGCCACAACATCTCCCATGAACAATTGAGCACTGATCTGTATCTGATATGTGAGAACCACGATGAAGAGATTTGTAAAATGTAATTCTCTTGCCTGGGAAAAACTTACCAGACATCAGACCACTCCAGGTAGACACCAAAAGGTGTCTTCCTAGCCAAGGATAGCCATCTGATATGCTGTCCAAACTCTTTTCCTTTTCAATTAAAAGATTAGCCTATAAGTTCATGCTGTACATCTGCTTTTACTTCTTTCGTCAGTGGGATGGAAGATTCCTTGAGTCATCAGAAGAGACATCAAACAAAATTTGAGTAATACAGAAAGCATGTGACTATATAGTAGAAAGGAAAAATGAGTTATCATTTCCTCCTAATTTTTCCAATTTTGCAAACACTGTCCTACCTCAAATAAGTAGTTAAATCCTTTGGCTCAAGGGAGTGTTTGTGGATTGCTCTCTATACGACTTTAAAAATGCTTCCCTACCCCTTTAACTGTTAATTAGCTCAAGGCTTTGATTCAGAAACCACAGCTCTGTTCAGTGTGACCTCACTGGTAATGCATCTGAGCAATTATCTTTGAAATAATGAGCCATTTCATCCATAACAGAACAACAACCTCTCACTTGGATTGCAAAAGATCAGAGGCAATCTGCTGCACACCAGGGTGCCTGCCATCCCCTTTGTATCGCACCTTATTTTCAAACTAACCTTTCACATCCTGAATTAATTAAGGTGTTTTCAGATTAAAAATTAATAAATTTGCTTTAGCCTCATTTGAAGGGGATAATAGAATATGAATATATATATACATACACACACACACACACATATATATATATATATATATATATATATATATATATATATTCATTGCCACAGCCCCATAAGAAAGAATGCTGTATCTCAGACTTTTCTTACCTAAAACAGCCTAACCAAATTCAGGTTTTGGATAACATGCAAAAATAAAGATCCTAAAAAGATTCAGTAGTGCAGTTTAGCTCACTTGGCATTTTGACATGTTCTAATTTCATTCAAAAAATTAATTTGGAGACTGGAGAGATGGCTCAGAGGTTACAAGCACTTGCTGTTCTTCCAAATCACTAGAATTTGGTTCCCAACACCATATCAGGCAACTCACAACTACTGTAACTCCAGATCCAGAGGATCCAATGCCCTCTTCTGGCCTCCATGAGTACCCACATGCACTTGCACACACACGCAAACAGATACACACACACACACACACACACACACACACACACACACACACACATTCTGGCTTAGCTACTTTTATATTACTATAATAAGACACCATGACCAGGGCAACTTGTACAAGAAAGCAATTAACTCGGGGCTCATGATTCCAGACAGTTATGATCATCACCATATTATCATATGTGCTCATCATATTGGAGAACATGGCAACAGAGAGGCAGGCAAGCATAGCACTGAAGCAGTAGCTAAAAGCTTACATCCTGATTTTTTTTTTTGAAACCTCAAAGCCTACTACCAAGTGACACAACTTCTCCAATGAGGCCACACCTCCTAATCATTCCCAAATATTTCCACCAACTAAGGACCAAGCATTAAAATATATGAACCTATGGGGGCCATTTTCATTCAAACCACCACAGAGATAAATAAAAAGTAAATCTTCAAAAACTAATTTGGAGATGATTAGAAAGTTTCCTATCAGGTTCTGTTAAATAGTTTCCTAACCTTTCTAACCCATGCCTATGATTTCTACCTTGTTGTGTGGCTTATTCTTTAATAGCAGATTTCTCTATACTTCTTATGCCACACAAAATAAATATGAAACCACTTCCAGATTGAGCCCCTTTCTATCTTGGAATTGTGAAATTAACAACAGCCACCCAGTAGCCAATAAACAGGGAAGAAGACTTTATTCTTGGCCAAGAAGAAAAGCAGGAGATTAACTAATACACTTCTCAGCTTTGGAGGAAGGGATAGACTAACAGTGGAGGGAGAGGGCCTTTTCTGGGAATGGGTAGATATTTTAGAGGATCCCACATGCCATGACTTTTGAGCATTATGGTGTGTGTGTGTGTGTGTGTGTGTGTGTGTGTGTGTGTGTGTGTGTGTGTGTGTGTGTGTTAGGGAGACAGGGCATATGCAAGACAGTATGCTCAGGGTTCAGAGGATGACTAGCAGGAATCAGATCTCTCCTTTCTCCGTATGGACTCCGGAACTGGACTTAAGTCATCAGTGTTGACAGCAGGCACTTTTGCCCACCGAGTCATTTCACTGGCCTTATTTTCCCTTCTTTCATGATTTTTTTTTTAATCATCTTCATGGCAATTGTCATCAGCTGTCATGGGACTAGGGGTGTCATTTAATGTGGAAATGAGATTGTAATCAAATTAGGGGCTGTCTCTCGGTCCCTCTGGAAGTCAGCCAACTAAAATGGGACTTCTTGTCTTTGGGCATCCTATCCTCAAAGATAAACAGGATTAGGGAGGGCTAGGTATATAACTAGGTAGACAATATCAGACTAAGACAGGGCTTTGGGCCCAAACAAAACTGACTATTGCTACAATACATGGAGGAAGGTAAAGGCCCTTACAGGGTTCTACACTTCACCTCTGAACTATTGACCATTGAAAGGCTCTGGGAAAGGCAGAACCACTGTTGCTATATGCCCACTGCTGAGCCTGCTGGGCTCCGTGGCCATATAGACAGCCCTGGTTAACCTCAGTGGGTCACAAAACAAAACAGATGGTTACAAAAATGAGGGAGAGATTTGTGTGAGGGAGGAGGAGTTGACAGAAATGCTAGGAAAGTGGTAGGTGAGAGTGCTTGGTACATATGTCTAAAAGCAAAGTTAATTAGTAAAAAATGAAAAAGCAAAAGGATTAAGCATGTAAATGTCTATTTCTTTCTTTCATCCATAGCTAGGTTCATATCTGAGACTATATGTCAAAAGACAGATTAAACAGAGAAGAATATTAACTTATTTGATGTGTTTTATCTGACTTGGGAGTCTTCTTAAGAAAATAAAGATCGGAAGAATCAGAGAAAAATGATAAAGCTAGGGCAACACAGAGACACAAATTCCTTAAGCAGCAAACCGCTTAAGTATTTTCAGAAAATGGTTCTTGAATGGGTTGACAGTGGCTTCGCAAGACAAGGCATTCAGAAGCCTGCCCTGACACCTGTAAATGACATTCCAATGTCACAGTCAAGTTTCTCCCACACAGAACAGCAGAGCATCATAAACCTTCCCCCAAAAGAAACCCACAGAGAGGCATAAAGACCGCCTACATCTGCACATAAAAAAAACCCAAAACTCCACCTCCTCGCCACCCATGCTTCTTCTCACCTCTCCCTGTGACTTCTTCCCAACCTACCAATATGGGAGACAAACTGAAAAAGACTCACATATCCTTGTCAGTCACCTTCAATCAAATACAGCTTGTTTTCACAAAACCCTGGTGAGGGCGCAGGAGAGATGGCTCGGTGGCTAAGAGCACTGGCTGATCTTCCAGAGGGCCCCAGTGGCAGCTACGTGGCAGCTCACAGCTGTCTATAACTCCAGTTTCAGGGCTTCCAACACCCTCATGCAGACATACCAAGGCACATGAAAATACATAAATAAACCATAGAAAAGGAAACCCTGCTGTAGTACTCTCTACTGTGCACATCATGCAGTGAGTCCTTCGTGGGTATCACAGGCCTTACTGAACAAGGGGGAGGAGTTTGCAAGGCTTGTTAGTTCAGATTCTTCTTGGTGCCTCTGTGTCTTTGAAGATGAAAACACTCCTTTCCTGCATGACCAGAGATGTTCTCCCTAGAATGAACATTTATAATCTACTTTGGAGGACATGTTATTTGCCTGTCAAGGCAGGCACCTTTGGGAGCAAACTCGTGTCCTTTCCTTTATTTTCAACTAAACCTTGATGACATGAGCTGAGCTTTCCCAGGAGTATTCCCGGCCACTTAGAGCTAAGTATGCTCAAAACATGTCTTCCTTTTGTTTCAATGATGGTCACAAACAGCACGCTCAGAAAGGCAGCTGTCCCTAAAGTGTTTTCCTGTCTGAACGCATAGGCTTCCTGGATAAACTCCATGCTTTCCGCATTCTAGGGGTAGGGAGGGACAAACATTGCTTTGCAGAGATCCTCTGTGTTCATGCCTGATGCAGGTAAGTAGATCTTTCTTGGATGTGCTAATTTAGTATTTTAGGCTTAAAATTTTTATGGTCTGCTCCAGGGAATGGTGGGGAGAGGGGGTGGGGCAGGACTTCTTTCTGTTTCTCATGCTCATTTCTTGTACTCAGTCATAGACGTTTCATCAGAAATACTGAGAGCTTGGGTGTGCCTAAAGTCAACGACCATACTCTGAGTCCAATTGACACCCTTTATTCCACCCTCAAAGATGTTTCCCTCTGAACTAATAATAAAAAATAAATCTAGCACTAATTTTTTCCATTGATGAGGCTTAAATATCCTGAAGAATGAAATTATAAGGAATGAAGCTTTTACTCCCTCCACACTGTGGTAGGAAGGAATACCTCTGTTTCATCTCCTAGATCAAGTGGGGAATGCAGAATCAGACTCAGTTGGATAATGAAATGCATATCTCTAAAATCACATCTAGAACCTGGCTGATTAAGTCACATAAAACTCCTCCGACTCCTTTGCCCTTTCGAGAAAACTTGTTCCTGTCATCAGATAATTTAATAAAAGGTTTTTGCACACATTAGAAGTTATTTATATGCTTATTTTACATATGGCAGTAAAGTATATGTGTAATTTAAAATGACTACAGAATGTTAATAGTGGATTAACCGTTGAATTCAAGACGGCGGTGAAAGTTTGACCCTGTTTTAATGTAGAAACTTCATTCCAGTCTTCTAACAGTAAGTCCTTGCTCAGACCTATTATTTTTAAAGCTGGTTGAGTTGAACCTTGTAAGGACTGTGACTCGTTATTCAGGAGACTTTTGCCCGAAGAGGTCAAAGAAAAGGAATTAAATGTTTTGCTCACTTCTAGGAAGTTAGGCTGTACAGGCAGACTACACTAGCAGGAAAGTCCATATCCGAGGCCAACAGCTGTGTGCAAGGGATGTCAAGGACATAACTAGACCTGTGCCAGAGATGAGACCTAGCTTTTCCCACGAGGTAACTTTCATTTTTACGGAGCACAGTTCAACCTATGCACTATTAAATCAGATGACTATACGTTCTGTGTTGTTTCCACCTGTTCCCGTTTCCTTCTGTTGCTAGGATGAGACAGGGACCAAAAGCAACTTGGGGAAAACAAGGTTTACTTTAGCTCACAGGTTACAGTCCATGTTGAAGGAAAGTCAGGACCGGAACTCACAGCAAGAACCTGAATGCAGGAACCAGAGCACAGACCATGGAGGACAGCTGCTTACGGGCTTGCTTGTCATAGCTTTCTCAGCTTACATTTTCTATACCCTTGAGACTACCTGCCCAGGTGTGGCACCCTGGTGATCTTGGCCCTTCCATATCAGTCATTAATCAAGAGAATGCCCCCACAGACTTACTTATAGGCCAATCTAATGGAGATAGTTTTAGGTTCCCCCTTCCCAGGTGATACTAGTTTGTGTCAAGTTGACAAAAAGTAGCCACCACACCACCACTGCCCAACTAGTCCTGTCTGCCTTCTCTACCTCTCCAGTACTCCTCTACAATTCTGAATGACTCCAAAATGCAGAGCCCACAGTTACGGGTGAAATCATACAGCACAGACCTTACATTACAAAGGTAATTACTATGACTCATGAGTGAAAAACACTGTACTTAAGTTTCCTGTGCTGTGCCCAATGCTCACAGGGAGCTCATGAGTCATTATTTACCAAGTGCTAGACACAGATGATGCTAACTTTTTCAATAAGCCACAAAGACTACCTTCCAGTTCCTTCTAGCTTCAATGAGAAACCTGAACATAAACACACACTCGTGCTTAGCAGACTTGAGTTGACTCTCTGCTTCTCTCTTTCCACTGCTTTACTCCAACCTAATCTCCACCAGAACTATGAAGGTGGCCCCATCTCAGATCCCCTTCCCTCCTCGTTTCTCTGGTCATCTGGAAGCTGGAGAGGGTTTGTATCATTTTTAATTTGTCTAGAAAACTATTCAATCTATAGAGCTGTGGGTGTTATTTCCTGCTTGTGTTTACCCACGTGCCTCTTAAACAGCAATAGCTAAGAACAATATGTATTTTTGCTCTTTTTAATTTAGAGTTGTCCAATATGGCGCTCTTTAGGAAAGAGAGTTCTATCCTCACATAGGTGCCCCTTGAGTTACCCACACCAGGCAAGCATTCTCATTAATCCACCAGCATTTCACACAGGTAGACCATACATCTGGGCTGATCTAGTGGATTATGACATTTTATATTTTGTGCTGACTCAGGAGATATTTGCCAGAAAGACATTGCTGGGTTCCAGAAAGTCTGATGTTAGATCTAATCCTGCTCTATAAACCTGGCAATTTTGTTGTCTAGTACTAGATGGTTAGACTGTAGTACTGATCACACCACATGCTTTAGCTGTACGACTTAAAGAAACCAAGCCAGAACTGAGCTGAATACATTCCCCCTGCTGGGTAGCTTTCATGGTGCCAGACGTGCTATTCAACTGCTTCACAGTAACTGTTGACATTCTTACCCAACCATGTACCCTAAGTGATAAACTATGAACTATGAACCTACCAGGCAAGATATGTCCACTGGTACAATAGTGGCATGACTAGTTTGGGGGTAACCATGCACTTTCTTTCTGGTTGAATTTGAAGGCCACTCCACAGGACAGAATTCATATCTCTTATAATAAATCTGATCAGGGGAAGTTACTACTGTTATGTTGCTTAATGGACATGATATTCCTGTCAAAGTGCCTTCTATACATTTATGGTTTTACTCATAGATTGGTGCTGCTTTTCACTTTATTCAGAGAAGCTTGCTTTTGCCATTGGTGGTAAATACTGTTAGGGGGGTTGTGACTTGTCAAAATGCTGAGAATAATTGACTATTGAACTGAATGTTCAGCCATAAGACACCTATGTCACTTCCTCCATAGCTAAGGCAAAAATTGAAGAGAGGGGATAGGAAGACTGTAAGAGCTGGAAGAGAGTCCCGTGTTGTGAAATGCTATCCTCTGGGTCTGGCATGACTCCTGCAGCCTTGAGCTCTCAATAGCTGGGGTCACTTGTTCAAGATCTGCACAAGACGGGACCTGTGAACCTTTTGTCAGAAAGGTAGAGGGGGTTACCAGGCTCACCCTTCCCTGCATATCTGTGTACAGCACTGGTTGTTAGGAGAAGGTCCTCCTAGGCCTTCACCCCTCCCTAAGGGTCTATGAGACAATGGTTGTTGGAAGAAAAGACATGTTCTTCAATGGAGTAACCACTCCTCCTGTAAATAACCTCTCACCCATTCTCCTCCAAGCAACCTTAATTAAACTCCTTTAGTCAACCACAAAAAGGACATAGAAGTAGAACTGGGACCAATTGAAAGGAAGAGGAAGAGTGGGAGGAAAATGAGAAGACAATGGGGCCTGTGACTATGATCATACTACATTACATACACGCATAATACTACAGTCAAGCCTATGTTGTATAATTAATATATGCTAATAAAAACTTATTTGAGGTGCTATTTATGTTTACTTGTGTGTACGTATATGGCTGGTGCCTATGGAGATCAGAAGAAGACATCAAATCCCCTTGAACAGGAGTTACACGTGGTTGTTAACCACCATGTGCGTTCTAGGACCAAATCCAGGCAGTCTGCAAAAGCAACAAGTGCTCTTTTCTTAACTTAAATCACAATTATTATTTTATGTATATGGGTGTTTTGCCTATATATCTATGGACTACATGTGTTCAGTGCCTTCCAAAGCCAGAAATGGGCAACAGATTGCTTGAGACTGAAAGACAGATCATTGTGAGCCACCATGTGGGTTCTGGGAATTGAAGTGAGGTGCTCTGGAAGAGCAGCCAGTGTTCTTAACCATGGAGTTATCAACCCAGCCTTCAACAAATGTGCTTAACAGTTGAGTCATCTCTCCAGACCAAAAACTTCCTTAAAAAGAAAAGCACAACCTTGGAGTTATTATCATATGAGCATGGCCGTCTTAGTAATGACTAAATAACCTCAGCTGATAACTGATGTAAATATTTAACACTGATTGAAATTTAAATATACTTGTCTCTGAAAATCTTTAATGTTTGAAAAAATCGCGTGTGTGTGTGTGTGTGTGTGTGTGTGTGTGTGTGTGTCCTTGAGCAGTATTCACACTTGTACAAGTCAAAGGACAACTTGCCCAAGTCCATTTTTGTTTTTGTTTTTCCTTCCACCATGTGGGTTGAGGGCAAGCTCAGGTCATCATCAGGTTTGGCAAAGAGAGACCCTTTGGCACAGAGCCATCTCTCTGGCCCATCTTTTTCATGTATTTTAGTTGTATGGTTTCAATCTTAAATTTTCTCATGAAGTTCATGTGTTGAAGATTTGACTTCTACCCATTGGAGTTGGGAGACAACAGGATCTTTAGAAGGTGCGGCCTAGAGGAAAGAAGTCGGGTCATCAAGGCGCAAGAGGCTACTGGAAACTTAGCTCCACCCCAGCCCCTCCCCCCTAGCAACCATGAGCTAAGCCCCTGTGCCCTGCCACCCTCCTGCCATCGTGACATTCAGCTTCAGCACAGTTAATACAGCAAACGACAAAGCATGGACTGCACGCCTGAGCCCAGACAGACATCTCCTCTGCGCGATCTAGTTTTCACTAGATTGAAATGGTGATGTATATCCCAACAATGTGAATCTCAGTGATTGCCAATGGGCAATCCATTTAGGATTCTTTGCATCAATTAATGCTATTCTCATATTAATTTTTGTTTTATACGTTTTCACACTCAAGTAGTTAATTTATAGTGCTTGCCACCTGTCATCGTTTCATTACCACATTGAAAAGGTGAGAAAACAAATCATTAATATTCATAGATGTTTTCCTTTAGCAATTTAGAAGGGTATTTACAGCAGGAATTCTTCCTCCATTGCAGAGCTAAAAAAAAAAATTAAATTGAAATTCAGCTATTTAACCTTCATAAATGAAGTAACCTGCATCGCTAACATTAAACGTTTGATTTAATTTACTTGTGCAGGTAGCTCACTGAGAAGGCATTTAACCTTAAAGTTAATGATATCAGATCTATTCCAGTATATGTGCCTCCAATTGCTTTCTACAGCGCTGCACAAACTAATATTAAGTTCTCATTTTAGTAATATTCGTAGGCAGGAGGGAGACATTATCCTCAATTATACCTATATAACATCTTTGTCAACTTCAGACGCTTCCTGCTCCAAGAGCAGTGGACAAGGAAGTTGGAGAGGGCAGGACCCAGCTCACCACAGATGACCCCTGAAGCCAGATTCAAGGAGAAACCTTGATAGAACTAGGCATGAACATCCCTTTTAATCATGTCTAGTCCAAACAGATCTGAATTTGTTGATATTTACACCTGGGCCACCTTGGTATAATTAGAGGTTTGTTTGTGTGATTTTTGATGGTAGAAATAAACTACTAAGATGCTATAAAACATCTTTAGAATTTGTCATCGTTCCAAAAGAGAAAAGCCTTTCTCTTATTAAAAAAAAATTCAGAATGTTGAGCTGGGTGCAACTCGGTGGTAGAGCACATGTTCAATACATGCAAGGAAGGTCCTGGTTTCCATCTCAAGTACAAAAAAAAAAAGTCGCTCAGAAGTTAAACACAGAACATGAATAAATGTTTACCATGCATGGTAATGTACACATATAATGCCAGCCTGAGGGGCTGCAGCAGGAAAATCACAAGCAGGAAGCCGGTGTGGCCCACATAGCAAGTTCAAGGGAGGCTTAAATTATATGGTGAGACGTTTTCTCAAAACAAAATAAAACAAAAAAAAAATACATGGATAAATGTAACTATACACATAGCCTTAATTACTGTCTGGCAATATTCACCAAGCAAAGGTAAAATACAAGAAATCTGGAGAGGTACAGCCATGCTGTGAAGAGTCAAGCTCCCACTTAATGTATGTGTCAGTCAGAGCTTGCCAGAGGAAGAAAACCAGTGGAAGAGATGTAAACTTATAAACAGGAACTGGTAGATAGATGACACAATTGGAGGCTGTGTAGCCCCACAGTGCAGACTAGAGAACCAAGGAAAACAGTCCAGGAAGATATAGGTCTAAGAACAGGTGGGCTCAAGGATGCTGCCAAGTCCAAGGCTGGAGACTTAGAAGTGTTCTAGGTTATCCCTAGTGTGTGATGTCAAAAGGAACTGAAGATGGAGAGTGATGCCCACAGGCCATAGAAGCAGCAGTAGATTCACTGGTGACTTGGGCACCTTGCACATGCCAGGTGGCTGTCTCTCCCTCCACCTTGATCCCCTCTCAGTTCCTACCCTCTCAGGGCCATTTTCATGACAAGTCTTCCCTCGCCGCTGTCACATAGCATAAATTGACAGTTTTCACAATACATAAAGAGCATCTACAAATCAGTTTTGAACGTCTAATAACACATTCAGAAAATAGCAGAGAATACCAGCACATTGTCTACATAAAAAGATAGATGTTAGCTGACTAAAATGATGCTCAAATTCACTCATAATAGAAGTGCTATAGCAGCAAGGCAGCAGAATTTGTTAGCAGAGCAACTCGGCTCTGAGGCCTGCTAATACACTGCAGGGACACGTCAGGACAAGACCTCTGTGCAGGAGATTTATAAATATCCACAGAATGGAGAAATTCCACTTTTAGGACTCTAGTCTATACATTTGATCATCTTAGGAAAAATGCATCATAACAGTTTTTAAAGTGAGCAAAAACAACTAAAATGTTAATAGACGTGGATTTGTTGGATATATCAAGATATATATATCATATATATATGAGAATACTATGCAACCATTTCTTTAAAGAATGGGGAAAAAACCTCTTTACATTTTAAAATTAGTTCAACTTCAGTGTGTACGGTCAGTTTAAAGCCATTAGGTGTAGTAATGTCAAGCAAACATTTGTATAAAGTGAGAGAATTTGATCGCAATTATATTCAAAGCAATGGTCTGGGTGTTTGTGGTTCTCCACTCTGCTAAGATTCACACGCTCATATCTAATTTCCACTGTGGTGGCATTTGAATACGGGGCTCCAGTTCAGCTTCTCTTGTGAGAAACACAATGACCAAATGCAACCTAAAGAGAAAAGGGTTTATTTGGCTTCCAAGTTAAAGTCCATCACTGAAGGAAGCCAGGGCAGGCACGCGACCAGGAACCTGAGGGCAGGAACAGCAGAGCCATAGAGTAACTCTGCTTACAGGCTTGTTCTCCATGCCTTGTTCAACTTACTGTTTATACAACTCAGGACCACCTGTCTACAGATGGACCCACCCAGAGTCCTGGGCTCTCCCACGTCAATCATTAATCAAGAAAATATCCCCACAGACGTTCTTAGAGTCTAATCGTAGGAAGGCATTTACTCAATCGACACTCCCTCTTTCCAGATGACCCTAACTTCTGTCAAGAGATAATTAAGTCCCTTGTGGAGTTTCCTAAAGAAGAGGCAGGCAAAGAGTTAGCTTATTATCCTTTCTTGTCAGGATTCTAGAATTCTGAAGTCAGAAGGCCTCTCCATAACCCCCCATGACTTCTCATCTCCAGAGCTGTGAGAAATAAACTTCTGCTGTGTAAAAGTGAACTCATCTGTGAGACTTTGTTACATTTGGTGGGTCATGTTTCTCACAAGAGAAGCCAAACTAGAACCCCCCTCAAAGGCCTCATATTCAACTGCCACCACAGTGGAAATTAGATATGAGCGTGTGAATCTTAGAGAGCAGAGTGGGGGACCACAAACATCCAGACTGAAAGACCCTAGCCCTTCAGGCTTACACCCCCAAGCCTCATGAAAAGAGAAACTTCAAGCACCAGGAAATGAGAAACTAAAAATCTAGTTCCAAGGGCAACCTGACTAAGCCATTGTTCAATCTCCCCTGCAACCATATAACAATGTAAAGAGATTTCTGTTAAGAGATGTGCTCAACTGTGACTGGGATAGTTGCAGGTGTTCCAGGAAGGACCACTGTGACCTTTGTGTAAACTCCACTCCCGCCCTGATATCCCCCCTTGAGGTTTCAGGAAGAATGTACCTGTTGACGTAACTGTACCCCCTCTGTGATCCCTCTGTAACCAGACCATGATCTTGTGAAACGAAATTGTATGGGAATTGTAATCTTATGGCTTTTGTGGGTTTTTCCTTTATAAGCCCTTATGAGGCTACAGTAAGATGCGACTCTTGCTCTTGGGAGCAGAGGAGCCCTTCTGTACAGAAGCTTAATAAATCCTCCTGCTATTGCATCAACTGGACTGGAGTCTGGGTTCTTGGGGCGCCCACTTGAGACCCTAAACTTTGGGGTCCAACACAGACCACTGCTTTGAATACATTTACAACTGACTAAGACACCCAAGAATAAACAAAGGCCACTCGAGATGCCAAAAGCATTGGCTTATTACATTGAGAGTTGTTTGGCTAAAGGAAAGAGGGAGGATACAGAGATCTGTCGTGGAGAGCCTTTGGACCTCTGAATTTGGAACCATGAGACTCACCACCTAAACCAAAAATATTTTTTAATTAAAAGAAAGGATGTTATGTAGGGCAAAAATAAAGATGCTTAAAATAACATGCATATAAGTCCTATGATTCTTAATTAGTTTCTTTGTCATTGTAATCACATTGGAATAGACTGTCAAAGTTATTTTTTAATCAAAATATAAAGTGTGCTTTCTGTTGAGGTTTGAATTATAAAATCACACACACTCCAGGCTCATACATTTGGACACTTGGTCCCAGGCTCTATTTGGGAAGGTTCTGGGATATTTGGGGTGGGATGCATGGTTGGCAGAGGATAAGCAAGAAGGGGCCTTTGAGGATTATGCCTGCCTGAGCCTACTGTTCCCTGTCTAGCACCACAACGTGACCAGCCACTGTGAGCCCAGTCTCCATAGACTGAGCTGTTCCAGCTGCTGAACCTCCCCCACCACAATGAATTCTACCCCTACACTGTGGCAGAAAGCAAACCTCCCCTCCCTTCAGTGGCCTCTCTCAGGAATTCAGTTTCAACAAAGTAAAAGTAACTAATAAGCTTTGTAAGAACACCTGCTAGTATTTGCTCATGGAAACACTCCTATCTGTAGAATTTTAAATGTCTTCTCAGCTCTTCTCTTACTCCGTGCCTTTTATACCCTCAGAATGATGGGCTGTTGGATAATTCTCCAGAAAATATCCACTAGGGACGTGCAAGCCCTGCCTACATTCTATCTGGAGTTAATCCAGGCCTACTCAGGACCCCACTATAAATTTCCCAGGATTTAATTCTAATAGAAGCACTTGTTGAAAATATATTCTGACACCAAGGTGGGACATAATAAAAGGGGCTTCTTAGGAAACTTGCCCATAAAGATAGTGTTTAAGCTATACAGGCTCTTGCCACTGCTCTTGGTTGTCTACCAAAACTCGATGGCAAAACCCTCTTGCTGAAGACACCACTCACATTGGTCACATCACAGGGAGAAATTAAGTTGGTGATGACCTGGACACATACTCCCTGTTGGCTTAGCTTTCCTAATAGGGCAAGGTGCTCTACAGGCTGTTAAGACAGAAAAAAAAATCATCAATCATCTTGTCTTACCCAGCTGTAAACCCTGTGAACTACAACGATGATCAGTCTGGGAAAATATGCCCACTGGTACAATAATGACATGAAAGTCATAGGGGTAATTAACAGCTTTCTGAATGGATCTAAGGCTTTCTCTTCAAGAGGGGACTCAAGCCTGATACTGGGAACTTGGCCAGAAACTGGTTGGTGGATGGGAAAGCCATAGGTCTTAGAGGAGAACCTATTACTAATATTTTGCTAAATGAACACAGTATCACACTGCCTTCTATATACTTATCCTTACACTACAGATTAGTACAGCTCTCAGCCCTCAAGAAGCTCATTCTTGCAGTGACCAGAGGTTAATGCAGGGACCCACAACAGCAGAGAAAAAGTGTCTGTGGAGCACTTAGCTCTAAGTAGGACATCTATTTCACATCCTCCCCCGCCCCATGGCTCGGAAAACATCACATAACAGAAGCTAATAAGAAAAATCACTTAAGAGAAGACTGTAATTGAAAGGATTAAACTCTCCCACTTTTTACAGCTGATTTTAAGTTGCAGCTCTCTAAGAAGGAAAAAACAGGTATCTTTTCCTTCAAAGGGCCATTTATCTACAAGGCCCTCACATTCAGGGTCCAGGGAGAGAACAAACACTAAGTCTAAGTCAGTCTCAAACCCAACAGCCCCTTCTGAGTCACGTCCAAGTTTGTGCAGATGTGTCCAAAAATGATAAAACTAAACCTCAGCCAATTAGAAATATATTAATGTAACTGCTGCATGCTTAACCAGTTATGTAGCTGACCCTGAAACTTCCCCTTAGCTGTGCTTAAAAGGAGCCTGCACGTCCCTCTCGGGATCGTTACCGTTTTGCACAGGTGAACGACCCCATGTGTATGCTGGTATAATAAATGCTCTTTGTTCCTGCAAGCTATTTGAGTCTGGGGTCTTGCTTCAGCATTTCCTCAGACCCTACAATAAAAGCCAGAGGTTAGGGAAGATTGCTGAGAAACAATGTCTTCTGGACATGACAGGCCCACTGCACAACATTGACTGGTAAGACCCATGCAAGATCAAGACAGTCAACATCCCAGCATGGAAGGAAGTGGCTCATGAGGTTCCGCCCTAGCTAAGGAGCTAGTAGCAATGAATGGTTGTGGGGGGGGGGGGAGTCAGTTACCTTCGTGTGTGAGGCCCTGGGTAGGATGCCCGTGCTCCCATATATGGACCTCCACCCGTGTGTGTACGGGCAGCACCAGACTCAGTGGGTTACTGAAAAAGAACTGAAGAAGAGGAAAACATAAAGTTGGAAAGTGAAGTGTGAGGAAGAGGGTTTTGGGAGGAGTTGGGGAAGAGAAGTGGGGAAAGGAGAGATATGATTATCTGTATTACATATCATTATATAGTTATAAATTATATAAAGTAAAATATAAGTTATAAATATATATAATTATATATATATGAAATTCTCACAAAATAAACATTTTTTTTTAATTTAGTGTCAGGTATCAGCTTTGAATCACCATAACTACCATGTAAGGACTGGAGGGATGTTGCAGTGATCTTAATCACTTATTGTGCTTGCAGGGGACAGGAGTTTGGTCTCTAGAATAATTATATACACATATACACATAATTAAAATATAAAATGAATAGTTCAAAATAAAACATAGATGCACAAGGTAACCAAATTCTACACAGCAACCATTTCCTTTATCCACAGCTCTGACAATTCCAGTCCCTGACTGAGCAGATCTACAGCTTTCAGGCCTGTGGTCATGCGGCTGTGCAGCATCTCACAGCAGGAGTGTGCACTCACCTCTTGGCTGGGATGCAAGAAAGGAAAACACCAAGGCAGGGTGTCACTAACCCATTAGTGGGTATGGCCTCCTCTTAACATGTCCACCTACCTCTTCAAGTTCTACCCCCAGTCAACCATGCCAGTCAGAAACTAGCCTTCAACACATGGGTCTTTGTAGGAAGAGTTATTCAACTATATATATAATCAGGATTTTTAAGGAATTTTTTGTGTCTTATTTATTTGAGAACTTCATACAATTATTTTGAACATATTCATCCCCCCGACACACACACACCCTCAACCCCCACTACAAAGCCTCCCAGCCTCCCAATTTTGTGTTCTCACAGTCTCTCAAATAAATAAATAAAAGCTCTTTGGCCATTATTTTGACAAAAGAATCAATCCAAAGAGGAAAAAAAATAGTACTTCATCCCCAAGGTTAGGTAACAGAGGAAATGAACCATAAGAGATGGAGGAGTTGGCGGCACCGGTAAATGTGAATGGGGTGGGATACATTGTGTTAACCATGGAGGTCCAGAACTGGAGGCCATCTGGAAGGATGAGGAATACAATGTGACCAAATGATGACTAAAAAAAAATACCACTAAAACAAATTGGTTCTTTTTCAGGCACAGAGTTATCTCCAATCCAGCAGCACTTAGAGCTGTACGCTACCATAATTGAAAACAGGAAGTTTTAAAATACCACCTGGAACAGCAGTGCAGGCTACGAGGTGGGGGGGTGGGGAGGGGGAGGGTACATTCAGTGAAAGCCCACGGTTAGCCTGCATGGAGAGACCACCCAATCCTAATAGGAAGCCAGCCAGAGACATAAGTCTCCACATTTACATTTTTGTGCTCCCAAAAAAATTCTCCCTCTGGCACAAAATCTTTTTCCTCATAAACTCAAGCTGGGCACAATATGCTCTGTCTCTGTGCTTTCTCCCTCCAGCTCAGGGCTTCTGACATTGGCTTGTTGTCATTAGCATCTCACCTTCAACAAATCATTTTCTTCACTTGTCCAATTACAGCCGACATAAAAACGCCTGTCCTCCATGTTTCTCATTTCAGCGCTGGACTTGATGTGACTCGGCTCTAAATCACGGTAGCTGCTTGTCAGCTTCTGGGACTTAAAGTTAATTTTAGCTCGCCTTTCCCTTCTTTTGATTTCACATTTCTTAGAGGGAATGGCTGTAGTTGAAATGATGGCAGCGGTGCGTTTTTCCTTCAGACCCCTACCCCTCTCCATCGCAGATTTATTACACACATTTACTCTGGCAAGTTTTAGTGCATCCCCCAACACTCAACAATAAAAGAGAAGATACTCTCATAAAACTGTACACATATCCTCTCACAGTCTCCAGGGACGAGTCCTTCCAGCCTACCAAAGTGTGGGACTGCTACGCAATTGAGGAAGAAAGTGGCAGTTGATGTCCTAAGAAGGAACCCCAGAGACTCTCTATAAGTTTAGGGTTGCCCACACAAGTCAACTGCTGTTTTAACTGCAAGCAAGCTAGATACTCATGGTCTGCGTCAAAGCAGGGAAGGAGAGAACATTCGCTCTTCTTGCGATGGGAATCGGAACATTTTGCTAAGAAGGAGACAAGCAAAGAAACTTAAATTCCCCTAAGTGTGTGTGTGTGTGTGTGTGTGTGTGTGTGTGTGTGTGTGTGTGTGTGTGTGTTAACCCACACCCCATGAGTGGCAGATGCAGCAGCCACAATCCTTGGTAACTCCTCTGGAAAGAAAAACTACAAATGAAGATTTCACACCTTGTTTCAATGCCTGCGCTCTTTCTGTACATGTCCGCTTGGCCTCTGTGAGGTCACTTGCTTCTATTTGGACTTCCATTTGCCTGTTTCCTTGGACTTCATTTCAGGGTTTTTAAATGCTTGACTTGCAGCGCACTTGTATATTACCATGGGAACCGGACTCACCTTGAAATATAAGATACTATTCGGCCCTGTGTGCAGAAACCCTTCCGGGGCTGCAGAGCAGCAGTGCTCAGGCTGTGACAGCCAGGCTGTTACAGGTGCAGTTCAGAGCTCCCTGGATCAGGGGTGATGAGGGTACCTAGAAAGCAAAGCATTCCTCACTCCAGACTCTCTTGCTTTGGTATACTGTAACATTGAGCCTATGTGCTTCTGTGTTCATTTCTTTTTTTTTTAAGCCATCCCAATTTAGACTCTGAAAATTTATTTCTGATTCAATACACTCTAAAATCTAAAATTCAGACTTTCTTTAAAAATCTAGAACAGAAGTCATCAGAGGTAGGGACACATCGGTCCCCAAGACTACCTCAACCGAAATGCCTTTTGCACTATACTAATTAATTCTAACATCCCCATGAAGAATCATTGATTTAAACAATTTCTTCTTAATACTAGTGGATACCGTTGGGATACTAGAATGTATTGAAAATATCTAGGGCCACTTAACTAAGGGCTGAAGGAAATATGATCCCTTATTTCTTTAAATGATATTAAGCGTCCATTTGCTACAGTGTTTGGCATGAGCTGCTTACCTTAAAGGAGCCATCCTATGCAGGATGGCAGGCAGCAGCTATGCTGACTATCGACAATATGGATGTGGCTAGTCAGAATGTAGGTGTGCAAGCACTGCAATATATATACCAGAGTTTAAAGACAGTATATAAAAGTAGAATGCAAATTATCTCATTGATACTTTGAATAAAATGTGAGATAATAAATTTTTATGACTACTGGGGAAAATGTGCTGTCAACATTAGCTTCACCTCTCTTTATTTTTATAATATGGCTACAAGAAGATTATAAACTACATGTCTGGTTTCATTGTTGCTCTGCTGGAGGGCCCTCACGGCAACATTCAATGCTTTAATCTTGTAGGAGGATTTCACTCCGTCTCCTTCACTTCTGTATCCTCAAGCCCCACACATCTTGGAAATACCCTTGGCTCCTCGAGTAAGTGCTCAATAAATACTTACCAAGTAGTGAACAAAATAACAAACGAAAGAGAACGAACAACTCACAAGCTACCAAGACATATTCCCCAACCAAGTAGAAATGTTTTCTAAGCATGAAGGAATAATTAATTTGCATTTTGAGGCTCAGTGAAATGTAAGTACTGAAAGAGATCAATTTGTAAAGTATAGAAGCTATATTTAAAACAAAACTAACTATTAGTTGACATCATAATCAAAGGCACAAAAAGGAGAGATATTTATAAGGAATAATATAATCAATACTATTATAATACAACAATACTATAAATATAAATATATTTATAACTATATCTTATATAGTTATAAATATATTTAACTATATCTTATATTAAATTATATACAATAAAAACATATATATATACCTATACACATACATATATATATATTGTTTCTCAGCAATGTAACAACATAAAGATACTCATCGGATATATGGAGTTACACAAATTACTTGGTTAATTTTCACACGATCTTCTGAAAATATGCAGTGGTCTAGCCAGTTAAGAGAGCAGGATGCAAAGGTTAAGTCCTTCTCCAGGCAACCCATTCACGTCAGCATCCAGCTAGAAATGCAGACCCCTCTGACTCCCAGACTCCTTCCATCACAAATTACTACCAGCTGAAATCATTCTAAATAAATAGAGTCTGGGAACGACTCTGAGCAAACCCTTGTCTCTAAATGCACTGCAGTCCCCAGGTGTGGAGTGGAGCGGATAGCATGTATGCTCTGCACTAAGGAGTCTCAAGTATTTGCTCTCATGGAGCTGGAGCAGCCTTCAGTCCAGTGAACATGTCTTTTCTGCTCAGACTCTTTTCACACCTGTGAAGTTACACAGACCCATATCACTATTTTATTTTGTTGTGGTTACTGTTCTTATCCTCCACTCTTAGGACTGTAAAACAATGTATATCCAGCTGTGGATGTCACTGGAGTAGGGCATCAGGACCCTGGAGAGATCCAGTACATGCCTGTCTGCTTTCTCCACAAAGGCTCTCTAGATAGGTGTTGTGGATCTGCAAAGGGCATTAAGCTCCTCTCCCAAACAAAGGAATTTTTCTGTAGTCTTCACAGCCTGAAATACATGATAAGTTCCAAAGATCAGGGAGCAGATAAAACAAGGCAGTATACAGTCAACTTGTTTAATTTTCCTTAAGTAATCAAAGGAGAGGAAAGTGAAGGGCAAAGTCCTCCTGCTAATTGTACTGAAAAATGAGAATGCAGGAAAGTTTGAAATAGAAAGTTATGCTTCCCCTAGCAACTATAAGTTGGCATATTCTATATAAGGGCATAAATATAACAGCAAATACAGTACATAAAATACTGGCGTGTGTGTGGAAGGAATAACGAGAGCTGGGAGGATCATAATTTTGACTCTCCTGACTTTTATGAATTTGCATTCTCAGCCACAATGTTGCATTAATATCTACAAGTTCTTTAACCAATCTTGACTTGTCTTCTTGCCTCTCTTGGCAATGGTCTGTATTTTCTTGACACTAAGTAGACTCAGCAGTAACCTTTGAACACTGACCTTCCAAACTTGATTCTTATTCAAGACTCGATCTGCCAAGAGGGGAAAAAAAAAATGGGAGGCCTGAGTATTTTATCTCGTACCTCATTAAACCAGGGGAGAGAAGTAGGAGCAAAGCGTTGAGCGGTGCCTGATTGCTAAACAGTGGGGAAAGCAGAAACTGCTAAATAAAACAAGTCACGCGTGGGGCCAGAAAAAAAGCTGAAGCAATCATTTAAAGCTGCACACCGCTGTGTTTTATTTAACGCTGAGGGGTGTTTACAATGCTGCGATTTCCCAAGAAAGGTTAATCCAGATGAGTAAGAGGAGTGGTGTGTGAAACTGTTTCACACTGGCTCTTTGCAGTGAATATTTTAGTAACCATTGCGAATCCATGTCAGCAGTGCAGCCATCAAATGAAACGCGAAAGAAAGCAAGTGCCGCCCCGAAGAATGAATTTTGATTTAAAATAGAGGCAGAGGCATTTTCACTGCCCTCTGCCGCAGTGATGATGGGGTAGGAAATAGTTTTCATCACCGCAAAGTGCTTTTCTGAGCTCCTGCATTCTCAGCTCGCCATCCTATTTGTGAGCTTGGAGGTAGGAGGAGTAAAAGGCTCCTTTCCTTCTCCTCCCAGCTTCATTTACTTGCTTTTCCCCTGGAGCAGCAAACTACAGTAACAATTCTGTCCTTGGAGAATTGTACCTTGCCTCTGCATCAAGCTATGTCAAAAAACTATTCAATATTCTAAGCAGCTCCACCAGGGCACATGTTCCTGTCTTATTCCCTTCCCTAGAAAGTATCTGTATTGATCCCTCCAAAGCCTTGGGGCCAAATGAAAATAACAGGAAAGGCATTCTGTGGGGAGGGAAATGTAGATTTCTAGAGCCTCTCCTTACCTCCCTTCCTTTCCAGAATATCAGAGAAGACAGAGCAATATTGGAAACTCAACATCAGTTTCTTTCTTCCTTCCTCCCCAAGGCCATGTTAATAGCAACCATTTGTGTTCTTGCCTTCAGAACTTCAGGACCAAAGATCAAGCAACTTTTCCTTTCAAAGAACTACTGCCCAGCCTATGAAGAGCTGGCAAATTGGTTTTGTCATTAGTATTACTGATTTCTCTCAATAATTACTTTCAACTCACTTTCAATTACTTTCAACTTTTTCTTGGCCTAGTTAACATTGTTTGTGGTTTTCGTTTGTTGGTTGGTTTTTTGAGGCAGAGTTTCTCTGTGTATTTCTGGCTGTCCTGGAACTCACTTTGTAGTCCAAGCTGGCCTCAAACTCAGAAATCCATTTGCTTCTGTTCCCAAGTGCTGGGATTAAAGGTGTGCACCCTGGTATTGTTTGTGATTTTTTTTCACCTCCCTCACAGCCCCCCTTTTTTCTTTTCCTTTGTGTTAGACTCCTGAAGGAACTCAGAGAGATGAGCATGGCAAACAAACACTCTGTCACTGAGACAGATCCTCCTCTTCCTTTTTAAAATGAGAAAAGACAAGGAAAAGGTGGTCTTGTGTGTTCATAGCACTTTACCTCTGATCATGACTTACTATCAATTTCATGTACTCCGTTTTCAGTTCATGTTTTTGCTGTCATACTTACTGGTTTTCATTCACAGTGTTTCAGGCCTTGCATCTACCTGTGGCACTCTGGCAATGGAGAAGTCAGCAGACAGGGAAACATATATCAAGCTACTGCCCCTCTTCTCCCCTGAAGCAGGACAAAACAGCCAGCCTGGAGAAAAGAACACAGGACACAGGAGACCAGCCAAAGAGCCAAATCCCCATTTACCAACATTAGTTCGTGCTCTCATACAATCCGTATTCCCTCCCAACTACTCCTCACTCTCCATCAATCCTACATGAAAGGGCACATATTCGGGCCAGTGAGATGTCTCAGTGGGTAAAGGCACTTGCCACATAAGCTGACAACCTGCGTTCAAGCCCCAGAACCCCAAGGAAGAAGAGAACTGACTGCACAAAATTGTCCTCTGACCTACACACACACACACACACACACACACACACACACACACACACACACACACAATGTGCTCATACAATAATAACTTAAAATATTATTTTTATAAGTGAGCATTCTAATTAAACATATTTGTGAAGTCTTTATGATGCAGTACTAGACTCTGAACCTGAGGACTCCTACATGTTAGACCAACATTCAACCACGGAGCTACAACAGCAGACTTATAGAATACTTTCCTTGCTCTGGTTGATCGTTCAGGTTTCCTTTCAGACCCATGCAAGACCTTAAAGGGGCAAAATTTCCACTCTAGCTTCTGGGGCCCAGCCTGGGGCCACTTCAACCATTGGCCCCGGATACATCTCTCATTCTAGAAACTTCTATCAGGAGGTCCTTGGCTCTGAGTAAAGGCAGTGGAAAAGCAGACATACATTGGTGTCTTGGATCCCTTTCTGTGAGGACTTGACTTACAAAAAAGGTACAAGTCTTTTTTTTTTTTCCTTCCAAATTCAGATTTCCAGTAGATAACATTCTTCACAATTAGTTCTCTTAGGGAGGTGGAGAATGGCTGCTCATGGCAGATGAAGCTACACTCAGGAACAAGAAGCTTTGTACAGTGTGGCCCACAAAAGGGCTCCACAAAGGGTGACCATGGGTATCAGTAAGGAGTTATGTATTTCAAAAAGCTAAGAGAAGGTGTTTTTACTATTTCACCATAAAGGATAAATAAATATTTGAAGAGACAGGTGTGTCTAGCCTGATTTAAACATTACACAATGTATCCACTTATCAAAACAGTTCGTGGAACCCATAAATATGTGCAAATTTTTAAGTTTCAGTCTGAAAATGATTTTTAAAAACTTGTTCTGTGGTGTGGGGAGTTTGTCTCAGGGGTGGAGTGCTTGCCTATCAAGCTCAAGGCTCTGGCTTTGGTCCCCAACACTAAAAAGGGAGATCACATCACAGAAAGTTCTCCAAAGG
This sequence comes from Peromyscus maniculatus bairdii, assembly GCF_049852395.1. Classification (NCBI taxonomy): domain Eukaryota; kingdom Metazoa; phylum Chordata; class Mammalia; order Rodentia; family Cricetidae; genus Peromyscus; species Peromyscus maniculatus. Next base: position 59,289,914 of record NC_134857.1, read on the forward strand.
AAACCCGACTTGAGGGCTCGCCGCTGGCATGACAGGATTGACAACTTGGTTATGTCGGCAAACCCACTGTAACCAGAATCTGAACCCTACGGCTTGCTGTTTTACCAAATAGGCAGGGATTGGCGCAAAGGACCTGAGTTGGTTTATGGTTTAGCCATAACCAGGCGGAGAAAACTCAGCTTCTCTTCGCCTGTAGAGTTGCCACATTCATGGCCGAGTCAGTAAAGGTGTGAACTTGATGCTCCCCTGCAGAGGGCTCCTGGACAGAGTCCTGGGCAGTGCCCAGACTATTGCGCTCACGGTGGGTGTGTGATTTCCTGGAAATGTTTTAACTGTTTACTGTCCTGTGACACTGTTTCAGCATTAGTTATTAATCCTCTCCTTTGAGACAGAGGTCGCTTTCCTGTCTCCTTTACGGTTTATAGCCCAAGTGCGGGCTCACTGCTGACAGGTGAAGAGCCAAAATAAGGCCAGACAGATCCACAGGTTGTACCCATGACATCAGTGTGCCCAAGGCTGCCTGTCGCTGGAGGGCTGGTTGCCCTTCTTTTGCCCACATTCAGGACTGGTTGTAGACCTCGGGTGGGCCCCACCTGTTTTCGCTCTCTTCTGGGGACTTGGCGGTGCTTAAAAGTTTACCATTTTGTGCGGAGTTCCTTCACAGATTCTTTTGGTTGAGGGGAGATAGAAACAGGAAGGGAGAGAAAGCTTCTAATACAGCCAGGGATGTTAGAATATTTACTACTCGCCCTGGCTGAAATCCGATATTAGAAAACATTTTTCTTATTGTCAGAAATTGTCCAAAGTGGAGGATGATATTCAGAGCAATGCCTTTTCCTATTGTTTCAGTAGGGTGGCATGGTATATCCTGAAGTGACTGTGGCAGGGCTTACGAGACACTCCAAAGACACGGAGCTCTAAATCTGCAGCACACTGCCCTTTTGTGCTTTCATCTTGGATGGAAACCTGTTCCCTGTTACCAAAGAGCAAGCTGAATCTGACAGCGAACAGGGACATTAGCCCTGAGAGCTCTCAGGTCACATCCAGACACTCGCGGGAAATAAAAGTGGCTGTCCTTCTCTAACGAGTTAAGACCTTGTGAAAACAGCAACAGAGCCGGGGAAGCGATTCAAGACTGCCCATCCTTCCCAGCCCCCCTTCCTCATCTCAAGATACTTGCAGGTATCCTGAAACATGAGGACACCGGGATGTCTGTCCTGCTCTGAGGACAAAGAGGAAAATGCTCAATGCTGACTACACTACACTTCTGATGAGAGGCAAGAAGCCCTGTAAAATCTTTCTGGAAAAACAAAGCAAGGCCAGGCGGTGGTGGCTCATGCCTTTAATCCCAGCACTCGGGAGGCAGAGCCAGGCAGATCTCTGTGAGTTTGAGGCAAGCCTGGTCTACAGAGTGAGATCCAGGGCAGGGACCAGAACTACACAGAGAAAACCTGTCTTGAAAAACCAAAAAAAAAAATTAAGAAAGAAAGACAAACAAAACAAAACTCTTTCTTTCTTCCTATATACCTTTCAAATGGAAATCTTCTGCCCTGTCTTCCTGTGGCCTACAGAAGGGGAAGGGGGAGCTGGTGGGGAGGAAATGGGCAACTGGGAAAACCTCAACATCTTCCTACAAAATTTTGTTTGTTTTCTTTTGTTTTTTTCGAGACAGGGGTTTCTCTGTGTGGCCCTGGCTGTCCTGGAACTCACTCCACAGACCAAAGCTGGCTTCAAACTCAAGAGATCCACCTCCCTCTGAATCCAGAGGGCAGGGAGTAAAGGCGTGTGCCACCACCGCTCAGCTTCAAATATTGGTTCTGACACTGTAACAATTTCATGAAACTGTATCTACACTGGAAGGTTGTGTTTGGGGAGACCTGATATATGTTTCCATGCCATGCTCATTCATATTTTTGGCTCCAGATTAAACCATGCCGTTCATTCCTTTGAGGTAAAAGCTGTTTCTTTCATCTACAGCATAGACCTCAGTTATGCATGGTTCACATGTCCTCTACTTGTCACTGTAATAGATATTTGGAGGTTGTCACTCTGGGCTGGCGAAACAACTCAACCAATAAAGTGCTTGTCATGCAAGCATGGGACCTGAGTTCGATTCCAGCACCCACATCACAAACAAAGCATGGTGGCATAGGCTTGCAATCCCAGAGCTAGGGAGTTGGAGGCAAGAAGACCCCAGGGACTTACTGGCCAGCCAACCTAGCTGAGTCAGCAATCCACAAGTCCCAGTGAGAGACTTTGGAGGAGCACCCAGCTAACGACACCCAAGGCTGATCTTTGACCTCCATACGTATACACATCCATACACATCCGTGAACATTCACACACACACACCACCACCACCACCACCACCACCACCACCACCAAATAAAAAATATTCCATCTCATAACTAAAAGAGGTAAATTTAAACTAGCTGCACTAAGAGTATGCTTTAATGGTAAAGCGTGTGCCTAGCATTGTGAGGCTTTTCTATTCCATCCCTCCCACTACACAAAGATAAACAAGAAGCAATGACAAAGACAAGCTGCCATTACCCATCACATTAACATGATTTTCAATGGGCCCGGAGGCAGCACCTGGGAGACGGAGATACAGGGGGTAGGGATCAAGGGTTCAAGGCCAGCCTTGGCTACATAGCAAGTTTGAGGCCAATGTGAGCTCCATGAGACCCGGCCTCATAAAGCAAACAAACAAACAAGAAGCAGATTGGCAGTGCTTTTCAAATAGTGATAATATCCAGTTTTGAAGCAGTATATATATGGAACGGGTAGTCCCCTATACCATCAGTCAAAAGACCAATGGTATAAGCTTTGCATAAATGCAGTTTATTATTATTGCTTATGTGTGTATTTATTGGATAGTATTTTCAAGCAAGCTTCTCATAATTGTACCCCAGGATGAACTTGAACTTCTCATCCTGTGGCCTCAGGTTTCCATTGCTGGGGTTACAGGCACACACCACCATCTCTGGCTTGAAGGTTTTTTTAGTATGTAATGACAGTTTTAAACTGTCAATACACTTTGACTACTAACTGCTTTAATAGGAATCTTTTTACCTCACCTGAGGTACTGAATGAGACTTATTTATAAAGTTTTTTATATTAGCATCATTTTGGAATAAATATGTATGTGCAATATTAACATTTACCATTAAAAACAGATAAATTGTGCAATATTATTACCGTAGAAATAAAGTGATAATTGTCATTCATAATTGTGATATAAAACTGTATACAAATGACTCCAGTTACAGCATATGTAAAATACTCATCTCTGTAGTTTTATATGTCATAAATATAAACATGCACAGAAAAAAACACATGAAAGGTAAAGTGGGCTTAATGTTCCTCAACATCTTTTTTCTGATGCACTTCTGTTGTGCTAGTGAGCTTCCTTCTCACTGCGAAAACTCACTGGAGACAATCAGCTTCTAAGCAGGAACCATCGCCTTGGTATATGTTTTCCGAGAGCTCTATGCACAGTTGCTTGCATTATTGCTATGGGACCGTGGCAGCGTGGGAGAGAGCGGCAGAGGGGGTGGCAGAGGCTGCCTGCCTCATGGCAAGGAAACAGTGGATGAGAGAGAGGAAGGAACTACACCTGCAACATCCCTCGTGGGGCATGTCCCCAGCAATCCATCTTCTAACTAGGTTCCTCCATGAGAAGGGACGTCCCAACAGCACCACAGGGCCTGGGCCTTCCTAGGACATTTCATATCCAAAAATAACATCCATATGCTCCAAACACATGTCAATGAACACATATACAGCTTTTATCTTTCTAAAAACAGATGGTATAAAATAAAATATATTTTAATCCAAAAAAATCTGAAAGCTTATCACTGAATTATCAAGAGTTTCAGTTATGTATTTTTCAAGATGAAGTTTTTGTTTGGTACGTTCAAAGTTAACACCAGCTGTTATTTCTTGTAAAGACATATTAAAGTGGTAACGTGGCCACTGATGGTTTCCTAGGAGTCCACCAAACTCATTCCAAAGAACTGAAAGTCCAGGAAATACGCAAGGGCAAAAATGCAGAGAAAATAAAAGCAATAGATTTATTAAAACAGGTAAACAACTGCCTTCAGGATGGGAATGGGTCCAGAAGTCTACTAACTGTACTTTGGTTTGGTGTTTTCTAGGGCCTTCTCTTACCACCCCACCACCCCCCGTTGGTCCTGTGTAGATGCACACTCTGTCTCTTCTCACACATCCACCACCTTAGGAAGCCCATTCTCACTTTGTCTCTCTAACTCCCCCTCAAGATAAAAGTGACTGTAGTTTGCATTTCAAAATGTGTTCTCCATACTTATATACAAGCTTATTGCTTATATGTTAGTATTTCAGAAGTAATCTTAAAGAGATTGTATTCTATATCCCCCCCACCTGCAAAAAAAAATGTAGAGATTTCATTGCAGCATAGTTTATTACCTGTGGTTACATCTGGGTAGGAAGACTGATTACTTTTCTCCCTTGAAATCCTGCACAGAATAATAACAAAATATCATTCCTGGTGGTCTTTTTTAAACATCTCCTGTGTTTTTAATCTTTAAAAATATAAACAATTTAATGTTTAGAACATTTATAAGTATTCTTAAAACTGTCCTTTAGAGAAGTAATTAATACTTTCTTGATAGTTGTTTGAAATAAAAATTGTGTTGAAATAAATTGTTTTTTAAAAGTTGTTATTTAGAAATAATTGAGAAATTTAATTCAAGAAATTAGTATTTTCAATCAGAAAATTCCATGTGTATTTTCAAGGTCTCAAAAATCACATTGGACTTCCCTCAAAAACTTTAAAGATGTATTAAACTGTATGTAGATGTTTGTGTGCACCACACGCATGCAGGAGCGCCCCAAGGTCAGAACAGGACAGTGGATCCCATGGAACTGGAGTTACATGTGAGTCACCTTATGTGGGTCCTGGGAACCAAAGCTAAGTCCTCTGCGGGAGTGGTAAGTATTCCTAACCACTGAGCCATCTTTTCAGTTCCTTTTCAACAAAATTTTATGACATCACAACAAGCTTTAAATATTAGTAGACATACATGAGTGGGAACAATGAAGGGCGACAGTCGAGGGAAAGAGTGGGAGATCCTAGCTGGATCAAGAAAAGAGAGGGAGAACAAGGAATAGGAGACCATGGTAAATGAAGACCACATGAGAAGGTGAGAAGGGGAGGAAGCAGAGAGCTAGGGAGGCCCACGGAGATCCACAAAGATACCCCCTCAAAAGACTGCTGGCAATGGTCGCGAGACGGCAGGAACTGACCTACTCTGGTGATGGGATGGCCAGACACCCAGATAGTGGTGCCATAAACCCCATCCAAGGACTGAGGAATCTGAAGGCAGACATCCACGGCTGGGCCCCTGGTGGAGCACTGGGAGTCTAATTAGTGAGTAAGAAGAGGGTTTATATGAGCGAGAATTGTTGAAGCCAAGGTTGGATAAAGCACCGGGACAAATAACCAAATGAATGGAAGCACAGGATCTATGAACCAAAGGCTGAGGGGCCCCCAACTGGATCAGGCCACCTGAACGGGTGAGACAGTCAGTTGGCTTGATCTGTTTGGGAGGAAGCTGTGCATTGGTGCCAGGTCCTGGGCTCGTTGCATGAGTTGGCTGTTTGAATCCTGGGACTTATGCAGGGACACTTGGCTCGGTCTGGGAGGGGGGAATGGACCTGCCTGGACTGAGTCTACCAGGTCAACCCCGGTCCTCGGGGGAGACCTTGATCTGGAGGAGGTGGGAATGGGGGGTGGGCTGGGGGGAGGGGTGGGCGAGAGGGGGAGAACAGGGGATTCTGTGGCTATTATGTTGAACTGAATGGTGTTGTAAAATAATAATAATAATAATAATAAAAAAACCAAAAAAAAAAAATATTAGTAGACATAACCATGCTAGATTTTTCTCCCTGCAAAAAATACACTGAAAACTGAGCAAGCAATGTAGAATCTTCAGTGCCAAATCATCTACCCTTCACACTTACAGGAAGGAAAATAGATTTTTATAGTTCGTGTGCACATATTTCAGGACTTGATTTTTTTAATATTAAATCATGTAGGCAAATGCATCTCAAATAAGTATGTAGAAGGCAGAAATAATGTCAAATAATTCTGAGTCACTGAGATAAGTCTAGATGTCTTCAAACACATTTCAATCTCAGTGCATTTTATAAGGGCAAGTTTATGATAAGATGCTTGTGACCCTTTTATATATATAAATAATAGGTGTCTGGTGAAGTTTTCATACTTCCAGTTTAGAAAGAGAAGAGGAAGAGAGGCTTTGAACGAGGTTGCACACTTAATTTATTGCCCACATGAATTCTCTGTTACCCTCTAAGTCTTGAAAGGTAGAAGTTGGACATTGATGGTAATTATTCTGGATCGAACTGCATGAAGACAGCTCAGTGTAATTGTGTACTTCAAAGAAGTGCAGCCATGTGTCACTCTGAGCAACCATAATGAATATAACTGGAGCTGTTCAGCGAGGCCTCTGCAAAAATGATCTGTGTAGATAAGTGATTTTCTGTAGAAGGCTGATAAAACTACATACATGTGGACACAGAGACTTGAAAAAAAAAAGAAAGATTGTAACTGTGAATCAAACTGTCTTTTGAAAATCTTGAATCAAAATGGGTTTTTAAGTGCACTATTAAAAGAAGTTTTAAAAATACAAGAAACAGTACTAAAATAGATGGTGAACTTTTTAAGATCATTAAAAGATTCGTAAAAAGAACTTTCTTTTTATTCATAAAAGCAACCCTGCTGGAATCTGACTGTGGGTAATTGGGAGGAGAAAAAAAATCCTCTTCATCTGAAGAACTCATGGACTTATGTATCTTCTAACTACAGGAAGTACTGAGTGTAAAGCTGGGCGCACTCTACTCAGACTTTCCCACTTGAAAAAGGCAGACACGTTCTCTTAAATACATATGAATGTGGATGGACATCATACATGTGTAGGCCTAGCCTATGTCATTATGTGAGAACAGACATCAAAGACTGCAGGGCCACTCATGAAACATTTGTAAGCAACTTTTACTGCTGGCACTGAACTCAAAGCCATGGATTTGAGAATAAATATGATGCACATTAGGAGTGCAGTCTATTGGTTGAGCTCCGCTTAGCATGGTCAAGGCTCTAGCTTCAATCCTCAACACAGTTATCATAAAAAAATTAAGACTGTAAGAAGGTAGAAGGATTCTGCTCTAACAAAAATATAATCAAGTGAATGAGACACACACTTCAACCCCTGAGACTACACTATTTAGGAGGAGGAGTACTCACTACATTCTTGGAAAGATCGATATTTTATGGGAAATAACAAACTGTATAATGGATTTTTGTTTGATTTTGTCTCAAGACACAGCCAATCTCAGTGGGCTGTCCTTGGTTTCACATTTTCGCTGCCTTCAGACCTGGGTTACCTGGGTCTTTTGAAGAATCCATAAACATAAGTTATAGAAAGCATGTCTTCCAAAGAAAACAGAGGAGCAGGATTAGAAGACTATTTGAATTGTTGGCATCCTTCTGGATACCCTCTTACTTAGTCACAAAGTGCTGGGAAACTACTAAAGCCAATAGTTTCCTAACTTTCGTAACATAGGGACTTTATTATTGTTGTTTTTAGTTTCAGTGCAGACTCGACCTTTTAGCTTTCACTTATGTGTAATAAGATAACATTGTGAAATGCTGAGACTAATCTTCTCCAGCCTTGGTCTTTGTTCTGTTCTCCAAGGAGAAATGGCTCAGCCAGAAAGAATCAGTGTTTGCGTGTTCATACGTGTGTGCGCGCGCATTTAGCCCGTAAATACACTCTTGAATATTCTAGGAGAAACAGCAGGCAAAACAAGGTTTTGCAGAAAGAAACTACCTCTCAGTGAAATGAACGGCAGAAACTGACCTTCCTCCCAAATGTTGGTGTCTTCGCCAACTAGCATGCATCCCTTAGAGAGTACAGGCGCTCTGGGATGAGTGCGTGAACGAGGAGGCAAAGCACTTTCCTTCTGAAACCAAATCTGCCTCTATAAGAAGTCCCAGCAGTTACTGTTCTTAACTTAATTCTTTTCATGGGTGAAATGTAACTGTGGGCAAAGAATACCTAAGGTCACTTCTGGTTCTAAAACCCCCAAGTTGTGTGTGAGAGTTTAACCGCTCAAGTTAACCTGTAAGCCCCACTTTCCCGGGACAGATAACTTCCTGGAATCTAGGGGTTGTGGTTCTTGTGAAATAACAAGCCACGTGTTAGGTGGTGATGAGAGCTAGTTAGTTAAGGTGATATCCATCAAGCTTCTCCATTACAGTGGTTCTTATCTTCTGTAATGGAGATGCCTGATGGACACCACCTTAACTAACTAGCTCTCATCACCACTTAACTAATCAGTGATCATCACCAGCTGTGGGACAATTGATATCCAGCCCCACTCCCAGTCATGATAAGCAGAGGGGAACAAGAAAAATCACATAAGCAATATTAACTCTCAAAAAATAGTATTCTGAACTTCACTGTTAACACATAACAGGAAATACTGGACATTACAATAACACATGCTGGTAATGGCAGCAGCCAAGGGTGGGGACAGGAGGATGCAAGTTTGAACCTGGTCAGACGGCACAGTGGATAAAGGTGCTTCTTGCACAGGGCTGGCAACCTGAGTTCAATCCCTGGACCCCAAGAAATGGTGGAAGGAGAGAACTGATTCTGCAACGTTGTCTTCTTGCTTCCACATGCGTGCTGCGGCATGTGGGCACCTGGGTATGCACACACATGCATAATAACAATAATTACAATAGCAGTAATAATAATTCTTAAAAGGACTCTCAAGTTTGAGTCCAGCCTGGACTAGGTCTCAAGACCTTGGTATCAAAAAGGAAAGAAAGGAGGCGGGGCAGTAACAGGCAAGTCCAACTCTACTTAACAAATACTGTCTAAAGAAGTGTTGTGTATTGTTCAAGTATCATTGTAATGAAAACAACAAAGAACAGGAATGCTGAGGAATTGTTCTGGACTAAAGGCTACAAAACACAAAGCACAGTATACTACTGGGTCCTGGATCCATTTTCAAAATTCTACAAAGGACATAATTGTGACTGCTGGTGAAATTGGGCTTAGTTAGAAGGTAGCCACAGCTCATACATGAGAATGTAGAAGTTATGTCTTCCATCTTCAAACAAGGAAACACTGAACAAACAACTCTTTTTACATCCATCACAGAATTCAAGTTGCAAGACAAGTTGTTTTTCTAAAACCTGAATAAACAGAAAAATCACAGAAACCCTGGAGTAGATGGCCAAAGTTGAACCTACAGGCAACTGAGGAGAGCTAGGAGCAGAAGGGGGAGGTCCTCCCCAGGGAAGAGCACACCAAATGGTTGTCCAGTGCCAAATGGTCAGCCCTGAAAACATACATACAAGTAACATTATAAGGACTCAACAGGTTATATTTGTGTGTGTGTGTGTGTGTGTGTGTGTGTGTGTGTGTGTGTGTGTACACTCACACAAATGCAGATATATATGAAATAACAATTGAAGACAAAAGAGGTCGTGAATTTGCAGGACTATGAGGAGGGACATATGGGAGGGTTTGAAGGGAGGAAAGGGAAGAAGAAATGTGATTAAAAAAAATAAGATGAAGAATTTAAAAATAACTATAATGATAAGCTCAAGTATTATGTCCATTTTGTTTCTTCTTGCTGTCATGAACTACTTGAGGGAAACAACTCAGGAGTTTATTCTGGCTCACAGTTCCAGAAGACAGGACTCATCCTGGCAGAGAACACATGGTGTCAGGAGCTGGAGGCTGCTGGCCACATTGTGTCCACAAACAGGAAGCAGAGAGCCAACAGGAAGTGGGCTGGGCTATAAGCTCTCAAAGCCCACTCCCAATGACCCACTCCCTGCAGTAAAGCTCCAGACTCCTAAACGTGTCACAGCCTTCCAAAATCATGCCATCAGCTGAGGAACTAAGTGTCTAAATGCGTGAGCTTGTGGGGAACATTTCGCATTCAAACCACGATGAGCAGCCAGCAGGAAAGATGGATGACACTCAAGGACAACTGGGCAAAGGAAACAGAGAGAGGAAACTAAAGAGAATAAAAAGGAAATGCTAGAAACCAAGAACCATAGCAGAAGGTAAGAACTGGCATTTTCAAGTATATTTTTTAAAAGGTGACAAAATGAATGTTGGATTTTCTTAGAAAATAGCTGCTAAAACACCAAGAGGCTTTGTCTTCCACTTAATTACAAGTGTTTCAGAAAATAGTCATAATTATGAGGAGAGAAACTAGCAGGGAAAATGCTAAAAATTATTTGTTCAAGGAAAAAGACAGATAAGAGTTTATGCTTTTCCCTCATTCTTATACATGTTTAAATTCCTTTCAAACCTTAAGAAAAGATATATTGCATAAGGTAATATAATCTAAATAACAAACAAATGGCAGAGGGGTTCCCTGAAGCAGCAGAGAAGTGTGGAAGAGAAAGAGGACCCAGTGTAGGATCTGAAAGCTGAGAGGAGCTGAGGAATTTTGGAGATTCTTCGAGGAAGGAGAGGAGCGGAGAATATAACCGTGAGGAATGGCTTTCACGGAGGCAGCAGTCGGGAATGCGCACAGTGTGATCAGGAGATTATGAGGAGAGCCATGTGGCTAGGAAATAAATATGGAAACTTAATGAAACTGCTTGACTATGCATGGAAAATAATAACAATAAATCACTCCTTGGGGTAACAAATTGCCAGAGTGAGGAAAGGCAGTGCCTGAAGATATTCACAGTCTACATGCACAGATATATTTACTGACTTATTTTCAAACAAAAGCTCGGATTCCTGGCTATGTCTTAATACTTTTTTACTGGATGGTTTTTGTCGAAGACTTGAGCTCGTGAGGGTAGAATTCAGAGTTTCTCTGGGAAACTTGAAGTGACATATGCTGACAAAAGTTTATGGTCGTGAGTTGTTATGGTAAACAATCAGGTTTCTATGGAAAGAAACACGTCATGGGGAAAATGATGCTCAAAGGGAACTCAGACAAAGGCCAAGTGTGCTGCTACACACCTGTAACCCCAGCACTCGGAAGGCTTAAACAGGAGACTCTCAAGCTCTGGGCCAGCCTGGACCACACAGCAGGTTTTAGACAAGCCTGAGCTTACAGAGTACGAGCTTATACTGATGAAAAAACAAAACTTAGAGCAAATCAGACCCAAAGGACTCTTGACAGACAAGTCTCTGATTTTATCCACCTTTGTTGTCGCCTCTGTAAGATAATTAAATTGCCATGTTACCTTCCATACATCTAGATGAGGAGGGACGTAAAAGGGGTCTCGAAACACGAGAAAAATTTGGTATTATTGTTGTGTACTGTTATTATTATCATCATTGTCATTGTTGTTATTAGAGCCTCTGCAAGGCAAATTTTTTTTTCCTGAGGGCCGAAACAGGCAAATTATCACATTAATGAGATGGATGTGAAGGTGCCTTGACTGACATCTGTCACCTCATGGAACACTGGAGTTGGTTTGCCTGGCTGACTGGCTAGGTGGCTGTTTCCCTTCTCCCTTACTGCCCCACGAAGGCCTTTCTAGAAGTACTCAATCAGTCAAGGAAGACAGCCTTCCCCAACACAGCAGGGCCATTATTTTGGTCAAGGATATAACTGTGCTCCTTGCTAAAAACTTCCAAACAAGCTTTCAAGGAAGTTAAAAATATCTACATGTAGACTTGAGTAAGTCACTTGCAGGGTTTTGAATTGAAAACTTTACTCAAGTGAGACTGTTCACGGAAGTTTAGGGCAGTTCCCACTTGAAGGTCAATACGACCAAAACACCAAGAGAGCACAGGAGAGAAGCAGGCGACTTAAGAACTGGAACGCAGTGGGTCTCTGCTTCCTGGGGCAGTTACCGTGTTTTCTTAAAACATATATCAAGTTAAACTGCACAGCAGTTTACAAGCTAAAGACTTAAAGAGGAGCATTATAAATGTTTTCGGAGGCCCTGGGCACTGTAAATCTAAAGAAAGATTAGCAGGTAGTATCTTAACCAATTAAATAGGGATTTCCCTTAGAAGTAAGAATGCCAAGGGAAAAGGGGACATGAACCTGGCAGGATAGCAGACAAAAGCAACCTCCTGAAAACAAAGTGGGGAGAAAAACAGCTCCAAAAGAGCAGCTCTGTATGGGTCAAAGTGTGTCTCATCTGTGTGTGGCTGCCTCGGCCACCGAAACATCAATGCGAATCAAAAAGAATGGCCAACTGCGCTGACAGCGTTAAACTATATACATCATAATCCCATCATATCAGGGGAAAGCCCTCAATTTGTCCTTACAGACACCGTCCTCACCCATTGGCACCAATGCACAACACTCCACAAACACCCCAGCCCTGGGAGTCCAAAGGAAAGGGGTGTAGAATGCCCCTTTAGGCAAGATGTCTCCAAATCAGAGTGTGGAGGAAAGGGGAAAGACACAGGTGCAGGCTGTAGTTGTCAAACTAAGAAACTCATTCTCAGTTCATAATTGAGAAGCTGTACTCCACAGCTGAACTGCCGTAAGGGAGAAAGGAAGGCTGAAAGACACCCAAACAGAAACTGCTTACAAAAGCTTGAAATCCCTCTTTAATCTCCTAAACAGATTTTAAAAGAATCAGTGTCTTTGCTGTTTCCCACAGCTGTTCATGAAGTTCCGCCACTTGCAGTGCTCTGTCAGACAGAATTGAATTAGTCATCACCTCCGAAGAGAAGTAGAGCATTTGGGTAGTGTGGGTCAGACAACTCATGAATAAACTGCCTACCGCTTGTTTGCCAGAGTCTACAGCTATTCTGAGTTAGACTTGAAAGAGCTATATTTGTTTGATGCGTGCTGTAGGGAGAGTGTTTGCATCTTCTAAGGGGTGCGTGCATGCGTGTGTGTGTGTGTGTGTGTGTGTGTGTGTGTGTGTGTGTGTGTGCATATACATGTATATGCATATGTGAGTATGTGTGCTGAAAACCTAATGCAATGATATTCAGTGCCTTTGATCCATGACTGAAAGTCACACCATGAGCTTTCCCTGGTTCAGATTTTAGCCAAACTACACTATCCACATTCAGAGGTCATCAGTGAACAGTCTGCTATGGAACTTAGCCTCCATATGCTTGAAACAGTTTCCCTAATAAACCCTCTCTGGTCTCCTGTCTGTATGTATGCCCATATCTGTACCCTCTTGCTCTGTCTCTCTGCAGAACCCTATTTACACACCAATAAAGAGCTGTGGGCACTGGGACATCCCTGAAGGTAAGGAGATAATGAGAGAGCAAGGATCTCTACCGTCTTATTAGAAAGGAAACTTGTCTCCTGGGATCACATTAACATTGCAATGATCTTACTCTCACTAGAACTTATTTCCAAGATCCAGCAAGTGTGCCTACTTTTCTCCACCTTCTTTTAGTTCACTCCCCTCCCTTTTTAACGGATAGTTTTATTCCCCTGTATGCTTTGCTTGTACCTACCAAGTTACTTTTCCTCTACATGCATTCTTCTCATTAACAAGTCCCTTCTCTCTAATCTGACAGCCTTCTAGTGGCTATATTACTTTAAACCCTTAAGTCTTTAACTATTTAAACCCCCCTTTCTTGATGTATTGCTGTTCTGGTGAATGCAGGTGCCCTGGGGAGATAGAGGAATAAGAGTGTTCGGACCCAAATGAGACAACCCAGTGAAAGCACAATGTGACAAGAGCCATTTGCTGGGATGAATACAGTACTGGGTCACAGTATCTGGGCTCTGATGTCACCACATTTCCAAAGGAGCTTCCTCTCCAGCTTTTTAAAATTTCTTGAATATGGTATTAAAGAGTCCCCAAATTCCAGCCTCCCCCCCAAAAAAGAGAATTTTTTTCATCGTTCTTCCAAAACTTAGAAAGAAAAATAAAGCTTCAAAATCTGAACAGACTAATACAGACTTATACAAAGGAAGGGAGAAAGGGAAGAGAGGAAAGAGGAAGAAGAATAAACATGTCTAGCCATCACATCCCCAGGGATCTGCCATGTGTCACCAATGGCCCATATTCTGTAATGATTGAAATAGCTTTTTAATTGAGTGCCGACACTTGTGTGTCATCGAGTGATCACTTATACAGACGCTTTTAGACCATTTTCATATATTCTCTGTACTCAGCTGACAGCCAGAACTATTGAAATACTCTTCTTTTAATGAACAGACTTTTCTCTAATTTGAACATGTCAACCTCTCATGACAGTGGCTCTAGCCTCACGTGGCTCTTAGCACACTGGGGATAGGGACAAGAGCTTTTCATCCACTTACTCTTTTTTTTCTATTTTATCTATGCACTATCTTTTTACAAATTGAAGACTAGAGGATGAATTTGTGATTCGCTTTCCACTTTCAAAACTGAGAGGCTAATATTATGGTGGGTGAGAATATTTCCCCCAGGACTTCAAGAGAGAGAGCCATGGCGTATTCCCAGATAATGAGGTCTCTAGATAAGTAGAGCAGCAAACTGAATGCATTTTACATAGCATGTCTAGAAGGAATAACCAAGTCCACAAGTTTCCTCAAGTTCTAAGAAAAGTCCTTGAAAGTGAACCTACTGAGAATTTTTCACTTCTAAAATGTTAAAATAAGTCATAGTATTTTCATGAATGCCAAGGTCATAAGTTGTCTGGCATGGGATGTTTTGCACATGATGGGTTTAGAACAAATATTTACTGAAAGATCCAGGTATCATGTCAGGAAAATTTAAAATACTGCCATTTTTCTCAGTGGCCTAGAAACTGGAGATATTTTTCATGGTTGCTGTACATAGAGTAGACATTATACAGTACTAAACAGTTGCATTATTCTGCAAAGGTGTGCCCCCTGACTCTTAACACTACTCCAATAATGATAGAAGACAGTTCCTAAAAATGCAGTAAATTCAGTAAAAACAAAAACAAAAAAAAGAAAAGGCTAATAACAGGGCTGGGGAGATTGCTCAGTGGGCAAAGTGATCAGCACCCACATATAAGCTACAAGTGTTGACATTCAGTAACCTCAGCATTATAGAGCAAGAGACAGATGACTCCCCAGAGATTACTGGTCAGTCAGTCCAGCCAATCAGTGAACTCCAGTTTTGATGACAGACTTAGTCTCAAAAGAAAATAAGATTCAAGAACAATAGAGGAAGACACCCAGCACTGACCACTAGCCTAAACATGCACACACACACACACACACACACACACACACACACACACATACACACACACACACACACACACACACACACACACACACACACACACGAGTATGTGTTGAATTATAAAAGTAGATTGCGCACTTGGGAAGTTGAGATAGGAAGATTAGGAGTTCAAAATTGTCTTGAGCCATAGAATTTTACCCCCAAAACAAACCAAAGAAATGAGGAAAACATCAGGTAATGCAATAGAACATAGGGTGGGACTTAAGTAATGCACAACACACACCACATATTTTTGAAGAAGCATCTTCAAAAATTTAAAATTAAATTCTTCACAAGTAATAATGAAGGGTGAGATGACAGACTGCCAAAATAAGACAGCTCCGTTTGCTAAAATAAATACAAAAGGACAGATTATCTTTAATTATATTGAAGGAATTGTCTACAATATTGGAAAACACTCAAAATGTAATTTTAAATAAAAAGATTTCCAAACAATATAGATATTATAAATATAAGTATTTATATACAGAAAAAAACTGTAGTTCCCTTTTCATGGGGAACATTGATCCAAACTGTAACTGCATGATCAGGACTAGAAACACACCTTCTGTCATGGAGCCCTGTGGGAAAGCAAGGACAGTTTCTTCTCATCAGTATGCTGAGTGCCAGCAGCAGGAACAAAGGCCCCTTTACTCCAAGCTCCTCAAAGAGCAGAGACATAGTCCTGTGGAGCCGGATGTAATGGCTTATCTTGGTTGTTGGCTTTACTGCAACTAGAATCAACTAAAGCCCATGTTGCTGGGCACTCCTGTGAGAGATTTTCTTAATCAAGTCATTTGTAGCGGGAGAACCCTCCCTAATGCTGGGCCACACTTCGTGATGGCAGCTCAGAAAACAAGACAAGGAAGAAGGAAGCTGAGCGTTTTGCCTGCTGGCCCTCACTCTTGTTGGCAACCTTGTCTATCCTGCTGCTGCAGCCAGTGTTAAGAATGACTTCTTCAGGATGCCAGTGTAGACTGAAAACCAACAACTCTCCAGGAATCCACCTGGACTCCATCACCAGACTGGGGCTGCATAAATATCCAGCCAGTCTCATGGACTGAAAAAATACTGGATTCTCAGGCTTTCCCTCCTAAGACAGTCATTGTTGAACTACCAGGATTACAATCTGTAGATCATTCTAAGTAAATCATACACACACAGACATTGACTGCACATGCAGGACACACACACACACACACACACACACACACACACACACACACACACACTTATTCCTTTAGAGAACTCTGCCTAATACACCTAACTTGGCAGCTTTTCTGTCTGCAGGATCTTAAAAGAGACACCCACAGTACCCTGGTGTGATCGGCCCAAAATGAGAGGGTCAATGTGAGTCACATTCTGAGATCTTCCTATGCATGAAAGAGTGTACTAAGTGCTTTGCTATGAAACGTCTTTTGCCCTCATAACACCCTTAGGAACAGAACATTATTATTACCTCCATTTCTGAGATGAGGAAGTCAATACTCAAACCAACATTAGCAAGTAATTAGTACACAGCAAAGCCCAGAACAGATATACAGACCTTCCTGATTGCCCAGACTATATGTTTCAAACCACTTTATTCATA
The DNA here is from genome assembly GCF_049852395.1 of Peromyscus maniculatus bairdii. Lineage (NCBI taxonomy): Eukaryota > Metazoa > Chordata > Mammalia > Rodentia > Cricetidae > Peromyscus > Peromyscus maniculatus. The sequence continues at coordinate 59,306,731 of NC_134857.1, forward strand.
GTCTAATGCAAATAATGTAGACACTAACTACCTTGTTGCCTTCTTTTGATGTTAAGGTCTTACACCGACAAAGTCTGCCACTTGACATTGGTCCAGACCTATTTCCATGGTTGCACAGGGTACAACACATAAGCACAACGCTCCACAGACTCAAGGCACCCCAAGAAGCATGCAATACAGTTTTCAATCTAGAAATCAGACAGAGAAAGTGGCTGTCTCCCAGACTGCTATTCCAAAAGAGATAATTGCTGCGGCTCTCACTCTGCTCACAAAGTGCTTCTGCAGAGGTGACACTTACACCCTTGGAGGTCAACCCACACTTCACTGACAGCTACCAGTTCAGCTGTGTCAATTTTCCCGAATCTGCTTGCTCACAGGGTTTCCAGAGCATGTTGCTTACCAAGCCATTATTATTTTGTACCTATGCCCAGAGAGCTCTACAAAGTGTGCATTTTAATCAGACTGAAATAGCTAAATAAATAAATAGCTCATAGGTAATATGTAATTTACTAGAGAAGAAACAGCCCTGACTTACTGCACTCACAGTCCACAGCCCGATGCCTCCAGTGATTATTTGCAGAATTCTGTGGTGCAGAAAAGCTTAATCTCATTCCTTAGCCTATTCCTTAAAATTGTTAGTTGATGGATCTTTCCTCAGCTTGCCTCAAATGTTCTTGTTCATTGCCACTCTGAAGTAAGCATATTTCACTGGGCGGATGGACCTATGCATGGATAACGATGCATTCAGCATCCCTTACGTGCTCACCCAGTCTCTAGAGAGAATCTAATCAAGTGTTTAGAATCATTCAGGCATCTTTTCCTCTCCTTGATGCATAGAAAATGGGAATTTAGAGATCTACGAGTCATTGTCAAATCGGGGTGTCAATCTATTTTGTGACTTTCACTGAGATCTGTGATGTTCTAATTTTGCAGGGTCTAGGCAGAGTTAGTTGAAATGTTAGGAGAAGAGAGATAAAGTATGACTGTTGCTTGATGGCAAGACCAAGAGGTTTGGAAAATACTGAATGGTTTTCAATATGAGCTCTACAGCTTCAGGGCATCTGTGGACTTCTTAATTGCCTGAGAAAGTTTAAGTGTGTGAATGTTCATGCTCTTGCACTTATGGATTAAGAATCATTATGTTACTCACAAAGTCCTAGAAAATAGCATCTATAAAATTAGAGTAGGTTTCACTGATGCTTATCTTAAGAAAATGCACTCATATTGGTTGTTGACTCATTTGATCAGGCCACTCCGTTTCTTGTTTTGCACTGCATCTGTTTCCCCTTCTAACTTACCTTTTGAGACATGGTTTCACTAAGTAGCCAAGGACCATCTAGAATGCACAATTGTCCTGGCCTTGCCTCTCTACGTGCTGGGATGTTAGTACACAAAGCTTCTCTGCTAACATCCTGTATGGACCCATGTCGCTGTTGCATGAAGTACACTCCAAAGGATGAGCCCGTGGTCCTTCCTCCTGGGTCTTTCAGTGACTGCTCTTAGTTCAGATTGGCTTTTTCCTTATTTTTGGAATCTATGCTGTACTTAGATCCTGGGGTGAATCACTTAGAGGGAGAGGGGTGGTGGAAAGAGAGAGAGAAAGAACAAGAGAACATTCCTTAATTCATACGTTCATTGTCACAAATCCAATATCTAATCAAAGCCAGAGATAAGTCTAGACTTTTTCTGCACACCTGATTGGACTATGTTTGCATGATTAATCTGATACTGTGAGCCCTCAGTCACCCATGGAAATGTCAATAGTTTCAGCATTTCTCTCTGTAATTGAATTACCTGTAAAGAAATTTTTCTTCCCTAAAATTAGAAACTATGATACAGCATTAGAAGAAATGTGAATTAGAAATGAATGAGAAATTATAGGAAATACTCTTACCAGTCATATTTTGAGCTCCATAGCTAATCTAGCCAATTTATCAGCAAACCCCATTAGCATTTCTGGTAAAAAGCTTGTTCTCTGTTTCCAGACTCTGCTCTGTTTCTGCTCTCCCGCTGCTCTTGTCTTGGATTGCTGTGATTATTGCAACAGCCTCCTAAGCATCTGTGATTCCAGAGCACCTTTTTCACAGAGCAGAGAGGCTTTCAACCTGTGAGCTGGATCCAGCCACTTCTCTTCTTCCAATATCCCCATACCTTGTCCAGCCTCATCATAAGAGAAGCTTCCTCCTGCAGCAGATAGAAACAAATATAGAGTCTCACAGCCAGACATTAGTGGAGTAAGAGACCTTGGAACGCCCAGCCTTAAATTGGATGTCTCCATCAAACCCCACCCCTCTGAGATAAGGGAACTCCCACAGAGGAGGATATGGAAAGAGTGTAAGAGCCAGAGAGAAGGGAGGACACCAAGAAATCAAGGCCTTTATATCAACATGAGCAAAGCTCATGTGAACTCATAGAGACTGAAGCAGCATGCACAGGTCTGTGCCAGGTCCTCTGCATATATTTAATAGCTTCCAGTTTAGTATTTTTATAGGATTTCTGAGTGTGAAAATGAGTGGGTCTCTGATTCTTGTGCCTTTTCTTGGGCTCTTTTCCTTCTGTTGGTTTGTCTTGTCCAACTACTATGTGACAGTATTTTGTCTTATTTTATTATATTTTTTGTTATGTTTAAAAAAATGAATGAATGCACTAATGAAAACCTAGGCACTGGGGTAAAAGTGCACAACATAATTGTCATGTATACCTGCTACAAGAGTGAACATCAGTTTTCTCCAATAAAGTGACACTGGGTATATCAACCACTCCAGGACAAGTGTTACGTTTAAGAATAGTTGACCAACACATAATGGACTCCACAGTTTTTTGTGTGCTTTTATTCAGTTACAGTTTGGTGTTTTGTTTTGTTTGGGCTTTTTCTTTTTGAGTGTTGTTTTATCTTATTTTCTTGGTTTGGGGGTTGTTGTTTTCTTGGATTATGTTGTGTTGGATTTTTGTTTAGTTTTTGAGAAAGAACTTAAACTTGGGTTGGTGGGGAGAGGGAGGGGATATGAAAGGACTTAAGGGAGGGGAAGGATATAAACAAAATACATTTAAATTTAAAAACTGTTTTAAATAATAAAAATAAAGATAAAATTTTAAAAAGATAAAAAATAAAAATGAATTTGAAGATATTATACCCCTTGATTTCAATGAGTGTGCGTGTGTGCACGTGTGTGTGCGTGTGCGTGTGCGTGTGTGTGTGTGTGTGTGTGTGTGTGTGTGTGTGTGTGTGTGTGTGTGTGTGTTTAAGAAACATCACAGACCTTTGATAAAGCAAAGTAGTAGAGAACATTTCCAAACTCATTCATTAAGGCCATATCATCCTAATATCAATATCAGACAAAGTCATTATGGAACATTACATTCTAGAACAATTACATTACAGTCATAACATTCTAGAACAATATCCCTAAGAACATAGATATAAAAGATGATAATAAGAAAACAAAAGCAATCCAACTTTGGCAATATGCAGAAACAATTATACAATGACCAACTGGAACTGAGGCAAAGAGTCAGTGTTGATTTAACAGCACCAAATCAAGCAATTGTCAATTGTGTGTACTTCAAAATCCCAAGGCTTAGCCATCTCACATTATTCAGTGTTGAATGAAATAGAACATGTTTTAAATATACACCATGTTTCTTGGTTTCAACTATAGTCATAATCTCCGGGATTTCCACAGTGATATACATTGCTATTTGACTCAAAAGCATAGTAATTTATTTTAAACTTTTAGTATTTATTTGAATAATATGATTTATTACTTATTTAACTAGGTAATTATAAAATAGCATGTGTGGCTATGAAAAGTTGCTTATAGTGTCTAGGATCCAGAAAAAAAAAGAAGAAGAAGAAGAAGAAGGAGGAGGAGGAGGAGGAGGAGGAGAAGGAGAAGAAGGAGAAGGAGGAGAAGGAGAAGGAGAAGGAGAAAAGAAGAAGAAGAAGAAGAAGAAGAAGAAGAAGAAGAAGAAGAAGAAGAAGAAGAAGAAGAAGAAGAAGAAGAAGAAGAAGAAGCACAAAGGAATGATGAGAGGTTGAATTAAGTGGTGATTGTAAACAGGGCACATCACTGTAGTGGAGGAGAAGCAGACAGCCATGCTTGGGTTCCAGTGACCTTTCAGAAAGACTTTGTGGTTGTTGACAACTATGTAGTAATCATCTGGTATAGTTAACTTGTAACTTTAAAGTGTCCTTTAAAGGACAAAAGATGGTTGTGGGGCCACTATGTGAGCCCTTAAAACCAAACCAGGTCCTCTGTAAGAACGGCCAGTGCTTTTAAGCACTAAGCTATCCCTAGAACTACATTTGCCTTTCTTTTCTTTCTTTCTTTTTTTCTCTTTCTTTCTTCCTTTCTTTCTTTCTTCCTTTCTTTCTTTCTTTCTTTCTTTCTTTCTTTCTTTCTTTCTTATGATTCTCTCTTTTGGCCTTCACTGGCATCAACACACTCATGAGGGTTATTCAAACATGTAGTCAAATGCCTGTATAAAAAATGCATTAAAAAATCTAAAAAAGGACAAAAAGTGCAAACTTTATCCATAGAGCTATTTCTGTTCATCTACTACAACAGCTTCAGTAAAAGTGACAAATAAATAAATAAATGCTGAAAAGTAACTGGTATGCTCATATGTTCCTCCGACATGAAGAACAAACATCTTGGATAAAAGCTTCATACTTCCTTATAAAGTTATACACAAACCTACCACCCAGTACAAAATTCCAGCAGTATCTATGAAGACAAAATTAAACTCTGTATCCGTACAAAGTCTGTACGTGCATGTGAATGCCAGAATTATTCACAGTAGTTACAAACTGAACATTAATTAAATGACTGTCACCTAAAGAATGGATTAAAAAATAAAATGAAATATATAAATAAGATATAATAAACAAAGTTTAAAAAACATAGAAAAGAAAGAATGATACATATATTTAATTTTTCTTTTGAGCCAAAAGAAACTACTTTTTTTTACATTGTGCATGTATGTGTGTATGTGTGTGTGTGCATCTGCATGTGTGTATGTTATGCATACACCTGTCCGGGCATGGCTATGGATGACAGGACAGCTTGTAGGAGTTGGTTCTCTGCTTCCACATATAAGTTCTGGGAAGCAAGCTCAGATCCTCAGACCTGGTAGCAAGTACCCTTAACCACCAAGCCATCATGCTGGGCCTGAAGATATTTTTATAAATAACTTTGACTTATATTGAGGAAAAAATATTTAGGAGAAAAAAAATACCAAAAAAGTCTACAATGTAGTCAATACTAATCATTTCATAAAATTTTTTTGTATTTTTTATTTACTCTTCTCTCATATATTACATGCCCACCACAGTTTCCCTTCCCACCTCTGCCAGTCCCTCCCACTGAAACCCCACCTGTCCTGTGCAGTCCTTGACCATCCTCCTCTGTTTCTCTTCAGAAAAGACTTCCTGTGGATATCAACCAAACATGGCATAGCAAATTGCAGTTAAGACTAGGCACCACCCCTTGTGTTTGTCTGCAAATTCCATGGTGTTGTTTTTTTTTTTTAACAAGTGAGTTATACTTCATTGTGTAAAAGCATCACGTTTTCTTTATCCATTCTTTGGTTGATGAACATCTAGATTGTTTTCGGTTTCTGGCTATTATGAATAAAGTTGCTATGTACATAGTTGAGCAAGTGTCCTTGTGGTAGGATGGAGCATCCTCTAGGTGTGTGCCTAGAGGCAGATCAATTCCCAGTTTTCTGAGAAATTATGATATTGATTTCCAAAATGGCTGCACAATTTGCACTCCCACCAGCAATGGAGAAGTGTTCCCCTTGCTCCACATTCTCGCCAGCATAAGCTGTCACTTGTGTTTTTGATCTTAGCCATTCTGACAGGTGTAAGATAGAATCTCAGAGTCATTTTGATTTGCATTTCCCTGATGACTAAGAATGTTGAACTATTTTTAGGTGCTTCTCAGCAATTTGAGATTCCTCTGCTGATAATTCTCTGTTTAGATCATGGTATTGGCATAAAAACAGACAGTTTGATCAACTGAATCAAATCAAAGACCCAGACATAAGTTCACACACCTACAGACATCTTGACAAAGAAGTCAAAATTATACAATGGAAAAATAAAACATCTTCAACAAATGGTACTGGTCTAACTGGATGCTGGCATGTAGAAAAAGTCAAACATATTCATATCTATCATCCTGCACAAAATTCAAGTCCAAATGTATCAAAGACCTCAACATAAAACCAGATACACTGAACCTGATAGAAGAGAAAGTGGGGCATATCCTTGAACTCGTTGGCATAGGAAACAACTTCCTGAACAAAACATCAATAGTGCAGGCACAAAGACTGACAATTAATAAATGGGTTTTCATGAAACGAAAAAACTTCTGTAAGCCAAAGGACACTGTCAATAGGACAAAATGGAAGCTTACAGAATGGTAAAAGATCTTTACTGGCCCCACATATGACAGAGGTCTAATTTCCAAAATATATAAAGAACTCAAGAACTAGACATCAACAAAACAAATAGTACAATTAAAAATGGGGTCCATGAATTTCTTTAATGGACACTGCCCTGCTTGTTTTTGTTTTGTTTTGTCAAATTGACACATCAAGTTAGACACATCAAGTTAGAGTCATCTGAGAAGAAACCACAATTGAGAAAACTCTTCCATCAGACTGGCCTCTAGGCAAGTTTGTGGAGTACTGTATTGAGTAGTAATTGATGTGAGAGGGCCCAGCCCATTGTAGGTGAGGTCCTACCTGAGCAGATGGTCCTGGAGTATATGAGAAAGTAGGCTGAGCGAGCCATGAGGAGCAATCTCGTAAGCAGCATTCTGCTTCAGTTCCTGCCTTGAGATCCTGCCCCAACCACCCCTCATGATGGGCTATGATCAGGACATGTAAAGTGAAAAAAAACGCTTTCTTTCTTAAGTTGCTTTTGGTCATGGTGTTTTATCGTAGCTATAGAAAACTGACTAAGACAATTACATTAAAGGGAGGAAATGAAGACAAAGACAAACGGGAATCTGAGGCATGTGTTTGGTGAATTGGGATGGGTTGCATGATTTCTCCATCATCTGAAATAAATGACAGTAATATTAGTTATAAAATTAGGAGGCATTGCTATTATCAAGAGCCACTTGATTGAGTGAAGGAAGAAAATCACAAATTTATAGCAATCAATTATCAACTCAGAGCATGATGAGAAAGTCACATGTTCTCTATGAATGAGAACCTCACCATTGGGAGCTGTAGGTAAGAAAGCCAGTGTCAGGTCTACAATGTAGGAGCCCAAAGATGCAAAGAGAACTCATGAATCCTGTGACAATTTCATGTTATAAACATAGGGTCCTGGTTAAGAAACAGTAAAATCCTGAGACTTGAGATGTTCCCAAAATTATCAAACCCTCAATTCCCAACCCCCTGGGCTTCAAGTGCCTTGGGTCTTCTACCTACAGAACAGCAGCCTCTATTTGCCTGAGATTTCAGAAGTATGAACTGAGACCAAACACTTGACCTGCCCTCAACCTGGGTGTAAACAGCTCTCTTCCTGCCTTCTATGTAAAAGTAATATGATTAGAGAAGTATTACCTCTGTGGAATGGGAAATAGAAATATTCACTGAAAAAGACACAGAACCTGGTAAATAGCTCTGGCAAAAATAAAAAGATCATTCTTAGAGACTGATACTGAAGGTACTGCCCATGAAGCTATGTAGAGGAAAATGTGTTTAAATGAGACATTCTCCTATAATTCCACATCTTAGAGGGGGAATCTGCAGTCAGTACTAATAATGTTTGCTTGATTTGTTATTCTAAACTTGAAAGAAGCAGCAATGACTCATTAACCATCATTGAACTGCCTTTAAAGAATATGGAAAATGGGATCAGTAGATTCAGAGGTGTGGTCACCATGGTGACATGAAACCTATGAGACTATGGTGGTTATATGAGACCTAAGAGATCATCATTTGACTGTGTTTCCTATAAACCAGAAAACATTCCCTTCATTAAATCATGAGACTCTGGCATCATCAAGAAGCTCATGTATTTCCATCTTAAGTGGGCTAGAATGAATGGTAAGAGATGCTTTTATTGTACTGACTTCCTAATATTGGGGAGGAAACAGGATTTGAAATATCAGAGACCAGACTATAATATTTAATTACGAGAGGCCAGGTATAGAGTTCTACAACAGACATCAATGCTTCAAGTATCTAGAGTGATAGTTATGAGGGTCTCTGCAATCTTCACAAGCTTACAGAAAGATGATCCACGAGAGGCAAGAAATCAATTCAGTTCAAGACAACTAAGTAGCCAGTGTTGGTTCAAACTTCTGGAGTCTGGCCCCCAGTAATTTTAGGCATATTTAAGCAAAGCTTAAATTTTTGGTGAAAACTTATTCTGGTGATAATTTAATCCCACATTCACAACAAAGCATACATAAACCTCTTTAAGGAACAAAGTAAGCTAAATACAGATAGGACATGACTACATCAAAACTCTTCATAAGTCCACAAAGATAGGTTCTATAGATTGAATGAGAAAATAAGATTCTGAACTTGGGGGAGGATCTGACACTGGAAAAGTCTCTAGCCACACAGACAGAGTAAAGATCATCAAACTAGTAAGCACGACCATTCCCAGCCTTCTGGGCAGACAAGAGGTCTTACATTCCTTGCCTTGAAGGAACAACCTCATGTGCTTAACATTCCAGGTTCCCTTACTTCTTTTTTGTGAACACAAAGACAACCATGCCTCCTATAGATTCCTGATAAACTAAGATGTCTCTAGAACAAGATAGATGATCGGACAACAAAGGCATTGCCTAACATAGATAATCAAATACCTTTAATGAAAAACAGAAGAATAGTCAGCTATACTAATGGACAGATCACTGCTCATTCCCCAGACTCTGGGCTTGAGCCAACTCTCAGACACAAAAATCCATTGATGCATGTCTACCTGAAGAAGGAACCAGTATTGCTACATGGCTATACAATGGAGATTCTCCTGGTCTTTCTCCAAAGAATCTAGGCACATTTGCCCACATAATCAGACCTGGAAAACAAGGAATATACACATTTCCCTTATATTTCTAGTTACAGAGTCCAAACAAACACTAATTCCAAAATATTATCATGCTATCTTTATAATGGTGAGGGCCTCTGCTTCCTATTGCTATCAATGGAAAAGAAATAGTGATTAGTCGTCCTGCCAGGTTAGGAAAGTTGTTATATTTTGCCATGTCATTCTGATGACTACCAGATCAAAATGGGGCTTTCATTAGCTACACTGAAAATGACCACTTTGGCCACAAGAAAGCCAGACCCCCTAGTGATGGATATACCCATATAAAAAATGCTGTTCAGTCTCTGGAAAGTCATAAGTGGAAACTCTTGGTATATGAACATTTGTACTCCATGTTACTATCCACTAGCTAGCCTCTACTATATACATAACTGACACCATGTAGGGAGAGGTTCTCCCCACAACAGGCGTCAGGTAGCCTTTGTCCTTGAGCAACAGGCACTACCACTGTAGACCTAGGTACTCTTACAGCAAAGCTGAAACTATTATGGACCCAAAAGCATGGATTCCTTCTGACCAAGGCTGGTGTAAGTAGATACTGATGAAGAGACAATTGGATAGATGACAGAAGCTGAGTCCTCAGCTGTCACAGAGCCCATCTAGCATGTTGATGACAAATTTATTGTATCGTACTTCTTCTACACTAAGAGCAGAGGTTCATGCTGAAAGGAACACATTCTACACACAGGCTTGCATCCCTAGCCACAGTCCTTCAGCACATGGAGGAACTTCATTATGCATGATGAATGAGTCTGCACAGTGCAATGACTAGTTTGGATGTAGAAGAGTTCATCAGAACTCTACTCATATCCCCCTCAATCCCTTTGGCATGCTCATATGCACAGGCTTTCACATGAGCTGTATCCCCAGCATCAAGAACCTTCATTTTCTTAGGCTTTAGGAACTCATTCTTTGTTCCTGAGTAGGAAAACTGGAAACATCTTTGGAATTTACATCCTCCTGGGGAAGTCCAGGTCCCTGCTCTCAGGTCATGATAATTCGGAGTCATGACCAACTACTTTTGGGGCTCCCCTTTGGAAATAACCTAAAGTTATCCTCTGTGATATCATAATTAGTACTAAATAATTCCTGGACCGCCTTCTTCCTTTTCCTATCTTCCCTTATAAGACCCCTTACGTTTTCATTGCTGTGAAGAGACACCATGGCCACAGCAACTCTTTTAAAGAAAACATTTAATTGGGTTGGTTCACTTAGTTTCAGAGGTTCAGTCCATTATCATCAGGATGGGGAGCATGGCAGTGTGCAGGCAGATGTGATGCTGGAGCTGAGAGTCCTACATCTTGCAAGCAACAGAAAGTCAACTGAGACACTGCAGGGTATCCTGAGCATGGGAAGCCTCAAAACCAGCTCCTAGAGTGACACACATCTTCTAACAAGGCCACACTCACTCCAGCAAAGCCACACCTCCTATTAGCGCCATTCCCTATGAGACTATGGGGCCAATCGCATTCAAACTACCACATAAGGACTCACAGAAACACTCACTAGTAAATCACTTTCACATTAATCCTTGTCTGACTATCCCATTATACCTGTGGCTTCACATCCAGCATAGGCTCTCCAAATGGTAGGTACTCATTAAACATTTGCTGCTAAATAAATGGTCACTTTGATACAGCAATTGTGTTCAACAGAACCATGCATGTTACTTGCACTGAATGGTTGCACAGTGGTGTGATTTGTGGGTACCAGGCAGGGTTTACTGCCCCCAAAAGAATAAGTACTATACAGCCATCAATCACACAGATTCACTTCTGAGACTTTTCGCAGGTAAAATAAGATATTGGTCCCTGGGCTATTCTATTAAATACAGTGAATATGAAGACAGAGTTTAGCTAAGAGCTGCAGTTAGGTAGGGCCAAGGTAAATATGAATATAATAACATATACACTTGAAAAACTGCTACCTAGAGAGGAGAATTTCCCAAAAGTAAGGTAGATCAAAGGCAGTTTTCACAACCTTTAAAATTTATCTCTAAATCAAACTTTGTTTGTAGATGGTTGCAGCTTCAACTAGAAACCTCCTCTGGCTTAGTGGAGCTCCAAGAACCTGGAGGAAGAGTTGGAAAATTACAAGGGAATGAGAGGAAGTGTTAACTTACGTCGTGACTTAGTGGGAAAAGCCCTCCCTGCACAACCTTGGCTTTCACAACTATCAGCATGTGTTCTCTAGATATCCTGCTACACTAGGCTTGCTTTCAGCTACTGGACATATAACTGAACACAATGGCTCCGCATCTTTCTCAGTACCTGCCAAGATAAGCATGGCCAAGAAAGATATGTTGTTATTACCCACAGTAGGTAAGGGAGAAAGAAAGAAAGAAAGAAAGAAAGAAAGAAAGAAAGAAAGAAAGAAAGGAAGGAAGGAAGGAAGGAAGGAAGGAAGGAAGGAAGGAAGGAAGGAAGGAAGGAAGGAAGGAAGGAAGGAAGGAAGAAAGATAGAAAGAAAGAAAGAAAGAAAGAAAGAAAGAAAGAAAGAAAGAAAGAAAGAAAGAAAGAAAGAAAGAAAAGAAAACGAAAATGGAGAATTTTATTTTATTCAGGGAAAATACACAGTTTGGATAGAAAACCTTGAAGTTGTTCTGGATGTAGAATTCAGAGGAAACTGCAATAGAGGCTCTCTAAAATGTTGGATCATCTGGGCCATCTGAGAGTTTTCAGGTGGTCTCCCTCGATCAAACCTGATTTTTCTTAACCCAGAATGAATCTACAGCCTCTTATTTCTGGTGGAAATAAAAGAAGAACCTTTCTCAAAGTAACATATCTTTTGACTTAAATTTTAAAGTCAAGATATTTTTTAAATATATAGGTTGGTTTAATCCAGCAGCTTTCATAATCAAATGTCTCTTAAGAGTTATCATTTGTTCATTAGCAATCAAAAAATTTGAAGGCAACAGAATAACATACAGTATCCAGATTCTATGGGTATTTTCTATCTTTGCATGGCTTATTATATTTTTATTACTCTATCCCTTTTTAAGGACTTTATTTCATTTTAAAACTATATTTTTTAATCTAAGACTGTATACATTCTTTTATTCCCTCTCTCCCAAACTGATGCATATTTTTAAATACACCATGACCCATTTAGAATCTGTCTAAATCTGTCCTTATTGTGCATCTGTAACCTTTTCTGTCTGCTCATGTCCGCAAGAGCAAGAAAACTGCTGTGTAACTTAGATCATGGCGTGCTGGTGCTGGCTCCTCCCCCTCAGTTCCCTGAGAGTCTAGTCCCATGGCAGAGGCACTTTATTGCCAGCTGTGGCAGCCATTTTTACTGCTCCATCCCTGGGAAGTTTCTGGGTCCATGCCACCACTGAGTCGCATGCTGCCCACTGCCCGTAAACACCATGTAAGTGTTTGGCAGCAGGGCCTCTTAAAAGAGCCACCCATTTTTGCCACCAGCACCAAACCAGGAAGCATTCTTTTAAAGGAGCTGTGCCTCTGCTCATCTCTAGCAAGCAGAGCCCACTGGAGAAAAGACGGCTACCAAGAAGCTGTGCTTGACTCCATTCTTGCATGTCTAGAATCTTTTTTTAAGCTTTTTCAGACTTTATGTGGAAATTTCAGCCACACCTTGGAATACCATATGTAAAAGGAGGGGTTTTTTTTGTCTATAAAGGAGCCTTTTGAGCAGCTAACATTGTACATGTGGTTCCAGTAGTTCCAGAGTTGTGTAATTAAATCCTTGGGCTTGAGGTCCTAAAGTCTGGACTTCAGAGATTTCCCACCAGGTTTGAGTGCACCAAGTCTGCCACTGAGAAAGAACACCATTGTTCATTGTACAGGTTAAAGACAGCAATCCTGCCAAGCTCTACCAACAAATATAAATATGCAGTCCAATCCCCAATTGATTTCTGAAACAAGCTGGTCAATTTTACAATCACACCTGCCACCTCCCCTTTTTGGATATTTGAGGTCTGATTGTTTATTTGTGTTCTCAAAGAGGTATATTTTGCTGGACTCAGAAGTAGAAGCTCTTCAGAGAGAAGGGCCCACTTCTGTTGACAATCTGTTCCTGGCATTTTTTTCTTTGACTTCCTTCATTCTCTTGACCAAGACTTTAACATATTCTGCAGCCTCCTCCTCATTTTTCTTAGTGTAGTGTTTCTTCAGAGCAATACATCATCATTTGTGTTACAGGACATGCAGAGTAGCAAGATGCTGAATTGTGTGTGCTTTGGTCCTGGGCTTCTTACCTTTTTCATTTAATGGCTTTGGGACAACATATTGGTAGACAACATCTTCTATATAGAGACTGAAAAGTTTTCAGACTCTTCTGGCTCTTTGGGGCCTCAATAGTAGAATCTTGTGAGCCCACAAAAAAAAAAAAAAAAAAAAAACCTTCTCTCTTATTTTTGGAATAACTGAGTTGAAATCACTTGAATTGGCATCCATAATACATCCATGAACAGATTTGTGCCCCTTTTCTCCAGTTCTCCCTTGGTCTATAACAAGAATGCCCCTTACTCAACACCAGGCACACTCTGCCACAGGTCATCTTAGTTCATAGGTAAATCTTCTATGTCATCCCCACCACTGATTCAGACCATATAACGCTTCTACTCTTCACATAGAGCTGCTTCTATGGCCATGAGCTTCACACAGATAGTACAAAGTTTAAGTTCCTCATCCACATCAATAGTTTCTGACAGCCGGTGGCTGGGAGGGAGGTCTTCAGCTTCATGTTGACACAGCCAACCACCTAGGAGATACCATGGAAAAGCAAACCCCCCATGCTTATATTCTATTTCCATATTCACACTTAACACACATGTAATGTCAACCTAGGAGTCACTGTGCTCTTTGAAAATACATATGTTGACATCATCATTCAGCTGAAAATCTTCCAGCAAATGTCAATTCATTTGGAGTAAAATCCAAAGCACATATTATGGTTCCAAAGCTCAACTACCCACAGCAACCAAGACAGGAACAGAGCCACCAATATTTTTTTTTTTCTTCATCCACTTCCCTTAGGCCACGAGGATGTCTTTGCCATTCCTTGAACTCACCAACTATCTTTCTACCTCTGAACCACTGAACTTGTTTCTCCTTATCCTAGAGTGTTCTGCTCCCTCCAAGAGTGGTTTGTTCTCTCATTTCTTTCAGGTCTTCCTTGCCCTCCTCCCTAAACAGATAACAACACTTACTCATTGGATCAACATCCTTTGCAACCCAATACCCAGTGTGCTCCTTACCTTTCCCCTCTAGATTCTTCATCACTGTCTGGTTTGTGTGTTTATTTTCTGTGCCACTTCATTGTCTTTAGTTTCATAGTGCCAGGAACACTACAGATGTTCAGTAAATGTTGGCTAAATAAGAAGAAAAATACCATTGTCTCCATTCAACCTGGTCTGCGTCTGCCCTCCACTTCCCTCTAAGTCATTCCCATTGTGGTCACAGGCTAAGTGGCTCCTCACCTGAAATCTTTCATTTTCTCCACACAGTGAATTTTCTGCCTTCAGAGCCATCAAATAGTAGCAATCCTCCATGTCCTCAGGGAACCACCTTTCTCCTCATTTGACTACACTACCTTGCACATAAAAGGCACCCGATTACTGCATGTTAAATGACGAAGGGTGGCAGTTCACCAGCCTATGTTAATGAAACTGCCCTGCCCCTCCAAGCTAGCATGCGCATTTTCAGAGGTGACTCCTGGAGACCTTGCACCTATGCCTTAACACAGAAGTTACTGTTAAGAGAGGAGGCTGGGCAACACCAGATGTTAAGTCCAAGGCAGGGGGATTAGGAGGACCTTGTATTACCCTAAGGTCATTGTGAATAGAACTGTCTGAGTCACTTATTCAACAAAAGATATACTATTTGGCTTTTTATTTGTCATGTTAATGAAGATCCCATTTGTAAGAACCGTAATGAATAGATTCTGCAAAATAGTGTGCAGTTAAAGAGCATTTGCCTTCTCGTCCTCTAATGTACAAAAATCTCACCTTGACCCAGAGAAGCAATTTCAAAGACAGAGGTGTGCAAACATTTGCATAGAAAGAAAGCACACAGTGTCTGGCCAGCTTTTCCAGACGTTCGTGATTCTGCTCGCGTGCTTTACATCTGATGTGTGCAAGGGCTATTAGAAAAGAAAGGACAAGTCACAGCAAAGTGAATCCCAGAAGACTCAGAAATATCCTTAAATGCAAAGTACACACCGTATTAAATCCCAGAGATCTGCTGTACAGGACGACGCCTTCAGCTAATGCTGTATGACACACTGAAGGATTTAAGGCTGGGTGCTCCTACCCAGCCATGAAAAGAAAGCACTAATGTGGGTCCGCATATGTGTACAAAGCAATTTCTAGCGCTGATTTACGCTCATTAAAAATTCTGTGAAAACCAAGAGAGTAAGTGCTCTTGTTATTACTCAAAGCAACTTTACCAGGGAATAAAAAAGCAGATTCCCAACAAATTTTGTGCTTGGTATTGTACTGGGAACTATAAATTCGGGGCTGAGAAAATATCTAATTCACAGAAAATGGGAGGACGAGGGCAAGAATAGCAGGTAACTGCTGAAGAGGGATCTTAAAACCGCTTTGACCTGAAAACATCTCAAAAACAAAACTAGTGATTTATAAACTGAAGCCTAGATATAAAAATATCTGTGGGACATCTATTCCCCACGTCTCTCTGACAATAGTGCTGTCTGGAGACTTTGTTGGAAGAAGGATGCAAGATGTTCTGAAACTTAGACCCGAATTCTGCAGAGGCCACTGGTGAAACTGGCCGGTCTCCCGGGTTTCTTATTCTGCTTGCTCTGGAACTGTCTCCCTTGTTACTCTTACACGGTTTGCTCTGGAAGAGATGACACCTGAAAATGTGGAAACTGGACTTTGCTTTATTCTAGATGTGAAAAATGACTTAAAGAGAAAAATAAACAACTCAAATGCCGTGAGAATAAAATGGCATAAGGGCTGATGCCACAGTGGGTAGAAAGAATTTACCAATGGCACAAAAATACAGAAAGACAGTGTTGGGGAGAAAAAAAAAACTACAAAAATTGGACAATCTATATGGTCAGCCCTGGACACGTGAACATATGAGCAAAGCCAGAGGGCTCAATAAGTTGTGTGTTCATGAATTTGGGAACATGGGACACGGAGGGAGTTGAAAGAAAAGGGGACAGAAATAATATACATGATGTGTTCATGTATGAAGTTCTCCAAAAAATAAAATAAAATTATTAAGCAACTTAAACAAACACACTCTGCAAGGAAACAATGGAAAAGTTCCTAGAGAGAAAATAACACAACTGAAAAGAGGTATAAAATCTTAGAAAGTAGTTGTCAGAATTTCTTGAGACTGGCCACCCATGAAGGTACCATGGATCATCAGGAGTGAGGCTCCGTATATGCGGTTCTCAACTTGGGGGTCGAATCTCACATGTCCTGCCTATCAGACATTTACATTATGCTTCATAACAGTAGCAAAATTGGAGTTATGAAGCAGCAATGAGAATAATTTTATGGTTTGGGGGTCACCACAACAGGAGGAACTGTATTAAAGGATGGCAGTATTGGGAAGGTTGAAAATTGTGGGGCCATGGTACATCATAAGTCACTAGGAATCACAGTAGTTGATGCTTGGTTGTCAAAGTGGAAATTAGGCCTTTTCCCCTAGCAAATCATCAAGGTAAATACCATTCACAAGGAACAAATGTCTGTCTTTGGGAAATGTTTCAGAGCTGAGTAGGAGCATCAGGAGCCCCCCAACAGGTATTGTTGATCCCTAAAATGGTCATAAGACCATAAAGCATGAAAGGCTTGAGAAATATTTTGGGTAGGGGAGAGTGGCGATTGCTTGAGTTGGAAAGCCAGACTGAGATACCCTTGAGGTATTAAGGGGTCTTTTGTGGCAGGAGACACACATGGATGTTGATATTGATAATAACAGCCTGTACTCCACAGGGATACCAACACCAGAAGGTTAAGTAAGCACGCACTGAAAACACAAAGCAGAACCGAAACAAGAAAGAGCCTGTTGCTAGAAGCAACCGATGATAGCGTTGCCAGGAAGATTGTGCCGAGGTTCTGTCCTATTCGATCAAGTGAAGGGTATGATGCCTCTGGATCTGATTCAGAGAGACGGGACATCGTTGTTGTCCTCTGTGCAGAGCTTACCCTGAGGAATTGTGGAGGAAACAAATTTGATTGGCCGCTGAAGGAAACAAGGACTAGAAATGTAAGGTAGGGTAAGAATTCTACCAGAGGCACCAACTGTCTAAACAGTGATTACAAAACTGGCAATAAGAAAAAAAGAACAGAACAGAAGGACCAGCGTGAAGGAAGCATTTGACCAGTTAAGGAAGAGAGCAGGAAGACAAAAACTGTTGCATCATGCAGAAGGGCCAGTGAGGGGTGTGGTGTGTGTGTGTGTGTGTGTGTGTGTGTGTGTGTGTGTGTGTGTGTGTGTGTGTGTGTTTGGTTTTTGGTTTAGTTTTGGTTTGGACTTTTTTGGAAGCCCCTATGAAATAGAAAGGAATCAAGATAGGAGACAGACAGTGTGTATTTCTTCCCCGGTGATGTCCTCCAGTGTCTGCAACTCTTTGGAAGAGTTAGAAGATGTGCTTTAAGACTGGAGTGGCATCAAGCCCTGCCTGAGACTGCTTGTCCTGGGGAAGTAGAAGAAACCACGGGCCTGCCTAGTGCCATGTGGGTTGGGTACCATTATGATGAACAAATTTGTGGTAGGGTATAGGAGAGAGAGGCAGAATGGTTCATGTTCTGTGGAGAGAGGCAGATCTGAAGAGGTAAAGGTGGTGAGGAACAGGCTGAAGTGGGTGGCCAATTTGCCAGTCCTGGCCTGGGCTGCTGCCAAGGACCACTACAGGCCACAAGGTTTCGTGGGTTCTAGGTTGCCACTTGTGGCCGTGTTTGTGCCCAGGGTTCATGCTGCCATCAGGGCCGTACAGATTGGGGTGGCCTGCACAGCCACAGGAGGCCAAGGTGACTTCTGGGCCCAAGCTGTGGCCCAGGCCCATGTCTGGGTCTGCCTGACTGCAGCCAGGTCTGTGTTGATGTCCATGGTGCCTACTACCACTGAAGAGCAAGCTGCTGCTGATGGCCCTCACTAGAAAGCTGATCCATGTCCCACCCCCTCATTGGCCCTGGAATGGCTGCCCCATGACCTCAGCGTGGGCCCTACCCCTCACCACAGGTGTGGGAGAGCTGGCTCTGCCTGTCACCTGAGGGGGCCCAGACTGACCAACTCAGCTATCACCCAGGCACATATCCAGGGCTTTGAGTTGGCACTCCCCAACATCTACCCCATCTATGACCTGCTGGAGCTTGTGAAGGGACTGGTCCTGCAGAACCATAGCCAAAGGATCTCCATGACTGGGCAACAGCAGGATATCCAAGAGAAGATTCCACATGTGTCCAGTATGGATGGTGTACCAGAAGCCAGAGACCTTGAACCTGACCAACAACACGTTACACCATGAACATTTGCAAGTAAAACTGTGTGGACAAAAGGGAATAATACTGCATGACACACTGCAGCTCCCAGTGCCACTGAGATGAATGGAGAGGTGATGAAGAGGTGGGAAAGATGGAGGTTTGAAGTGGGTTTTGTTGTTGTTGTTGTTGTTGTTGTTGGTGGTGGTGGTGGTGGTGGTGGTGGTGGTGGTGGTGGTGGTGGTGGTTAGTTGGTTGGTTTTGGTTTGTTTGTTTGTTTAATATTCTTATTTGTGCCGGGCAGTGGTGATGCATGCCTTTAATGCAAGCACTTGGGAGGCAGAGCCAGGTGAATCTTTGTGAGTTCGAGTCCAGCCTGGTCTACAAAGTGAGATCCAAGACAGGCTCCAAAGCCATACAGAGAAACCCTGTCTTGAAAAACAACAACAAAAAAATTCTTATTTGTATTTCTTATTTTTTCTTATTTTTATTTCATTTTTACTATTTCTTTTTAAGTTTGCCTTTGAGGGTGGGATGCTACAAGGGTGAAGGGCAAATGCGAAGGGACTGAGAAATGAGTGGGATTGAGGTGCATAGTGTGAAATCCCCAAAGACTCAATGAAACAATTATGTTTTAAAAAAGAGACTGAAGTGGCATACAGGCTGTGAAGGTGGAGTTGAAGAGGAATATGACGGATCCAACTGTGACAAAGAGTTTTCTAGCCAGCAGAGGAAACTGTCAGATAGAGAAAGAGCTGGGAGGTGGGCTGAGCTGACACAAAAATCATCCTTCAGAAATGAATTTTATTAGGAGAAAAGGCCTTGCGACATGGGAACCATGATAGGGCCTTGAGGTGGGAGAGCATCAGAAAGGCTCAACACACACTATCAAAGACAGCGTGAGGGGGGCTTCAAGGGAAGAAGGGCTGTCTCTTTAAATCCTGGAAAGGAACTTCACTAAAAATGATAGCTTAAAATAAGAATAAGAACTATCTGGCCAGATAGACTTCAAAGACAGGATGATAAGAAAGGGGGTAGAGATGAACTTTCTGGAAAAAGATCCCCTGAAGGAAAAAAAACACCTAACTTTCATATCCTTTCACATAAGCTAGAGTCATCAGGGGAAGAGGAGCCTAAGATAGAAAAATGCCTCCATCAAGTCTGTGGGGGCGCTTTCTTGATTAATGTTTGATGTGGGAGGTCTCAGTCCGCTGTGGGTAGTATCATCCCTAGGCCAGTAGTTCTGGAGCAGATAAGAAAGCAAACGGAGCAAGCCAAGAGTAGAAAGCCAGTAAGCAGCACTCCTCTGCTTTCTGTGTCCAAGTTCCTGCCCTGGTTGAGTTCCTGCCTTGGCTTTCCTCAATGATGCACTACAACTGGAGTATATAAGTCAAACAGCCTTTCCTCCCCAAGTCACCTTTGGTTGTAGTGGCTTTATTCCAACAATAAATAGAGAGCAAACCAGAACATGGTGACAGGAAGTTCCACATCACATGATTTAGTCTGGGATAGCCTACTTGACAAGCACAGAGGATCTAAGTAATGAATGTGGCCATAAATTAGGGATTGTAAAACACAGTGTATCATCAAATACCTCCTAAATAATTATGACTTAAGCATGTATTAGAAACTGAGACATCTCTCATTGCCTAAGAACATATACCTTTGTAGAGAACCTGAATTTTGTTCCCAGGCCTCCGGCTCCAGGGAATCCAGTGCTCTCTTCTGGACTCCATAGGTACCTGCAATTACACATGTGCAAGCCCCACCCCCACCCCCTCCACACACACATATACAATTTTTTTTTTTTTTTGAGACAGGGTTTCTCTGTGTAACAGCTCTGGCTATTCCTGAACTCGCTTTGTAGAACAAGCTGGAGTCAAACTCACAGAAACCTGCCTGCCTCTCCCTCCCGAGTGCTGGGATTAAAGGTAGGTGCCCTCACCACCCGGCATGACATATTTTTAAATAAAATGGATATTTATAAGCACAGATTAGTGTTGTCTTCAGCTTTGGCTTTCATGGTGGGCAATGTTAGGTACAGAGACTTGAAGGTGGTCCAATCGATAAGGCTGACTGGTGAGTGCTCAGCCATAGATGAGACGTCTTTATCACCTTCTCCGAGGCTTGGAGAATATCACAGAAGAGAGACTGGGAAGAAAGTAAGACTGGAGGGAGAAGTGGAGTAAGGCGGAACATGGTTTTCCAACCAAAGAACTGCATTGCATTGTTCTTGATCTCACAGCAGCTGGGTTTACCGGCAGAGAACTTGTATAAGACTGACCTGGTCTACATGCTGCCACGCTAGAGAGAGGGATTCAAAGGCCTCACCTCTCCCTGAGCATCTAGGTGATGGAGAGACATTTTCTTCCACTAGGTGAGGGAGAGACATTTTCTTCCATGGTATTGATGGGAAAGAAACCATGCTCTTGTAAATAATCCCTCATCCAGCATCTGGAGAGGAGAACAAGTAACACCTAATGGGTCCCAACCAAACAACATGAACATATAGAGAGAACTAGCTGTGACGTGGTCGTGGATTAGCAAGAGTGGGCGGGACAGAACAGGAGCAATGGGGAGTTTATGTTATAGGATCAAAATAAAAATGTCATAATGAAACCACTGTACCCAATTAATGTGTGTGAAAAGGATTTTTAAGTGCTCGTTTATAAAAGGAAAAATTATCTCCCATTTAAATAATGTTAAAATCATGCGTCATGGTCTGTACATCTACTTACCTGATGTTCTGTTGTTGACTAATGGGGTTCCTTTAAAGAGAAAGCATGAGTTCTCAACTGAGTAGTAAGATTCTTCTAACCCTTACCTTGAGCATTTTTTTTTTAGAAAATGAGATTAATTTGGGGTAGATGAAGTTTTCTAGAATTCCACAGCCATTAGAATACTTAAAAAGATCCGGTAATGTTCCTTTTAAACGGAATATAGCCATCCATGAATGATCTTGTTGTTGTTGTTGTTGCTGTTGTTGCTGTTGTTGTTGTTGTTAAGAGCATCTGGTCCTCTGATAAGCCAGGTCAGAATAAGAATCCCAATCAGGGGCAGATAGAGTTTTGTTTTAGAATATTAGTAATTATCTTTGCTTATACTTTCCTGTGGGGTACATTTAAGAAGATATAAGTTACCAAAAAAAAATTTTTTTTTTACTGTTAAAGTCAGTGAGACACCTTCGGAGTTACTATTAGGGCCTTAGAAGGAGCTGCTTGGCTCTTTCAACTGTTCCTCCAAGTTGCACCACCTGCTAAAATGGGTTAGGGTCTTGCTGATCTTGGAAGCATAGAACGACTTCCTCCTCCGATGACTTCCCTCTTTGCAAGATGTACACTGGTTAGAGGCCAATCATAGCCTCATGGATAAGAGAACAAGTGGTTTTCTAGAGTGATAAAGCCTTTGGGGATGGCCGCATCGTCCCCTGGGACCTGACTAACCAGAATCCTAACAGTCCTTTCAGCTCTGTTCTGGTCTGTTTTCCTATTGCTCCGACAAACACCAGGCCAAAAGCAACTCAAGGAGAAAAGAGTTTATTTGGCTCAAACCCCCAGGTCATGAAAGAAAGCCCTCATCCTGGTCAGCAGTCATTTTATGAGGCAGGAACCTACTGAAGAACCAGGAGGGACAGAGAGGAGTCTCAGGGACACATTTGCTGGTGCAAACAAAGACTCAAGGGAAGTGGGAGAAGGACATCCTTAACAGTAGTTGAGGAAGAAGTTCTTGATCTTATCTTGTGGGCCAGTATGAGGATTCATATCTAGACAGACAGGTAGGTAATCTTGTTAAGTAGTAAGTTTTTCTTGACACTGACCATTCATATAAGGTGCTATGTGTCCTTGGGAGTTTAGTGTCTATAGGGTCACATAAAACATCCTGAGACACTTGGGCTCAAGCTCCAAGGAGTAGTGCTCTAGTTGTTAAAGTGTGGGAATTTAGCTTTGAAGTTTGGGCCTTCTGTCTCTACACCCTATGATTCTTTTTCTAGTGCTAAGGATGGGAGCTAGGGCATCCCACATGCCAGGCATGCATTCTACTCCTAAGCAACACGCCCAGAGCAAACCCTATAGCATAATGGAAAACATGGGGCAGTTAGCATGTTCTCTCAAAGATATTAAAAGAAGTAATAATTAATTAAGATAATAATGGTGAAATACTAAAACCATTTGTAAAGATAACAGTGTTCTTTAGAATGTCCTTTAACTTACAAATTTGAGATTATAAGTAAACAACGTTCTTTATCCCCAAAGCAGACATTCCTAATATAATCAAAAAGGCTTGAAATACAAATAAAGCTTGAATCTCCCGACTCTTTCTCCATCTACTCTGTTAGATACAGCAGCCTCCGTGCTCTCTCCTGGGTCCCCATGCAAGGTCCCCTGAATGCTGTCACAGATTTGCAGAGAACCTAATGTAGTACACCAAGGTAATACTTACTCCGCTGCGCCACTGGATAGGGTGTGACTCGAAAGTAGTTTTCTTTCTTTGTCTGTCCATGCAACTCCTGTTCCTTGTTCTAGGCATGGCTGCCATTTTCTATTACATAAAGTTGGGCATCACCAATACCAACAGTGTGGGGCTCTCCCAGTATAAAGTTTGAGTGGGTGCTAGTAGCCATCCAGTCCACAAATGGAATTGTTCATTTTGTTTTGCACTTTTTTTAACTTTTTTTTTTATTTTATAACAACTTTACATATCAGCCACAAATTCCCCTGTCCTCCCTCCTCTCCCCCCCCCCCCCCCCCGCCCTCCCCCCAGCTCATCCCCATTCCCATCTCCTCCAGGGCAAGGACTCCCCTGGGGATTCAGCTCAACCTGGTAGATCCAGTTCAGGCAGGTCCAGTCTCCTCCTCCCAGGCTGAGCAAATTGTCCCTGCAAAGGCCCCAGGTTCCAAACAGCTCATGCACTAAGGACAGGTCCCTGTCCCACTGCCTGGATGCCTCCCAAACAGATCAAGTGAATCAACTGTCTCACTTATCCAGAGGGCCTAATCCAGTTGGGGGCTCCTCAGCTATTGGTTCATAGTTCATGTGTTTCCACTATTTGTTCCTGTGCTTTTCCAATCTTGGTCTCAACAATTCTCACTCATACAATCCCTCCTCTTTCTCGCCAATTGGACTCCCAGAGCTCCACCTGGTGCCTGGACATGGATCCCTGCATCTGCTTCCACCAGTCACTGGATGAGATAGATTTCTAGTATGACAATTAGGGTGTTTGGCCATCCTATCACCAGAGTAGGTCAGTTCGGGCTTACTCTCAACCATTGCCAGTAGTCTATTGTGGAGGTATCTTTGTGGATTGTTGGGGACCTCTCTAGCACTCTGCTTCTTCCTATTCTCATGTGGTCTACATTTATCATGGTCTCTTTTTCCTTGTTCTCCCTCTCTGTTCTTGATCTAGCTGGGATCTCCCTCTCCCCTAAGCTCTCTTTCTCCAGACCCTTGCCCTTCATTACCAACCCCCCTCACGTCCAGTTTGCTCATGTAGATCTCATCCATTTCTCTGTCATTGGGTGATCCCTGTATCTTTCTTAGGGTTCTCTTTTCTAGGTAGCCTCCTTGGAGTTATGAGTAGCAGTCTAGTCATCCTTTGTTTTACATCTAGTATCCTCCTATGAGTGAGTACATACCAGGTTTGTCTTTCTGAGTCTGGGTTACCTCACTCAGGATGATTTTTTTCTAGATCCATCCATTTGCCTGCAAACCTCATGATGTCATACGTTTTTCTGTGCTGAGTAGCACTCCATTGTGTATATGTACCACATTTTATTTATCTGTTCTTCAGTTGAAGGGCATCTAGGTTGTTTCCAGGTTCTGGCTATTACAAACAATGCTGTTATGAACATAGCTGAGCATGTGCCCTTGTGGTATGACTGAGCATTCCTTGGGTATATGCCCAAGAGTGGTATAAGTGTTTTTACAGGTTATAGAAACATCTTGTTGTTGCTGGAGAGTTTCTCTCCGGGTCCCGCCAATCCCCCACAGTCCCACAGCCCACTTATAAAATAAACACACAGACACTTATATTATTTGAACTGTTTGGCCTAATGGCTCAGGCTTCTAGCTAGCTGTTCTTATATCTTAAATTAACCCATTTTTTTTAATCTATAAGCTGCCACGTGGCTCTTGGCTTACAGGTATCTTAACATCTTCTCATGGTGGTGGCTGGCAGCATCTCTCTGTCTCAGCCTTCCATTTCCCACACTTCTCCTCTCTCTTTGTCCCACCTATATTTCCTGTCTGGCTACTGGCCAATCAGCATTTTATTTATCGATCAATCATCCATAGCATCTTGTGGCCAAAAGCTTGTCAATGTCTTACTCAAATAGAATTTCTATTCTTCAGGTTATCTTTAATCTTCCTACGTGAGAATATGGTTAAGAGGATATGAAGTCAAGAAGACAGCATGGTTGTGGTAAAAGATAGGGATGGATCTGGGGGAACTAAGGGAGGAGTGGGTGGCAAGTATGATCAAAACATGTTGTATGAATGTGGTGGTTTAAATAAGAGTAACACACACACACACACACACACACACACACACACACACACACACCATGGTCTGAGGCATTGGAATACTTGGTACCCACTTGCTAGCAATTTGGGAGGTTGTGGCCTTACTGAAGCAATTATGCCACTGGGGCAGCTTTGAGATTTCAAAGCCCATGTACTGGTTCCAGTGTACTCTCTGCGCTTGCTGCTGTCTGATCAAGATGTAGGCTCTCAGTTTGCTGCTCCAGCCACATTGGTTGCCTGCTGCCCTGCCTCCCTGGTGTGATGGTGATGGACTCTGGTGGTTTGAGTAAAATAATGGCTCCCATAGGCTCATATATTTGAATGCTTAGTGACCAGGGAGTGGGACTCTTTGAAAGGATTAAAAGGATTAAGAGGTGTGGTTTTGATGGAGTGGGTGTGGCTTTGTTGGAGGAAGTGGGGGTGGGCTTTGAGTTTTCAAAAGCCCATTCCAGGCCCAGTCTCTCTCTGTCTCTGTCTCTCTCTGTATCTCTGTCACTCTCTCTCTCTCCCTATCGCCTGTGGATCAGGATGTAAAGCTCTCAGCTACTGATCTAGCATCTGCAAGCATGCCACCATGCTTCCCGCCATGATGATAATGGACTAAGCCTCTGAAACTATAAGCATTCCTCCGGTTAAATGCTTGTCTTTATAAGAGTTACCTTGGCCATGTGTCTCCTCACAGCAATAGAACAGTGACTAAAGACAGACTCCTCTCCCTCTAGAAACACAAGCTCAAATAAACCCTTTCTGATATAAGTTGCTTTGGTCATGATGTCTTATCACAGCAACAGAAAAGTAACTAATACAATGAAATTCTCCAAGAATTCATGTAAATACTCCATGAGGTCTTTTAAGGAATGTAGTTAAGAACTTGGGAATTTGGCTCAGGAGTGTAGGACTCTAATAGACCACTTGCCTAGCATGCCTAAGGCCCTGGGATACATCCTTAACACCAATGAATGGATGGATGGATGGATAAGTAAATAAATAAAAAGTTGGAGGTGATCCAAAAGCAAAGTCAAGTAGTCAGTCACACTACTATAAGAGCCCTCAGTGGTGTCCTTTTTTCCCTCCAGATTTTAGCAGTGTTGCAGTCCATGGTTAAACAAACCTAAAGATTAACTCTTGTGTTCCAGAACCTAAGAATGGCTACTTTATTCACCCGTTGTCTGATAGAGACTTCCTCTAAAGCCTCTCTGATAGAGACTTCACTTTTCTGTTTCAATTTCTTTCCTTCAATTCTTTCAGCCTCGGTCTCCTCCAGGCTTTTCCACTAACAAAAACCCCAGGGCTAACGAACAGGTGTCAGTGAAAGAACTAGAGTGTCCCCACCACCCTGGCCCCCCAGCATCCCAGCCACACTGTGACCATCATCCTGGACCCCATCCCTCCCGCCCCCCAGCTCCCTGGCCCTACTGTGACCATCACCCTGGACCCCATCACTCCCAACCCCCAGCTCCCTGGCCCCACTGTGACCATCGCCCTGGACCCCATCACTCCTGCCCCCCAGCTCCCTGGCCCCACTGTGACCATCATCCTGGACCCCATCCCTCCAGCCCCCCAGCATCCCAACCCCACTGTGACCATCACCCTAGACCCCATCCCTCCCGCCCCCCAGCTCCCTGGCCCCACTGTGACCATCACCCTAGACCTCATCCCTCCAGCCCCCCAGCTCCCTGGCCCCACTATGATCATCACCCTGAACCCCCATCCCTCCTGCCCCCCAGCTCCCTGGCTCCACTGTGACCATGACCCTGGACCCCATCCCTCCAGCCCCCCAGCTTCCTGCCCCCACTGTGACCATCACCCTGGACCCCCATCCCTCCTGCCCCCCAGCTCCCTGGACCCACTATGATCATCACCCTGGACCCCCATCCCTCCTGCCCCCCAGCTCCCTGGCCCCACTGTGACCACCACCCTGGACCCCCATCCCTCCAGCCCCCCAGCTCCCTGGCCCTACTGTGACCATCGCCCTGGACCCCCATCCCTCCCACTCCCCAGCATCCCAACCCCACTGTGACCATCACCCTGGACCCCCATCCCTCCAGCTCCCCAGCTTCCCGGCCCCACTGTGACCATCGCCCTGAACCCCCATCCCTCCAGCCCCCCAGCTCCCTGGCCCTACTGTGACCATCGCCCTGGACCCCCATCCCTCCCACTCCCCAGCATCCCAACCCCACTGTGACCATTGCCCTGGACCCCCATCCCTCCAGCCCCCCAGCTCCCTGGCTCCACTGTGACCACCTCCTTTGCTTTACTCCCACTCCATCCTACATCACAGACGTTTCATTTTGAAAGCGTTCTGTAGTCCCTTACTTAAATATCCCCTGGCTACCCCATCCATCAGACCACCAGATGACCCAGGAAGTGTGCACAGGTCAGATTGACACTGGGTCCCCAGTGACCCACTGTGACTAAGGCAGTGTGAACCTCAGAATCCACTAAGAGAAAGATGCAGGGAATGAAATTTCAGAAATGATTGCGGGTTATAGGTTCTGAGTATTTGGGGTTTTCTGATGACATGAAGCCATGCTGCTCGCTAACAGTCAATCATATCTCCCAGTTTTATCACACAAAATCCAGCTGAGATTTTAGAGTGTCTGAAGAGACATGAAGAGGAAAGGCAGAGCTAGGAGTCAGTTAATATTGAAAAACATGGGTTCCTTTTCCGCCAAGGCCACTAAGAACTCTAAACTTGAGCCAGTCACTTCAATGCCCTGGTCCTTTTTTTATTTTTTATCACATAAAAGGGCTGGTCTGAGTGCCTGCCAAGGACCCTTTCAGTCACAGCAATTTATTTCAGTAATAATATAATGGTTCTCTAACCAACCTGAAAAGGGGGCTAGCCATAAATAAAAGAAAGAACAGAAGCTGTGCCCAGTGGGTAAGAGGATTGTACCAGCAGGGGATTTGGGCAGAGGGAAAGTGGTTTACAGAGCTGACAGCGAGGTAGAAGGAGGCAGTGGGAGGCAAAGCCCCTGCCACTTCAATGCAGGATTTACACCAAAGTGTGGAAATGGGAATCCTGTCCAAACAGGGGTATTTCACCTGGTACATACAATAAATTCAAATCAGATAAGAGCATTTTCTCAGAAACCTAAAATCCCATATACATGCCAAAATTGCCTCCCTGGGTAGCATGGCATGTGTGGGGTTTGTCGTTGTTTTGCTCTTTTTCTCTTCTTTCGTAAGGTTAAAGTGCGACTAACAAATTCCAGCTAATTTTAAGAAAAAAATAAAATTGACTTCCTGTAGTTTCCTATGTGGTTTAGGATATCCTTTTTTTAAAATGTCATCTTTTGGGCGATGACTTTTTCACTTAATCCCAGTGAATGCCACCATATCAGCAACCGCCAAGGGACAGCCTTTTGTGTGGGGCATCAGCCCTCCGAAAGTTTAGTACTTGGAAGGTTGTATGGGGGACACTGAATACATTCCTTAGGCTTTGTGGATGAGAAAGACAGACAGACAGACAAACATTCACACAACACACATCGTTCTCGGTGAGACGTTTGCTTACTTGTTTGTTTTGCGTCAAGGCATCCAAATGGGCCTAAGCTGGGAGTGTTTGACACAGAAGAAAGCATATCAGACAGAGAGCAGGAGAGCTGAGAGTTGCCTGAACATGTCTGCATTCTCAAACTAAAGCTGTCCAGATGGGTCAGAGCTTTACGGTAACGTGTTTACGTCATTCAGGTGGTCCTTACCATCCTGTACTTACAGTTCAAGGGGGGAAAAAACAGAATTCAAATGTGAATTCCTTGTTCCGTGGCACCTTGTTGAAACTATCAGGACCTGTTCAATCCCCCTGCTTGGAATTCTGCATAAAAAGGTCAGGAAAGTCCCAGGGAAGGGAAGCGCAGGTCATGGTTAGGAAGCAGAGAACTCCAGGTAGAGTACCAAAGCTGGATGCTGTTCCCCGGGCTCTGCTACCAACTACCTCTCTCAGTGTAGACAAATCAGCTTGTTCTCAGAGCCTCGGTATTCTCATTTGTGAGCTGTGGGTAACTGGATCAAACGAATGAAATCCTGTGATCACCACTGTCAGGTTATGCTGCACATCCTGTGCCAATAAAGCCTCAGAGCAAGTTATCAAATGCTCTCACGTAACAGGAAACAGCACTTCATTAAAAGCACCCCTCCCTGGAGCCTGAGTGAGCCTGAAAAGCCCAAACACCCAGTGTTTTATGCATCCAGTTGATCACAATTTATTCACAGAATATCTTTTTTGACATTTAAGAAAGGTCAAAATTCTCTAGTGCTTAATAGGAATGTTAATGTCCTTTGAAATGGTATGGCCACTTGGTTATGTAGAATCCTTCAAAGGTTCCTGGGACTGTAAAGTGAATGACAATGACCTTGCACATCTGCTTTGCTCTTATCCAGAGAGCTAAGATAGGGGAAGGCAACAGTGCTATTAATCTTCAAGAAACGTGTGGAGTTGCTGTTAGTAACGCAGCAAATGCTCACTTCGCAGCTTCCTTACCTGTCTATGAGTGTACTGGTACCCAATTTTATTACACTGAAAGATTTATGTGCAGCATTCCACTGTTCTGCTCAGGTGGGAAGATGCAGAATTGTAATTATAATGAACATCAGCCAGCATGCCGCCCGCTTGAAATATAACAAATGAAAAAGGCAAACATACGCAATTAGACTTTTGAGTGTACTCAGTGTGCACTGAGATAATGCACTTTTTTGCTGCTAGGAGTTCTGTGGTTTTATTTTGAAAAGAACAATTATGTAGCCTCTTTACCCAGCATCCAATTTGTTCCACTCAGGAGTATAATATGCCTCTTCCAGGTAGAAATTCAGAGAATCAGATCTTAGCTTTCCACTGATTTACAGCAAAACAAATGATAAGTAATTTTTCAATTAATAAGTAATAAATAATAAGTAGTCTTTTTAATAAATATATGTTTGTTTTTCTTACCTGTTGTTGAATATTTTACTTGAAAGCAAAAAAATAATAATAATTTCAGAAGTCAGGTACATTTTCCACACTCTGAACACAACAAAAGACCATGGATATTTAGAAGAATGCCTCAGCTCCAATCCCCCATCCACGCTGTTACTTCATAAATAGTAAATGAAAGCCAACAGAGTGTATTACTGCAGAGACCCTGAGAAGGAATCAATGAAGCAACAAATGAGATACTTAATGCAGATACATAGACGTGAACTTCAGCTTGGTCATTGTTGAGATGCTAGGAATTAAGGCTCTTCCTACTCACTTCCGTGAACTTCTTACCAAGATGAAAGAATTTAACATGGAGACTGTTTCCCCAGGAAACACATGTTCAAGTTGAAAGACAGTGTACTGAACCAACAACTTCTGGTCCAGGTGCATCTAAAGACTGCTAAGTACCTGACACGGAGCTGTTAGCCACATGACAAAGCCTTCCTCCTTACATCCACCTAGATGGTTAACCAGATGCCATCTTAGTAAATGTTCAACATAAACACCCAGGATGCTCCGCCACAGCCTCTTCAGGCGGTTGAGAAACAAGAAACACAGACTGATAGCCTAGTCT
The DNA here is from genome assembly GCF_049852395.1 of Peromyscus maniculatus bairdii. Taxonomy (NCBI): domain Eukaryota; kingdom Metazoa; phylum Chordata; class Mammalia; order Rodentia; family Cricetidae; genus Peromyscus; species Peromyscus maniculatus. Next base: position 59,337,290 of record NC_134857.1, read on the forward strand.
AGAAATTAGGAACCAAAGGCTTTGGATCAGGACTTCCGGGATTGTTCTTTCTTTCTTTCTCTTTCTAAGAATAAAAACAAAGGGAAATGTGGAGTGGCATCAAGCTACTGAAGATATTGATGGCTCTCACACAGTATTCTCAAAGCTGGACACCGACAGATATCAGAAGAAACCGTTGACCCAAGCATGCATTTCCATAGTAACTGACTCTCACATTAGTGTTAGAGTTCTTTCTGTTTCCACCTCCAGCATTGAAGTGATTTTACAGTAGTGGACCACTTTATTTGAAATATAGATCTATCCACAAAACCCACAAGGCTTAGAAAGAAGAAAAGCATTTAAAGGAAGGTGATCCATAGTGTTGAAGGAATGAGTCCAGTTGATTTTTTTTATTTATTTATTTTTTTGGCCAGAAGTCTCTTTACTGGTTTCTTGTATTTTTTCTTTCCCTCCAAACAAGATATTAAACTCAGTTAAATGGAACAGAGTAATGGCTCCCAAGTCTCCTGGAAACCTTCCTGTTATAGTTTTATTAACCTACATTTTTTATTTGAGCCTTTAGGGGAAAATGTGATTCAAACAGAGTCCATGAACGACCTGAGTTCAGAACCATTGTGGGTAAATGAGTCGTGCTCCTTATCTCAGAGATCTGACCCCCAGAACTTGCAGGGCAATGGACACCCCACAGCGGCTCCTGACAGTCCCCAAGGCCCTCCCAGCCACCACCAATATCAACAGGAAACATTGACCTTTTCAACAGTGTTATTCAACTTTTCTTCACAGCCCTCAGCGATCCTCCACTGCAGTTCTAACACCCTTCTGTAAAGTAGCCTATTTTTCTCACCCCACTGAATCAAATTGTGAGTGAGACTGTGTGGAAATTTGATGTGTTCTCATTACTCACATGTCATTTAAACTCGGTGTAATTCATACATTGTTCATGAGAGTTTACTAAAGACATTTGGAGAAGGAAAGCCTTTTCCATCCTTAGGACCATGGCACAATTTCATTTTTATTGAAAATATTAGGAGTGTTTCCCCTCTTTCCCAACGCCCCCCCAATTTCCCCAGCAATAAAAGATAAACAAATCGAAAACTGGCATCTACTTCTTTCAATAAGCCAGATAATAAATCAAATATTATTTATTATTTACTAACAAAGCAAAATCGTCTGGGAGGACCAGGCACTAAGTAAGTGAGAAAGCTTAAGTGAGTTTCTCCACATCACCAACTGCTATTTGATGCATTAAAGGGGAAAATCCCAAAAGGATCACGTATGCGATCTCAAATAGCTTATATAGACATCTAAAACTCTCGGGTTAAAATGCCGCCATGCTCCAGCTCTGTCAACACTGGAGTTATAGAACCGATCAAGGAGATTCCCACTAACTAGAAACGAACACTCATCTAGAGAACCTGGTCTTACTGATAGGAGTTATATAACAAGGCAATTAAGACTCAAAATGGGGTAAAAATGGTAACGTTGATGCAAATACAATGTTGAGGAGTGTCTTAAGTATTTTGCAGGTATTAGCTCTTTAAGTTTCAAAGCCCAATAGCGATGTACAGTTACAAATCCTAATCTACAGGAGCAGAACTAAGGAAAAAGAAAGATTGAATTACTTGGCCAGATTGGCACCTTTGAGGATCCGAGGTCTCAGATTCTGTAATCTGGCTCTTGACACTGTGGCCTGACAGTCAGCAGTACTGCTCAGCAAGAGCACACATTGGAGAGGTGGCCTCCTGACCAGCTTCTGTCAGTGGCGTGTGACGAACTGAGATGTGTAACTTCCAATGAAGACTCTGGGACCCAAGCTGCAAACGTCTGCTGACATGATTGTAGGTAGTATCCATTAAAATGTCCATGGACAGCTTCCACCCATGAAGGGCCACATGGCTATGGGATAATATTCTCAGTGAAAGCTTAGGTGTATGGGACATTGCCCTTCAACAATGGGCAATCAAATGCTTCTGAGGGTAATAATAAGCCTCTTGAAGTTGGGATTATTTATTACCTGTCCTGACAAATACATACTGTTCACACGCCAAGAGTCAGTGTATGGTCAGCAGATACAGGTTTAGAGGGGGACTCAGAATGAGTATAATTTATCCAGGTAAACGTGGAAAAATAGGAAGAAAAAAGAAAAAAGCAAAGAAAGGTGTAATGTCTTTGAGAACTTAAAGTGACTGAGAAAAGTACAGATTTCTTTAAGGATAAAAATCATAAAACATGTAATTAGTCACACAAAGTTTGGTGTGCTTAAAGACTGACTTTTCTCTATAGTCAATTATTAAAGTCACGGTAATAAAAAGTTCTAAATGACTTGTTATCTTGCGTATTTAAGGGCACCAAAGAATCTATTTCTTTGAAAAAGTATTGGGGGCTTAATTGGGTCCCGTCATAAAAATCACATAAAATCCTTGGGCCAGGGTGATTCTGCATGGTTATACAGGCTGTTAGTGGCTGAGGTCACCTGGCTAGGTCTCCTGATTCATACTCTCTGTACAATGAACCTTCTCATTGTACTTTTGAATTATATTCTAAATTTGCAGGTAGGCAGGAGAAATCCAGTGGCATATTACTGAAGGACAGAGTCATATACTATTAAAACTGTCAGATTTCTCAGTAACTAATCACCTGGGATTCTGAGCTATGGAATAATTCCCTAAGGAAAGCCTTTCACAAATTTGCCTCATATCGTGTGCCAGGTGGCAGAATTATAAAATGGCGTTCATTTGATTCCAAATTTCAGGTACTCCTTATACCTCTTCATAAACAGCCTTTATAAAGTAGAGTGGCTATTCATTTTTCACTGCTCTTTCTCAGTGACTAGCAATCCTCTATGAATTATTTAGAAAACTTCGCCCAGGTAAACCATCTCTAAACAAACATTGCTCTGAAATGGGGTCGCTCGTGGCAAATTGCCTTGGAAAGCTGTGCTAGGCATGTGTGTTTACATCAAAAGGGCAGATGTGGTACAGGCGTAAGCAAAGCAGCCAGGCCTATTCTGCACTGAACCCAGAGGCAGAAAGTTGTGTTGAAATTCAAGTTAGGGTCAGGATCAGAATCCATCTCAAACTCCCTCACGTGCAGATCCAGCCTTGAATTGCCTGTCCTCTGCTCCTGCTCTCTTGTAGGATTGGAGAATTGATGAGATATTGATGGAGGTGCTGCACAAGGAAGAAAAATGTCCCTCAAAAATGTGGTGAAAATTGCTAGGAATATAGAGATTCTCCCCCCATGGACTCCGAGCTATCACTTATACTCCTAGAAAACTGTTCCGATTCCTATTCTCTGCGCATACTGCCTTCAGTAATATTAGTCTGCCTTCCTTCAGTTCTCTCTCTCTCTCTCTCTCTCTCTCTCTCTCTCTCTCTCTCTCTCTCTCTCTCTCCACACACACACACACAAACACACACACACACACACACACACACACCTTTTGCCTATCACAAAACAATTGTTCTCAATCACGTCTCTCACAAATGCTTCTTTGAACATTTTGATATGCCCATCTGGTCAGGCAGTGTGTTGGAACGCCCATTCAGTTAATTTCCCATCAGTCTGACAGAGTCTCCTGGGTTTCAGCCGACTTTCTTCTCAGTCAGCAGTCCCTCACACATGCATGAGCACCGGCCAGAGACATGAGCTGTGACTGCAGTCCACACTGAAAAGCCTTCAGCTCTTCATGGGAGTAGGCTTTGTGTCTGTCAGCAGATAGAAAATGCTTGTGTCTCTGGTGCAGTGGGAATTGACTCATTTCTGGTCCTTCCTCTTCCTGATTGAGTGGGAAGCACATTGCCACAGGACACAGGTCAAGTCTGTAAATGCCATGTGCTGTGGTGATATTTTATTTGTGTACCCCAATAAAGCTTATCTGAAGATCAAAGGAAAAAGCCAGCCACTAGAGTAAACACAGAGGTCAGGCAGTGGTAGCACATGCCTTTAATCCTAGCATTCAGGAGGCAGAGATCCATCCAGATCTCTGTGAGTTCAAGGCCACACTGGGAACAAAGCCAGACATGGTAGCACATGCCTTTCATTCCAACACTAGTTAACCATAAAGGTCTGGAGATCTGTACAGACAGACAGGAAGTGACAGAGCTGGGCAGAAAGAGGAAATGATGTAGCTAGGCACAGAGAGGAAGTGAGATGGCAGGGACAGAAAGGCATATAGGTGTGGATATACAGGAAGAAGGTCTCTTTGGAGGCTGAGCAGTCAGTGAGGTGAGGTTGGCTGTAGCTTGTTCAGTTCCTCTGATCTCTCGGTTTTCACACCGATATCTGGCTCCGGGTTTTTTATTAATTCATCTTACAATGTGCTTCCTCTGCTCACGTCTCAGCAGAGAGAAGAGAAAGAATAAACCTTCATCAAGCCAGGAATTCTCAGATTTGAGAACGTTTTAGGGGGGGACTCTTGTTCACCTGCTTTTTGTTTTTTTCTGCCCTCCTCCTCCATGAAACTCACCTGTCATCATGAGTTTGCTGGTGATGGTCTCAGCCTGGGCAGCTAGCTCCTGCTTTACAATCAGCGGGGCCCAACCAATGTATCTTATTGGTACAAGACTGGAAGCCCGAGTGGAAGGAAAGCAGTCGGGGGATTTCCTATCCAGTCCCCCACACTACAGCCTTTTTGGCAAGAGCTGTGTCCTATGCGTTCTGCTACTCTCCGCGTTTCCTTCTCCCAAGTTCCAGTTCTTACTGGATCAATAATCTGTCCTCTGCAGGCCCACGCAAAACAATTGGCCAGTCTCTGTTGAGGAGGCTGAGGCCAGATGCCCAGGAAAGATAGGCCTGGGCAGTCATAAAAAGGCCCACACCAAGTCGGGGGTGGGCAATACTGGTTCCAATGTCTGCGAATCTTAAACCTCCTTGTTAGTCCCCTGGAACGTCTTCTGCTCCCAGCATGCCTTGCTAAGCATTCTTATTAAAAACAAAACAATCCTACATCATCGGAGTTGAAAGTTTCTTTTTTTATTGAGACCTAACTAATATAACTTACTTTGCCATTATGCAAATTATAAATGTCATTCAGCAGAAGCTATTACCAACCAATCAACACAAAATAATAAAGCAAGAACAACTTGTCTGTAAGAGATATTTGCATGACAATGTTCACAGGCAGCATGTGGACCTAAGAAACAGAGGGAGTGGTCCCTCTCTCTGGGGCCCTGCAATATGCGAATAAAGGCCTGCTAGTATTGTGATCCACTGAGGGATAAAGAAAACATCACATACACAGACACATATTAGTGTGTAGTATTCAGCCATAAATAAAAATGAAATGATTTCATATAAAATGGGTGAAACAAGTGATCATATTAAGCAAAATATATGAGTTGAAAAATAAAAAAATTCTACTTCATAAATGAATGAGATTTTAGTTTAAATATTTTTCACTTAACTATTATATTTTTATCTGGTTATAAAATGAATTATCAGTATACTTCAAAGACATTTGTGTACTAGGCATGGTGGCATATACCTGCCGGCACTCTGGAGGCTGAGGTGAGATCACAAAATTTGAAGCCAGCTTGGGCTACCAGACTCTACCTCAAAAACTATACATAGATAGATAGACAGGTAGGTAGGTAGATAGATAGATAGATAGATAGATAGATAGATAGATAGATAGATAGATAGATAGATAGATAATGTATATGAGTGTGTGAAAATCTATTTATTTACATATATTTTGTTTTGCTTTTTTATTGTTGTTGCTGCTTTGAGATGGGGTCTCCCTATGTATGCCAGGCTAGCCTCAAACTTGACATCCTCCTGCCTCAGCCTGCCATGTGCTAGGATTGCAAGCATACTACCACATCCAGCCTTATTTCATTCTGCCTTTATTGGCTTGTATTAATTGTACATATTAATAATTTCTATATATTTCTACACATGCACACACTATGCATTGGTTAAATACACATCCCCTTTACCTACCCTACCTTTCCTACTTCTACGATTACTATTTTACATTCAAATGGACATACTTTACCTTCTACATATGAAAGAGAATGGATAGCAATGGTCTTTCTGTGTTCACACATTATTTCAACCTTCAGTTCAATACATTCTTTCTCAACAGACAGGGATACTTCTTCATAACTAAATAATAGACCATTGTGTATAGGTACCACATTTTCTTTATCCATTCATGCACTGATGGACACCTGGGTTGTTTTAGCTGTTATGAACAATGCTGCAGTCAACATGAGCTTGCAAGTATTTGCATAGTGTACTGATTTTCTTCTTTATTAATACCAAAGTGATTTAAATGGTAAAGGTCTCCATCCACTCATATATTTGAATAATTAATCCTCTGTTGGTGGAACTGTTTGGGAAGGATTAGGAGGTGTGGCCTTGTTGGAGAAAGTGTATCACTGAGGGCAGGTTTTGGGGGTTTAAAGACTCCACACAAAGAGCACCATTCCCGGTCTTCTCTCTCTCTCTCTCTCTCTCTCTCTCTCTCTCTCTCTCTCTCAGTCTCTCTCAGTCTCTCTGTCTCTGTCTCTCTCTCTGTCTCTCTCTCTCTCTCTCTCTCTCTCTGCCTCCTACTTCTAGATCAAGATGTGAGCTATTAGATACTGTTCCAGCACCATGCCTGCCTGCCCACCTACCTGATTCCATGCTCCCTGCCATGATGGGTCATGAACTCTAACCCTCTGAAACTATAAACTCCAAACAAATGCTTACTTTTATAAGTTGCCTTGGTCATAGTATTTTATCACAACAATAGAAAAGCATCTAACACAAACACATACAGACATGGGAAATCTGGATCATGTGCTAGATGCTAACCTGTGGAAAAGCATGCATTTGCTATTCATCTTTCTTTTGTCTGACCCATACACACTGCATCTAAACCCTCTACTGTATGAAGAAGGCTTGATCATTCAGGTCCCACTCAAGACATTCAAAGTTTTGTTTTGTTTTTTAACAAACTTAATTCACATTATTTATTTATTTACTTTTGTACAAGAGCCTGTGTCCTCTGAACAGAAACTCTAGTATGGATTTTCACAGATGGTCAGTAAATTCCTGATAAAGACACTTGGTAAACACAGTCTTTACTTATTCAAGCCTTGGAGATGTGAGGGAGACAGTCTCTTAGCACCACCTTTGACTCACTTTCAGAGGCTTCAGAGGGGGAGCAGCCTGGACTCCTGAAGAGGTGGCAATGTCTGGGGTCGCCGCGGTGATGGAGGGTCCTGTCCAAGATGGGGTGGCTACGGCACCCTCCAGGACTGGAAAAACCAAGCTGGAAATGTCACAAGAAGATCTCATCAAGTTTGCCAAGAAGTAAATGATGCTACCGAAAGTAAAGCAAGTTGTACAGAATTAGACAAAGTAATTGAGGAACTCAAATCAAAGCCTGTTGTGGGGAGAACTGAGGCTCTTATTAAGGCCCTAAGAATAACGGACGCTGGAGCTTGGGGTGGAGCTTGGGGTGGTGGGACATGACAGCAGTCAAAGAACTCAGGAGGCAGAGCCACTGTCAATAAAGTTCTGAAAATATGCTGCAGTTGCCTGTTGCTGTTCCAGATGAAAACCACACCAGGGGCCGAGACGGTCTTCAGGGAAGCAAGAGGAACCTACAATGAAAGGACTCGGAAATGTCGTCCCTTGAGCTCACACATGTTGTACCACACACCTTCAATCCAGCCTGCTGTGGGGCTGTCTTTCTGTATGCTATAAATATATGTTGCTCCCATTGGTTAAGAAACAACGCTGCTTTGACCTATGTTAAGGCAGGATAAGAGCCAGGCAGGAAATCCAAGCAGACAGAGAGGGAGAAGAAAGGTAGAGTCAGAGCAGAAGCCATCCAGCTGCCCAAGGAACAAGATGCCAACAGACCGGTAATCCCACGGCCATGTGGCAAAATATAGATTAAAAGAAATGGGCTAATTCAAGATGTCAGAGCTAGCTAGCAATAAGCCCAAGCCATAGACCCAACAGTTTGTCATTAATATAAGCCTCTGTGTGTTTACTGGGACCAAGCAGCTGGGGGACACAGGAAAACTTCTGGTTACAACAGTTACTTTCCAGAGGTCAGGGGTAGCTGTGGCTCATGGAGATGGCATCAAATGTGGCCTTGGCAAAGTTGCCCAGGGTGGCAGTGCAGTCCCTGGCTGATGTGTAGCAGTTGTCAATAGTGACCATCATCAGTGGCTTCTTAGGCACAGGATCTAAGATGATGCCAGTGCCTCTGGGGGACAGGGATGAGACCAACACAGAGCCACAATGGCTTGTCACTTTGCACAGAACAGTTTGGAACTTGTTAATCTTGTTCCCCCGGGTAGCCTCTCCTCATAGGGGCAATGGAAATATGATGGCCCCTCAAATAGCAGCAGTTACCACCTTAGAGCACTTAACACCAAGATCATCATGACCATTGTAGTCCTCAAGAGCAACAAAAGCCTGAACCTGGTCCCCTGGCCAGCCAGAGTCTGCTTCTGTGTTGGCATGATCTTTAGAACCTCATCCTTTAGAGATGCACCCAGGAAAAAGTCAATAATCTCCGATTCCCTCATGACAGGGAGAACAGGGAGATCTCCTCCAGGGACTTGATCTTCATGTCCTTGACCAGGTAGCCCAGATTGGTGACAGGGATCCACTTCTAGTCTTTGGCTTTACCTCCATGAGCCCCATTGTTTTGACCAAGACCATAGCCCCTAAAACCGAGGTCAAATCCTCCATGGAAGCCTCCAGGGCCTCCTAATCTTGGGCCCCCAAGACCCTTATATTGCACTGAATCACCTGCCATTTGGTGTTTTCATAAAGAAGCAAGGCATTCAGTGTTCTAAGTATTTTCCCTAGTGTCACTTTTATACTTATTACTTTGGGGAGGTTCATCTGTCTGTTATTTTTTTAAACAAAGATTCACTATTCAGCCTTAGTTGATCTCAAAGTCATGATCACCCTGCCTCCCTGCTGAGGGCTGGGTTTGTAGGTGCAAACCACAATGCCTGGCTTCTAACTTCCTATGGAAACAGGTCAGGGCAACTTGTACCAAGCAGACTCATTACTCAGACCCTGAATAGGGAGGAATGGCATTAGGAGATACGGGGAGAATCTATGACATGGGCATTGGGAAGGTGTCATAACCCCAGGCAGGGAAACCACTCACATGTAAGCACATGCCATCTGTCATCACAACGGAAAGTTGATGAAGATGTAGAACCAGAAGCAGCGAAGAGTTGTGTCATGTCCAGACCCCAAATAATCTTGAAATGTTGTCCTAGTGTGGGCTTCTGTCGCTGTGAAGAGAAACCACGACCACGGCAACTCTTACAAAGGAAACATTTAGTCAATCGGGGACTGGGGGGTAGCTTGCAGTTTAAGAGGTTCACTCAATTATTGTCATGGCAGGGAGCATGGTGGCATGTGAGCAGAGGAGCTGAGAGTGCTAGATTTTGCAGGCCACAGGGAATCAACTGACTGTCACACAGCGTGAAGCTAGAGAAAAAAACCCCAAAGCCCACCCACAGTGACACACTTCCAACAGAAGGTGTGGCCCAGATTAACAGGGTGCCCTCCAGCCTCAAGGTCTGGATTAAAGGAGGGTGTCACCCAGTTTCCTCCAACAAGGCCCCACTTCCTCCAACAAGGCCACACCTCCTAATAGCGCTACTCTCTGTGATCTTCCGGGGGCCAAATGCATTCAAACTGCCACAAACGTTTATTCAACTTGACTTAGACTCCCATCAAGCAGCTTCTCGGGGGTTTTTCCCTTTGCCCTGTCCCTGAGCAGAAACATTTCAACAGAGAGCCTGTGTCTGCCCAACCCTTGTACTTTGGATGAGGAACGAGGGGGCTGGTATTTGACTCTTTGAAGGAATATGTATGTATTTCAGGAGGGACCATGATGAAGCTATTCCCAGCTGGCCTGACAGCATAAAATACTGCCATGTGAACTGAACCTAGAAAGAGATGGAGCCTCAGGGATGTCAGGCAGGCAGAGGTACTCATGTGTGGGATAGGCATGAAGTCTCGGGACCTGGGGATAAACTACAGAGTAAGCTTCTACTAAGGTTCCTAGGAAATCCTGCCTTCTGATAGCAAGATGTGGGCTGGACTTACTGATTCTGACAGAACACGGCAGATGCGATGGGTTTGAAACTAACTGGGTATGAGGCTCCAAATCCCATGCTCTTTCTCATATTCCTTCCTCAGGAGCTTCCAAATGACATCACAGCCTCAGAGAACAGCTTGCCTGACATTTCAGGGGGACCTGGCACTAGACATCCCCAGGTAAGCGTATCATTCCTGACCCAGATGAAACCAGGGGGGAATTGTCAAATCAAGCCTTTAAATGCAGAGGTACATTGCTACACAGGAAGAGTAAGTCAAGGGCAGCCCGTAAAAGTTGGTTAGTCTGTTGCAGTCCGTACTGGAAATAATCAGGAAATGGCACCAGCCCTTCTTATTTGGAAAGACTCAGATAAAGTGGTTGCTGGCGCCAGTCCTGCATCTCAAGACTGAAGAATAGACAGGGCAGGACAAGGATTGCTGCCTTTCATAAAACTGGCTTTCACACATCTCGCCTCACACTTCTACAAGCCTTTGCCCCAATCCCCGTCTCCTGAGCTTCTTCATTTTAAGATCTCAAAATTGCATAGCATTACATAGTATTAGCAGCAGCTCTAAGTGCATTGCCTCTGAAAAGTCGCTCGGTTCGTCCAGTCCCAGCGAGCAGCACCAATTTTTATGCTGTCCCAAAGGAAAAAGAAAAAGAGCTCACCAAGAGAAAGATTCTTTTTGGTGAGAAGTCAATTTGAAGGAAGTGAAATTAAAATTATTTGAGGTGTCTGACACTTAATGAATTTGTAGAGAGGAAAAACGTGAAACGTGTGTAAAAACTCAAGAAAGTGGTATTTAGAAACCAAAACTGAAAAAAAATAAATCAATGTAATCTAAGTCTGAGCTGATGGGGTCTTGCTTGATTTAAGTTCTCTCATTAAGAAGTCATATAGATTTCTTTGCTCTTTCATTTCGAACAATAGCTTACATCTATAACCTTGTCAAAAACACAGAAATCAGAGGAAATAGCAAGGCCCAGAGGACCAGGTAAAACTTTAGGACTTGAAGGAATTTAATTTAAGTACCACCACTAACCTTCTGGAGGTTACAGGAACTCTTTTAAGCTAATTAAAAACTATCTATGGAGTAAAAATAAATGCAATCATCCACCTCATAGGGCTGTGTTGGGACTAACAAATAAAATGGACTGCAAAGCACTTAACCAAATAGAACCAGCCAGCCTGGAACTATATGCTATGCTAACAACATTTTAGTGTCCTCATTTAACCCCTAGAAATTGAAAAACACTGACTACAGACCTCTGAGCACAGAGACAGAAAACTGGTTGACTGTTTGCAAAGCAAAGCTCTCCCTTGAAGAAGGTGTCAAAGGCTTGCCATTCCAATAAAATTAAAATGAAAAATAGTTTCCCTGACAGAAAGACAGCAAGAAATGAAAATAAAAACTATGATAACCGAGCACCTCTGTGACTCGTTGGGGGCTAGCTAGATGCTAGACATCACATAATTCTGTTATTGATTCACTCATCATAACACTCCCACTGACTGGGGACATTTAAATATGTTGCATAAAGGGCATTTAGTAATAAATAGGTCACTCAGTGAAGAGCTGAGCTGATATCCAAATAAGAACTTTTTAGTCCAAAAAAAAATTTGCTAGTAGATGTAGCACTATGCTGGGAACATAAACATCCTGCATTGGGAAGTGTTTGGGTTGGTTTTATTGTTTGTTTGTTTTTCACTGAAGAGAAAGATTCCAAGATCATTTGGAGAACCAATCTAATGCTCTTCCAATGCCTGGCTCTTTGGAGGACTCTCCACCCTATCATACAACAGGGCCAAGGACACCGTGTGTTCTGAACATGGCAGTCCACAAGCTGGCATTGTTCAAGTACATAACATGGAAAGTTCCATCTAAACAGAAAGGATGGGTGTCGGCCACACCAATCGGATCATCTCTATACCCCATTTGATCATATAATAAATTGGCAAGTGGAGACAAGAGGCCAGAAGCAAATACTCAAACTGCCCTGCTAGTTCATATTAATGCCAAATAGCTGAAACAAAAATCAACCCCTCTGCTCCCAGGAGCCAGTTGTGCCCACGGGCAGCTGTCTATGATTGTCTGGCTTCCTGGCTCTAGAGCATTCAGTCTTCATGGTTGAACTGTGTGCAGTCTTGAAACCATGCTAGGCCAAGGTCAGTATCCTGAGGAAGCATGCATTCTGGCCGAGATTCAAGGGGAAGATCCTTATTGAAGAGTATGATAGGAACTAGCACTGCTGAAGAAGTGGGAGAGGCAGGAAACGGAGAGAGTCAGAGGCCCAGAGCATCCTGGCAGGAACTCTCACGGGGATGGCCATTCGGAAATGGTCTGAAGCCACACAAAACAACCTTAGCCCTTTTATGCCTACACAGACTAGTCACTGGGCAGGGATTTCACAGTGAGGGGGAGATGTTGGGTAAAAGAACCCCCTACTTGCTCAGAGACAAGCTGAGCCATGAACGGGAGGAGACATGCTTCCTAGCAGCCAGACAATGCCCGTGACTCTCCCTTAAAATAAAAGCTGGGAAGCTCACAGCAGCACCCACCAAATCCAGCCTTTGCTCCGCTTGCATCTCAGATTTTGAACTTCCTGGGGAAAATTACCAAAAGACCCAAGTTGGTGTTGAAGAACACCCGAGGTCAATTCGATAGCTAAGAATTCATCTCACTGGGCAATCTAAAAAGCTTATTCCTCAAAGCAAACTAGACCTTCATCCTCCAGGGACCTGAACACCTGCACAAGCCCCTTTCCAGTCAGGGTCACTGGGTTTGTGTAACTGTCACCGCACAATTAACATTGAGCAGTGGAGTGTCGAACGATGCCCTGGGCACGCTCTGCATAAGTATGTTGTTCTTTGGGTTGCTGCCACGAAGCAGTCAGTCAGCCACATCTTACTGACTGATGATCCCTGTCAGTACATTGACTCTCTTCTTCTTAAAGTCCACAGTGACCAGGTGGTAGGTAGAGCAGAAAATGTGAAGGGGTTTTTCTGTGTCTTCTAACGGAAATGATCAGTATGGAAATTCACAGAAGCTGGAAGAGCAAATGATCTTCTGTTGCAGCTGGGGGAGGGAGGGCATGGTACATGCCTATAATTCAAGCACTTGGGAGTGGGGTAGAGGCAGGAGAACAAGGAGTTCAAAGTCAGCCTAGGCTATGTAGTGAGACCCTGTGGTTCAAAAGACCAGAGAGAGGCCGACATAATGAAATGCCATCACAAACAAACCACAACCTGATTTAGGTCCTGGGTATAAAAGGATGGGCTTGGAAAGGAATTTAGGGGAGGGTTCTTGAGGACGACTTGTTCTCAGCATAGGAGAGAAGGATCTGGCCTCAGAGTCTGCTGAAGAGGGAAGGGTGAAGCAAAGAGATGAGAAGGGACTAAGAGGAGGCAGCTAGATGGGTAATGGGCTAAAGAACTTTGTCAAGCCAGGTGGTGGTGGCACATGCCTTTATTTAATCCCAGCACTCGGGAGGCAGAGGCAGGTGGATCTCTGTGAGTTCGAGGCCAGCCTGATCTCCAAAGCAAGTTCCAGGGAAAGGCACAAAGCTACACAGAGAAACCCTGTCTCGAAAAACCAAAAAGAAAAAAAAAGAAAAGAATTTTGTCAAATGTTGTGGCCATTGGAAAATGCCAAGGTGGTAAGACAGTCCAAATAACTCTGTAGAACAATTCAGAAATGTGATTTAAGATTGTTTGCTGTGTGATGTAATCTCTCCCCTATGACCAACTTTCAATAAATGTTCTATTAAAAAAGATAGAGTAGGGGAAACATGAGAGAGCTATAAGTTAATAGAATCACGAGGAGTTATTGTAAGCACGGGGTATTTCTGTCAAGAAAAGAGAGGGAGAACAAGGAATAGGAGACCATGGTAAATGAAGACCACATGAGAAGGTGAGAAGGGGAGGAAGCAGAGAGCTAGGGAGGCCCACGGAGATCCACAAAGATACCCCCTCAAAAGACTGCTGGCAATGGTCACGAGACGGCAGGAACTGACCTACTCTGGTGATGGAATGGCCAGACACCCAAATAGTGGTGCCATAAACCCCATCCAAGGACTGAGGAATCTGAAGGCAGACATCCACGGCTGGGCCCCTGGTGGAGCACTGGGAGTCTAATTAGTGAGTAAGAAGAGGATTTATATGAGCGAGAATTGTTGAAGCCAAGGTTGGATAAAGCACCGGGATAAATAACCAAATGAATGGAAGCACAGGATCTATGAACCAAAGGCTGAGGGGCCCCCAACTGGATCAGGCCACCTGAACGGGTGAGACAGTCAGTTGGCTTGATCTGTTTGGGAGGCAGCTGTGCATTGGTGCCAGGTCCTGGGCTCGTTGCATGAGTTGGCTGTTTGAATCCTGGGACTTATGCAGGGACACTTGGCTCGGTCTGGGAGGGGGGAATGGACCTGCCTGGACTGAGTCTACCAGGTCAACCCCGGTCCTCGGGGGAGACCTTGATCTGGAGGAGGTGGGAATGGGGGGTGGGCTAGGGGGAGGGGTGGGCGAGAGGGGGAGAACAGGGGATTCTGTGGCTATTATGTTGAACTGAATGGTGTTATAAAATAATAATAATAATAATAATAATAATAATAATAATTAAAAAAAAATTAATGCACAAAAAAAAAAAAGATAGAGTAGGGGAAACATGAGAGAGCTATAAGTTAATAGAATCACGAGGAGTTATTGTAAGCACGGGGTATTTCTGTTTCCAAGATCAGTCATTAACATACGGTATGTGCCACAATCCAACACACTGAGTTGACATCTTGCTAAGAACAAAGTCAAAATCAGCACAATGAGATATTAAAAAGTGGGAAATATTGATGACCCCCAGCAGGTGAGAAAAGCACAGGCATCCCTCCTGAAGCAACACAGTCCTCTAACCAGGAGCCCAGACGCAAATGGGGGTCAGCCATTTCTAAGTGTGTTTCCTTGAGTCCACTCCTGAGCATGCTCGGTTTAAGGTCGTAGAGCCCATGTTTGAAAGATTAAACTAATAAACAGGAATGCCTCTGAGCACACTCAGTTTGCAACCTGAAATCTGAGCTGAAACTAAAGGAAAAGACACTCTGAAGATGTGTTAAGGAGTCTTCCTCTGAAGGGATCTGCCTGCTTAGTGGCTAACATTGGAACAAACAGGATGCTTATGCTATAAGGGCTTCATCTTCAAGCTAGTACCTGTGTTGAATGTTCACAGTTCTACTCCATCACTGTCTTGGACAGGGATCTTCTATGTGGTGTGGCAAGTTAAAGGACAATTCAGCCTCATGGCCATGAGCCTGCTATTTGTCTCATTCACCATTAAAGGGATCCTTTGGTCTGAGGTGATATGATACAAGCTACCTGTTGGCAGATCACTGTCCAAGTTCTGAGACAGGGAGGTCTTGCAAGCAGGAAATCAAACCACATTACGAAACCTTCACAGCACCAGTACCACCTTGGCACTGCAATGGTTTAGTTTCAACATGAAACCTTTCAATGATCCGCTAAACCTTCCTCCACATTTATATTTTTCAAGAACCTGATGGTTCTTAAAGGAACTTTTATTCAAGGCTGGTAGGGGTATAAACTAGTTCAGCCACTATGGTAATCAGTATGATGAGTCCTCAAAAAAAGAAAAAAAGAACTACTGTGTGATCCAGCGATATCACACGTGTACAACAAAGTCAGCATATAATAGAAACACTTGTGAGTCCCCACTTATTGTGGTGCAATTCACAGCAGCCAAGTTACGGAAAGCCTAGATGTCCATCAAAGGATAAAGAAAAGGTGAGATATATATTAGAATGTTGTTCAGTCGTAAAGAAAAATGACACTGTGCTATTTACAAAAATTGAAACTCATAATGCTAAGTGAAATAAACCAGATATACACAAATAATTGCATGTTTTCTTTCATACATGGAATTGGGGGGTTGGGGAGTAGAGGGACATAAAAGCATAATAGGGGGTATTAGAGGTATGGAAAGAGGAGAGAAGGGATAAGAAAGGGTGAGAGAGGAGGTGAATATGACCAAAGATATTATGAGCATGGATGAAAATGACATGATACTCATTACTCTGTACAAGAAAGAAAAAAGAAATACATAACTCTTTGATCTTCTCTTCCTAAATTCATCTAGACTTTGCCTCTTTGGGGAGATTCAAATGTTTTTGTCTAACTACCTCATCCGCCCATCCCAGAGGAAGATAGGCTACCCTCTGCCAACCTGTCTTGGGACTCCTCAGAGAGGTAGTTATTTTTACTAATTGTCCCTTGTGAGCTCCATCAGTTGGGTTGAAGGATCCCTTCACTTACATCTTTTATTACTGTATTTATGGTTACAGTTGGGATCTGGAATGTCCCCATTACCATTATGGTGACACATTGATGCTACTGGGAAGCGGTAGATCTTAAGAAGTAGAGCCTAGGGGGGAGTTTTAAGTAATCGGGGACATGTTCTCAAAGGGGCTAACTGGGTCCTGACTCCCTCTGTTTTTATGCCTCAGCCTTTAGGTGAGCAGCTTTGTTCTTTATTTCCTGTTGTGTCAGCCCAAAGCAATATTTGCCAATTGTGCCAGGGCTGAAACCCGTGAGCCTGAGGAATGAATGTGTCTTCTTTATAAGTTGATTGTCTCGGGTGTTTGCTACAGTGCAGAGAGCTGACTAACATAACCATCAAGTCCCTCTCTGCCTGAGAAAGCGACAAGCTGAAAGGCGGCATCTATCAGATCTCCGCTAAGCTTTGGGGAGGGATGGGGGGGGTTATGCTCAGCACCATACCATCCAGCAGAATAAAATAAAAACTCACTGTACTAACACTCTCATGGATTCTTGGCTTCCTCATTAGAGCTGGAATTTTCCCCAGCCCAGTCCTCAGCTACCTCCTAATTTATGTTGTAGTCACAAAGGCAGTTTGGTTCCTTTTCTCATTCTTAGGCTTCCCAAGCCTCCTTCTAAAACCTGTTTCTTATAGCCAAATGTCTCATCTATTCCAAAGGAAAAAAATCTGCCACTTTCTCAGAACTTAACAGCACCTAGTGTCTGCTGGGATTTAGAATAACAAATTGCTTCCCTTCTACATAAAGACCAGTCAGGTACAATAGACTCTTAAGGGACTTTCTGTCTCAAAAGGTTTCCACTCTCTGTAAGACTTCCCACACCCGTGGGAAGGTTGAACAACGGCCATAACTAAACCATGTGACTCCCTCACAGTTGACAGATCCTCAAGGGACTCCCTGATCCAAGTTGGAACACTCCGATTCTCTGTCCCAGGAATGTGAGTCAGGAGCCAGACACTAGCACCTAAAATTAGAATCATGTTACGGTTCTCACACAAACTCCTGCCATATGGGTCCCTGGTGGTGTGGCTTCCTCCTCCCCAGCACTAGGATGGTCAGCCCTTTCCTATGCT
This sequence comes from Peromyscus maniculatus bairdii, assembly GCF_049852395.1. NCBI lineage: Eukaryota > Metazoa > Chordata > Mammalia > Rodentia > Cricetidae > Peromyscus > Peromyscus maniculatus. Next base: position 59,354,777 of record NC_134857.1, read on the forward strand.
TAGACAATACCAAAATCCCTTCACTACTTAAACTAAGAGGGGTTCATTTTTAGTGCTTTTTACTTAAAATTCCATAGTGAAGAGAGACTTTGGAAAACCCCATAAAGAAAGCCATGCAGATTCTCAGAGCAGAACACTTAACAAATGTTCTCAGAAAGCCCAGGTTAGTATGTGTCCTCTGACCAAAGAGTTGGTCAGGCATCACTGCCAGAAAATGAAATGACTGTGAATTCTCTTATACTCAGATGAATTCATTTTATAGGGCAATCCAGGAGACCGTGCAACACAGAATAGGGAAATCACGGACACAGAGGATTTCAGAGACTTTGGGGGCATCGGCAACTCATTCCAGGACTTAGTCATCATTGCAGAACAGCAACGGACGGATCCTAGGAGATCTAGGAACTCCTACGCAACCGCAGTGTGTGTTAAGAAGTTGGGGCCGAAAGGTACCCATTCCCCAGATGCTGCCATTTCCAGGAATGACAATGACCGTGCTGGTGCTTGGCAGAGTGTGACCAGCTGTGTGCAGGGGCTGCTTCCTCTCTTAACAGTGCTATCCCTTGTCCTTGGATTCCAAAGCAAAACCTAGAATTAATCTGATCTGAGCATTTAAAGCCACACTCCTCTTCTGCCGCCAGGAGGTAATGAGCAGTCTACCCCGCTTGGATTTCCTTTTCCTAATTACTCTAAAAATTAAATCGAAGGCTTCTTGCCTCCCTCCATCCTGCTCCTCGGTGACAACACAATTAAATACAACCGCTGCTATGAGGCAGCCATGGTGTCTTCCTCCCTCCTTGTCAGCACCCCTCTTTCCCGCTCCAAGCAGCCCGCCTTCTCTTCTTTATCTCTATAGGAATCAGAAGGCAATAGTTCACATTGCAGAGAGCGTCTTCTTGGGTTAGGAAAAGATCGTCTTCCATTTTGTAGTCAGGAAGTCTTTGTTTTGCTTTATTTCTTTAATGCAAGACTGGAGAAGTCGGGGGAGGGTACTGGAATCCCAGCACTACTTAAGCCATGATATCTAATTTCCAACTTTGCCCTTAACAGCTCATTACGTCAGCTGCCATCTCTTTCCCCTCTCCCTCGTTTTCTGCTGAAAATTGATCTCATTGTTCTTGTCCACATGAAAGGGCCCAGGCTCAGGCATTTCAATTGGCTTCGGCTCAAGAATAAAAGATCCCCTTTTAAAGTGAAAATCATGACTTTTTGCCAATTCAAATCACATTACTCATTTTCCCTCCCAGGCCAGGCAAGAATGCCAAGCGCTGCCCTCTTCAGGGCCCATGCACACTGCTGAGAGGTCTGGCAGCCTGCCATTTCACTGACAATGTGCCTGCTAGTGTGACCTGTGGGTTGATGGGGAGACCTCAGAAACATACTCAGACAGGTCTGCCGTCATTCACAGCATTCAGAACCCTGCTACACGGTTCCACATGGTGTCCCAAAGGGGCATGTTGCCAATTGACTGGATTTTTGGCATCGCTTAGGAGCCATTAAAGAGAAACTCTGCTGTTTATCGGCAGCTTGCAAGCAGAAGCGGATGAGATCTTATTTGTAGAGTGAGGCATTCTGAAGGGTTCAGAGGCGACCAGTGTAGCTGGAGCACTGTTTCTAGAGCTCTGTGGAAATAAAGCTGCACAGCTGAGACACCAGAGCTATAGAGACATCTTCCTTTCTTCCAGTAATGACCCCTGCTTCTAGCCGGGTCGCATAACTCATCAGTCTCCAGGCAGACAGACCCTTGGGTTCCAGTTCTGGCCTCTATGTTCTTAGCAGGTATAGAAGGACCAACGATTCAGAAAAGGGGCAATGTCATTGCAGTTAGCATCAGACACAGAAATGCAACAGGAAGGTGAATGATGGAAAAAGTACATAGGAGTTTGCTGTTTTGTTCTTACATGTTGCTGTGACTGTGAAACTCATTTTTAAATAAAATAGTAGCAACAACAGCATCCTACTCAACGCATATGATAAACTGGGCTTGGGTGTGCATGCCTGTAACCTCAGCATTCAGAAGCCTGAGGCAGGAAGACCAGTCTTGAATTTGAGGTCAGTCTGAATTACACAGGAAGACCCCATCAGAAAGAGACGGGGGAGCATGGTAATGAAATTTTGAACTCACCAAAATCTAACAGAGTCGGTATTTGTAGAGGTCAGGAGAGCACCACAGGAAGAATGGAACATGAAATATTCAGGACGGGAGTAAAGGGGGGGGGGGAATCTCCCTGGCATATAAGCAGATGAAAGGTTTTACTATACAAATGTATTCCTTGCCTTAGTTTATGAGTCTAGTTGGAGCACAACAGCGACAGAGAAACTTGTCACTGTGTTCTCTTTGCAAGTCTTGAGGCTTATCCATATATTTCCAGACACTTTTTCTGTCAGTCACAAAGAGCCCCCAGAGAGTCCTCAGTCTTTGCATTAGCATCAGGCAAACACAAGCTAGGGATGAGTTGAAACATGGTAAAACATGGCCACGAGACAGATTAAAATGAGCCAAGTTTTTGCAGCAGCAAACTGAGGTGGCCAAGTTTAATCAATAATGATAATGAGTTCCTTATCAAGAAAATTATTCTCCACGATGAAGGAGGTGGGGAGGCTGTCAGTGAGTGAAAGGAAGCAGAGCCCTGTGTCTAGGTGAGGGTATGTAACAGATAGCCCAGGTGGAATATATAGTGCTTCGTTTGGAGACACAAAGGGACCAAGATTAGAATCACAACTGTTAAATTAAATGGCAAAGTCCTTGCCTTTCTTTTCCTCTATACAATGTGGAGCTGGCATGGGTGAAATATCTTTTCAATATTCCGAATTCTTTCAGTCCTTCAAAACTCACTTTTATAACACTAATCCTTTTTGAAGATTTTTGCCAACTAAAGAAATCTATGCAACACAGCACAGGTGCGCAAGAGAGAGCCTGGCTATTTTTCAAACTGCAAACGACCCCTTTGGGACCCGATAGGATTTGTTGCTTCCCATAGAAGAACTCAGGGTAGAGTCTTTGGGGAAAATGTTTCCAAATAGGAAATATTTGAGACAATTTGGGAGTTCATTTTTAGTCTGCCCCTGGGATAAATATGTCCAAAAATTCAAAACCTCTGGGCCCCAAATAGAGTGCATGTAGAAAAAAAAAATCTGAAAGCCTTTGTAATTCTTCTCTTAGCTATACCTGGGATACAATGGGTGAGATAATAGATAATTTTATTGTCACAGTAAATTCACTAAGTAGATAAAATAACTATCATCCTAAAAGAAAAATTAACACCCCAGATAAACTGAATGGGTCATACAGAAACACCCCGTGGCTTCTGCAGGAGCTCAGTATAACACAGCACAGTTTCAGAGGCTGGGCTGAATCTGTCTCTGTTGCCTAAGGGCTGTGGACCTCAGTTGAGCTACTAGGCAACTCTCCCTCAGCTTCCTCAAATTTAAAAAGCAGCAGTAAATGCCTCGCTTGGATCCTGAATGACCCAATGCCAATGTCTTGAGGGCTCAGTCCATCAAGTGAAGCAAAAGCAGATTTAGGAAAGAAAAGGGTTATTCTGGCTCACAATCCAAGGGTCCAGCCCACCGTGGTAGGGAAATGGTGGCCAAGGACCTTAGGTAGTTGGCCACATTACACCCACAATCAGGAAGCTTAGTGTTATGAATACTGTGCTCAGCTCCCTTTCTCCTTTCTTAAGTCAGTTCAGAACAGTAGCCCCTGGAACGGTGCCACTCACATTAAGATGGGTCTTCCCACATGAGTCAACCTAATCCTCACGACGATCCCTCACGGGCTTGCCCAGAGGCTTGTCTGCTATATGATTTTCGAGCTCATTGATAAACAATATTACTCACTATAAACCTCAGCCCCCTTCTCTCTCTCTCTCTCTCTCTCTCTCTCTCTCTCTCTCTCTCTCTCTCTCTCTCTCTCTCTCTCTTGCCCCTTGACCATGAAGTAAACAATTTTGCTACTTTCCACATTCCCAAAATGATGTACTACCTCCCCACAAGCCAAACAACAGAGCTATCTGATGATGACCTGAACCTCCAAAACCATGGACCAGAACAAAACTCTTCTCTTCATATGTTGATTATCTTGGATATTTGTTTATGGTGATAGAAAACTAACGGAAGTATGTAGCTCAATGAGTTATAAGATTCATTAATCTAAATTATGTAAGGCTGGTGGAATCAAGTCCAGCATATGGCATTACTAGCATTATTAGCCATGATTAGAGGAGTCTTAAATTAAACCCTTTCTAATTTGAATAATTAGATGAGGTAATTAAAAACACTTCTGATTTAACTGTTTTTTAGCACCATGGAGAACTGGATTCAAGTCCTTCTTCCATCATTAATCCTGTATGATCTGAAGCAACGCAAGTCGATAATAAACATCTTCTCAGAGGCCAGACTGGGGCAGGGATGTTATACATGAAGTGACTGTCACACAATACAAATGAGAGATAAGACTGATTGGATCACTATGGTAGCAGTTTAAATGAAGTGAAACACTGAGACTTGTCTGTGGTTTGGGCAAAGAACATGAAGGAAAAAGAGAAGTTGGAATAACCCTAAGTATTTGTCAAGAACAACCAGTTGAGAGGAATTGTCATAAAGGATGGTAGGAGAGCCTAGAAAGAAGCAAGATTGAGCAGAGAATTCAGAAGCGCAATCTGGGATGTGCTTGTCTGAAAACTCTGACTCACTATGGGTCTGCAGTTGGATACATCAGTCCAAAAGATCAAGGCAGTGTCAGGGGTCAACATATAAATTGAAGAGATCAATATTTAATGATCTTCCAATATTTAATGAGAGACAGCTCAAAAAGAAAAGAGAGTAAGGGACGAGGCACTGATACAACCCATCCAAAATTTAGAGATCCAGCAGAAACCTGCACAAAGAAACTGAAAGAAACGAGCAAGGAAAGAGACAAAAGACCAAGAGTGCGGTGTCATGGTAACCAGACCAAGACAGCTTCCAGAAGCAGCTATGTTCTGACTTTGGGCATCAGGCCAGCAGTCCATCTTCAGTACAAAAATAACATTGTTCTTCATCCTAATTTTAAATCAGTTAACTTCATATCTTATAGGTAATTCAAACTCTATTTTAAAAGTGAATGAGACCTGTCGTCAAAGGGAGAGAAGGAGGAGAAGGAGGAAGGAAGAGAAGAAAGAATGACCATTTTGGCTGTAACCAGTGTCCCTTTTGTATGCCAAGGACTGACAGACTAGCATCCCACTAAAGAAGGCTTTGTTTTCAGTCAGTATCAGTATTAAACCTAAAACTTCACATGAGCCAGCGTAGCTGCCCAAAGTCGCTATGGGATAGGACCGATGTAAGGAAGAGGCCATAACATGAACCCCAAATCCCTCTGCAGCAAACAGGGCTGCCTGGCTTCTGCTGTGTATCCCATCCTTCCCAGCAGCTTGCAGACCCGTTTTGGAGCTGAGGGCAGCCAGCAGCTTCACAGATCTGTTTGAATTCGCCTGAGCTAAAACAACCACTCTAATTTGCATTTCCAGTGCAATAGTTCTTGTGGAATCAAATTTACTTAGAAATATAAAGGCTGGTTCAGATTTGCCATCTGAGGAAGTGGCTTGTTAGAACGGGGCCCTGAAGCACACGCAACCCGCTGCAGATGCCAGAGCCCGGAAGACTGGGTTAGTGACGGTTGTTCATTCCTGGCTCTCTTCATTTGTCTACCCTTCTTGAAATGAGCCGCCCTGACATGATCACTTGGCTGTTTACCTGTGTTTCCACCTGAACACCTATCCTGAGGCCCCGAGTCTGTCAAACTAAAAGAGATTTAGCAGACTGGATAGGCATGCCACTGTCCACCAGGGGATTCGTGGCATTTACTTAGCGTTTGTGTTGCACTTGCATTCATGTTTATTGGCCATTCCTCCCAAGATCCCTGGGAGTAGGGGCTCCCTGCTGTCTGCGGGGTTCAGTAAGGTGGAACAACTTGCTTGGAGTTTCACAGTGTGAAGAGAGGCTGTGCCAAAGCTCCAGTGTGCTGCCCAGCCCACAAGACAGATAGTTCCGTTATGAGCAATTCATCAACAGAAGGCCATGGAGCTGAGCATGAGCCAGGAAGTTCATACTGTAACTAAAAGCCAGCCACCACCACCGCCACTATCGCCGCCGCCGCCGCCGCCGCCGCCGCCACCACCACCACCCCCATTCCTGATATATTCCCCACACTGATCTCTCCCCAAACAGAAGGCTAAGGAGCAAGTGCAGTACCCAGTCACAGAGGGAGAATAGTCATTATCCCCACCTCACCTTGCCACTCTCAATACCGTGCCCGGGCCTCAGACAGCAAAGTTAAGGGAGCTTCTATCTGTGTCTTCCTCTTACCAGACAAGAGCTCAGTCTACTTAAATCTCCCTCAATCCCCCAACACACAAACACACACTCTGTAGCCAGTACCACACCATGTCTTTAATTTAGATTGTTTATATCCCTGTATCTTTGAAAGCCCTGATCAATTTGGTGTCTTCTCACTTAATTTCTCCTGCTTTGCACATATGGCAAGCTGGGCTTCCGGAGTGTTGTTTTCCCCAGGACACGTTCTACTCCCTTAGCTCTTGAGTAGAACCAATAGGATTTATTATCAAGCAAGTGCATCTTTGGACTCATTCAAGGAGGATTAGAACCAATACAGCTGAACAGCAAGTCTGTCTCACGAGGCGGCCCTCGTTTAATAGCAAGAGCTTGAAGACAACTAGTTCGTCTTCATTTCTGTGCTCCCTGGCTACGTGATCCTGACAATCAATGAACATCCCCATACAACAGCTGGCTCAGCAACAGATCAGGGTAATATATCTCATGGTAGAGCCATGGTGTATAGACAACATGTCACAGACCAGAAACTCAAGAAGGGGAAGTAAACGCTGTTTTTAACAAATGTCTTAGGTATTATGAATTCCAGTTTCTTGTAAAAGCCCAATTTAAATGTCACCTGTGAGGATCAGCCAGGGCGATGAATGTAAAACGCCTCGTAGGTTGGTGACCACACTCCAATGGTGGTGACTGTAACGGATGCTGATAAACATTTTTCTCCACTGACAGGAGGATTCCAGGGACCCTCCGCAGCATCACATGAGAAAACTAAGGAGGCCCCTTCTCAATGATCTAAGATGACACATTGTCAGAATCTATTTTCAAGACTGTCCCCTTTCCCACCCCACTGAAACTCCATGGCTCTTGGAGTTGGTTAAAGAAATGCCTTTGAAGTGGAAACTCAGTAAAATGAGCAGGAAACACGCTGAATGGGTAATAGAGTAACCACGGACAGCTGATTGGTATGTACCATGCACCAAGCACTGTCCTCTAGATTTACATACATTAAGTTCTTTAATTAAAAGATCATGCTGTTTTCAACCACAGCAGCTGTGGTGCTGGTCACAGCTCTGTGCCTGCTGGCAACCATGCTCCACGGACAGGTGACTGTGCAGTGTGTGGCTTGTGGTTCTCATTCAAGATTAAGTTTTGGACCAGAGCCCTGGAACATCAGCAGCGATGTCCCCTGCTCTGCTTGATCTGCCTCCGGGGCCTCATCCTGAAGGAAGAGTTCTCTCCCGGGAGATGGGATCTGTTTGCAAAGCCACGGGAAAGGGGTATTCCATATCTGAGAAACTGAGAGGCAAAACCAGAGACGCCAATTCCATATCTGAGAAACTGAGAGGCAAAACCACAGACGCCAATGTCTCAGGTTGGATGTGGTTCCTTCCAGTGACCATCCATCCTGGCCCTGCAGGCTCATCCCCATCCCTTCAAGACCTCCTCAGCCAAAAAAAAAAAAAAAAAAAAAAATCAGTCATGCGCACTCTCACGTTCACCCGGGGAGAGAAGTGTGGTTCTGACTCCTCGTGGCATACATTTTGGATCAGCTTCATTAGGCTAACCATCTGGGTCATTTCAATTCTGTTTCTAGCCCTGGCATAATTGAAGCATCCGAATCAGCCGTTTTCCACCTCTACGGCTTCCCACCCCCACCCCAGCTGCACCAGTGGGGAAGTCTGCAGAATTCAGTTCACGCTTGGGGAACACTGCATCCCATGGTCTCTCTGTTCTGGAGAGCAAAAGAAAGCCTGTCCTGCTGAGGACCAGGCATCCCTTCAAAGTATGCATCTTCCTCCTCCTTCTCCTCTGCGGTCTCTGAACTCTCTGAGGTGACTAGGCTCCTAAATGGGACAGCATCCAGTGGATGAAATGTGACTCTGTAATTTCATCTGCATCCATCCAAATTGTACTGGAACGGCCGCTGGGCCTTTGGCCTCCCGCTAACGGCTTAATTTTATTTATGCTAAAGGAAATGATGATGGTTTGGGTTAATATAGTCAATTGCAGGCCCTAATAATTCCCAAGCTTACAAAGGGTAAGTGGCTAATGTATATAGAAATACAGTTATTGGAAGACACTGTCTGTTAAAGTCCTTGAGCTGCTGAGTTTTTTAAAGTGTGGGATCTAAACGGTTGCAGGAAGTGGAGGGAAATCACATGAATTGACCAGTGAAATCCCACCACCCTGTAAAGGCTGTCTTTAAAAGATTTAAGCATGCCTGCTGCCGAGGGCCATGTCTGGGTCCGTGGTCCTGCTGCAGCCAGGGTCTGTGAGGATGTTGTTCATGGCAGTGTTAGCATGGGGGGGGAGGGGTCACTGGAACCATGCTCTGCTGGGCCAGCCCCGCCCTTCACTGGCCATGGGATAGCTGACCCTGCACCTCAGAAGAGCTGGCCACGCCCCTCAGAGGATAATTAGCCTCGGCACTCAGGAGAGATAGCCCCACCCCTCGCCGTGGGTGTGCACTTCACCTGGGCAGCACGCTAAGAACTGACCCTATAGTGGGGGACACAGGTCAGCCAACCCTGAGGATGTGAGAGCGGGAGAGCTGACCCCACCCCCTTTGGCTGCCACGTGGTATCATGGGTGAGAGAGAGACACATGTCCTTCCCCACCCACCCACCCATACCACCTAAGGCAGGAGAGGGAGCTGGCCCAGGGATCACAAGAGTGGGAAAGCTAGCCTTGACCCTCACGGCTGCATGCAACACACGAGAGGGCAGGCTCTGCAGCCTACCCGGGGAGCACACTAGAACTGACCCTGGTTGTCAGGGCTCAGGTGAGCCAGCCCCAAGGCCATGAGAGCGGGAAAGCTGAGCCCACCCACCTCGAATCCCCCCTGCAGCAATTGGGAGAGGGGGCCGGCATCTTGCCTGGGTCAGACAGTAGAGCTGGCCCTGGTGGTGTGAGTGTGGGTGACCCGGATCTGGGGACCCGAGAGCTGGAGAGCTGGCTCATTCCTTGCTGCAGGCTGCACTGGGTGAGCTGGTTGAGGCGGTGCCGGAGAGCTTGCCCTGTTAGTGATAATGAGGGAAAGCTGGCAGGCTGACCACCTCAGCTACCACCGAGGCCAAGAACCAGGGCTATGAGTTGGCCCACCCCAACATCTACCCTATCTATGAACTGTGGTGATATTGTGTTCTCCAAAATATCGTGCACCCTAATAAACTTATCTGGGGTCAGAGAACAGAACAGCCACTAGATATACAGGCCAGAAAATGGTGGCACACACGCCTTTAATCCTAGCATTCCAGAGGCAGAGATCCATCTGGATCTCTGTGAGTTCAAAGCCACACTGGAAACAGCCAGGTGTGGTAACAAGAGCCTTTAATCCCAGGAAATGATGGCAGAAAGTAGAAAGGTATATAAGGTGTGAGGACGAGGAACTAGGGCTGGTTAAGCTTTGAGGCTTTTGAGCAGCACAGTTCAGCTGAGAGGCATCCAGTCTGAGGAAACAGAATCAGCTGAGGAACTGGCGAGGTGAGGTGGCTGTGACTTGTTCTGCTTCTCTGATCTTCCAGCGTTGACCCCAATATCTGACTCCAGGTTTGTTTTCATTAATAAGAACTTTTAAGATTCGTGCTACAATGAACTGTTGGAGCAGGTGAAGGGGACAAACCTACAGATCCAAAACAGCAGGATCTCCATGATGCAGAGCAACGGGATATCCAAGAGGAGTCCCAGTGAGAGCCTGTTATCAGTGGTGTAGCAGAAACCAGAGGCCTGAGCCAGACCAATGACTTGTGGCAGTGAGCACTTACAAGTAAAGATGAATGGACTAAAGGGTAAACTGTGTGACCCAGCAGGGCACACTACAGCTTTGACCACAAGCTTCTTCTCTTTTGTTGACGTTGTTTTGTTTTCGTTTTGTTTTGTTTCTTTGTTTGGTTTGGTTTTGGTTTTTCTTTTAAATTTGGTTTTATTTGGGGGGGGGGAAAGGTTGGCAAGGGCAGAGGGTGGATTCGAGGGGACAGAGAGATAAGAGAGATTGGAATATATGATGTGTAATCCACAAAGAATCAATAAAATTTTAAAAAATAAAGATTGAAGCCTGCCAAACTAAAAAAAGAAAAAGCACTAAATTTTTATTATAAATAAAAAATTTGTTTTGCTGATTTCACTGAACTGGTTTCTTAAATATTTCTGCTTCCCCATTATGCCTACTTTATTCATTCATCAGGCAATATTTATTAATATTTACCACCACCTACTAAAATATAAGGCTGTCAGCACACTGACCACAATTCCTGCCCTTGTGGCCGAGTAGAAGGCGTGACATAGAAAATTACGAGTTGACGGTTCAGTGTAGCAACCATATAAAAAGTGAAGTACGAGATGTCAAGGAGATGCTCAGAGCAGTGGCCCTCCCAGTGACTCCTAGGGAAGTTACTAGAAACCCATAAAGAAATCACTTACCAGGTAAAATCAGCCCGAGTCATGGGTAGGAAGGCTATATTCCAGGCAGGGGAAGTACAAATCTGCAGTACCCACAAGGCTGCAACAGTCTAGTCTCCTTCTGGCCATTAGAAGCAATTTTGTGCAGCTGAGTCTTGCAGTATGAAGGACAAGACAAAGTGGAGGAACGGTTGGATCAGTAAGGAGCCTTTACCCCAAAATTCAAGGCCACAGTCCTAAACACAGAGAAGAGCCATACTTAGGCTTTGGAGGTTGAAACGTTATCCTTTGAGTCATATGGAAAAAGAATCGAAGAGATACACTTTAAAAACACCTCATACAATCCAAGACCAAGTCTGAGAATTCTTGAAAATGAAGATTTGGCACACATAGGGCTACTTTTTGCACTAATATGCTCAAACAACTCCGTTTCAACCAAAAGTGCTGGGAATGCTGAACTGAGCATGTTCAGCGAGTGTCTCGCTGGTTGGTGGCCATGTTGACCATCTATCTGTCTACAAGAGGTTCTGCTACGCTTAGAACAAACCACTACCAAATTTCACTTTCCCTAGTCATCACAACCAGAAACCTGCACACAGTGACCTTTCATGCTTGCAGAAGCCACTGGCAGCCAACTCTGTTAACTGAACTGAGCCCCTGGCTTCCAAGGAGCATTCCTGAAAAATCCTGACAGACTTCAGACAAATTACCTAACCTTCGGGCGTCATCCCACAGGCAGACTCTTGGTTCAGAATTTTTTTTCTTTTTGCTTCCTTCTTTCCTTTCTTTCTTTTAAGTCTACTCAACCCAAAACAATTTCCTCCAACTTAACTGAGGGGGCTGACCATGCCCACTACCAAGGCCACCTCTGAACTGGAATTCAGTTGCTGAGCCAGCGCCAGCCTGTGCTTTCCTGATAATACCAGAGCACACAGCGCTTCTCCTGTGGCAGTCTCTACCCACTTCCCCACTTCCTCTCTTGTGAATCTTGCAGGTTGCTCACCCACCGGACCTTTGCACAGAGGTCTGCCAGTCTCAGGACAGCTGTGGCACAGAATGGCAGCCATGATCTCCCGAGGTAGGTGGCAGTAACCTCGGAGATGCTGAATACCCTTGTTAGTAAGGAACCAGTAGAAATGTCTCCAGGCAAACTGCTCCTTCACATAGTCGAAGGACTTGAGAGACTACACGGCCTTCTTTTCATGAAGGGTGGGTACATTCTTGTCTGCCAGCTCAGGGTGTTTGGGCATATGGGCATTTTTCTCAGCAACCATCACTTCCTTCTTAAACAGGAGTTCATAAATGGCAATCTGGTCCTTCTTAGGCATCAACATTGGTGGCTGCAGGGCCCAAGGTGGAGACTGGAAAGGAGGGGCCTTTGTGCAGGTTTTGAACCGTGACGAGCGTATGTGATGACTCCTCTGCTTTACAAGGTGTCCACTTATGCTGTAACAGAATACCACAGACCAGGTGATTTACAAAGAACTCTACTGCTTATCACTCTTGAGTCTGGACTGTCCAGCATCAGTGTCCTAGCATCTGTCTGGTCAGGGCCAAGTTGCTGAATCAAAGCATAGCAGGGGGGCATTATATGGCCAAAGTGGTCACTTCTGTAATAAAGCCACTCCTGTAAGAGCCGATATCATCCCATAATAACAGCATTAAACCACTTCTGAGGGCAAATGCCCATGTCTCCAAAGTGTCACCGTGGCATTTAAATTCCAACATGAGCTTTGGCGGGGACATTCAAACCATAGCACAGAGAAGAGAAACTAAACAACACTAGCTCACTAATCGCCTACCACGGACATAAAGATCAGCTCAGAGGCTAACAAAATGAAGGCAATCTCAATGCCAGCAGTAATGGTGAGGATACTGCCAATTCAGTAAACCATATAGGACTTGGCTAGTTACCAAGTCAAGAGGAAGACTCTAAGAAGAATATTTTAATGTGGTATATACACAAAGGACTATTGCTTGTCCACAAAAAAAGAAAGAATGAAAACTTTTGTCATTTGCAGAAATATGAATAGAACTGTAAGGACATCTAGTAGCGTAAGAAAGGGACAGAAAAACACGAGTCTATGTAGCACACCAATGATCTCAGCACTCAGGAGGCTGAGGCAGGAGGATTACAAGTCCAAGGCCAGCCTAATGTATATAGGTACATACACAGGCCTAGACGCCAGTTGAGTAATAGATTGAGATCCTGTTTTGACAGAACAATGAAAACGAGAATATTGCATGTGAATTGCAAGTGAGTTACTGCTCATTTGTGAAAACTAAAAAGTCCCTAAATAGAAAGTAGAGTAAACTTCACTAGAAACTAAAAGGCAAGAAAAAGATGAGGAAAGATGGATAATGAACATGGACAATGTATAGTAGGGCAAGCGGAGTAGCCATAGCATACAACAACATATGCACTTCAAAGTAGCTAGAAAAGTTTGAAGTTTTCTGATACATAAAAATGATAACATTCAAAAGCAGGTGTGCTGGTTCACCTGTAATCTCAGCACTTGGGAAGCTGAGGCAGGAGAACTTCCCTGAGTTTAAGTCAGCATAGACTGCAAAGTAAGCAACAGGCCCACCTAGGCTACAGAGTACAATTCCTATCTGTAAAAACTGGGGGAGGAGGGTAGAAAGACGGCTCAGTTGTTAAAAGCACACAGTGCTCCTGCAAGGAACCGAAGTTCAGTTTCCAGAAGCCAAGTTGGGCAGCTCACAATTGCCTGTAACTACAGCTCCAAGAGATCTGATGCTCTTTTCTAGACTCTATGCGCACCCACACTCACATGGGCAAATACCTGCATGCATATTCATCTGATTTAAAATAAAAATAAGTCTTTTTTTAAAAGGATAATGCTTCAGGTTAGATCTGTAACCTGGTGGTCAACTGGTTGCCTAGAATGCAAAGGTTTTGAGTTTATTCTGGAGAGATGGCTCAGCTGTTAAAGGCTAGGCTCACAACCAAAACTATAAGAGTTTATTCAGTTCTCTGCACTAGTGGGGGCAGAATATAAATGAGAACACTTGAGGAGATTGAAATGATAATTCCTGTGATCTTTATTTGATCAATACACATTCTATACATAGATCACATTTTAATACCATATCTTTTTAATAAGAATAAATAATACATCAACTGAGATCTTTAAAATTTATATTTTTAAATAAAGACTTGGCCACTGTGTCAGTCAGCTTTCTTTGATGGTGACAAGTGCCCGACAGTAAACTTTTAAAGAAGGGCGGATGGAGCTGAGGAGATGGCTTCGGAAGAGTATTTGCATCTCAAACATGAAGCCTTGAGTTCAGATCCCCAGTGCTCACATAAAAGCTGGGCATGGTAGCATTCATCTATAACCCCAGCCCTGGGAAGGTCAGGAACAGACAGCTCCCAAGGTCTTGACCGTCAGCCAGTCTAGTCTCATCACGGAGCTTCAGAGTTCAGGAGAGAGCTCACAAAGCATAAGTGAAAAGTAACAGAGGAAGACATCCAAAGTCAGCCTCTGGCTTCCATATACACACACGTGTGTGCATGCATCTGCACACACACACACATACACACACACACATTTAAAATATAAAATCAATAAAAATCAGTGAAAACAATCAGTCTGGTTTATTTTGTCTCACTATTCTGGAGATTATTATGATCACTTGGCCCATTATTTCAGGGTCTGCAATAAGGCAGAATCATTGTGGAAGCACCAGACAAAAGATACCATCAATGTCCAGAGAACAAAGAGACAGACGAGCTGGGTCCCACTCTTCCCTACAAAGGCATAATCCCAGTGGCTCCAAATCTCCTACAAGGTGTCTACCTTCTAAAGGACCTCTCACTTCCTGGAATGCCTCAGGCCTGGAAGCAAACCTTTAACTAATAGGCCTAGGAGAGTATTCTACCTCCAAGCTGCATCTCAAAGTCAACCAAAATCATCAGTAGAGTAGCATCTTCCCAGCAAAGATTTCAAGCCCGCCGTGGAAGAGTCCAAACAATGAAGTAAGGAATGTTTGTTCTGCCTAACACGAGAGCTTCCCCAGCAATGACTTCTGACTTCCACAGCTGCTCTCCACGCTTCCTGGACTCTCTTTTTCCACTCAAGCACCATCAAAGCTCCTCTTCCTTCAGCCTGCAGAAGAAAGGAGACGGACTGTGGTGGACCCTGCTGTAGGGGTCACTCCCTGCTTGATTGTCTCTTTGATCTGAGCCTCTGTTTTTATGGCTGAATTGAGTAGGTTGGAGAGAATCAGAGCAACAGATTCAAATGCTTGGCAAAGGCTCCTTGAGTCACAGTGCAGAGGAGGGTCAAACTAACCAGACCTTGGGGAAAAGTGGGTTGGTGGCTGTGGTGGTTTGAAAGAAATGGCCCCAGAGGGAGTGGCACTATTGGGAGGTGTGGCTTTGTTGGAGTACGTGTGTCCTTGTTGGAGGAAGTGTGTCATTGTGTGTACGTACACATATGCATGTCACAGTGGTGTGCAAGCGGAGCTCAGAAGACAGCTTTTGGAAGTTGTTTTTTTTTTTTCCTTCTACTATGTGGGCTCTGGGTATATACATATGTTTTATATATGCTCAAGCCACACCCAGTATCTCAGACCACTTCCTGTTGCTTGCAAGCCAAGATGTAGGACACTCAGCTACTTCTCCAGCACCATGTCTGCTTGCACACCACCATGTCCCACCATAAGGATAATGGACTAAACTTCTTAAAATGTAAGCCACCCCAATTAAATGTTGTCCTTTACAAGCGCTGTCATTGTCATGGTGTCTATTCTCAGCTATAGAAACCCTAACTAAGACAGTGGAATTTAGAGCACCTCTTGGAGGGTGTCCAGGTTCAACATCGAAGCCTAGGCTGCACTTCAACAAACTGTTTGGCATGCAACCCAATAGTACCAGGTCTTCAATTTTTCTCAAAAGATTATAAGGTGCATATACGTGTGTTTGCACTTCTGCCTGTTTGTGCAGGATACACACCTATGTGTTTGTGCTTACATATGGATGCCAGAAGTCAATCTTAGGCATCATTCCTCAGTCCATTGGTTTTGTTTAGTGATTATCATCACCATCATCATCATTAATATTGCCTGTGTATTCCTGTGAGTTGGGGTATATGCATGCCATAGCACATGTGTCAAAGTCAGAAGACAACTTTCAGGAGTCAGTCCCTCCTATCATGGGATCAAACTCAGGTCACCAAGCTTGGTGACAAGCACCTTTATCCACTAAGCCATCTCTCTGATAAGACCTTTTTTTTTGAAACAGGGTCTCTAATTGGCCTGGAGCACAAGTAGGTTAGGGTGCAAGCCAGTGAGTCGCAGGGACCTGCCTGTCTCCACCTTCCCAGTGCGGGGCTTACAAATGCACACCACTTGCAGTTTTAAAATGCATGTTTTAGAATGCAGTTATCCAATTTCAAATTTTAGCACCATAACTAATTAAAATTTAAGACAGAACCGTGAAGGCCAAAGAAAACATATCTGATGGCCCAAACTGGCCTTCAGGCTACCAGTTGATATGCTGTGCGTTAGACAGCCCCTGGGAGTTTTCTGGTTCTTTGACAATGGAAAAAGAGTATGTGCCTTCATGTTCAGGAATTAATCTCTAAAATGTTAAGGGTTTGAGGCTGCAGCCCAGTGGTAGAGTACCTGCCTAGCACATGGGATCCTAGTAGGAAAAAAAAAAACATAAAGGGTAGCCAGCTGTTAAAGGTGCTTAATATCCAGAGCCTACATGGTAGGAGAAAAAAATTAATTTCCAAAAGCTGTCTTGTGAGCTCCACTTGCACACCACTGTGACGTGCATATGTGCACACACGTGCACATGCATACACACACACACACACACCAAATAAGTAAATTGTTAAGATAAAAGAAGAAAATATGGTGTTCTGGGCTCTGGAGCAGAGCAGAGGTAAATGTAAGTTTAAAACAATACATTGCTGAGTGGCTTTCAAATTTCATTACACAAATATTTGGGGTGCACAGTATTGAATCTCACTCTTATTCACCTTATAACACAACAGCATTTGAAACTGCTTAATAATGCTGCAAGACTAAAGTATCCTCAGAGTAAATCAAATCATATTAAAGAGTGGTGGCATGTAAAAATTATATACAAATAGATTTTCCCAGTTATGAAATTTGGGAATAATGCAGTCTAATTTACTTTAAGTTCATGATCATTTATGATGTCTCATCAGCTTCTAGGTGAGCTGGATAGTTCTAAACTCGTCTGTTCTCTGCAGTCAGCTGGCACTTCGGGCAGTCAGGAGCCTCGCTCAGGATTTGTCTGTGCAGACCACTGGGTCTGAGGAGTCTGAGCTGGAGACTTTCTCCACTGTCTGTGGAGCAGGCTTGCCCAGACTTCACACAAGTCTCAGGTCCAAGAAAGAGAAAGAGAGGGCCTACCAAAGGGCTCATCTGGGTTACATGCTCAGCCCTTGTCTCTACTTGAATTTGTGTCCTCTGATCTAAGTCAAGAACTTTGAGTGCCTGTTTTATTTGGTTTTGTTAACTTAAAGCAACATTAATCTATTATCTTATATTTGAAGAACAGAAATGTGAACAAATATCTCATTGGGCTAAACTCACAGTGTTGACAGGGTTATATCTATTCTGGGGGTCCAATGGGGTCATCCGTGTCCTTGCTTTTTCTAGTATCTAGATGCTTGCTGGGTTTCCTTTCTTCTCCCCTTTTCATTTCTTTTTAATTTTAGGTCCGTGTACGAAGCAATAGGTTTCACTTTGACTACATTCGCCCTTTTCCCTGGACATCTGCTCCAAGGTGCCGACAGCAAGCCTTACCTACCAGTATCATGGGAAGAGATACGTGGCTTTGAAGGCCACAGTGCTTAAGAGCAGTCTATCTTCATTTTTTCTCAAATACCACAAACTAGATAATTTATGATGAACAAAAATTTATTGTCTTGTGGTTCTAAAAGCTGAAAGTTCCAAAATCAAAAGATTGGAATTGGCAAGGACCTTTTGCCTTTGTCAACTTGAGGCTAAAAGGCAAAGAGAGATAGCTGAGAATAAGAGATGCTCAGTCTCTAGCCCTTTATCTTTACCATTGTTTACTCATTCAGGAGGATGGAGCCATGACCTAAATGTTTCCCCTTAGGCTCCTCATCCAAACACCATAGCATTGGGAGACACATTCTAATTATAGCTGTAAGGGTCTCCTCTCTGGATTCCAAATGGGCCTGGGTCTCTATTTTGTTTGGATGCTTTCTCAATTTACCTCAAATGGAATTGTTTCTGAGCTGGTCTTAAGATATTGAGGTATCGCCAAGTGCCAACCTCCATCCCCTCCCCATCCTCCTCTTCCAATCCTCAAATGGCCCTCCTCCTTTATGAGCAGGAGCTGGTTCATAGATCAAGTCCCTCTGTCTTCTGCTGTTCTGTGGCTTAGATGCCTTAATCATTCTTCTAAGCACTGGCTCCATAGCTTTCAAGTGAGGCCCTCAAGAAGATTTCATTTACCTTGGATCAGAAGAAGGTCTAAGAGTCAAGCTCAGATCTTGAATTCTATGATTCATCATGAAACCAAGCAGGAAATATTCCTAGAGATTTTCTCTTCACCAGAAGCTGCTGGATAATGGGAGAGACTGAAGCAGAAATTTTCACAATAAGCTGATCACTCCTTCTTCCTTGGCATACATTCAGTTTAACCACATTAATATTTAATGTAATCTATATGCAACTATTTCACAAGTAGATTTTGTCCACTTGTGGAATTTGAGAAAAATATTGCAAAGGATTTTTTTAAACCTATAAAACAATCTAAGCGACTTTGAGTTGACATTGTATGCATCCTCAGCTTGAACTGCTTGCATATAATATTGTAAGAGTCCCTTGGAAAGAAAACAAAAATGTTAACTCAGTCACCACTTTGCACAATGTTTAATTCTGTTTTCCAGCTTGTTCAAAATACTCTCTTGGGATAGCTGAGTCATTTTAAAAGTTACACTTAACTGGTCATAAGAAGGCGGTGACTAGCATATTATGTTTATAGCATATGCATCTAAACTTGTTTAAATATGAGTATTCATAAAAATAGAGAATTAGCTGGGAATTTAATGGTAAGTTTTTAAGCTAGGGATGAACATAAAATAAGCTTATCATTTCAGCTCAGCATGATGCACATCATTCACAAAGCACTAGGGGCATTGATTTTTTGCAAGTCAACAATTTTGTGAACTGGAGTCCTCTCTTTGTCTACCCACTAAGTGAAATATGGCAGAAATATGTTTACCTTTTGACACACACTATCACTAAGGTTTTTTTTCCACCATACACTTGCATAGGTTTTGTCTGATTATAAAGACTCAATGGAGAATATCACTTCTTGGAAGTGAAGAAAAAGTATCCATAAATTAAGTGTTTCTGAGAAGGCTGTCAGAACAGAAATCTGGGAATTTGGGAATAAGGATGACAGAGCTCATCCTCTGTCTGGGCACCACAGGCCAGAACATGGAGAAAAGATTGAAAATGATACCACATCAGTAGTGGTAGTAGTAGTAGTAGTAATAGTACCTCAGAGATCGCTGAGTGTGTCAAACAAAGAGAGGACCTGAAGAATCCAGACAGAGTTGTTATAATTGCTCATCAGATGCTTTCAAAGCAGCATTGAAATCTGTCTCCTCCTTGACTGAGAAGCGCTGAGCATACACACAAATGGAACGGACTGGCGGCCTTTTCTCAAGAAACCATAAAGCAGGACTTTTACAGTGAGGACTGAGAAAGGCTGAATGAGGACTCAAGTCCCCATCACAGCAAAGTCTGGAGAGAGCACCTGGCCAGCTGTGGGAGGAGCCAGAAAAAACATCTCCAGCATGACAGGACTTGAGAATGTTGACTTCCGCCTTCTTTTGTTCTCTTCTGGCCTGAAAGTTAGCCAGACAGCAAGAGCTGACAAATTTGCATCCAGGACCCCAAGGCTCTTTTACTCTGTGTGACATTTGCTTTGACCATCCTTACAGGGACGTGTATCTGCATGGTTGAGGCCTTTGGGGACATTGGATGTGCATGTTTGGCGGGCAGTTGGGGCAGTGCATGACAGTACCCTCCATCATGCTGGCTTCTAGCTTTAGCACTTGATGCTTGCTTTCGGTGCCCTTTGGCACACTGTCTCTGGAACTCCAAGACAGCTGATGGAGGTGCCTGGCTTTTACTACAGACATTGACAGCTGTAAAAAGAATGAAAGAAACAGAGTCAAAAAGCCACTCAGTGAACTCGGCTTTTCTGTGTGTGTTTTTAAAAGGTATTTTGCAACAGTCTTTGAAAGATAAGGGCTCAGAACCGTTCTAATCTTCTGTACTTGAAAGTGAGGGGAAAAGTCTGGAAGCTGGGCTCCGTGTTCTGAATCTCTGGATTTAGAGCAGTATGCCCCAGCTCAAAAATGAGGCAGTCTCCCCCTCTCCATCATCTGCTCCGCTATGCAGCCTCTGTGACTCCCTTCTCACCCCCTAAAGGTGGCAGGGCCCTGCTGCTGGCGCTGGGGGTTTCTCCTTTCATCCAGCAGAGACCACAAATCGTGGCAAGTGAAGTGCAATTTTCTGGGATCTGAGTTAGGCTGAGTTCTGTGCGTACTTCCGCTTTGTTTCCTGGCTATGAAAATGTCCCGCCTCCTGTTTGTTTCCTGGTGGCTGGGTGACCCCTGCTGGTCACATGGGGACATTACTGTCCTTCTAATTCTGTGTCGGTCAGCATTTAATTCCAGCTATCAAGCGATAACTGTTGCTTCCAGGAACACCTTTACTTGGTTGAGATGGCTCATATCAATACCCGTTTGCATTTGTGTTTTATTGCCTTTAAACCCGGAAGTTTTTTTAACGCTCTCTGTGAAATGATTATACCCAGAGCCAAGGAAAACATCGTTTTGCTGGAGTCCGTGCTCACAAGTGTTGATTCAGTAGGCTCGTACTGACAGAGAGGATGACAATTTTGTATTTTCTTGAAAAATACTAGTTGGCGATAAACATGGGGCTGCCATGTTTTGAAGGCCAACTGGCAGCGCGAAAACAACATTTGCTTAACTCCTCGGCCGAGTGCTCTCATTGATGGAACATACACAGCTACCCAACCATGGCACAAAGCAATCGAGGGCTCACACAGCCAGGAAGCCTTTTAAATAAAGTTAGAAACATTTCACCATCTCAGGAATCAGCAGCCTGTCTTTGCCCTGCTCCATTTGTAAAACAACTAGCATTTATCCACTGAATAGCCCTTTCTCAATAGACATGCTATGCAAAAGGCTTGAAATTGTGTGGCGAAGATTGTGGTTCAGGCAATAACTCAAAATGGGGGGAAACTGTCTCCTCTAGCCTGCAACAATATTAAATCTATATATTTTGAGCCTCTTACCTGCTCCTCTGTATTAAATAATTTATTTATTACAGTGGCTCTGTTTCCTTTGCTGAATCTCCTCTACACCACCGAAGTAATGGCACATCCATGATCCCCTAGGAAGGATAGACCAAACTACAGTCTCTCCTCCACCACTCCCCCTCTCAATAACTCACAGCAAGCAAAGGTGCGCCTTTGGGACGACCTGTTAGGTGTCTCTGTGGATTTTACAGCATCTGGATTTCAGCAGAAGAGCGATTGGCAACCTTGGGTTCAGCCAAGCAACGGAGGTCCGTCAGAGTCGCACTGAGGAGGCTGCAGCTTCAAATGTCTGTGAAATGGGGACTTCACTGACTGAGAAGCCACGTGGCGATGTGCAAAACCTCGGGTTCAATCGCCAGGAGAGAAAAACAAAACCCTAACAGTGACAATATAAAGAGAATACAGATAAAAGGAAGGACTAGGCTGTGTGGATGTGTGTGCATATGGATAGCCTTCCAAATGTTTCATATATACAGAGCACCAGTAAACAAATGTCCATACCATTATGTGGACTGAGGACCCACCCTGATTACTAAATAAGTTGGTGGGATTTAAATGAGGTAGCACCTCCTTCTTTTGTGACTTTTACAGTTAAAGTTTAAGGTACATATTGGATTGTCTCCCTCTCTTTAGACTTTGCAGACCAAGCTATTATTTATTCTATTTATTCATACTTTCCCTTGAAAAGTCAGTTCTCCCTAGACCCTGAAATATTTTTGTTGTGTGTGTTTTTAAACCCCGAATTCCCATCACTGTTTGCCTTCATCTTCCTAGCAGTGAAATGCCTCAAACTGAATACAATATCCTGGGCTTTTGAAAAGGGTCTCCGTGAATTGCTAATAGTGAAGACCTTGCCTGGGTTTTGAAAATCGAGCTGTTGGAGAACAGTGAACTCACAGCGCTACCCATTTAAAGTCTTATCACCACTGTCCTTTTTATTTTTTTATTTTTTTATTTTTTTGAGATGCATCCTCCCCTCAAAAAGCCTTTCTACTGGACACGATTCTTATAACACCGTGACCCTTGCAATGGACTAATTTCATTGAATTTTTCTGCTTGTCTTCTCTTAAAGCTTTTATTTTCAGTATATTTTTTCCTTTTAATTTTTCCTGTCTCCTACTTTCCAGTGTTTCAGTGACCCTTAGACCGTTGAGAAAATATTTGCAAATCCATAATGACTTCTTGCTTCGTGACCCTTTTTAGCAATGTTTTCTTTGCAAAGAACTCAGAGCCACTAACAAAGCTAAGGTCATACTTGAAACACATCTCTGGTTCTAACTAAAGAATAAAGGGAGAATGGGAATGGAAACGTGTTTTTAAGAATCCTAAAGATACTAAGCTCTGATTGAAGGTGTACATCAGAAGATTCTTCATCCTTTCAGTGAAGCGGGGTGGCCCTTGGGCTGCATCTCTTTTCAATCCAACTTGAAAATTTGAAGTTTCTCCAAGTTTACAAGGAGTAAACTGTCTAAATGTTGTAGCATTTGTCTTACTAAAAATATTTTTTGAAATCCTGGCTCAGTTGCTCTGTTTCCCAATTCTCTCCCTGAGGGTATCAGTAAAGTTCGCTTAATAACCCCCATCTCAGCTACACACTTGGCTGGACCTGGATAGCTGCTAAGCTTCACTGCCATTTTTGAATCTTTGGCTTTTTCTCTCTTCTGATCAAGGGACAGATATTTACTAATCTTAGTGTTAGCCATGTTCTACACAGCCTGGACCATAAAGTTTTCATTTTTGATATAAGCCTGTCTGTTTCTTCTTGTACAAATGCCTGTGAAGATAAACTGCAAGATCCAAGATATCTCTCTCTCTCTCTCTCTCTCTCTCTCTCTCTCTCTCTCACACACACACACACACACACACACACACACACACACCCCTCATACTTTCAGATCCTGAGAGAGGAGCACACAGCTCCTCATACCTCCCACAGATGCTGTCATGATACAGGTGTCCATGTCCACAACATCATTAAGGTCTTGCTATGAATTCCACACACTAGGGCACAGCATGGTAGACTAATCAACAAGAATGGAGCTTTGCTTCACAGATAAAAGGCTGAGTGTCACTACAGAAGTGAAGAGTCTCATTAATAATAATAATAAAAAGTTAGTGGGTAACATAGCTACAATAACACCCATTTCCAAGTTCCTGGACACTCAGAGTGTAACAAATGTTTATGCTTTTCTGTAGACCAGAGACAGTCCGAGCCTTTCAACGAACTATGAAGTGAATATTATTATACCATTTCAAAGATGAAGAAACACAAAGGGATTAAGAATTTGCTAGAGGTCTGTAGCGTGTACGGAAAGCAGCAGCGCAAGAGGCTGAGGCTCAAGCCTCCAGTCCAAGTGTGTGCCCTTCATTGCTGCGCGCTCTCTTTGATGCATGCCAAGCAACCCGCTCCACATCATCAAAGCCGGAGCCTGTTCTAGCAGATGCACAGATTGCTTCAAGACTGCCTAGGTATGCTCTCCACTGCCAATCCACACGTCCTGGTTTCCAAAATCGTCCTTGAATTGGAAACATGCACATTATCTCTACATATTCACCCACAGAGCCAAGGTAGGCTCTATCTGAGAATCAACTCCTGTGTAAGGAGAAATATAAACTCCTTATCTTGCCCTCAGGGAAACAATAATGGAACCAGAAGGTTAAGGCAGAGTTTTGAAAAATCACTCCACTGTCTCTGCTTGGCTCTCAAAAGCGTCTGTAAGTTCCCTTCTGTTCCCTGGTAGGGTTTGAGCATTTCTCAGCCTAGGATGCAAAGTAAACACCTTTTCATTTAATGGATTTGTTCTTCTTCCTCTTTGCCTGTAGCTGCCTTTTGCTTCTCCAAAGCCTAATATTGAGACATCATGGCAAGCACCCGAGGCAAGGCACACAGTGAACTCAACCTGTAATGCTGCCATTTGTGCCTGCCCTTGTCTGGGTCTTCTTGACCTGTCTCTCAATGGCTTCCTACAAACAGGTCTCGGGACCACTAGGGCACTGAGAATGGTTCTCTTATCATCCTGTGAGAACACAAGAAAACTGAGTAGGTCCACGGTAGCCATGGAGGTGCACAAAAATCCTTAGCACTGGGGTTGTACGCCCTATCCCCTTAGACTTTCATTATATCAGAAACTATGGCTTCAGAGACACATCACAGCAGAGAAATCATCTTCTATGATTGGCTCATCACCTTAATTAATTTTCCTTATCATGAGTGAGAAAAAGAAGTTAATATTGTCTTCCCCTAAAACCCACTGGTCTCACCAATTTAACAGGATGATGCTATATGATGTGTCCTGGTCCTGAAAAGTCTAATGTGGTCTGACGTGAACTTGAAGTAGTTTGAGGAGATACATGCTACAGACCACAAAGGATATTAAAGGAAGCAGATGTCAGAAGGTCAATTGTCAGCCTCTGCATGCCCACCAGAGAAGTAGGACCCAGCTCTGGTGTTTTCCTTCCAGAGAGCTGTGAATAAACCTCCCTTGGTTTTTAAGAGAGAAAGTATACTTGAAAAGCAAACACATCACCCATCATGCATGGAATGGGTATTATAGAATACCAGGGGAATTCCCAACAAGTTACAGATAGCTCTATGATACAATGTATAATGGCTAGCTCTCTAAAATTCATATATTGAAATTGTACTGTCACTGTAATGAAATAATAGCTAGATCCATGCTACTTTAGAAGACAAGTAGTTTTATGGGGCTCATATTTTGGAGACTCAAAATCTGCAGGGCGTACATAGGCAGCGTTCAGTGAGGGCTGCGTTGTCTGGACCGACAGCAATGGTGGAAACTCCTGTGGGAGAAAGCCGAGAGAACTGAAGGAGGCCACCTGTGCTCCCACAACATCCCTCTCCAGAAAACTCGGGGGGTCTCGGGAGAGCTGCCTTCCAAGGGCACATTCCCCTAACCCCCTCGGTCTAAGACCTCCCACTAAGGCCCTTCCACAGCAGGTCTCAGTACTGTCACCCTGGAAACCAAGCCTCCCATTCTATAAACACAGACACCCATCCAAACCACAACGCTCAGTATGACGATGTTGGGTGACGTGGCCTTTGGTACTTACTAGGTCATGAAGGTAGAGCCTTTATGAATTGAACCCATGGCCTCATCCCAATGCCCTCAGAGAACTCCTTTTCCCCTTCCCGTGTAGGCATACAGTGAGAAGGTGCCATTGCCGACCCAGGAAGCTTGCCCTGACCAGATGCCAACCCTTCCAGCATCTTGACCTTGAACTTCTCTGTCTCCCAACTTGTGAGAAGTAAGTTTCTGTTGTTTACAAGCCAGCCAGCCTACAGGATTGTGTTCCAGAAGCATGCACTTCCTTTAAAAAAGGCTTCAAAGAGAAAGAATCAAGAAATGTCTTTTTCCCTCAGTAGATGTCATATCTTGCTTGTCACTGTATTACAGGTTTGAATCTTGGTGCCCCAGGTTGTGATCTGTCTATAAACAAGATTCCAAATATTTGTTTTCTTTTCCTTTCAATTTATCATTTGTTACTAATTTAGATGTTTCGGTGTTGGCACCAGGATCTCAACTGCTAGTTTTTTATACGATCTCGGAGAAGTAACCATCGTGCCTCACAGGATATGGCTGCAGTGCTATTATGGGGATGCTCTGTGAGAAACAAGGTCCAGCCAGATACTAGCTGTGCCTGTGTGATGTTTTATGCACATATATGTATGTATATATGCATATATATATACATATATATATATATGTGTGCACATATAACCCAGGTGCTGCAGCTAAGCCTAACTTTTTAACATATAGATATCAGGTGAGCTTTGCACTTGATGCCTATCGTCTGCCGGAGAACACTGGCATGTTCAGGCTAAACCTGCTGTGGGAGGGCCTGAGCATAAACTTGGTCCAGCCACCCATCTAAGCTCTAATCTCCTTGTCTGTTCTTGTGTATCTTTTGGGATATAAGTACCTCCGTTCTCTGTTACTTTCATCCTCGTTCTTGCTTTCTGGCCTCACAAATCTGTGAGGCCCTCCCCAGCCTGCTTGCCATATTTTGCCCATATTAAGTCTGTCTTCCCTAAGCATCACATTTTACCATTCTGCCACGTTGTGTGTATGTTGGGCAATGTCATTGTCTACTCATGTGGTCTACAATGATGTAAAAATGGCAGATAGACTTCACCTTCCCATTCAATATCTGGAAATGTCAACATTACAATGGGAACTCACTGTAGTCTGAAATTTTGATTTAATTTAAATATTTTAAGTACAGGGTACAAAACTTCAAAGAGCATACACTTTAAGTGCTAGGGGAAAAGCTCAAGGCTTTGTGCATAAGTATGCCCTACCACTTAGCTACATCCCCAGCCCAAAGCATAATTATTTTCTGTTACTTCGGTTCTCCTAGCTCAGTAGCAATGTTTCAAGATGCACAACCACACAAAATCTCTGTGCCAAGCCAGGTGGGTGGTACATGCCTGTCCGAGTTTTCTTCATATTGCTGTGATAGAACACCGTGACCAAAACTAACTTAGGGAGGAATCAGTTTACTTCATATCACAGCTTACTTATGCCATTGAGAGAAGTTGGGTCAGAAACTCAAGGCAGGAAACTGGAGGCAGGAACAGAAACAGAAACCAAGAGGAACACTGTTTACTGGCTTGTTCCCCATGGCGTGTTCATCTTGCATTCTTATACCATCCAGGACCACTTGCTCAAAAGTGATACCTCCCACAGTGGGCTGGGCCCTGATACAGAAATCATTGAATCAAGAAAAATGCACCCACAGACTTGCCTACAGGCTAATGTGATGGAAACAATTTCTCAGCTGAGCTTCTCTCTTCCCAGATGACTCTAGCTTGTATCAAGATGACAAAAATCTAACCAGCACAATGCCTACAATGTTAATCCTCAAAGGAAGATCACAAACGCCAGCCTGGTCTACCTAGCAAGAATTTGTCTCTGAAAGATGCCTGCCCTCCTATGAGGAAATCATTCTCTTACTCTTAAAATGGTAACTAGATAATTTAATTAAACATGACTAATGCCAGTCAAGCTTCCATGCATTTCCAGATACGAATTCATAAGACTGGAATTATAATGACCTCCTATTGCTACATGAAAAATTCCTCAAAGCTCCGTAGTTCAAAAACAGTGAAAAATACTGCCTCACAAGTAGTGTGGAATGGGAATTTGAGAGTGCCTTACTGGGTGATTCTGCCCTAGGGTCGGTCCCTTCTGAGAATCTGGTCAGGTTTCTTCCAATTATCTGCAGGTGAGCTGGGGCTAGTGTGGCAGTGAATGGCTCAGGCTGTCACAGGAGGCGTGGGTGCCTGTACCCGGCCCTCTGAGCAGGGTTCCTTCAGGGTCCCAGGGACATGGCTCCTGGCTTGCCTTAACTGAAGAATCCAAGCTCAAGCAGTAGCCTGGTCTTGGAAGTTACTTATTGGAAATCCTGCCATTTCCTTGTTCAGAACTGAGCCATAAGTCCATTTTCATTCACGGAAGGGGAAAAAGAAACTGACTTTACCCTTTCTCAAAGAAGATTAACAAAATAATTTGTGGACATATTTTAAAGCCCCCACAGCCTCTGTCCCTGCTTCTTTGGTGTCTGTTTATTACATACTCTATGGAGTAGATATTGTATTAAGTAAACATTAAAATGTTATTTATATTCTTATATTTCAGATGTTCCATAGCAATATAGCAATATATAATTTCCAATTTTTTGTTACTGATCCATTTTCTCCAACTCTCTGTGAACTTTCTCCACTTCAGTTACATAGTATGGAACAAATATAAATCTTCTGGGTAATCTGGGGTCCTATCACACAGCACTGAGGCTCCTGAAATAGCATCTATAAAGTCAATTTTAATTCAATTGTATGTGGCTAAGTAAAATATTTTATGAGACACTAGATCAAACATCTGTTCTCTTTCTTCGGACTACTACTTTAGTAATTGAATTATTTACAGAAAAGGCAATCAAATTAGTTTCTCATAATTATAGACTTTTTATTGTTCATATTTCATGTTCCTTGCAACACCTAAATGAGAGTGTTTCTTTTCCTACAAAGCATTTGTTCCATTATTTTAGTAGAAGCTAAGCAATCTTATTTACTCAAGCAATCAGCCTGGCAATTGTAGCCCATTTCTTGGAAACAATGACAAACAGAATGTTTATTTTGTTGTCCCGGAGCTGACGGTAGATTTCTCTTCTGGTTTATTGATTTGGGCTGCTGAGAAACAATAGCGTGAACTTGCAAGAAATGTTAGTTTAAGCAAGCCAAGACTCCACCAAGCAAAAAAACATGCAATGGACTCAGAAACCGTCATTTCCTGTTTTCTGGCCCATAAACTGTGGGCCAGAAATGCACATGTCTAGCGGGCTCAAAGAATCTCTGTCAGCAGAAAAGCAGTCAGACCAATATTTTAATTTAATTACTCACCCAAACATTTACCACACATGTGTAGGGCATCCAGAGCTGGATTGAGATCTCAAGTCCTCTAAGTCCTAAAAGGACTATGATCTTCACACGCCTTTTCAAAATAAAATTAGTATCGATGTCCAACACAGCAGAGCAAAGCCTGCCGACTTGCACTTCCTGTACCTGTTTAGCATGGGGAAACTGAAATAAAATAATGACTGGGGCCAGTAGAGAGGACACGATCCCTGAGGGAAGAATTGCAAGAACTCGGCCCTGCCTGGGACACCTTTCAACTTTTATAGCTTTTAATTTGAGAGTGGGGCAAAATGAGATAACTATACTCTGAAAGGAACTCAGTTATGTCTGGTCTGTGTTCATAACAACCACAGGCACGAGAAAGAAATACAGACACACGAGAAGAGAACAAGAGAGGAAGAGCAGTCTGTGGTGTGATGTGGTCAGAGCGTCTCCCCTAATGTCCAAACCTGGATACCAACTCCTCCGGGGTGTGGTGAGGGGGTTGGTGAAGTCTTTCAGAGGTGTGGCCTACTGTAGAGTAACAAGATCACTCTGGGGTGCTGCACTCAAAACAGACTGATGTAGTTCTCCGGAAACCCCAGTCAATTTTTGTGACAGTGAGTTTATGTGAAACCGAATCACCGCTGTGCATAAAAACTCACATGAAACAAAATCAAAACTATGCAGAAAAAATAAAAACCCTGACACAGTATTTGAATTGCTGTAATAGTCAAATTTCAATCACTGTGACAAAAACCAGCTTAACAGGCAGAGGAAGGGTATGTTTTGAGCCGTAGCTTTAGAGATTCCGTTCCATACACATTCCATACACATAGCTCCTGGGCCAACTGTAGGCAGAAGGTTGTGATGGGGGATATAGTAGAGTAATGCTTCGGACTTCACCGCAGCAGAGAAGCAGAGAGAGGAGGGAACAAGGGCAAAGGATGCCCTTCAAAGACACCCCCCACCACCTGTCTCCTCCAGTGAAGCCTTATCTCAGAATGAGTCCATCACCTCCCAGCAGGGCCACCTGCCTGTAACAGCTGCACCCATGGAGGATACACCCAACCAAAGCTGTGAGAGTGGCCACCAGAAAGAGCTGTGGATTCCAGATACAGCTCTCCTAGCAGGAACACAGCTGAGTCACGGGTTTATACAAAGTATAAAACCTGTCTAGGCTAACACTCAAAGCCGACCACTATACACAGGAATACATGGCTCATTCCTAACAGAAAAGACAACCGTAGAGTCTACTGGTAAGATAACCCAGTATGGCAATGGGCAGGTGAGGGCTGTAAACTGACTCTAATAATTATGCTCAGCAAAGCAGATGAGATGTAATTTCAGTGCTGAAATGCAAGCAATGAAAGAGAAGTAAATGGCTAGGCATGACGGCATGCCCCGTAATCTCAGCATTCAGGAGACTCAAGCAGGAGGATGAGGAGTTCAAGGCCAGCCTAGTCTGTATAGCAAGACGCTGACTCAGAAGAAAAGAGTGGATAGCAGACATACAACAGGAAACTCTGTGTCCAGTTGTCTGAGCCAGACAGCTGAGAAGTAGAGAGTAAGGAGAGTCTTCAGAGCAGGCAGAGGAAAGCGACTTAATCCCACACAGGAATCGGAGCCTGGATTAAGGATTTAGCAACAGAAACTCCAGCAAACAGAATTCAAGGAACTATATTTTAAATGCTGAAAAAAAAAAAATAAAAAAACACTTCCCTCCGAGAAGTCTGTGACTAGTGAAAACATCCTTCAAATGTGAACATGAAATAAGGGTATCTTTTGAAAATGTGTTAAGAGAAGTTGATGCCAGAGGAACATCACTAGAAGAAATGATCCACAGCTTCGCTCAGGCAAAAAGAGAACGTTTCGTTACAAAATTGAAACCTGATTCTCCCAGAGAGAGGAAAAAGTATAAAAGACAGCAGCAATCTGGGAAATATAAAGGACTGTGCTCATACATGCTTGTGTAGCAAAGGGGGAAAAAATATATAAAGATGCAGGATATTATCATCCTAGACAGTTCTTCCAAGCCTCCTTTGTCTACTCTCCAGGAAGAAATTGGTGTTCTGAAATTTCCCAGCCATAGACAAGTTGAGCTGGTTATGGAGAGAATAAGATTGATGGGGAAATTAGCCACCTTTAGAAGTAGCAGGTTCAGGGACTCAGGAGAGTTCCACTTTGGCTAATTGGCAATTAGCGCAGTCACAGCAGCAGAACTGGAAGGTCCAGTAGACCAGACGTTTCCGACAGGGGACTTGACTTGAAGATCTTCCCGCTGAACCCTGCTAAACTGACCAGGCAACTGTTGCTAGCACTAGAAAGTAGCTGCAGGTACTCCTCCGCTTATGGTGACATAAAATGTGGGAAGTTGAAAATGCATTGATAGCTCTCCCTAACTGAGCATCCCAGCTCAGCCTAGTCCACCTTGGAAGCACTCGGGATACTTGCCTACATTAGTCCATGGTCAGGCAAAATCATCCAACACAAGCCCTCTGTTTTATGATGAAGTGGAGAGTGTGCTACAGCCCTAGCTTCCTGATTGAAACCTTCCCTTCTGAAGGGAGGAGGGAGGCTCAGAAGAGTCCTAAGCTAGCTACTGAACACTCAGGCTCAGAAAGCTTAAGGATTTCCAAGCCTCCTCCAGGATTACACAAGCAGTAACCCATGCCCGGGGAAGAGAAGACTTCTTCCACTGGGGCTGTGCGGGATGCTCCGGGAATGCACCTCTCATGAGTCACCATCCATTCTGGGATGGGTTTGGGGGAATGCAGCTGCCTTTGGGCAACCCATGCTCCTGTAAGTCCAGTAAACTCACTGGTTCACCAGACTAGACCAGTGAGACCATTTCTTTAGTATGTCGTCTGTGCCCCGTCTGTGGGGAATGGGCATTTTTACCCACTTTCCTAGCAAAAGTCACACAACAGGTAGATTTCCTTCTGTAATGTATTTAATCCCCTGTATCTAAGAAATGTTGGCGGCATTGCAGAGTCCTGGGTTATTTCCCTCATGATAATGTAGCCAGTTGTTAAGCTGTAGCTCACTGACACAGACCAGTATCACAAAAGAGTATTGTTGCTGGGTGGTGGCGGCGGCGGCGGCGGCGGCGGCGGCGGCGGGGGCAGCGGCGGCGGGGGCAGCGGCGGCGGCAAGCAGCAGCAGCAGCAGCAGCAGCAGCAGCAGCAGCAGCAGCAGCAGCCGCCGCCGCCGCCGCCGCCCGCCTTTAATCCCAGCACTCGGAGGCAGAGGCAGGCAGATCTCTGTGAGTTCGAGGCCAGCCTAGGCTATGGAGTGAGTTCCAGGAAAGGCACAAAGCTACACAGAGAAACCCTGTCTCAGGAAAAAAAAAAAAAAAGATACAGAGACAAAATGCTTACCTAAAATATATGGAGCCCTGGCTTCAAAAACAAACACCACTACTACCATGAAAGGGAGGGGGGAGGGATGAGATAAAAACTCAGATTTTGTAATGTTTTGTAATGTAGTTTTTACTAGGTATATATCAGTCTTGCACCAAGTAAAGGTGAGGATTCATGAAGGCAAAGCATCATCAAGTTAGGTGCAGTCTCGATGATAAAACAATGCTAGAACCGTGGTTCACTCTTTAAAGCAGAATGTCATTAGCTCTAGACTCAAAGATGGAATCACAAACAGCACAGAAGGACTAGGGTAAAAATACCTACCGCAATGCAGCGCATTCACTTCTCATTTTCAGAACTAAAATGGATGATGATCACGCCATGAGCAACACTTTTGGCCAGGTTCAAGTTTATCTAATTTTCCAATGAACAGAAAAATCAATTGTCTAAACCCTCAAATCCGAGTTAAATCACTGGACTTCCAGGTGCTTACACAAAGCCACTAATGTGGCCTAGTGAAGAGCTCTGAATTCAGAAGAGCAGGGAACCGTTACACACGGTGAGGGCTGCTGACCCTCCCCGCTCAGGTTTGCACCCCATATATGCTACGAAAGAAAGGCAAGGCCCAATGCTGCTCTCAACTGCAGCTTGTGAACCGCTGTGAACAGCTGTGAACCGCTACAAGCTCTCAGATGATCGTCCAGACACTGGGTGACGTGGGGTGCTTTCTTTGCTATTGTGACGGTTATTCTTGGTTGCCAACTTGAATGCATCTGCAATTAACTAAAACCCCAAAATAGAGGGCACACCTGCAAGGGAGTTTTGCTTAATATGAAATAGGAAGATGCATTTCTAATCTGAATCTTTGAGGTAGGAAGGCACACCTTTAATCCAGATCTTTGAGCTGGGAAAAGACAAGCCTTTAATTCAGATCTGATCTGGGCCACACCTTCTGCTGGAAGCCTAAGGATGTGAGAGAAGAAAACTTTTGCTCTTTGCCTGCTTGCCCTCCCCTTGATAACGAGTCCATTCCTTCACTGACATTAAGGCCTACTTCCTCAGGATTCCAGTGTATATTGAAGACCAGCTGAGACATCCAACCTCATGAACTGAGCAACTACTGGATTCTTGGACTCTCCATTCACAGGCAGCCACTGTTGGATTAGCTAGAGCACAGCTTGAGAGCCATTCTAATAGTTCTGTAGAGGTTCATTCTGTAAGTTCTGTTCCTCTAGAGAACCCTGACTACAGCAGCTGTGTGGTTAGGCTTGTGGAGAAGCTACTGAAAGGAGGTTATAGTAAAAACTGGGATCTACCACTAGGTGGAGACAACCCTGGCTCCTCCCTTCAGAGTTGATTCATTTCAACGGGACCTGAACAACTGGGTAGCTGGAGTCCTTAACTACAGAGCCAACCTCTGCATCCACAGTTCTTGTGTTTATTTCTTTACTGCTTAGCCTCAGAGCACTATCTGAGAATGACAGGCGCCCTCTCCAACTCTGCAAGGGCAAGGGATGCTTGCCAGCTGTCCATTCACCTCACTACAGTTTGTCCTCCAGCTTTCTCTGTATGTCCGGTGCCTTGTTAATGAAGACCTAAGCCCAGGTGGTGATTGCTTTCCATCTTCCAGATAAGAACCCTTGTTCTACTCGGTTGACTCACAGAGTACACGGTGCATGCCCAAGTGCAGCAGCCCAGGGGCATATCGCGATCATAAATAATGATCAGTTCTTCAATCCTTGTTTTAGTTTCCTCCCCAGTGATCAAAAGTTCAGACCAAACGTGAACTCGAAATCCCTTTACATGCGTTCGGTACATAACAGTCTGTCTGAGCAGATCACGGTCTGAAGACAGTTCTTTATACACTATTAGTTCCTAAGGAATTGTTTCCAGCCAACCACATTAACTCTAGAAAATAGTTACAAGTCTGCAGAAGGCGTACAAGTCCAACCACCCTGAAATAGCAGCCCAAACAGCACAAAGTCTCCTGGTTTACCCTGGCCACAGCCAATGAGAGAGGGGTGGGGCAGTACGAAGGTCTGACTTGGATGTCAGACAAAATCTGAAGAGGGACGTTATTCTAAGTCTTGACCCAGTAGTCAATGACACAAATAGTCATGGGCTATCATGCCACCCAGGGATGGCTTCATGGGTCATCACATGAGGCTTGTGCCTCTGAAGCTCAATTCTTAAATGGTTCCATTCCAAACTTTTGAATAATGTTTTGATAAGGGGCCACATCTTTCTGCACTAGGCAGCACAAATTACACAGTCTATCCCACTGTTATATGGTTCTCTTTGTAAACATTGCACAACTAACAATCAAAAAATGAAGAGTAAGCTGATGTAACTGAGGATCAGTGGTGGGCCCAGGCCCACTAGGATTCTTCCTCCCCACTCAGGCACTTTGTTGGCCAGAGCCATACATCATCACATTTGAAAAGTGTGCCCTCTGACCTTTCAGTGAGCATCTGTGGTGATTTTAAATATGAAGTGGAACAGTACTAAAAGAAATACTCAGCCCTGTCCTCATGTCGCCTCAAAGATGCCTTTTATATAACGGAACTACAAGAAGGAATATATACAGTGTGGGGTCCTTGAAGGGGACTGGTAAGGGACAGTGGCTGGTTCCATGGAGAAATGAGAGAGAGAGAGAGAGAGAGAGAGAGAGAGAGAGAGAGAGAGAGAGAGAGAGAGAGAAAGAAGGAAAGGAAGGAAGGGAGGGAGGGAGGGAAAAAGGGAGGGAGGGGGGAGAGAGAAAGAGAAGGAAGAAAGAGAGAGAAAGAAAGAAGAAAGAAAGAAAGAAAGAAAGAAAGAAAGAAAGAAAGAAAGAAAGAAAGAAAGAAAGAAAGAAAGAAAGAAAGAAAGAAAGAAAAACTGCAGCACTCAGGAAGAACAAAGATGACCTCCACAGAAAACAATCTCTTCCCCACCTTGGCAGACCCAGCCCAGAGTTCCATGACACAGCGATGAGCTAGGGAGCTGAACTGAAAGGTCCACTAGTGTGTCTCCGAGGACAGCCATGACAACAGCCTTAAGGAGCATGAGGCTTGCCTTGCGTCCCCAGGGGAGATCGCCACTGAGCGAAGCAGGCCTGGCTCTTCCTGACTGAGCACTGGGTGCAGGTAGTGGTGGGCCTAGGGGAGAATGGGGAGCGCTCTGACTCCTGAGGAAGAAGCCCAGTGTGGAGTGAGGGCACATGGGATTCCAATGTGGAATAAACCCAAGGCAAGCCACTTAGTCCCTGTGTCTCCAGAACACCGCAAAGGCAGAGTGTTACTACATCTGCAGAGGCCGTGAATGGGCTCCACAGTCTCAGGTGACTCAGGAGTGCTCATGACCTCCATTTGCAAACTACATTCAAGTTTGATATATGCTACGTGGTATTTTCTCTTAATTAACCTTCTTAATTAAACTTTATGGCAAAACACTTGTCTTTTATCTCAGCTGTCCCCAGGGGCACTGAAAAAAAAGAGAGAGAGAGAGAGAAAGCACCACCAGGAATTATTCCATAAAAGCAATTACCTGGAGGGATTCGTGAAATAAATGTCCTGGTTCAGGTGTGAGGCATCCTATTTTAATCACATTTGAAAAATTCCGGTGCAAACAGAGTTATTTTATCCTCTGAGGTCAGCCGCAGCTCTGAAGAAGTCATTTCAATGCCAAAGTAATGACTGCCAGGCTGCCATGTTGGAAAGTGGGACGTTAATCCCTGCTGCTAAACCTCAATATAGGACACTGGCCAGTCACTCCTTAACAGCCCAAAAGTGTGGTGGCCACCCCCACAACATCAGCATTCCTTGGGGACTTACTAGCAATGCAAATTCTCAAATGCCACTCCAGACTGACCACATCATAAGCTACAGGTACCACCCAGCAACTTGTGATGTAACAAGCCCTCAGTATGGTTTGGATACATGCTGAACTTTGAGAAACACTGAATGGGCTCTCTCTTTTTTTAAGCTTATTTATTTTTATTTTATGTATATGAGTGTATTACTTGTTGGTATGTATGTACACTGAGTGCGTGCCTAGTGCCCACAGAGGCCAGAAGGAACCGGACCCTCTGGAACTGGGGATAAAGATGTTTGGAAGCTGCCATGTGGGTGCAGGGAATCAAAATGAGTCCTTCCACGAAAGCAGCAGGTGCCATCAACCACGGGGCCATCTCTCCAGCCCCTCTCCAGCTTTCTTGATAATTCTATAACAGCCTCATCATTATCACTGTCATCATGATCAGTAACATATCTCAAGAGCTTAATCTGGGCCAACAGGCTCAGGAGGTACGGGCAATTGCTGCTAAGCCTGACAACCTGAGTTTAATCCCCAGAACCTACATGGTGGCGAGAGGGAAACAAAAAAAGGAACTATTCCTGCAAGTTGTCCTCTGACCTCCACACGTGCACCATGGCACATGTAGTCGCATGTACGTGAACAAAAAGAAAAATTCAAGAGCTTGATCTAGCCAGACATAGGGATATACACCTGTAATCCCAGCCCTCAGAAGACTAAGACTGAGTTCCAAAGCAGCCTGGGCTACCTACCAAGTTCCAGGCCAGCCTGAGACACATAATATATTTTCAAATAAAGCAGGGGGGCGGGGTATTCCAGATACTTATAAGTAATAATCTGTAATCCATTTAATCATCACAACATCCTAGAAAGTAACTTCTTTTTACTGGAAGGAGAGGAAAATGAGTCCTGAAAAGGTCAGATAGCTATGATGGAAATGTCCTTTAAGATCCCTCTCCAAAAACAGACTTATTCTGACAACTCTTGGCTCCCTTGAGGTCTTCTCTGGCCTCACAGCAAGTCAGGACAAGCAGATGGCTCAGAGGTTAAAGGCACTTGCCTTGCAAGCCTGGCAACCTGAGCTCGATCCCCAGAATACATGTAAACGTGGAAGGAGAGAAGGACTCCACAAAGCTGTCCTCTGGTCTCTGTACGTGTGCCCTGGCACGCATGCCCTACCCCCACTCCCACCCCCCACTCCCACCCCCCACTCCACCCCACCTTCTCTCCCATCTTTACCGTCACACACCAAGTGTATAAAGGCATCCACTCCATAGCTCCCTATAGATTGGCCAAGACTGTCAGGCCCGCATCACAGTTTAATTCTCTGTTTGCCCATGCATGCTTCACCTTCCTTTATATTGATTTCCAAATGTTGTATGTGTCAAGTTTACTCTCATTGTCTGCTTCCAGAAAACCCACTTTATAGTGGCAGCTACTAAAGCCAGAGGCCAGTCACTGGTGGAGCCAGGACTCAGCACAGATAGACTTCAAAGGCTTTCTTAACTATGGCGCTGTGTTCCTTCTATAATTTGTCCCCCCTAAGAACCTGCAAAATCATGGTACAAGCATTGAAGAGAGGGACATTAGAAACAAGTTACCTGCTGGGCAGTGGTGGCACTCACCTTTATTCCCAGCATTCGAGAGGCAGAGGCAGGCAGATCTCTGAGTTCAAGGCCAGCCTGGACTACATAGTAAATTCCTGGACAGCCAGGGATGCAAGGGGTTGGGGGGGGGGGGGCAGGGGAGAAAGAAAAAAAGAAAGAAAGAAAGAAAGAAAGAAAGAAAGAAAGAAAGAAAGAAAGAAAGAAAGAAAGAAAGAAAGAAAGAAAGAAAGAAAGAAAGAAAGAAGTTATTTCTGGAAGGGAAGATACAAGCTGGAGGAGACGGCCAGCGACCCCTGGTTAGGAACAGCCCTGACTGATTAGAACCCTGACCCCCGGTGCCCTGCTAGGTCATGAAACCACAAAAATTAAAGAAGCGCATTCATGTATCATTATCCCTGGGAATGAGGTCTTGAGGTTAATCATGGTGTTATTGGAGATCATGTGGCACAAAGCCCAGTTTCAAATAATCTATTTCTAAATCCAAACAAACCAACAACTGGTAGCAGCAGCTTAGCAAAGAGTCTGTAGAAAAAAGGAAAGCAAAAATTGTCACGATAAATGTTTTAAAAAGCACTTCCAAAACAATGTCGAGTCCTTCCCTTAAAGCCAATATTAGGAAGGCTCCAAAGCCAGAATTTCCTGAGAGGTGCTGAATCTCAACTCTCCACTCAGTACGGATAGGATCTCCCCAGGCCTCCCAGGAAACCTGCAGGCCAGCTGAGTGTGTGTGCTTACAGTTAGGATTGTTAGTGTGCATGGTCACTTACCCCTAGTGTGGAAGGGAATGTTATGAGGATCAGTGCCTCTTCTGGTTGGTAAAGGTGACCGGGTGACCTTCTGTCCGGAGGACTCGGTGGACCTTCATTTTCAGCACTGAGGCTCCAGAGAGATTTTGTTGACACAAGTCATGAGAATGCCAGAGCAGTGGGCCACAGAAGAAGAAACTCA
Organism: Peromyscus maniculatus bairdii; assembly: GCF_049852395.1. Taxonomy (NCBI): domain Eukaryota; kingdom Metazoa; phylum Chordata; class Mammalia; order Rodentia; family Cricetidae; genus Peromyscus; species Peromyscus maniculatus. Next base: position 59,393,024 of record NC_134857.1, read on the forward strand.
ACCACTCAGAGAGCGCACTTGGCAGCCAATCTCTCCAGGGCAATGAATGGCTTTTCCAGGTGAGGAATTAGACAATGAGTTCATGCGCAAGATGCATCTGAGCCCCAGAACAACTCTAGAGCCTTTCCTCTCCTCGGGAAAGATCTGATTCCAGCACAAGACCAAGATCGAGGCTAAAAATGACATGACGCCTCATGTTCTTCATAGGAGGGAAACAGTGTAAAACCAAAGAAATGGCCCTCAGCTCCACGGGTTGCTCTTCCTCTTTTTAGTTTATTTGTGTGTGGTGTGGTATGTGTGTGTAGTGTGTGTGTGTGTGTGTGTGTGTGTGTGTGTGTGTGTACATATGGTGTGATGTGTATAGTGTGTGCATGTGTGTTGTGTGTGTGTGTTGTATGTGCATGTGTTGTGTGTGTGTGTTGTGTGTGTGTTGTGTGTGTGTATATACATATGGTGTGATGTGTGTAGTGTGTATGTGTACATGTAGTGTGGTGTGTGTGTGTGTGTGGTGTGTGTGTGTATATACATGTGGTGTGATGTGTGGTGTGTGTGGGTGTGTGTGTGTGTGTGTGTGTGTGTGTGTAGTGTGTGTGTGTGTGTGTGTGTGTGTGTGTGTGTGTGTGTGAAGGTCAAAGGACAGCTTGCAGGGGTCAGTTCTTCCCACCGCGTGGGCTCCAGGGATTGAATTCAAGTCCTCAAGCTTAGTGGAAAGTGCCTCTACCACCGAGCCATCTCACCAGCCCTCCCTCTTCTCCTCTCTCCTTCTCTTCTTTCCTGCTATGGTGGGTAATAAAACAGAGGGAGTGGTTTTTGTGAAAAAGATAGCCAATGACATTATCTCTAGAATTCTAACAACATAATAGGAGCTATCACTTTAGGGTCCTTACTCCTTGCCACACTTGAGACAAGTGTGTTACAGTCCTGTCATTTAATTTACATAACGATCCTGTGAGAAGAGAAAAAAAATAGATTAAACAATGGACACCATTCACGCAGTAAATGCCAGAACTAAGACTCCAGTCTCTCACAATAAATGTTTGCTTCCATGTTCCTTCTGTCTTGTCTTACTCAGGATAGAGAGAGTCCCTCTTTCACTTAGGTTGAAAGTGAGGCATTGGGGTGTCCCGTGTCACTCCCTGCCAGGTAACGCAGCACAGGAGCATGAGAAAAATCTACAGTCCCCCTGCTGATGTTGGCAGTCAAAAGATGACTCTCGCCAAGCCATGGCCTCTGGGTTCCTAGTGGGGTGCTCTGGAAGCCACAGCTATTCCAGCATGATCCTGAATTCCAGCTAACAGGAACTGACTCAGGGTAACCAAGAAGGAAAACAATGACAACAAAACAAAACAAAAGAGAATTAGAAAGGGGGCTGAGAACTGGTCTGCAGCTTGGTGAGAATCACAGCTCCCCACGAACTGAGACAGCGAGCACAATACCCTTGTCATCTCAGCCTGCAAAGGCACCAGCAGGAACCAGTGAACTTTTATCTCCTGTCTAAGACGAGGTTCAGGAACATCTCATGTCCCCAGTTGTAGTCATATACCGGCCACTTGATTATAGGGCAACAGAGACATAAGAGATAACTCATCACGTTATAAGGGGCAAAAGGAATGTCTTAGAATGCTGTCGCTTATTTCCTGAAGAAATATGGGTACTCTGAGGAAATTAGAAACCACCCAAAAATGGGGGGAAAATACCTAAAAGACAAGACACTACACAGTGGAGCTGAGCCTTCTGGAGACTGAATGAAATCCATGAGGGAAACAAAATATAACATAACTCTGGTTATGGAATGTTCTGGCAATGGTGGTATTGGATAAGTATCAAATCATAAAGACTATGGCCATTTAGGGACTTGAGTGAAATCACGGTTTCTAAAAGACAGAAAGGAGATGGTAATCCCAGCAAAGAATATGATTCATGTGCTTCAGGAAAACCTCTCTCTCTCTCTCTCTCTCTCTCTCTCTCTCTCTCTCTCTCTCTCTCTCTCTCTCTCTCTCTCTCTCAGCTTTGCTCTCCAGAGAGGAGTCATAAGAGGGTGAGCAGGCAGGAGCTGGCGCTGTAAAAGAGTGGTTTCACACTCTGTCCAGGAGTAGAGGCTAAAAACAAACACCAATGCTTAGAAAGAAAAGAAACACAACCTCGCAGGCAGCCAGTCTCCCAAAAGGAGCGACCTCGCTGGTAAGGGAAAGAGAAGAGTAACACAAACATTGAAAGAAAAATGTCAAGAAGAGTCAGGGCAAACACTCTGAATCAAAGGACTCTCTTCAAAGCAGGACATTTCTGAAGAATGTCCTCATGGGTCAGCCTTGTAAAAGCTTTCTACAGTATGACCCTAAGACAAAAGGTTAAGTGATTCTCACTTAATGGATCTAGGGACAGTCGAAGCGTGGAGATTGTTTTTAAGCCCCCAGGTGAGTAACATTCAGCGAAGACCAATATGTCAGAGAGGACTTTATTTTCATCAAATAGTACATCAGTCCAGAGAGAGAGAGAGAGAGAGAGAGAGAGAGAGAGAGAGAGAGAGAGAGAGAGAGAGAACCAATCCTCAGCACACTAGTTCTCAGAGAGCACATGAAGGCAATACAATTGGAAAACAGTCCATTTCATAAGGTGAATTAGTTAGTAAATTTAATGCCATACAAGGGATTTGTCTAGATAATGGTGAATTTTTAAGTGCATTTCTGTTATAAAGTAATGGAGAAGAGACACAAGTCGGTGCTGCAGAACTATTTCTCTTCTGTTCCCTGAGCGTCTATAGGACTGCTCTGGTACCCATGAGGACTGCAAAGAATAAATTAACAGCTCTGCACACAACAGACTTTCTGAAGTGAACAAGGAAGAACACAATGCCACCGCAGAGGAGAAATGGTGACCCTGAAGCAATCTCTTCAGAGTCAGTCCCAACTAGAAGCCAAGTGCGATGGCACACACCTGTAAGGCCAGCACTAGAGAGCCTGAGGCAGGAGAATAGTGAGTTCAAAGCCAGCATGGGTCACACCAGTTACGTTCAGCTTCATGTCTATAAGATACAGACAGTTGACCCTTGCTTATATATGTGCTAAAGGATTAATTCAAAAAGTAAGAAGACGAGAGGGGAGGGGAGCAGAGGGAAGGGAAAAGGAGGGGAGGGGAGGGGAAGGGAGGAAGGGAAAAGGAAAGGAGAGGAGGGGAGGGGAAGGGAGGGGAAGGGAGGGGAGGGCAAGAGTCAAAGAAATGGAGATGGCGTGGGGATGCCTGATAACCCCTGACCTAGGGAATCAACAAGAAAGGGAACCTGTTTTATAATGATGTAGCACAATACATGAAAGAGAATTGCTTCTGCTCTGCTGGACTAGGGCAAGAGAAAACAAATCAGGCAAAGCTTCAGGGCTGGCCAGGAAGAGCTGCATGTGTCTGGCTAATGAACCTGAGCTCTGGGTACTGCCCACCTCTCCTGCAGGGAATTGGCATGGGCAGAGCTCTGCTTTGGGTTCACAGTGACAAGGGAGTCCAAGCAGGAGGTTCCTCAGAGGTAACAAAGGCCTCAAGTGTGATCAAGAGTGTGCACTTGAGAGGACATGCGATCGCCCACCAGATCCTTGTCCTCCGCACATGCAGACTCAAACAATCTCTGATAGAAAATTGAAGGCTAATGATTGCCTCTCTCCTGAATATGTACAGCCTTTTTATTATCATAATGCTCTAAGCAATTCTCTGAGCCTGATGACTATGGACATGGAATAAGAGTGTACTAAGTGTGATGAGCCATCTGGAGTCTGCTTGAAATACGTGAGAGGATTATGTGGACCTGCACAGATACTTCATCATCATGTTAGTGCTTTTCGTCACTGTGTCAAAATACCTGATGGAAAGAACAGCTCAAAATGAGGACAGGCTCATTCCGGCTCATGGCTTCTGATATTCCAGTCTGCTGTCATGGCTCCACCTCTGAGGGGCTGTGGAGATACAGAGCATCATGGTGGCAGAAGCATTTTCCTATCATAGTGGTCAGGAAACAGAGAGAGGCATAGGTGACCCAGGAAAAAGCACAGCCCCTAATTACATACCCCTTGAGACCTCCTTCCTCCAACTAGACACCACTTGCTGATGTTTCTGGAGCCTCCAAGGTAGCACCACAAGCTGGGACCCAAGCCTTGAACTCATGAACCTTTTGGAGGGAAGCCATATCCAAACCACAAGTCATTTTGTATAAAAGGTGTCAGTGCCCACATACATTTTTGCATCTGCAGAACATTCTGGAATCAGCTCTGTCAGGGCACCAAGCACCATTCAAGAAACCAGCCTGTTCAGGGCCATTGGAAATGAGGCAAGACCGAGAAGCAAGGTCAGAATCCACACAACCGGGGCAGCCAAACAGAGAAGAGGTTTCAAGGCTCCCCGCTACTCATCTCTGTGGTTAGGAAATCCACAGGGCCTCTCTGGATCTTGAACTCCTGGCCTATTGAAAGAAGTGAAATGGTTGGGATGTTTCCCCAGGCTGCCACTGTGCAGTCATGTAATTTAACAAGACTGCCCTAGTAGGAGCCGCGCTATGTTCTTCAATAGGGAAAACAAGGAGACGAAAGATTACAAGGCAAACCAGAAAGCCAATTTCTATTATAGTGTTGTTAACTCTGCACAGAGCGTCTGTCCTGGTGTAGTTCAGATTCTTTAGGAAGCTTTTGATGCACGCCGGCCATACAACATGCACTGTTGACCGACGATGAGCCTAATGCCTCCCTTCCAGAAAACGTGATGCTATAATTACATAATGATTTCTGACCAGAGTTCCAAAAGAGGTACTTGGAGTGGTGAGCTGTAGGACCACCCTCAGACACTGGTCAAGTCTTACAGGCTCAGCTACTCATCCAGCATATGAGTGAGCATTGCAGTGTACTAGGCAGAGTGTGAGGTAAGAACACCTCGTGTGAACCTAGCTGAAACTCCATCTTGGAATTTTCAATCTAGTGAGAGGAACAGGTAAGAACACATATTCAAATTGCCAGCAGCGCCCTGAAGAAAAATTCCCAAAGATGCTAAGCAATTTCTGCCTGAGTACCTGACTCAGACCAGAGTAGCAAGAACTGAAAGTCTTCTGTGAGAACTGTTTTCATGGAGACCTGTTGGATGAGGGGCGAGCTAAGCCTAATGTGAGGAAAATACCAGGGAAGGGGCTGAGGGCATCCTTTTCTGTATCTTTCTGTTTAGAGCTCAGTGATGTCTAAGAGTAAGTCTGTCACTGCCTGGATGACCAGAACCTGAAGGCTGGGAAGTCCAGAGACTTAGGATAGAGAAAAAAAAATCAATGAAACGATTCCTACTGATACTCTGTTATACTCATAAACCAGTGCCTGGCCCAATCATCATCAGAGAGGCTTCCCCCAGCAGCTGATGGCAGCAGATGCAGAGACCCACAGCCAAACATTAGGTGGAGAGAGAACCCAAATTGGAGATCTCCATCGGGTCCCTGCCCCTTGGAACCAGGGGAACCCCATGGAAGAGGGGGAAGAAGAATTGTAGGAACCAGAGGGGTCAAGGACACCAGGAGAACATGGCCCACAGAATCAACTGATCAGGGCTCATATAGGCTCACAGAGACTGAAGCAACCATCACAGAGCCTGCATGGGTCTGAGATAGGTCCTCTGCATGTATGTTATGATTGTGTAGCTTGGTATTTTTGTGGGACTCCTAACAGTGGGAGTGGGGGTGTCTCCAACTCTTTTGCCTGTTCTTGGGACCCTTTTCCTCCTTCTGGGTTGCCTCCTCTAGCCTTGATATGAGGGTTTGTGCCTAGTCTTATTGTATCTTGTTATGCTGCGTTCGGTTGATATCCCTGGGAGGCCTGTTCTTTTCTGAAGGGAAAGGAGGAGGAGAGGATCTGGGGGGAAAAGAGGTGAGAAGTGTGAGAACTGGTATAGGGAGGGGAAACTGCAGATGGGATGGACTGAACACAAAAGTACTTTAAACTTTTTCTAATTAGGAAAAGAGGCAGTCTACAAGGCAAAGGGTAACTCAGGCAGGGAGTGGATTAGATGGCTAAGCTGTGGTCAGTGTCCACTCTCTTAGTCACCAGCTGTCCTTACAGAAGCATGGTGCCGAGGTACAGGGCTCCTGGCTGAGCATCATGCACTCCTCTACCCTCCCCTCTGACACCAGGAGCGAAGAAGGCACATGGTCCTTGGAATATTGCAGTTACTCGCTTACTCTTAAAACATCATTTTGAGAGTCAAGAGAGAACGCTCGTCGGGTAAAAGCACTCGTTGCATAAGCCTGCTGACCTGAGTTTAACCCCTGAAAACTGTATAAAGATGGCAAAAGAGAACTAACATCACAATGCGGAGTCACACACGTCATGTGTCTGGACATCAACCTCACCATCATCACCACCATCACCACCATTACCACCACCATCATCTGTAAAAATAAATACATACATTCATAACTACAGGGCTGGAGAGGAAGCTCATCAGTTAAGAGGATTTGCTCTGGCAGAGGAACCAGGTTTGGTTCTCATAACCCAGTGATGACTCACAAACATCTGTAAGTTCAATCCCAATGGATCTGACGCCCTCTTCTGTCATTTGGGGGAACAGACACACACATGGTGCACAAACATACATGAAGGTGAACAGTCCATATAAAATAAAATAAACAAATAAAAATAAGTCTTTTAAGTAAGTAAAAATGAAAATATTCTGAAAATGATTTTAATGGCCAAAAAGAAAAATCACTTCAATATATTTAGATCAGCTGCTTAACTATTATGCAATGGAAACACCAGAAGCCCCCCCTCTCCTTCTACAGCCCCCTTCCTGGCACTCAGTCCTTGACTTGGCTGTTTTTTTACTGCAATGAAACACCATGGTCAAAAGAGCAAGTTGAGGAGGAAAGGGTGCATTTGGCTTACACTTCTGTATCACTTTTTATCATCAAAGGAAGTGGGGACAGGAACTCAAACAGGCCAGGAACCTGGAGGTAGGAGCTGAGGCAGAGGCCATGGAGAGGTGCTCCTTACTGTCTTCCTCCTCCAGGCCTGCTCAGCCTGCTCTCTTACAGAACCATGAGCCCAGGGACAGCACCACCCACAATAGGCTAAGCTCTCCCCCACTGATCACTAATGAAGAAAATGCCTCACAGCTGGAACTTACGGAGGCATTTTCTCAACTGAAGTTCCCTCCTTCCAGAAAACTCTAGCTTGTATCCAGTTGGCATAAAACTAGCCAGGAAGCTCTTATTTCCACAAACTCCTGGCTCCTCTTAGCTCGCTGAGCATTTTTCTCTCAACTTCTTGTTTCTTCAAACTTTATTTTTTTTTATATTTAACATAATTTCTTTATGGAATCTTTGGGAATTTCACATCATGCACACCAATTCCGCTTACCTCCCAGCCCTTCCATTTCCTCCCCTCCTCCCTGAAGCAGTCTCCCCCCAAACAAAAATTTTTTAAAAACCAAACCAAACTGAACCAAAGCAAAACAAACAATCAAACAAAAACAAAAAGAACAAAAAACAAAACAATAACAACAGCAAAACCTCTTGGCTCCTCCATCTTTCCTGCCTCTCCAACATCTCTTCATTCCTCCTGGTGGCATTGGGGGGTCTCGGTGTGTCACACAGTGTACCCTTATGTCCAGTCAGCTTTATTTACAAACGTTCATTGCAATGAGTCATTGGTCTGGTTCAAAGCCTCTGGTTTCTGGCATACCGTCATCCCTGAACCCTCACCGAAACTTCTCTCAGATATCCTGTGGCTGCCCTGAGACATGGAGATGCTGTGGTTATCCTTCTGAAACAAGACCAGTCTCCTTTAAGAGCTCCAGCAGATCCTAGATGGGGTAAATGTTAGGGTGGACCTGGGTGGTAGCTGAGCTGGTCAGTCCAGGCCATCGGGGCCGCCCTCCTCAGGCAAGGGGCAGAACCAGCTCCCCTACACCCATCCCACCAAGGTCAGCTCTCCCAGCTGCCTATGGTGAGGGGTGGGGCCATCTCTCCCAAGTGCGAGTCGGGACAGCTCTCCCCTGAGGGTCAGGGCCAGCTCTCTTGCTGCATCATCCAGCAATGGACAGGGACAGCTATCCCAGGACAAGCAAAGGACAGGACTGGCTCAGATCGGCCTTCTGATTCCATCACACACGGTTCCCGTGACTCCCTGAGACAACGCAGGCCACAGGCATCAACATAGACCCCAGCTGCAATAGGACCATGGACCCAGAAATGACTCTCGGCAGCAGCTTGGGCCCAGGTGACATCCTGGCTCTGGGTGGAAGCACAGGCCACTTAGATCAGGAAGGCTCTGGCAGTGACATGGCCCCTGGACACCAACAAGGCCACAGGTTGCAGCCCTGACCCCAGGTTTCTGTACAACCTTTGGTGGTAACACAGACCTTGGCTTCGGTGGGAACAACACAGACACATGGTCCTCGGCAGCAGGTGGGACCACAGCCACATGGTCCTCGGCAGCAGCCAGGTCTGAATGTCACCATGGCCCCAGGTGGCCATGCAGGTCACTCAGATTGGTGTGGTGGTATGGTATTCCCCAAAATATTGTGTACCTTAAGAAACTTATCTGGGGTCAGAGAACAGAAAAGGCACTAGATACTTAGGATAGGCAGTGGTAGCACATGCCCTTAATCCTAGCATTCCAGAGGCAGAAATCCATGTGTTCAAGGATACAGCCAAGCATGGTGACTCACGCCTTTAATCCCAGAAAGCAAGCCTTTAATCCCAGGGAGTGGTGGTAGAAAGCAGAAAGACATAAGGCGTGAGGACCAGAAACTAGAAGCTTTTAGCTGGTTAAGCTTCAGGTTTTGGAGTTCAGCTGAGAGCCATTGGGATGAGGACACAGAAGCTTCCAGTCTGAGGAAACAATACCAGCTGAGAAGTTGGCCAGGTGAGGTTAACTGTGGCTTGTTCTGCCTCTCTGACCTTCCAGCATTCACCCCAATAACTGGCCACAGGTTTGATTTTATTAATAAGACTCATTAAGATTCCTGCTACAGATTGGCATGGCCCCAGAAGCAGCATGGGCATCAGACACTAGCATGGCCCAGATCTCAGGAGTCCATGTTGCCTTCTATGGTAACAGGAACCTCGGACATCAACACAGACCTTGGCTGCAGTAGGGCCATGGACCCAGACATGGCCCTCAGCTGCAACTCTGGCCCAAACGTCACCCTGGCCTTAAGCAGAAGTCCGGTCCACTCAGATCTACACAGCCCCAACTGCAGCATGTCCCTGGGCCACCAACATGGACTCAGGTGGCCGACCTGACCCCGGGTATCTACATGGCTCTTGGTGGCAACATGGACCATGAACTTCACCACAGACCCAGCTGCAGTAGGACCCAGACATGGTGTTTGGTAGCAGCCCAGGTCTAGACATTGCCATGGCCCCAGGTGGTAGCACAGGCCACCCATACCTATATGGCTCCAGTGGCAGTAGGGCCCTCAGACACCAACACAGACCCAGGTGGCAGCCTAAGCCCCAGAAATCGCCATGGCCCTCATGGCAACAGGAGTCACGGACATCAACAAAGACCCTGGCTGCAGTAGGCCATGGTCCCAGACATGGCCCCTCGCTGTAGCCCCGGCCTGGATGTCACCAAGGCACCAGATAGCAGTATGTGCCACTTACATCTGTATGGCCCCAAATGCAGCATGGCCTCTGGGCACCAACATGGCCCCAGGTGGCCAATCAGATCTCCGGGAACCACACAGCCCTTGGTTGCGACAGGAGTCACAGACATCAACTCAGACCCTGGCTGCTGTAGGGCCACAGACCCTGACATGGCCCTCGGCAGCAACTCAAGCCATAGCCCCGCAAACACGTTTTTTAAAATAAACGACTTTTCACATCACTTTTCAAGTGTCAAAATTCCCCCACAAGTATGTTCTCAGGATGAATAAATAATATCACTTATTTCCAGGAAGAAATGAAAGCTACCATAGCACAATCCAATAAAAAAAAAATGGTTCTGTTATCAGTCAGGTCTTCTCTTCTTAAGGGGGGAGAGGGGGACCTTCAAATGAAAAAAGCATTTGACAAGCTCAGAACTGACAGAAGAAGACTTTCTCAGACTGACAGCAAAGATTACTGCAAGCCACGGGGGAAGCCAGCAGCCAGACACTTGCAGCAGACCATTTCTTCAGCAATGAATTGGTGCACAGATAGAATATTCATACCACACATGATAGTCAAGATGCTCAAGTTCATGTTCCAAAACGCAACAACTGATACCGTAGGCTTTGTTGGCAATGAGAGAACAGTTAAGAATACCTTGGGCCTGAGAATAGGCTCAGTGGACAAAGGCACCTGCCACCAAGACGGGTGGCCTGAGTTTGCTCCTCGGGCTCCACCGGGACAGAGAAGTGACCCCTGCAGGTTGTCCTCTGACCTCCACAGGCCAGTCATGGCACACGTGGCACTCATGGCCATGGCCATGCACACACAAAATACAGACGTGTAATGAAATGTGTTGAAAGGGTATTTTAGTGGAATGAGTACGGACTCACGTCACCCTTGATTCTAGAAGCATGACGCCTGGGAAGGAGGGCACAAAATGCTGTGAGAAACTTACAGTGTTACATGAGCACTGGAGATAGACAGGTGGCCAGCATGCTTGCTCAAGGGTGAGTTTGCCCAAAGACTTGTAAGAAAAAAATGAAACATTTAGGGAAACGATTTAGCCTGTAAAATGACGAAGAATGAAGATTTGCCATTCGCTATGACTGAGGAAAAACTGTGGCTGGAGAACTGGTCTAAATGTCATCAGAAAATATTAGGTTAAGCCAGGCATGGAGGGGTCTACCTATAATCCCAGTGCTCAGGATGCTGAAGCAAGAGCATCACAAGCTCCAGGCCAGCAAAGCCAAAATAGACAGGCCCACCAAATAAATATAATAATAATAATAATAATAATAATAAGTTACATATTCAAGCATCTCAAGCTAATAAGTTGGTTATTGACAAATTAACTTCACTGCAGATAAGCATCTGAGCACAAAATGTCTTACATGCTCCTTCAAATATTTCTCCAAATTACCCTCCTTTTAAATTCCTATTGTCCAAAATAAAAGCGAATTTGTCCTGCAGCCTCCTCAACCCTACAGCCTCACTGGCTGTTATAGTAACAAAGCAACGCTACTTTTACAGTGTTCAGTGGTGAGAAGGATAGTTCTTGCATATAGCTGTTGTTTCACTTTGGGAATAGGAGGTCTTTCAGTGGACTTCACAAAAAGCACATGAACAGAACAGAAAGTCCATAGAACTATCAACAAATGAAATAATCTGCAGTTGCAGCATGTTACCACCAGAGGGAGACTATGAGCCATGAGCAAGGAGTGATAGGACAAAAAGTTTCTAAACAGAATGGAAAGAAAAATGCTTATTAGCATATTTTTGAAACATAAATAATTTATTTATAATTTAATACTTAATATATACAAATAAGATACAAAGAGCAAAAGGAAACATTTATGTCCCTACACCTGTTAAAAAATAGGACACGTGAACCAGGCATGTTGGCTGAGGTCTGTCATCCCAGTACATACATGGAAGGCTGAAGCAGGGGATTGCACGTTTCAAAATAATCTGAGATACAAACTGAAATTTTGTCTGGAACAGAAAAAAATGCATCAATTTGGTTTGGATAAAAATAATATCCCCCATAGGATGAGAACATAAGGGAATGGGATGGTCGAGCTGGAACAGGGACAGAATGGGAAAGCAATGAAAGAGATATCACAATAAAGGGAGACATCGTGGGGATAGGGAGAAACCAGGTGCTAGGGAAGTTAAAAGGAATCCACAAGGATGACCCCAACTTAGACTGCGAGCAATAGTGGAGAGGGTGCCTGAACTGGCTTACTCCAGTAATCAGATCAGTGAATACCCTAACTGTCATCATAGAGCCTCCACCCAGTGACTGATGGGAGCAGATGCAGAGATCTATAACCAACCAAGAGGCTGAACTCCAGGAGCCCAGTCGAAAAGAAGAGCGTCTATGAGCAATGGGCATCAAGATCATGATGGGGAAACCTACAGAGACAACCAAACCAAGCTAGTGGGAACTCACGAATTATAGACCAACAGCTGTGGAGCCTCCATGGGGCCAGACGAGGCCCTCTGCATACGGGAGACAGTTGTGTAGCTTGGTCTGTTTGAGGGCCCTGGTGTTGCATTGATGCAAGGGGGAGGGGCTTGGATCTGCCTCAACTGAATGTATCAGGCTTTGCTGACTCCCCAGGGGAGGACTTACCTTTTCCATTTTCGGAGGAGGGCATAGCGGGATGTTTTAGTTTCGTCCTAGCTCTCCTTGCTCATGGCTCATAGTCTCCCTCTGGTGGTAACTTGTTGCAACTGCAGATTATTTCATTTGTTGACACAACCAGTGAGGCTGTGGGTAGGGTTGAGGAGGCTGCAGGACAAATTCGCTGTGGTTGGTATGTAAAATGAAAAATTTTTTTCTTAATACAGGGGGAAAATCCCCCATAGTCTCAGGCACTATAGTTGATGTCATTCTGAGGAGGTTTAGAAGGAGGTATGACTTGGTTGGAGGAAATGCATCACTGGAGGCGGGCTTTGAAAGCTAAAGTACCCAGACCATTCCCAATGCACTGTCTCTGCTTCATGGATGTGGTTCAAGATGCAATCCCTTGCTTCTGCTCCAGCCACATCTGCTGCTTGCTGCCACGCCTGCCCGCCATGATGGACTCTTACCCCTCTGGAACCATAAGACAAATAAACCCTTCATTCTATAAATTGCCCCCGTCTTGCCTCTTTATCATGGCAATCAAGGCGTAACTAACATAACTGGGGAGGTAGCTCAGTGGATAAAGCCCCTGCTCTGCAAAGGTGAGTTCAAGTCCTAGAACCCATGGAAAAAACCCAGTGCCAGTACCACAAATCAGTCATCTGCAATCCCAGTGTTCCTAGGGTGATGGGGAAGCCCACTGTTCCTATAGTAACATGCCAAGACTGGAGAGTGCCTCAGACGGTCTCAGGCCAGCTAGCCTGGCATCTCCAGTACAGCAGCAAACAACAAAGGAAGCCTGTCTCAAACTAAGTGGAAGGCAAGGACCAGCACTCAGGGCAGACTTATGACCTTCAGAGTGCGCTCACGCATGCACGCACGCACGCACGCACACACCACATACACAAAAGTAGAAAAACAGAATCCAAAGGTAAGAAATGTAGCTCATTGGTAAAGCACTTCCCTCTGCTCAAGCATCACCATCTGCTATCTTGATGCTCTCAGGCGGAGGATTTCTATTGTTTCTAGATTGCTGAGATTTTGCACCATCACTGGATGATGCATTTTTCTTAGCTGTTTTTTATGGGCATGATCCTGAGGATTTCTCTCTTTTTTACTGTACTAATGTAGCAAATTGACACATTTAAAATTTTGGTAAATACTGTGGTTTGAATAAGAATGAGCCCACCCATAAACTCATGTATTTGAAGGCTTATTCATCAGTGAATGGCACTAGTTGAGAAGGATTAGGAGGTCTGGCCTTGTTGGAATAGATGTGGTCTTGTGGGAGGAAGTGTGTCACTGAGGGTGGGCTTTGAAGTTTCAGAAGCCCAAGCCAGGCCCAGTGTCTCTTTCTTCCTGCTGCCTTCAGCTCCAGATGTAGAACTCTCAGCTGTTCTCCTGCACCATGTCTGCCTGCATGATTCCATGCCCTGCCATTATAGTGGACTAAACCTCTGAAACTGTAAGCAAGCCCCAATTAAATGCTTTCTTTTGTAAGAGTTGCTCTGGTCATGCTATTTCTACACAGCAATGGAACCGTGACTAAAACACCCCCTTCTTAGTCTCTACTGAGTTAACTTTCCTTAGATTCCCACCCATATCATGCTGGATTTGTTTTTCTGTATATGGCTTATCTCATTTGTTATAACTTCTTCCAGATTCACTTATATCACTGAGATTGTGGAATATGTTCCTTTAACAACTGGATTGTATTCTACCATTTTTATACATATTTTCTCCTCCACTTGCTGATCTTAACCGTCCTCCTGAGATTAGTCCTAGGAAGCCTCCACTAAGAAGTGGTAGAGCCCTTAAGAAGTGGGGTACAGGGCTGGGGAGAGAGATGGCTCAGAGGTTAAGAGCACTGGCTATTCTTCCAGAAGTCCTGCCTTCAATTCCCAGCAACCATATGATGACTCACAACCATCTGTAATAAGATCTGGTGCCCTCTTCTGGCCTACAGGCATACATGCAGACAGAACACTGTATACGTAATAACTTTTAAAAAAACAACAAAGAAGTGGGGTACAGTGGGAAGCCTTTTGGTCACTAGGGGTGTGCCCTTGAGGGGGATAGTCAGACGCTAGCCTCTTCTCTTGTTCTCTTTTGCTCCCCTAGCCATGAAGCGGGCAGTTCGGCTACCTAGTCTCCACCATTGCGATCTTTCTCCTCCTCCAGAAACTCCACAGCACCGAGTCTTCCCAGTCATGAAGCTCCAGCACCAAGGTCAGAAGTAAACTCCTTGTCTTCACATATTGCTTACCTCAGGCATTTCTACAGTGGTGGGAGGCTCGCAGCCTTCACCCTTTGGCAGACACTTGCCTTGACTCCCTAGCTCAGTATGATTGTGAAGACTCTCTTCAGCATATTGATTTCAAGTCCTTTGGCTTTACCCCCATACGTGGGATTCCTGAATCATGTGGTGGTTTTGTTTTTACCTTTTTGAGGAAATTCCACACTGTTTTTCAAATGATTCAACTAATTTACATTCTCACCAACAGCTGTCACAGTTTTCTTTTTTCTTCTTTGCATTCTTACCATCTTTTAAAAAAAATAAACTCCTGCTCTACCAGGTATCAGATGATATCTCGCTGCGGTTTATTACATATTTCTCTAACGATTAGTGGCATTAAGTGTGTTTTTTAGAAGTTTGGGTTCTTTATATATTTTGAATACTACCCCCTTATGAAATGTATGGTTTACAAATACTTTCTCACACTCTGTGATTGTCTCTTTACTTTATGATTTATTTACAAGCTTTTCAGGTTGATGCAATCCCAGTGGTCTGCTTTTGCTTCTATTGTCTTTGCTTTTAGGTTGATATACCCCAAAGCACTGCCCAGACCAATGGTATAGTTTTACTCTGCCTTAGTTAGGGTTTCTATTGCTTTGGTAAAACACCGTAATGAAAAACAACTTGAGGAGGAAATGGTTCATTTTATCTTACAGCCTATAGTTCATCATCCAGGAAAGTCGGGCCAGGAACCTGGAGGCAGGAACTGATGCAGAGGCTTTGGAGGAATGCTGCTCAGTGGCTTGCTCCCCATGGCTTGCCAAAGTCTCTTTTATAGCACCCAGGACCGCCATCCTAGAGGTAGCACCACCCACCATCTACCCGATACAAACTCCCGTATCAGTCACTGGTTTTAAGATGCCCTACAGGATTGCCTACAGCCCAGTCTTATGGAGGCGTTCTCTCATGATGTTCTCTCCCCTAAGATAACCCTAGTTTGTACCAAGTTGACATAAAAACCAGCTAGCAAACACCTCGTGTGTTCTTCTAGTTTTGTGGTTTCAAATCTATACTGACATTTTAATCACTCTGAGTTCATTTTTCTTCCTTTCTTCTCTTGTTTAATTGTTCTGCTTAGAACTTCCAGCACTATTTTGAAAAGAAGGGTGAGGCATCTTCCCGTTGTCCCTTTCCTTATTTCATATTAGATTGTTGCTGAGCTGTTGACGTCCTTTATATATGCTTGGCTTTCAATCCCAGTCAGAATTGTGTTTGCAAATACTGGCTTCCCTTCCAAGCCTGCCTGGCCACCACAATGCTTTCTGGTGTGCACACATTTTCAATTTTTGGGTACAAATGACCTTATTTTTTCTTTTGTAACCTCTAATTCCACTGTCATATTCTGGAAACCACTGCTAAAGCCAACATCCAGAAGTGAGTGTGTTGGTGGTAAGCACAGCGGCCACCCGGTGACAGAAACCCCTGCTTTCTTCTGTTTTATCATTTACATTTTTGTCTTTAATTCGTTGTGAGTTCATTTTTTGTATGTGATATAAAGTAAGGGTTCAGTTTCATGCTTGGATCTGGAGTTAGTCTCTCCACTTCCCTTATTGAAGATGGATTCTTACACACTCACTAAAACTTTGACCTGCCTTCTTGAGGCATCAGTACTGTCTTTCCACCATGACAAACTGCAAGCAGGCTCTCCTGCCCTTGCTTTTACACTTGGAGTCTGAAAGTTCATGTAGTGAGCAAGGAAGCTATTTTGAATCTCAAATGTCTCAACTTTTGAGCGTGTATAGGTTATTCAGCTTTCCTAGGCTTCAGTTTTTTCATCCTTTAAATGGGTGACACCCATCACGTATTCAGAGAAACAATGAGAGAGCACAGAGAGTCTAGTCCAGTGCCTGACATTATCAGCCCCCATGTGCTCAAGATGTAGTGAACTCCAGCACCCTCCTGCAGAGCTATACAAGACAAGCACACACTGTAGACTCTGTCTCTTGACTATGGGGAAACTCAAAAGTAAAGACCAGGAATGAGTTCTCATCCTTCTGCAAAACGATGTTTCTGCAACCTTGCCCCTGACTCATCAAATAGAAATGCAGTATAACACACCCTCTCCCTGTCCCTTCAGCTCCTAAGTGACCCTACATCCATCCCAGAAGGTATGAGGGCTTGGGGGAAATGGGTTGTTGTTTGTTTTGTTGTTTTGTTTTGTTGTTGTTTTGACACCACACCATCAAACAGCTTCCTGTCAGTTGGGCGTTATGCAGAGTTCACTGTTTAAGGAATGCTGAACTGCAGAAGTCAGCATCCTCTTGTGCTTCTCAAGAACGGTCCTGGAAACATGGCCATAGAGATGTGAGAAAACTCCAGCATCCAGAGAGTCAATCATATTTAAAGCAATTCAGACCACGTTGTTGAGGTAGGGCAATGTCTTCTATTGAACACTAGAGGGTGCTCTGTGCATTTCTATCTGAAGTGCTTAGCCATTGACCATGGTTTTTCTCATTTGAAATCACAGGGAAACAAGACACACCACAAACATCCATGTCAAAGCTACATCATTTACACAACACACAACTCTACACCATTGACGTATCTGTATACATGCACACAAAACAAACAATACCCACTTATACCAGCAAACACAGGGATGTGCAGACATGCACACAATCAAGACACAAAACTAGACGCGTGCTGTAGACACTTTCACACTCACAGCCTCATCCTGGGATGCTGCTGTTGTTTAAAACAAGAGACTGAGAGTCAGAGAGCTTGTATATTCTGCATCACAACAGATAGTAAAGTCAAGCCTCAAGTCAGACTCCAGGAAGAAGCATTATTTCAGAAGAGCGAAATGACTATTTATAGTTACTCTAGCCATTTGAAGAGTACGACCAGCAACCACAAATAATGCCATCATTAACAGACCAATAAATGTATTCATTGGTCTGTTAATTGATTATTGATTTTGAAAATGCGGTGTGATGAAATATATAGTCTCAAATGAATCTCCAGTTTACACTTGAGCCCACTGAAAACCAAATTTGATTTTCTCAACCAGTGTTGTATAGCAGTATCCTCTGAGATAAAACCCTGCATCTTGGCAGAAAGCTTGTTAAGATATGGGATGTTTTAAAGGGAGCTGAAACATTCTATCCTGCAGGGGAGCCCCTTGTTCCGGGAAGTAAGGAACTCAAAGACTTCAGGAAATTCCTGAAACGTAGCAGATCCACTGGCCTGTCTTTCCCAAAGCATTCATATACAGTAAGGACGGCTGAGAGGTGCTCTCAGAGAACCTCGAGCTGTGGAAAGAGGTTCAGACCAGCTGAGCCGCCTGAAAGAGGTACTCTCCAACCTGTTGAGCTGCCTCTAAGTTGTTCAGTGTCCTCCAGGTGTCCAGCTTTTGTCCATGCTTGGGTGGGCTTTTGATGAGCTGTCTTTGAGTCATTTCTGCTCCTATAAGTAACCCCTCACCCATATTGCTATAACTAACCCCAACAAAACCCACTGGCTTGCCAAGTTGGACTTTGCTAGTATCTGTCCTTGGGTATATCATCTGTTCCTGATCTGAGTAAGTAGTCATTAGTTCGTGTCTCCTGAGAATGGTGTTATACAACAACCAAAGAACAATTCACGAGAGCTCGAATGCAGATGGGGAAAGAAGAGAGAACATTTTGCCTGTCCAGAGAAGTACTCACAGCACTTCTTTTAAGAACCCATCCCCTTGTGATCCTCCTGCCTCTGCCTCTTCAGCATATCCTATCAGTGTATCACCAGCAGAAACAAACACCTCACACCTGAGATCCATGGGATATTTCTGAAGAGTAGGCAGAGAGACTGTGAGATCGGGGAGCTTTCTGTGCGGTTGTATCTCCTAGGAATGTCAGAAGCTACACCCGTAAAGTCTCACCAATACGGCTGTCTAAGCATGAGATGAACAGGGACAAAAATGACAAAATGGAGGAGGAAAGCAAACAAGACCTCAACACGACATAAAGAACCACAGGCAACTAAGGGATGCTGAGTGGGAGAAACAGCCTTCCCCAGGGAAGAGCCTGCCGATCGGTTATCCAAGACCAAATGGTCAGCCCTGAAAACATACACACACTATACTCGGTGAGCAGGTTGTATTTCTGGTTTTAGGAGTGTGTGTGTGTGTGTGTGTGTGTGTGTGTGTGTACACAATTAATGAAAAAGAGAGGGCATGATGGGAACATCTGTGAGATGGCATTGCAAGTCTTACTCTTCCCATGGTGGTTGGTGTGTAAGCCAACCCGCCATTCCCCATACTTAGTAGTAAGCAGATGTCCCCTGCTCCCACCCAAGGAAACATTTGCTAATCCAAGACACCTATGAACATGGTCTGCTACACGGTAGAGGGGAAATGGGAAGCGGAGTTAATATAACTGGTTGACAGCCTTACAGAAAGAAGGTGGCAGACACCCTTGGGGTGTCAAGACAGGTTTAAGGTAACCACAGAATGACAGATTTCAGACCTACAAGGAACAGGATGGAAGATTTGATCTAGATAAGGACTGAGAGCTTCGATACTTCACCCCTCTGTATTGGAATGGCTCAGATTGATATGGGTTCTCATTCAGACCTCAGAGTGAGTGGCTAAGGAGTGCCCAACACTCACGAGACCCTGCATTTGATTCCCAGCACAGGAAAAGAAACAGTTCTTAGACCCCTTATGATCTTGAATGGGAAAGGAAGGAGCCTGGAGTCAATGTTCAGAGAGCACACGGGGTGTGCCACACACTGCTGTAGCCCTTCACTGCTACTTCTTGGTGGGAAAAGCAGCTTGTGTTTCTCTGAAAACCAAAACCTGTCCAAGATTTATCCCTTTGCCTCATTCCTCATGTGCTCACATATGCAGTCTTGCTATTTTTCTGAATATGTGGAAGGAAGCCAAAGAATATCAAAAAGGATTCCACAGAGAGGAAATGCAAATGACTTACACTTAGGAAAAAACTCCTTGTGTGACACAACTTTCCAAGATGATCCCAGATTTCCTACCTCCATTTCTTGGTGCATACCCCCTGAGTATTGCCTCCCTAGAGTATGAGAACCAGGATTTGATGAGCCAGCCACTCCCTTAATTGGGCTACATTTGAACACAGAGATGGTAAGATAGTCAGGCACTGTATTCTCAGCGCTGGAGAGGTTGAGATGGAAGATCTAAAGATTGAGAACTCAAGAACAGCCTGGGCTACATAGTCAGATCTTGTCTCAGGAAAAAAAAAAAAAAAAGTCTAGGAGTTTTGCCAGTGGTAGAGGTTTGCTAGTATGGCCAAAGACCCAGGTTCTAAACCAGATGAAAGAACATTTGCTCTGTTGATCGCTTTATGTCATTCAGGATTGTATTTTATCAGACTAAGATGAGCGTCTCCCACATTAGAGCACATACTATATGCTATGGGATACATGTTGGTAAATGGTTGCACCGTCCATAAGCTGAGATGACCAGAAAGGAAATTATAACTTCAGTCAAGCAACTGCAAGAAGGTGAATTCTGTCAACTCTTGAAATGCGCCAGAAAATAAACACATCGCAGCTGAACCTCATAGAGATAACCCAAAGGGAGATGCCTCCCCCCAAACCCCCATCCACCCCTAGCTGAGAACACAGCTAGCCTGCCTGGGTTTGTGATCCCTAGAAACAGAAGTATGTGTGTATTATTAAAAGTGTGACATTAAGCAGGCATGCTGAGGCAGGGTGGCAAAATCCTGTCTCTAGAAAAACAACAAACCAACAGCCTGCTTCACGTGTGGCAATTTGTTATGCAACAAGAGAAAGCTTCACATTGTTCAGGAATGTAAACTAGAGGCCAAGGGGGAAACCGTGTGTACCTTGTCTGCCAGGGAAAAAAATTGAAAATACGCTGTGTGAGCAAGATTATGGAAAACAGGCATTCTCATACATTACAAGAGGCAGTTCAGTCAGTGTAAGTTCTATGAAGGCTGATTTTTTTAAAAGTATCTATCAAGATGTAAAATCACGTCCCTGTCAGTTATCAAATCTACTTGCAATTTATCTGGAGAGACATTCGCTAGCAAGAAGAGGCTAAGGCACAAACATAGAAGCATGCTTTGTAACCACAACAGAATAATTATAATCACTCCACCAGCTGGTAAGGTGAGTGTCATGGCCGTTCTTGGTTGTCAAGTTGATTACATCCGGAATTAACTGAAAACCAAGTGGCTGCATACACCTTTGAGGGATTTTTCTTAATTAAATCATTTGAGATGGGAAGACCCACCTTTAATGTGGGCCAACCCTTCTGCTGGCAGCCTATATAAAGGACACAGAAGGAAGCTTTTGTTCTTTGCCTGCTTGCTCTAGCTGCCAAGTCCATTCCTTCACTGGCATTAGAGCCTACTTCTTTGGGATTCTTGTGTAGACTGAAGACCAGCTGAGACACCCAGCCTCGTGGACTGAACAACTACTGGATTCTTGGACTTTCTACTGGGAGATAGCCACTATTGGACTAACTGAACCACAGCCTTTAAGTCATCCAAATAAATTGTGTGTATGTGTGTGTGTGTGTGTGTGTGTGTGTGTGTGTGTGTTCTTATTCATTCTATCAGTTCTGCTTCTCTAGAGAACCCTAAATTACAGTAAGTTATAGTCTTTCATAAGGTATAAGCTTTTGAGCCAACGAACATGGAAAAAAGCTAAGTATTGTCTTAAAGATATTCAAGATATATTTTTAAAGACAATGAAAACCATGGGTCATACATATTTTTTATCAGCTTGATACAAACCTAGACATACCAAGGAAGAGGTCACTAAAATTGAGGACATGCCTCCATCTAACCAACCTGTGGAATTTCTGGGGGGCATTTTCTTGACTGCTAATTGGTGTAGGAGGGCCCAGGCCACTGTCACCCTTAGGCAGGAAGGTCTGAGATATGTAAGGAAGGTGGCTGAGCAAGCCAGTAAACAGCATGTTACCCATGATCTCTGCTTCAGGTTCCTGCCTCCAGGTTCCTACCTGGCTTCTTTTAACGAAGGACTGTAATCTATTATGAAAAATAAGCCCGTTCCTCCCCAAGTTGCTTTTGGTCACAGCAACAGAGACATGAACTAGGACCCCATGTGCGGCATGGGTAGGGGCAGAAGCTGAAATATTATCTCCAAGGAAGGGATATGGGTGTCACTGAAGATACTAATGAGAATATCTGACTTGGAGAATACATTGCTGAGACAGCGGCAGTGGAGCCGCATTGTGTGACATGTCCCTAGTGAAGACAGCGGAGCAAAGAGCACTCAAGTATTCGCCATGAAGTGACCAGCTGGAGTGGAGAACCACAACCCTGGGTCATGGGAACAGCTGGTGGTGAGAGTCCCAGGAGATGTCATGAGGTCTCTGTGCACCGCAGGAAAGGGTCCGTGAGAAAAAAGAATCAGTTTTCCCGTGAGCCCACATCAGAGGACACCAGGGGGAGTTTGGATCTTTCCTCTCCCCATCGCCTGACCACATCCCTTTTGTCTAGCTGGAAAAGCTTTATAAAAGCAGATCTGGATTGGAGCTTCCGCTACTTATGAGACTGAGCATTCGAACAAATGACCAGAAAAATGCGTTGCCTGTGTGTGAGCAAGTGAGTTAGGACTCTGTCCTAAATTTTGTCTAGTCACAACACGGCTTCCACTGAGAAAATTCCACCTGTGGGGAACAAAGCTAAGTTTGCTCTCTGGGGAAATCTCCAAGGAAATTGTAGGAAGGACAAAAAAAATGGAGCATTTTGAACAGGAGCAAGCAACAAATAAGGGACTCTCTCTACATAATAAACGATGCAGTGTCCATTAGTAACTCACTCGGGAACACAAAACACTGATTGGTTCACACTTGGCAAGTGCCAAGAACAAAACAGTGAGAAAACAATGTCCTAGAACACTGTAAGAGTAGAGAGAGAGGCCTACCATGATGCAGTCAGTCCCTTTCCGGCATGGTGTTGTGTTTTATGTTGTTGTAAACACTTGTTTTGCTGTGGCTGACCTCACACATGCGTACTCCATCAAAGACCTGCACCCTAATGCCTGTCACCATGTTTTGGTTTGGTTCGGTTTGGATTCAAGATTTCACCATGTAGCCCAGGCTGCTCCTGGAACTTACTATTCTCCTGCCTCAGCTTCCCAAGTGCTGGACCTACGTGCGTGTGTCACCCCACTCAGCTGCTCCCCAGTACCACACAGTTCCCATCTCCTGTTCCCACCCCTCCTGTGGCCCAGGAAGGGCTTGAGAAGTGAGTTGCAGAAAGATCTCGTGACACTGAACTTCTGATATATGCTTAGATCAAGCCTGGAAAACCCTCTTGAGCACTCTGGTCACTTGTGAGGAGGGCAGCCGAGACTTTCAGGAACAACAACCAACACACAAATAAAAAGCAAGGTCACAGCTAAGAACGCTGGGCAGGAATCACTTTCCATACAGCACTCAGCCGAGGGCCCAGCACAGCATCAAGCCAAGAACAGGGTTTCCTCACCAGAGAAGATGAGCTGAAGGACAGCCATAGCAACAAAATGGGGTGAGCGGAAGGATGACCATGGTGACAAAATGGGTTCCTTCTTCCGTTTTGTATTTCTTATGAAGTTTTTCCCAAGTTATATTTTAATTAGCATAAAAAGTGATGGGTTTTGTTGTGACATTTTTATCCAATCTCTGTATTTAGTGACATGCCTCTTCTTCTCACCTGTCCATATCATCACTCTCCTGCTGGTATCCCCACCCCCAAGTAGTTCCCTTTCTCTGTAAATGTCGCGTAACAACCTCCATCCTTTAAATTTCATCTTTCATGGTCCTTTTTCTGGTTTCATGACCTACACACACACACACACACACACACACACACAAGTGAAAACAAGTGGTGTTTGTCTTTCTGAATCTGGTTACTTCATTTGATATAATAACTTATACAGCTCCACCCATTTTCCTTTATGTGTGTCATGACTTCACTTTTCATTAGAGCTCAATAAAATTATATTGTATATAGGCACTATGTTTTCTATTTTCATTCATCTGTTGATGAACATCTAAGCTCATTCCATTTTTCAGCTATTAAGAATAGCAATAATAGCAATACATAATAATAGCAATAAATAATAAATAATAGCAATAAATGTGGTTGGAAATGTCTGTCCTTGGTAGGGTTTAGTAGAGTCGTTTGAACATACACATGAGACTGTGTCATGGAACTCTGGGCTATTTGAGGCAACTGTTTTTTCTGACACTAGTCAATAATCTATCTAGTCATATATGCTGGCTACTTTTGTGTCAACTTGATACAAGCTATAGTGATCTGAGAGGAGAAAACCTTGGTTTTCTTGGTTGAGAAAATGCCTCCATAATAGTGGGCTGTAACCAGCCTGTAGAGCATTTTCTTAATTAGTGATTGATGGGGGAGGGCCCAGCCCACTGCGGGTGTTGCCATTCCCGGGCTGGTGGTCCTAGGTTCTATAAGAAAGCAGACGGAGCAAGCCATGAGGAGCAAGCTGGTAAGCAGCACACTTCCATGGCCTCTTCTGCATCAGCTCCTGCCTTGATGTTCCTTCCCTCTTTTGTTCCTGACCTGACTTTCTTCCAAGACAAACAGTGATGTGGAAGTGTAGGCCAAAAAATCCCTTTCACCTGCAAGCCATTTTGGGTCATGTTATTTCATCCCAGCAATGATAACCCTAAGACAAAGTAACCCAGTTCTTACTAATATCTAATGCTCCAGAAAGGACATTGTACTTTCAAAAATCAACTGTGGCTCAGGGCTCTAAAACAAAAAGATTCTGAAATAATAGACTGCTATTGCATAAGGGAGAAAATGCCAGAAACAATTCAGTAAAGCAAATTATGTTGGTGTTAAACAAGTTGTCTCAGTGGTTATATTATTTGTTCTCAGCATACTTATTGACAGTCTGCGATGAGCACAGAATTACACATCACAGGTACTGTGAAGAAGACACAGTCTCCATTGGCCATGAAGACATCATGTGTCACATGTAATAAAAATTAGAATACACAGCTCCCAGCATTTGTTTTGCAGTGGAAGGAGCAGCTGAAGTTGGTCCAGCCATTGTGTAGACAGAGTTCTAGAATTTATCAAATAAGGCATGGATCCAAGAAGATGGCTCAGCAGGTAAAGGTGCTTGCCACCACATATAATAAATTGAGTTGAATCCCTAGTACTCACATAGCAGAAAGAGAAAACCAATGCATCATCCTCAGACTGCTGCATACATTCCATGGTGCATGTATGTCCACATCCACCCATAAATTAATGAATACATAAATAAGGGGTGTTGTGTGGACTAGTCTGACAGTCTCCAAATATCTTTATAACATCTCCACATCAATTAGATGGTTATAATGACATGCATGTATGTGTGTTGTGATCCTATAGCTTAATAATCAACTTGGAAGGCTTTCTTCGTGGGGCTGATACTCTTTCCACCATGTGGGTTCTAGGGCCTGAACTCAGGTCAACGGGCTGTGTGACAAGTGCCTTTGCCCTCTGAGTCGTCTTGCCTGCTCTGTATCCATTGTTCTTACTTGAGGGATCAGATGCTTTACCTTTTTTTTATCCTTATTGATCAAGTTCTATTTTTATTTTTTTAAGATTTTTTTTGTAGTTTTTATTATTTTTTCTTTATTTTTCTATTATCAGCTTGATACAGCATAAATTCTTATCCTAATAGTGAAATGTTTCATTGAGGTTTGCCCAGTAATTGAGTAAAACCAAAACTTATTATAAGCCATAGTCATCCTAGGGTCCCCCCTGCTATATAGCCTCCCTGGTTCTGTGGGTTGCAGTCTGATTATTCTTTGCTCTATATCTAGAATCCACTTATGAGTGAGTACATACCATGTTTGTCCTTCTGGGTTTGGGTTACCTCACTCAGGATGATATTTTCTGGTTCCATCCATTTGCCTGCAAATTCCATGCTATCATTGTTTTTCTCTGCTGAGTAGTACTCCATTGTGTATATGTACCACATTTTTTTCATCCATTCTTCAGTTGACGGGCATCTAGGTTGTTTCCAGGTTCTGACTATTACAAATAGTGCTGCTATGAACATAGTTGAGCATGTATCTTTGTGGTATGATTGAGCATTCCTTGGGTATATGCCAGATGCTTTACTTTTTCTTTGAATCTAAAAGCACAGAGATGAGTTATTGTCCCAAATATATTGCAAGAGAGAAATTATGATATAATAAAACACATAAAATCATACTTAAACCTTAAGACTCCTTTGTATACCTTTACATAAGTTCACTGGTGTTAAAATGACCCCTGCCCCTGCCCAGATCCAGATATTTAGAGTTGTATTTTACTTATATTTGGTCAAGAAAAGAATCTTCAAAACCCCCGATTTTCAAACAAAAACATTTTTAAAATATGTTTGTGGGTAATTTGTTTTCTTGATGTTCAGAAAAAAAATAGTTCTTTATATAATCTAGATACTAACCGTCTATCAAATATACAATGGGAAAAATATTTTCCCGCTCTGTAGGCTGATGCTTTGCTCAAATGATGGTGTCCTTTGCTGTACAAAGCTTTCCAGCTTCACAAGGTCCCATTTATTAATTCATTCTTAATCTCTGTTCTCTCAGTGTTCTGTTCAGAAAGTCCTTTCCTATATCAGTGAGTTCAGGCCTGTTCCCCACCTTTTCTTCTCCACATTCTGGATATCTAGGCTTATGTTGATAGAGAGTTTTCAAAAGATGAAACACAAATGACCAACAAACTTAAAGAAATGTTCTACATCCTAAGCCATCAGGAAAATACAAATGAAAACTACTTGATATTTTATCTTACCCCAGTCAGAATGGCCAAAAGCAATAAAACAATTGACAGCTCATGCTGGCAAGGATGTTGGTAAAGGAGAACGCTTATTCATTGCTGGGAGGACTGCAAACTTACACATCCAGCATGGAAATCAGTGTGGAGGTTCTTCAGGAAACTGAGAATTGATCTTCCTCAAGATCTAGCTATCCCATCTTGAGCATATACCCAAAGGGCTCTCCATCCTACTACAGAGACACTTGCTCATCTGTGTTCATTTCTGCTCTTTTCAATAAGAGGCAGAAATTGGAAAGAGACTAGATGTCTATCAGCTGAAGAAGGGATAATGAAATTGTGGTACATTTACATAATAGGATATTATTCTACTGTTAAAAAAAGCAAAATTGTGAAAATTTCAGGTAAGTGGATGGAGCTTGAAAAAAAATCATCCTGAGTGGGACAAACGAACCCCCCCCCAAAATAAATAAATAAATAACAAATAAAATTCCAGTGCCAGAAATGGGTTGTATCTTATTGAGTAGCTGGCCAAAGGGGTCCCATGGAATACCCCAAGTATCACAGGCTAATGTCAGGACTTGTGACTGCTCTCTACAACCTGATGGTAAAGCCCTGTTGCTGAGGACAGTGCTTACGTCATTGAACATGGAGAAGTCAAGCTGGTGCCCAATTAGAAGTTGAACTCTCACTGACTAGTGTTCATGGTGCTGAAAGGTACCCTGCACACTAATGGAGGAAGAAAGGTAATCATCAACTTCATGCGGTCACAAACACTATAACCTACAATCATGACCTGCATGCAAAACACACTAGTGTAATAGTGGCACCAAAGTTATGAAAATATTCAACCAGTTCTGCCTTGTTTGGTTTTGAATTGGATTTAAGTCCCACTCCATGAGATGGAACCCACACCTGAAACTGCAAAACTGGCAAAGTACCCGAGACTCGATAGATCGTGGGCCCAGGGTAAAAACCTAATAATATTATTCTGCTAAGAGAACTGTCTCAGGATTTTATTGCTGTGGTAAGACACTGTGACCACGGCAACTCTTACACAGGAAAACATTTAACTGGGACTGGCTTACAGTTCAGAGTTTTCATGGCAGGAAATGTGGCAGCATGCAGGCAGACATGGTGTTGGAGAGGTAGCTGAGAAAGGCAGTGAGCCACTAGGCCTGGCTTGAGCTTCTGAAACCTCAAAGTCCACTCCCCAGTGCCACACTTCCTCCAACAAAAGGCCACCCCCTCCCAATGGTGCCACTCCCTATGGGCTTCTGGGGACCATTTTTATTCAAACCACCACAGGAACAAAGTAATACAGTGACTCCTAATGACATACTGCTTCCCCCACAGAGCAGAGCATCATCCAACCCTCATCAGAGAAGATTCTTCTTACAGTCGACAGGAATTAACACGGAGATCACAAATGGGCAATGTGCAGAGAATGAGAGACTTTAGGGCACTCAGTTATTAATGGGATGTCTTCATTCAAACCCTTTTCTCAAGGCTCAGGGATCTATGTAGAAGAGGAGGCACAAAGTTTGTAAGAGCCAGAGGTGTTAGATGACTCCAGGGAAATAGCATCTTCTGGACACAAAGGGAGAGATGTACATATGAACTCAGAGAGACTGGCAGCACCCACAAAACCTGCATTGGTTTAAGCCAAACACAATCCTAGCACTGAGAAGGGGGAGTGGACACAAAGTCCTACCCCTAACCAAGAATTGCAATTACTACCTACTAGAAAAGAGACATCAGTTTTGTTTTTTTTTTCCCAAAGGAGTGTCACTGAGTGTGGTGGTTTGAATAAGAATGCCCCTGTAAACAGAATTTCTGTCCTGCCAGCAACTCCCAAATACCCAGCAGCCGCTTCCCAGATAATTGACTAGGAAGCTTAATATTACTTATAAATGCTCAACTGGTAGCTCAGGCTTATTACTAACTACCTCTTCCACTTAAATTAACCCATAATTCTTACCTATGTTTAGCCGCATGGCTTGGTACCTTTTCTTGGTCCAGCATTCTCATCTTGCTTCCTCTGCCTCTGGCTGGTGACTCCTGACTCTGCCCTTCCTCTTCCCAGAATTCTCCTAGTCTGGTCACCCCACTTACACTTCCTGCCTGGCTACTGGCCAATCAGCATTTTATTAAAACAATTTGAGTGACAAATCTTTACCTTGTACAAGAGCATTATCCCACAGCAGGCCACCATAGGCTCATACTGTTAGCATTTAGACGTTTGTACTGGCCCGCCCTTAGGATCCTGACAGGATAGACCTCAGCTACAGCCACTAAGAGCACCCCCTGTGTTCATTTGCTACATTCCCTTATAAAAAGTGGGCCTTGCCCACCTCCTGTCTCTCCCCTCCCCTCAATAAACCTCCTATATGGGCCCTGTTGTAAGGTGTGACTTCTTCCTGCCGTCTTTAAAACACAGCATTGGTTCCCTGACCGGGAAGGCTCTCCCAGCAGTCTGAGATGAGCGGAGACCCTGGAACCCGGTCTGCCTGCAACAGCCCTACTTTCCCACCTGAGGGATCCCTGGGACTCTCCACTCAACACCACCGCTGATCGGTAAGCCCCCAGCTTCTGGCCATTTCCCACGAATGAGGCTTCGTTTCTTGAGCACAGTCCTTGCCTTTTGGCTTTTCTCGAAGTCCTGGTACTAGGTGAGTGTGTCTCATTCAGGCTCCTCGCCCATCGGCCCCTGCTTTTTTGCATGATGGTCCACTGAGCAGCGTGTGCCTCCACATCAGTCCTCGCTGAATCTCTGAGATGAGAGAGCCCTTGGACCATCTCTACCTCACTCATGGAAAATGTGCCTACCTCCATATCTAGCACCTGATTTAAGGGCTTAACTTCTCCGCCCTTGCAGTCAGACTTAGTCCCATACTCCTTAGACACCAATCAAAATGAAGGTACCCACGTCAGGCTAGGACCCTACCCACCTGCTCCACCCGCAATAGATTTGCTCTCTGCCACCTGCAACAAATCTGCTTTCTCATTCACCGACAGCTTTGCCTTCCATTCAGCACCAACAATTGGGTCCCTGGTGGTTAGGATTCTGCACTTTCACCAACACGCCGCCTGGGTTCCATTCCCGGTCAGGGAACCAAATGTTGTATTTTTAAAATGGAGGGAAGGAATCACACCATACAGGGCCCACCTAGGAGGTTTATTGAGGGGAGGGGAGAGAAGGGGCAGAGACCAGTCCCCAGGACTAGGAAGAGAAAGAGAAAGGAGACAGGAAGTGGACAAGGCCCATCTTTTGTGAATGTGCACAGGGAGTGCTCTAATTGGCTACAGATGAGATATAACCTGTCAGGACCCTAATGGCAGGCCAGTACAGATGCCTAAATGCTAACACATATATTTGAATGCTTAGCCATCATGGAGTGACACTATTTGAGAAGGATTAGGAGGTGTGACCTGATTGAATAAAATATGTCACTGGGGGGGCAGGAGGCTTTGAGGTTTCAAAGTCCACACAAGGCCTGGTGTCTCTCTGGCAGCCAGGGGATCAGGATGCAATTCTCAGCTATTTCTCTAGCACCGTCCATGCCACCATGCTCCCCTCCATGTTGATAATGGACTAAACCTCTGAAATTGTAAACAAGCCCCCAATTAAATACTTTTTTTAATGAGTTGTATGCTGGCTTGTTTGTTTGTATGTCAACTAGACACAAACTAGAGTTAACTGAAAGGAGGGATCCTCAGTTGAGAAAATGCCTCCATAAGATCTGGCTGTAGGATTGTCTTCGTTGGGGTTTCTATTGCTGCGACAAAACACAAGTTGGGAAGGAAAGGGTTAATTTGACTTACACTTCCATATTGCTGTTCATCGCTGAAGAAAATCAGACTAGGAGCTCAAACAGGACATGATCCTGGAGGCAGGAGCTGCTGTAGAGGCCACAGAGGCCAGCTTCTTACTGGCTTGCTCACCTTGCTTTCTTACAGAACCCCGGACCACCAGCCCAGGAGTGGCACCACCCACCATGGGCTGGGCCCTCCCTCATTGATCACTAAATGAGAAAATGCTTTACAGTTTGATCTCATGGAGGCATTTCCTCAACTGACGGTCCTTCCTCTCTGATGACTCTATCTCAAGTTCACACACAAAACCAGCCAGCACAAAGGTATTTTCTTAATTAATGATTGATGTGGGAAAGCCGAGCCCATTTTGGATGGTGACATCCACAGCTGGTGGTTCTGGGTTCTATAAGAAAGCAAATTGTCCTGGCTAGTTTCATGTCAACTTGACAAAAGTTAGAGCCATCGGAGACGAATGAGCCTCAATTGAGAAAATGCCTCCATGAGATCCAGCTGTAAGGCATTTTCTCAATTAGTGGCAAAGAATACATATTACCTTTCAAAAAGGGGCTGGGGTATAAGGTGGAAATACTGAACCAAAGCAAGACCAAAGCATAGGAAGGCAAACTCTTAAGTGCTGCATCTCCAAGTCTGATGTCAAAGCATTCTTCAGATCTCCCACTCCCTCCAGTTTTGTTGACTACAACATACTTCTCTCTCTGTGCCCTGTCAGTGGCTCTCTTTCCCAGGTATCCCATGACTTGGGCATCTTCAACATGTTGGGGATGCAATCCAGGCATTACCTTCACAACTTCACACAATGGCCTTCCCAATGCTCTATGCAGGGACTCCCCTGCCACACACCTAGCTTCAATGGCTTTCCTTATCCACAGAGGAAGGTTTCAAAACCCACTTACTTCTGTATCCTTCTTGACTTCAAAGCCACAACCATGTGGCCAAGTTTGTCAAGGTCTTCCGCTTGCTGGTGCTGGAACATGCCCTCTCCTAGACTTACATTTGTGTAAGTTTTCTGTTGTTGATGGTTTCCTTTGCTGCTTAAGCTTGAGCTTCCCTTAGTTCCTTCTCACAGACTGGAAGCTTATCTTGGTGGTATCTTCCACTGCAGGCACCACCCCCTTTATTCCATTTTGAATCAGGCTTATCTTTAAACCTTTTATCTCCTTGGCCACAGGACTTGACTCCAACATTACATTTCCTGATGCTGTTTTTGTTTGTTTTGTTTGTTTGTTTGTTTTTATATCTCTTTGTCTCATTTGCTCCTTTTCATTGTAGATTTGCAGAAGAGAGATCACTGATAACTGTGTGACACAATCAGCACCAGGCTGTCTTGAAATCTCCTCTGCCAATGCCATTAATCCAAAACTCTTCAATTTAGCCACTGTCAGATTTTTAGGACAAGGGCAAAAAGCAGCCACATTCTTTAGCAAAATATTACAAGAAAATGGTCTTTGGGCCACTTAATAATATTCTTCCCCTCTGAAAGCACCTGAGCCAGTTCTGTGTAGTCCAAATCACCTTCAACACTATCTATCCACAAATTCAGCCCTACAGAAGGGACTAGAAGGAAAAGATCCACTTAAGGAGGTTAACTATACCCATGAAAATCTCACACCAGCAAAAGCAAAAGCAGGGAAGCATGAGCATGCATACATATACACATACACCACCCCCACCCCCACCAACAACAAAATAACAGGAATTAACAATCATTGCTCATTGTTATCTCCCAATATCAATGGACTCAGTTCCCCAATGAAAAGACACAGACTAACAGAAGGAATGGGAAAACAAGATCCATCCTTCTGCCACATACAAGAAACATACCTCAACATCAAAGATAGATATTACCTCAGAATAAAGGGTTGTGGAAAGATTTTCCAAGAAAATGGAACTAAGAAACAAGCTGGTATAACTATTCTAATATCTAACAAAATAGACTTCAAATCAAAATTAATCAAAAGAGACAAGTAAGGATACTTCATAACTCAAAGGAAAAATCCACCAAGATGATATCTCAATTCTCAGTACCTATACCCCAAATGCAAGGATACCCATGTTTGTAAGGGACATGCTACTAAAGCTTAAATCTTAGATCAATCCTCACACATTGATAGTGGGAGACTTCAATACCACACTTCCAACAATGAACAGGTCATCCAGATAAAAAGTAAACAGAGAAATAATGAAGACAACACATGTTATAAACCAAAGGGACTTAGCAGATATTTACAGAACATTTCACCCAAACATAAAAGAATATACCTTCTTCTCAGCTTGGTGTTCTTGTGGGACTCCTAACAGTGAGAATGGAGTGGGGCTATCTCTGATTCTTTTGCCTGCTCTTGGGACCCTTTTCCTCCTTCCTCCTACTGGGTTGCCAGCTTTGATATGAGGGTTTGTGCCTAGTCTTATTATAACTTGTTATGTGTGTTCCGTTGATATCCCTGGAAGGACTGCTTTTTTTTTTTCTTTTTGAAGAGAAGTGGAGGAGAAGTGGATTTAGAGGAGAAGGAAGGTGGGAGGGAAACTTCAATCAGGATGCAATACATGAGAAAATAATTAAAAAGAAAAGAGAAAAGGGAAAAGAGAAAGGAAAATCATTTACTTTGGGGAAATACAACTTAGAATTACATTGTCTCTTTACATAGCCTCACATTATATATTTACTATATAATTCTGAGATATAGGCATAACAACTTGATGCTAAGAAAAACATGTATTAAGTCATGTTTTCAAATACTAGATATGATTATTTAAGGTGATAGTCCCAATTTTTAAAAATTTACCTTATCAAATTTTTTTCTAACCAAAAATTGTGTTTTGTTTGAGATACTGTTTTTGTTCATTGAATAATAGCTGATATTGCTAATATTTGAAACAAATATACAAAGTTCATCATACTTGGAAGCAAGAAATATAACCTAGGCACTTGTTCAGATTCATTCCTTGGATGCTGACTTTAACTGACTTCTTTTACACAGCGCCCAGGTGCTTGTTGCTTCTGCAGGAGTCTGATATAAACACACAGCTGATTACAGTCGCCTTATCCTTCTGCAGAACACATGGCCCAGCCAGCTGTCAATTGTCCTTAACCTTATGCTAGCTTTATATTTAACCTCATGTTGATCTTGATGTAAAAGTTTTCTTCGTGTAACTTTATCTCTTAATATTCCACACAAAGCTGGACAGTTACAACCTTCTCACGTGTTCTGGATTTTTGCCAATTGTTCGGTTTTATCGTGGCCGCTGGGGTGGACCCTCTCTCCAAATCCTGCTCCCCTCAGAACCCCTCTGTCAGCCATGCAGCAGTTAGAGAGGTTAATGCCCCCAAACCCTTGAAAGCAGTTCAGGTGACCTCTAAAAGGACACTAATAGGCCATGGGCCATTTAGTTCATCTCTCTTTTTATGACTTTCGACATTGCTTTGGGGACTCAAAACTAAAACAGCAGGACTGAAGTCTTCTGTGTATCAATTCACCTCTGTCTCACCAGCTCAGATCAGCTTAACATCCTTCAGGACCAGCCGGACTCTGACTGCTGTGGTACAAAAAGGACTAGATATAACTACTGCTAGAGATGGGATGTGTACCCCTCTCCTCCAAAAATGATGTTGCTTACACACTTACACACACACACACACACACACACACACACACACACACACACACACACACTATTTGTTTGAAATGGGGACCAGACAAAAATTCCTTCTGGATCCCTCCCACCCTGGCTTTTCCTGTGGATCACACCTTCCTCCTTATTATCCTCAAACCTGTTTTCCCCCTGTCTTTCAAATGTTGTACTTACTGAACATCATGCTGTACCCAAACAAAATGTCCCACACAGACTCTCCCCATAGCTCTCACAACAGCTCCGTTGGTTCAATTTGTCCCTGTTAAACCTGCAAAAAGACCTTTCCTACGCTTTACCTTCATCCCTTTCTCCCCAGGCCAGATAACATTCTTTACATTAGTCTTCCATTTCCTCCTCCTCCTCCTTTCCTCTGATGCTCTGTACCTCCCTACCACTTCTGGTAGCCCAGTGAACCTGACAATGGGACCGTCATCAAGTCTGCGCTCATTTCCCCTCACTGGTTCACTGTCTCTCCCACCTCCGATCCTCCCTATCTCTCAACTTTCCTTCCCGAAAAATCTCTCAGTTTGACTCTGTAACCAAATCATCTGCTTTCAACCCTGTTACAACTCTTTTCCAAGTCTCTTCAGGACGGCAGGATGACAGTCTCCTGATTCAGCTCAGCCGGTCAAGTTAAGACGCTCCCCCCACTACATAACTAGAGGAGCCCTCCCTCAGTGGACCCAGAACTACCCCCTCATCAAAGGCCTCCCTCAGCAGAAAACAACTATAAAACCCCTGCCCTGCATTTTTTTTTTATATCCTCTCTGAGTTAGGAGTGGTAGTTTCCTGCTGAAAGACTACACTTCCCAGCTTCCCTTTCGGAATACGGAAGTCATTTCCACCCCTATAAGTGGCTTTATCCCATCTTCTTAGGCATTTTAACCATCTGCACCCGTAGGTGACAAAATGCTCCCTTGCTGTGAATAAACATGGTCCCACCGAAAGTCAGACCAAGCCTCTCTTTCCACTTTAAATAATCTAACAATGACAAATAGGGGGTTTTCTTTAAAATTCACTAAGAGGGCAGCTTGCTGTTACATTTCTGAGGCAGCTTTAAAGGAACAAGAGGCAGAAGAGAGACAGGCACCCGACCTTCAGCAGCCCAGTCAGCCAGAGGAAAGAGATGCCTGTGAACCTTCGTAGGAGGTGGGTGAGGGTCTTAGGAATGTGGAGACAACGGTGGCAGCACCTAGACCCCCGTGTCTCTCCTGCAGCCTCTCTTTGGTTTACTGAAGGCTAGACAGGCTGGGCCAACAGACATTCCTTTCTTGATCTTCGAGGCACTGTCAACACCTGCATCCCAAACTAGTTCAGTCTGAATCGGTAACTCCCACACCCTTGAACCCAGATGGAATTAGAGCGCAATCGAGTAGAAATGCCAATGCTTGCTGGTTATTTGGGGCAGGAGAAACTTATTCCTCTGTCCCGAATAGAGTGTGTGTGCAACTTGTTGCAATGGAGGTGCTGGGTGCACTGTTAAGAGAAGTGTGTGTGTGTGTGTGTGTGTGTGTGTGTGTGTGTGTGTGTGTGTGTGTGCGCGCGCGCGCGCGCATTCAAGGTAATACCAGTGTGGGTCTAGTCTGCCGTGGGCAGATGAAAAAGAGGGAAATATATGAAACCCAAACCAGACGGAGGGAGTCCCAGGTTGCTAAGCTATTCTACGCTTGCCTGCCTCACCTTTATGCCCCCTCACCTTTTCGGCATCCCTTTCATCCAGTGCTCCCCACTGATCTCTCCAGCAATGTCATTTTTAAGGACTTATAGGACTCCTTCCCTCAGCCATGACATTTTCCACTTGCAGTCTTTGCTCTGGTACCCACTCCCTCAGATTTCCTGTCTCCACGGCTGGATGTAATTCTTGGCATTTGTTCTGCTCAGCATACTCGGGAACCTTGCATGCTAACGACACAGCAGCCCCGCGGAGGAAACGAGGTGTGGGTCATCGGTCCTCAGAGGGGAGAAGAAATAATACAAAGACTTGTTCACGAAACTCCAGTGTGAATTCCCTCCTCCGAAACAAGGAAAGCAGCCAGACTGACCTGGGTGGAGTCACCGGAAAATGGAACGGCTATTTTTAGCACAAATGCCTGACATTTAAAGGAACTGCAAGAAGAGGAGACCGAAGTTGGGGGGATGGGAGGCAACTGTGGGTACAACTGTCTCCAATTAGATAGGTATGCGCTGAGGCGAAACTACTCAGAAATAGCTTCCCACAGCCTAATCAACTTCTGTTGCCATAGAAATGTTTGCAGCTACGGCGGGCGACGAGATCCTAACCCAGTTGTTTTGTGATTAGTCGGGATGGAAACGGAGCCGCGTTTCAATCTCGAACTCTTCGTTTTCATCCCTGATGCTGGGACGGGTTTTTGGCTTCCTCCACAAAGCAGATTAAGCAGTTTCAGGCCTAGACGCTGCAAGGCCATTGTGTCCCTTCCCAGTTGTACTAGCTTCCTATGTGTTCCTGCGACCAAGATACCTGAGACAGTTAACTACTCGTATGGGAAACCATATTTGGGCTCTCTTGATTTAAAGGGCTAGTCCACCGTAGCAGAAAAGGCACTGTAGACAGGGTGCAGAAAACATAAAGAAAAGGGATAAAGACACATCCCAGCAAGCAAACTCCCTCCTCAAATCAGGCCTACCCCCTGCCTTTTACTGTCCAGTTCTGCCATCATATTATGAGTACATCAAAGGATCAACTCACTAATTAGTGCAGAGAACCCTTACGATCTAATTATCTCTGGAAAGGCCATTCCAGACATACCCGGGGGTGTGCCTCACTAACCTAGGCACATCTCAACTAGTTGATTTGGCAGCTGATTAACTACCACACAACCCGACCAAATAAAGTGAAAGAAAGCCAAGGCACATCAACAAAACCACCAGGAATTCCACGTATTCCCAACATGTATCACCCTCACCTTAAACGCAACCGAAAATGTTCTTTACGGTTTTCAATCTGTGATTCCCTGACTATAAAAAAGTTCCCAGAAACACAAGCGGCTTGACGGCCTACTTCACAGTTTTTACTGACCTGCCAATCTATCCTTCCTCACATGAGTGTCATCACTGCTTGGGCTAGACGGGCCTCAGTGGCTAGGTGTGGTAAAGAGTGGGATTAGGTGGCACCTGATGAAAATTTAAAAGAAAAAGAACCACCGGTATATCTCTAGGGATCAATAATCCCAGAGCAGAGAGAGACTCCAACTCCATGCAGGGTACTGGTTGTGCAGCATTGTGAGACCCCCCACCCCCCCCACCCCTGCCCCGAGCAAGACCACCACAGAGCCGATACCTGGTGCAAAACACACAGGGCTTTATTGATAACAAGCAAGCCCAGGCTTGGTCCATGTCCAACACTTTAACACAGAGGGTGGAGGAAGACGGCCCTGAGTTCTCAGGGTGAGTTTTTAAAGGGAAAAACAGCAAGCAGGGTGGTACAAGCATTTGCGTCATATGATTGGGTGAGGGTGTGTAACCTTTGAATTTACTGGTTGGTGGCTACAGTTATCACTTTAGGTCAGGCCTGGCCAAGTACGAGGCTCTGTCTTTGAGCTGCCATGGAGGCTGTCTGCCCTACACATACTGACTGTGGGGGCTGACTCAGTGGCCCAGGCTCTGTCCTTGATTCATGCGCATAGCTCTAAGTAGGTGAGGGGTCCCAGACAGTAAACAACTGGCTGAACCTTGAGCAGTCAGAGTACATGCAGAAAGGGAGCTACTGCAAGGACCATGTCTTTTGTTCCTGGCCCTCCCAGAAACTGCTTGCTCCAAGTCTCAGGAAACTGAAATTGAGGCCTGATCTCTGACAGAAGACTGAGCAGCCTGTTATGGTGTCTGCTTGGTCCTTTCATACTGAACACATCCCATTTGCCAGGGACTCTGCAGACTGGAACAACAGGGCTGTGGCCTCGAAGGCTTATTATCCATTTCTGTTGCTGTCCTAACACCCACAGACCACAACTCATCCAGGAAAGGGCCTAGAATTTCAGGTCTGAGAAAGAATTCACCCCTCTTAGGCCAGAGTAAAGAAAGGTAAGTTTGTTTAGTACACAGCTGCTATGGCAAAGAACCGCCCACATTAGATGATGGGATGCATTCAATTTCAATTCATGCAAATCGCAAATCCCTGCCATGCAGACTTCAGGCTATGTTTATGCAATAGCACCTCTGTGGAACAGGTCAGAGTTCATTTTAATTGGCTATGCTTGTTCACAGCATTCCACTGTTTGGTCACAGCAAAACTAAAGGTTTCCCTCTCGGTCACAGCATTGATTTGGTTCACGGTCCTTGTGCTGGCTGGTTTTATGTCAACTTGACCCAAGCTAGAACCCTGGAGAGGAGGGAGACTCAAGTGAGAAAAATACCTCAATAATACCGGGCTAGAGGCAGGCCTGTAGGGTGTTTTCTTAATTAGTGATTGATGTGGGAGGGCCCAGCCTACTGTGGTGGGGCCACCTCTGGGCAGACGGTCCTGGGTTCTATAAGCCAATAAGCAGTGTTCCTCCTTGGCCTCTGTATCAGCGGCTGCCTCCAGTTTCCTGCCCTGCTTGATTCTGTCCTGACTTCCTTTGATGGTGATGTGATGTGGAAGTTTAACCGAAATCAGCCCTTTCCTCAGCAACTTGCTTTTTGGTCATGGTGTTTTGTCGCAGCAATAGAAACCCTGACTAAGACAGTCCTGGAGGCGCTGCACTGGCACTTGGGGTGTTCATGCTTGGCCCTAAAAGTGCAGGAGCAAAAGTCTATACTACACAGGGGAGGAAAATGGAGTCAAACCCACTGTCCTTGTCAGGAACTCACTCTTGAGTAACAGCCCCCTCTGTGATGATGGTGTCATCCCATTCATGAAGTCTCTCTGCCCAGTCATCTCTTCAAAGCCTCACCTCTTAATGCTATGGCAATGACAGTCAAAGTCTCCTGACCTCCGGGGGACAGTCAAGCCACAGCAATACTTGAGCATCTAAGGGGTTTAAAGATATAGCTACAAATATAGATCAGTCAATTCCTGATTAAATAATGCTTGATCATTGTATACTTCATAGGTGTGGTTCAGTAGGTGTCTGTGAATCCCTGCAATCTACATTCCTTAAATGACAGGCAGCTGAGTATATGTTGCATACACATTTGGGAACAACTACCCTACGTACTTAAGAATTCAAACCAAGTGTCCAGGGGGTGACAGCAGCACCTCCAATCAGTTAAAGCTGCATGTTAGTGAGGGTGTATGAGTTGAGATATGAAAGTGTTTTAAAGAGTACAGGTACAGACAAGGCACTTCCAGGAAATGCTATTTATTTGTTAATACTTCTATTCCAAAAACAATCAGTGTCCTACAGTGAAAACAGACATTAATAAAACAAAAATTATAGGTAAGGGAGAAAGTTAAAAGGAAAAAGTGAATATACGAGAATGTACTAGCTTTAACTATTCACCATGCTTCCTGTGAGTGATTTAAGTCTGACTGTGACAACCGCTTCCCTAGAGACAGTGTCCTGGTTGGATTCCTATAGTTGTGATAAACACCATGACCAAAACCAACTCAGGGAGGAAAAAGTTTATTTGGCTTCCCTCAATGGTGAGTTGTAACATATAAGCCAAATAAACCCTTTCTCCCATATATTTGTAGACAAATTTCTAAATGGTCTTATTAAATAAAAAAACATGGCACCAAATACAGGGGTGAAAGCCTTAGAGAGATCATGGAAATAGGGAAAGTCATCAGCCAACCCTACCTCACCAACTCTGCAGCTTCCAAATGTGAGCTACTTCCTGTCTTACCCACGTCTTTATTGCCTTGCTGTTCTGCCCTCTCATTGGCTATCTTAGCCCAGCTACCTCACTTCCTCATCACTGCCTGTCTGTACAGACCTCCAGGTCTCTATGGTTGGTACTGGGATTAAAGGCGTGTGTCACCACACTTGGCTCTGTTCACTTGGCATACAGAGACCCTGCCTGATAAGTGATCAAATTAAGGGCATATGCTGGCAGACTTTTTGTTTACTTAAAATGGCTGGCCTTTCCCCCTGATCTCCAGGCAAGCTTTATTAAAGCACAAATAAAATATCACCACATTTCAGCAAAAATAAAATGTCACCACATATGTTAGCCATGGCATTTGACCCAGAAACAGGAAGGAAACTAGAACACTATGGCTCTAAGGTATATTCTGAAATCAAGTGTCTTAGTCAGGATTTCTATTGCTGTGAAGAGACACCATGACCACAGTGACTCTAATAAAGGAAAACATTTAATAGGGCTGGTTTACACGTTCAGAGGTTTAGTCCTCTATCATCATAGCAGGACATGGCAGCACACGGGCAGAAATTGTGCTCGAGGAGGAGCTGAGAGTCTTGCATCTTGATATGCAGACAACAGGAAGTGAACTGTGTCACTGGGCATAGCTTGGGCATAAGTGATCTCAGAGGCCACCCCCAGAGTAACACACTTCCTCCAAAAAGGCCATACCTACTCCAACAAAACCACACTTCCTGATAGTGCCACTCCCTATGAGCTTATGGGAGCCAATTACATTCAAACTACCACATCAGTAGCATTGTTCTTTTTGGTCAGGATTGTTTTGGCTATCAGGGGTCTTTTGTACTTCCATATGAATTTTAAGATTTTTCTCCCCTGTGGAAAAATGGGATTAGAATTTTGATGAAACTTACATCGTGTGTATATATTATATATATATTGCTTTTGGTATGTTATCC
Source organism: Peromyscus maniculatus bairdii (assembly GCF_049852395.1). NCBI lineage: Eukaryota > Metazoa > Chordata > Mammalia > Rodentia > Cricetidae > Peromyscus > Peromyscus maniculatus. The sequence continues at coordinate 59,433,480 of NC_134857.1, forward strand.
ACAATATTCATTCTCCCTATCCATGAACATGGGAGATCTTCACATTTTCTAGTGTTTCTCTTTCTTTCTTCGGTGTTTTAAACCTTTCACTGTGGAGGTCTGTCACTTCCTTGATTAGGTTTATTTGAGATATTTCTTTTTTGTCAAGAGGCCATGACAAATGGGATTGTTTAAGGGATTTCATTCTTGGCATGTTGGTTACTAATGTAGAGGAAAGCTACTGACTTTAGTCTGTTAATTCTGCCACTTTTGATGGATTGAAGTGTTTACCAGCTGTACTATTCCTAGTGGAATCTCTAGGGACTCCTATGAACAGAATTATATATTCTGTAATAAGGATATTTGACTTCTTTCCTCTTTCTGTTCCTTTATTTGTTCTCTTCTTGTGTTGCTCTGGATGAGATTATAGTAGTTGTTTTGAATAGCGGTGAAGAAAATGGACACCCTTGTCTTTTTCTTGATTCTTCACTTTATTACTCTTGTTTGTTACACTTCATTAATTCCTACCTTGATTTTTTTTAATTATTCTTTTTTTCCCTTTTATTTTATTTTACAATACCATTCAGTTCTACATAACTGCCACAGATTCCCTTGTTCTCCCCCTTCCTGCCCCCCTCCCTTTCCCCCCATCCTACCCCCCATTCCCACCTCCTCCAGGGCAAAGCCTCCCCCCGAGGACTGAGATCGACCTAGTAGACTCAGTCCAGGCAGGTCCAGTCCCCTCCTCCCAGATTGAGCCAAGCGTCCCTGCATAAGTCCCAGGTTTCAAACAGCTAACTCATGCAATGAGCACAGGACCTGGTACCACTGCCTAGATGCCTCACAAACAGATCAAGCCAATCAACTGTCTCACCTATTCAGAGGGCCTGATCCAGTTGGGGGCCCCTCAGCCTTTGGTTCATAGTTCATGTGTTTCCGTTTGTTTGGCTATTTGTCCCTGTGCTTTATCCAACCTTGGTTTCAACAATTCTCGCTCATATAGACCCTCCTCTTTCTCACTAATTAGACTCCCGGCGCTCCACCCGGGGCCTAGCCATGGATGTCTGCATCCAGATTCCTCAGTCCTTGGTTGGGGTTTCTGGCACAACTATTAGGGTGTTTGGCCATCCCATCACCAGAGTTAATTCCTACTTTGATCTTAATTATTCTTTCTTTCTATTGATTTGGGTTTGGCTTGTTCTTGTTTTTACAAAGCCCCCAGTCTCTGTTCCCTTACAGGCTGTGGTCCTGACCAGTTTCTCCTCGCTGACTGCTGCCCTTTGGATTCAGAGTTTCTTCCCACAGTCTAGCAGCAGCATGCTTTTCCAGCTTCAACACACAGTCCCATGATACTTGCTCTAAGTCCAGTTCAGAGGGTCTCAGGCCCCCAACGCTGAGGTTATAGTCGGAGCTGTTGCAAAGTGGTGTCTTAAAGCTCTGCTCCTGTTGAGTGCTAAGTGCAGGCTTTTCCCAAGTTCCTTTCTCAGCCCTTCTTTGTCTGGCCCTCTTTTTCTGGTTTTGAAAATGTCCATTTCTGAAACCACAAGGTAGGTTTTCAGAGGCTCTGTCTTGAGCCATAGCTCCTGTTATCTCCAGTTGGTGGTTCTTCTCACTCTTCTCAAACTTCAAATTTTCCTGATATTCACACACAGAGAGAGATTGTGTGTGTGTGTGTGTGTGTGTGTGTGTGTGTGTGTGTGTGTGTGTGTGTAGGGGACTTATTGGAATGACTTACAGGTTGCCGTCCAGCTGATTCAACAATGGCTGGCTGTGAACAGAAAGTCCAAGAATCCAGTAGATGTTCAGTCTACAAAACTGATATCTCAGCTGGTCTTCAGAATATGCTGGAGTCCTAAAGAAGTAGACTCCAATGCCAGTGAAGGAATGGATATGCTATCAAGGCAAGGGCAAGCAGACAAAGAGCAAAAGCTTCCTTCCTCTATAACCTTACATAGACTTACAGCAGAAGGTACGGCCCAGATTGAAGGCATGTCTTCCCGCCTCAAGATCTGGATCAAAGGCATGTGTCTTCCAGCCTCAAAGGTCTGGACCAGAAGTGGATTCACCCACCTCAAACCAAGAAAAAAAACCTTTCACAGGTGTGTCCTACATTTCTGTACTTAGTTTATTTCCAAGTTGACAACCAAGAATACCCATCACACTCTCCTAACTGGATCATTCCATTCAGAGTTAAACGTATCCAACAAACTCTCAGGGCTGGAAATATGGCTAAGCAGTTAAGAGAATTAGCTGGCTGCCCTTCCAAAGGACCTGAGTTCAATCCCCAGCACCCACACGGTGGCTCACAACTGTCTGTAACTCCAGTTCCAGGGGATCCGACATCCTTACCCTTATCTGGGGTAGACACAGACACTGCACACTCATGGTGCACAGACAGGAAAAAACACTCACACAAAACATTTAAAAGTTACACGTAGAGGCTATAGAGATGGCTCAGCAGCTAAGAGCACTGGCTGCTCTTCCAGGGAACCTGAGTTCAATTCCCAGCACCCACATGGTGGCTCACAACCATCTGTAACTCCAGTTCTGGGGAATCTGACACCCTCTGCAGGCAGAGGGTGCACATGTGTAAACATGTGTTGCACAGACACCCACTTAAGCAAAACACCCATATAAAGATGAGCTGTCCTTTAAATAAAATCAAACTCATATTTAAAAAATCATAATAAAAATGTATTTAACAAACTCTTTTGAAATCCCACCACTGAGGAGATGGAGGCAAAAGGATCATGAATCGGAGGCCAGCACAGGCTACAGACTGAGACTTTGTTTCAGACAACAACAAAAAAACGAATAAACCACAAAATTCTCCCCCCCCACCCCCCATCTCTCTCCTGGCTTATATCATGTCTTTTCCTCCTTCACGGATCTACCTACACACATCTATATTTAATGATCTCCCTTTTATTCTTTCTCATTTTTTAGCTATCTCTTACCTGTCTCCCACCCATCATTCTGCTTAAATAGACCTCACTGATGTCACATGAGCCCTCCACTTTCCTGACTCCTTTGCCCCTCCTCTACCTCTTGGCAGTACACCTAGTCACCTGTCCCCACGCGGAGCACTCTCTCCTTCTGAAGACTGGCTTCGAAATTCATGATGTGTCTCCTAAGGCACATTTTCCGACCCAGTCTTTCATGTCATTAGCCTTTGGGGTTCCCTCCTGGCCTTGCTCCTTCATACAATATACTCTTGCCTTAAGAAATATCACCCACGCCCTTGGTTTAATTGTAACATAAAACCAAAAGTTAAACATCAAATTCAAGTCTACTTCAGGGTAAAAATACACATATCCAACTACTATTTAACACTCATTTTACCTCTTGGACCTGTTCCTCTTGCAATAGCCCCTGTCCGGTTAATTGGTACCACTGCCCACCCATGCACCCAGGCCCAGGAGCTTAACAGTTGTCCATAACCTCTCCCACACCCTTGGTTTTAATCTACCACTGCTCTCAAATACCTGAGTCCTTCCCCAGAGCCACAGTGATCTCTTCAAGACATGTATGATCATATCTGCTTAAATCACTTCTGATGACTTCCCTTTACTGTTAGAATAAACTTGACCATGGCTTGTAAGTCTAATAGTCTGTGCCAGCTTCTAAAATTTCACTTTTCTCTTTCTGTAGAACCATCCTGATGCATAGTTCTTTGAGTTTTCTGTCTCTCTGGTTACGGCCTTTTTGCAATGGGTCAATCCCTGCTTGGCAGAATGAAATCTTCACTAAACTGGGGCCTTACCCATCACCATCTACCATGCTGTTGGTGTCAAGAGAGGTGTCTAATATTTCATAGATGCCTTAAAATCTTCCAAATGAGTAAGTGTGTTTTCTCTCATGTCTAAACACGTTGCAGTATGTATGGAGGAAGTCTGAAATGCACGAGAGAGAAGTCAAGACCAAGAGTTAGTTAGATGTGGGGATCTTCCTCAGAGATCTTACGATGAAGGAAAGAGAAATGAACGGCATTCACTAAGGAAAGTGTGAAATAAGAGCAGAAAGGATTCCAGAACTGACCAGAGAAACACTTTCATTGAAAGGCTAATAAAGGCACAAAGCTATCTCATAAAACAGTTACATAGACACAGAGACAGAGGGAAAATTGTCTAAAAGGAGAAGTCAGAGACTATGAGGACACAAAAAGTACGAGCTCCGAGACACTGAATTTGAGTTAGAAGATTAATCTTATTAATAGGGGTAGCCCCAAGTAAATAACGCCAGTGAAAAGAATCCCATAGTTAAAGGACAATGGAAGCCAGAATGGTGGTACACACCTGTAACCTCAGCAATCGGAAGGCAGAAGCAGGTGGATCTCTTCAAGTCCAAAGCCAGCCTGATCTACACAGTAAGTTCCAGGCTAGCCATGGCTACAGAGCAAGATTCTGTTTAAAAAATCAAACAAAAGAAAGAATGTCCAAAGCCATATACTGTGCTAACCCTTTGCTACATAGCTAAACTTGACTTTCCCTCTCTTCAGTAGAACATGAATAAAAGTTCTAGTATGAGAGGCATGAACTACGTCTTTTAAGGTGAAGGCCAAGCTGTTACAACAAAGAATCCAATTGTGAACTGAAGTTTCCAGAATAAACCACACCTATAATAAAGATTCTACAAGGTTCATTGACTAATTAAAAGCTGGTGATTATGGAGAGTTGGCATACTGCAGATCCAGAGCCAAGTTACCTTGGTCTCTCTTCAATCACCGTCATAGCCATTCATTGGCCTCCCCCTGTGTCTGACATACCACCCTTGCCATGCTCAGGTAAAACCTTTGGAATGTTTGTCTGACCCGACGTTCTTTCCATCCGCAAACCTTTGGAACCTGTTAACAAACCAGTAGCTTCCACCAACCCAAGAGCTTAAATGCCATCCGAAAACATCCGAAACCTACATCAGAGCTACCCTTACTCTGTTGTAATCCACTTACCTGGTGTTCTTGTGAATGCACTTGAAAAATGCCTAGACTTATTACTTCCTTGTGTCCTGGGCCCACAAAAGTTCACACAACCACTTCCATACATGAATATGGTTTTTGGATCAATCTAAACCCATGTTTCTGGGCCTTGGTCACTCATATTTGTCTCAAGATAAATGATCCCTTATTTCCTTTGAGGTGAGAAACTTTGGGGTCCAAGAATGACTCACTGTCACAGGATGAGTCACTGGTTGGTGTCATGTGACAGTATGGGAGTGGTGGTATTGTGTTCCCCAAAATATTGTGTACCCTAATAAACTTATCTGGGGTCAGAGAACAGAAAAGCCACTAGATACTTAGGATAGGCAGTGGTAGCACACGCCTTTAATCCTAGCATTCCAGAGGCAGAAATCCATGTGTTCAAGGATACAGCCAAGCATGGTGACTCATGCTTTAATCCCAGGGAGTGATGGTAGAAAGGAAAGATATATAAGACGTGAAGACCAGAAACTAGAAGCTTTTAGCTGGTTAAGCTTTTAGACTTTGAGCAGCACAGTTTAGCTGAGAGGCATCCAGTCTGAGGAAACAGGATCACCTGAGGAATTGGCCAGGTGAGGAAGCTGTGGCTTGTTCTGTCTCTCTGATCTTCCAGCATTTCACCCCAATAACTGGCCTCAGGTTTGATTTTATTACTAAGAACTTTTAAGATTCCTGCTACATATGGGCGGGCCCTTTGTCTAAAAAGGTCAGTCATCTATGTTGTCTCCTCTGGTTGGCAGGTTCTTTCTGGGGTTGGGCCTCGCTTTGGTCTGGTCAACGGTCTAGTTATGTTGCTGTAAACTGTCTGTTGGATATCTTCTCATCTATTCCAGAACATTGAAACAGAGCATTATTCTTGGATTCAGAGCATTTGGTCAATGCAAACACTTATTTGATGGCATGTAACTTTTTTCTGCCTTTATTTCCCCAATATCTAATTATAAATTTCTTTCTGTAATCTCTAATGTTTATTGTAACCCTGGCCCCTTTAATTTAGAAATTCTGTGAGCATCAGATTATTAAGGAGCTAAAGAGGTGCTTTTTCCTCCAGTACAGCAATGTGGAAGTGTTGGGAGACCTGCCCCCCCAAGGATGTGCAACGGCGCACTCCCATCTCTATTTGTTGAATAGAGAAGCCAGTTTCTGTACTCTTCAGGCCTGTGGCAAGTTTCTCTCCAGATGGTGTACTTCAGGGTTCCTCCCTGTTTAGTTGGGAGACTCTTTTGAGCTGTTTGGGTTCTGTTGAACCATTTACACCATTACACATTTATATGACAGGCCATATCGATGGGGAAGATCTTTTGACCAATTTGAGCATTTTGTTGAACCATTTTGGTGCTTGCTATATGACATGGGAGACTGAAATATGTTGGTCATTCAGGGCTCTCCTGAGCCATGGGGTTCTAGTGGACCATTTGGGATATGGATGGGGAAAGGCATTAACATCTCAACTGTAAATTGTTTAGCCAAGAAGAATGCTGTGTGTGACATTTTGCTGTCCCCTAGAGAAAATTCTGACTGACTAGTCTTTTACAAATTTACTGTGACTTATCTAAGTGTATTCTGAATTAATGTAATTGTTTTTGTATCATTTTGCATCTGGGGAGCATTAGGCAAAAGTTAATCTGCCCCTAGGGTTTATTACTGAATAGCAAACCTCTTGCCATTTCATTGGCATACATAACTTAAAGTGTGTGTGTGTGTGTGTGTGTGTGTGTGTGTGTGTGTGTGTGTGTGTGTGTGTGATTATGATTGTGAGTGCTGGGAGATGGCTTTTGGACTACATGAATATATATGAGCTATTGCCTGTCTCTTTTCTCTTCCTTTGAGATGATGGTTAACTAAAATTCAAGCACTGACTGTAAATTTGGGTCTGAAGAAAAATTGCTTATGCAAGAACTTTATCTCAATCATGCCTAATTAGAATGTAAATATACAGAAATGCTAATTTAGAGCTTCCTGGTAGAACGGTTTAGGGCTGGCGTTTATGAATGGCAAGTGGTGGGATGGTTTGGCTTTGACGCTTCCAAATGTTAATTCTAGAAACTGAGGCTGAGGGAAAAAAACCTTGCTACAGGATTTATAAGATATAAAATGATTTGCAAGAAAAATCTAAAAGCAGATCATCTTAATTTGGTATATATATAAAATGTAGCTTTAACTATGTGTTAAAAGACCTGATAAATCTATGCTGTCTTATAAACTTAGGTATTCCTTTCTTGCAAAACTTATTAAAAAATCACATTTTCACTGCGTTAAATATGATTCATAAAATATTAAAACATTTTAAATACAGAATTAAATGATAGCTCCGCTCCTAAAGCAAATACTTTAGAGACCATAAACATATAAACTGCTTTACTAAAAGCACAGTTAATTTCTGTAAAACAACATTCACTGAATTCATAAGATAAAATTGTTGAGCTACAAAATTTTATATTGGTTAATTAAAATGTTTAATCATATGGGTGTATAGTGTGTGTATATGGTGTGTGGGCAAGTACTTGCGTGTGTGTGTGTGTGTGTGTGTGTGTGTGTGTGTGTGTGTATGTGTGTGTGTGTGTGTGTGTGTGTGTGTGTGTGTGTGTATGTGTGTGCACACCTGAACATGTGCACCTGGAGGTCAGATACAGATATTGGTCCTCTACTGCCCCAGCCAGCAGGACTTCAACAGGAACTGGACCACCCTAAGGACGGAATGATAGGGACAGGAGACAAAAAGGAATACACCAAGACAAGATTCTGATCAAGGTGCAACTTTATTTTTCTCCAGGAGGGTTTATATAGTTTCTGCAGGGTGGGGGGAAGCAAGAAGCTGTTATCTGCATAGGGTGGGGCAAGCTAACAGGATGTTTGTATAGGATGTTTACAGGGTGAAAAGGTCAAGGGCTCTGACTCAATGTCCTGTTGCTAGGCAACCTGACCGTAAGATGATCTAGTTCCCTGTCTTATTGGGGGTCTGTATTTTTCCACTAACTAGAGATTCTGTCCTTGTCCCTGACACTCTACTATCACTCTCAACTTCATTTCTTTTTTGAGACAGGGTCTCTCATTGAGCCTGGACTTCACCATTGGGATAAGCTCACAGGCCAAGGAGATCACTAGGACCTGTCTGTTTCCTCCTCTCCCTACCTCTGAACTACAGACACATATCACCATGCCTAGCATGTATGTGGATGCTGGGGATTAAAACCCACATTCTCAGGCTCATGCAGCAAGTACTTTACCCATGATCTCAGCCAGGATTCCTCAATCTGTGAGCCCAAATAAACCCTTCTTCCTTCCTTAAGATGCTCCGATCAGGTTGTTTGGTAAAGCAGCAAGACAAGCAACTAGTGCAAATCTTCATTGTCAGCTTAACTTTATTGAAAATACACTTCTGCATGTTTCCATGAAGTGCCCTTATATCTTGGTCAGTGTTCTGTTGCTGTGAAGAGACACCATGGTCACTTCAACTCTTATAAAGGAAAGCATTTAATTGGGGCTTGTTTACAGTTTCAGAGGTTTAGTCCATTATCATCACGGCAGGAAGCATGGTGGCACGCAGGCAGACATGGTGCTGGAAAAGCAGCTGAGAGTTCTACATCTGGATCCTAAGACCCCAGGAAGAGAGAGATTCTGGGACTGTACTAAGCTTTTGAAACCACAAAGCCCACCAGCGTAGGAGACACACTTCTTCCAACATGGCCACACCTACTCCAAGGATGTCACTCCCTAAGCATTCAAAAATAAGAGCCTATGGAGAGCCATTCTTATTTAAACCACCACATGGCTTCTCTCAGGTTATAGCAGCTGCAGGGTCATTGTTAAATTTGTAAAGGATACTGGGAACAAGATCTTATAGGCCAGTTAGGACTCCACCGTACTTTATTGTAGCAGGAATCTTAAATGGTCTTATTAATAAAAACAAACCCAAAGCCAAGTATTGGGGTGAACGCTGAATGATCAGAGAAACAGAACAAGCCAAGCTTCCTCACCTCGCCAATTCCCCAGCTGATCTGTTTCCTCAGACTGGAAATCTCTGTGTCCTCAACTGGAATGAATCTCAGCTGAACTGCTTCCCGCAAGCCTGAAAACTTAACCAGCCTAGTTCCTGGTCCTCACGCCTTACATACCTTTCTGCTTTCTGCCCTCACTTCCTGGGATTAAAGGCTCACTTTCTGGGATTAAAGGCGTGTGTCACCATGCCTGGATGTTTCCAGTGTGGCTTTAAATTCACAGAAATCTGGATGATTCTCTGCCTCCAGAAGGCTAGGATTAAAGGCATGAGTGCCATAATTTTCTGGCCTCTATATCTAGTGGCTGTTCTGTTTTCTGATCCCAGATAAGTTTATTAGGATGCACAATATTTTGGGCAACACAATATCACCACACTTTATTCTGGTAAAACAACAGAAATATAGCAGATAACTGGTAGTCTCTGGACAGCTTCACGTCCAAATGCCTTTTTGGTCCCTAAGGAAAACGCAACCTCCCTTCGAAGAAGGAACTGAAAAGTCCACACAACGACTAAATGCAACCCAAATCTCAGAAGTTATAATAATGTTTTGGAGGGACATTTGTAATTCAGGTGCTTCATAAACTAAAAGTTATTTAAAACTGTCCAGTTGCCCTGCTTTTACTTCACACCAGCACCCATGTGTAACAATGGAGCAGAGATAAGATGTGCACCGTGAGACTCCCTTTCAGAAAAGGTAGAAAAGGTAGAAAACACAGAGATTGCAGGGGGATTTCCAGTCCTCCTGGGCAGGCCATTGTATAAATATTCTGTCGATAAAGAAACTTATCTGCCTGGCCCAGTTTGCTCTGTGAAAATAGCTCTTGTATTCCCCACAGATCCAGATGTGCACAGTAGAAGGTACAGTACATGTCTATTGCCAACCAGGGCCACATCTACAGTAAGCATTAGAACTTTGGTACTTACTCAGGGTTAAATAACGAGCTGTTGCAAGCTAGGGAAGGAAACAAAAAAAAATTCTCTCAAAAATATAAAGGATTCTTGAGTTGGAGACAATCCAGAGCAGAGTTCCTTACCTTCTCTCTCTTTACCAGAAAGCAGTTGAGAAATCCAGTCAAAAACAAAAACAAGACAAAACAATACTCCCCCCACCACCACCACCACCATATCTCTTTTCCTGCTTGAAAACTGTGTGTAAATTGTTCACAATGCTGCATATCAGCTCTAAGGACACAGCCAGAGAAGAACCAACCAGCAGAATCTCTGCCCATAAACTCCCCTTCCCAGGGCTGACCCTTTTTCCTTCATCTGGTCATTTCCCTATAATTTAGTTTCCTTTTTTGGTATGTTCCTATGTCATTAAAGATGGCTCTTCTGCCAGATGTGCTGTGAACACATATGGCCGCTTCTTTATCTCTTGTCCATCTGTCTTTTATTATAAAAGTCTATGCTAAAATTTGGAACTTAAGTGCCCCCTAAAAACCCATCTGCTAAAGAACTGGACCCCAGTGTGGCACTGCTGGTAGGTGATGGAACCTTTAGGAAGTGAAACTGTGTGAGATCCAGAGGTCGCTGGGGGCAGAGGTCACTGGGGGCATGCACTTGAAGAGGAGTGTGGGACCTTGGCCCACTCATCTTCTCTGTTTTCAACTTCTGATTATAAGGTAAATGGCTGTGCTCTGCTACCTGAAGCCACCTTGGTGTGCTTGCCGCCATGCTGCAAGCCCAGAGGAAAGGACCTGCCAACCATGGACTAGAACTGATAAAAACCATGACCAGCTGGGCGGTGGTGGCACACGCCTTTAATCCCAGCACTCGGGAGGCAAAGGCAGGCGGATCTCTGTGAGTTTGAGGCCAGTCTGGGCTACCAAGTGAGTTCCAGGAAAGGTGCAAAGCTACACAAGAGAAACCCTGTCTCGAAAAAACAAACAAAAAAAAAAAACCATGACCAAATCAAACTTTTCTCTTTAATTGTTGGTTTATCGCAGGAATTTGCTGGGGTAATGGAAAGCTACCTAACACAGTGTGTCTCAGATACAAAATTATGAGGGCTGAGGGAGAAAAATACATTTCTCTTCTTCTCAGTGTGGCATTTGTCAACACAAAGTTCTCAGAGTCTTTGTAGGTTCTGGCATCCTGTCTGTCTGCTCCAGTATCCATGCTCAGCTCCTCTTCCCCAGTCAGGTTTCTTTAATCCGGTTGGTTTACTTTCAACCTCGGAGTCCAACCTTGGCCTCTCTCCTTCATTTTATTTAGTTACCCCGGGTAAACACTCAGACACAAGCAATTTAGAGAAGAAAGCTTGCTTTTAGTGCACAGTTCAGAGTACATTCCACCGTGGTGGAGAAGTCTGTGGGAGAGCTCGAAGTGGATGGTCACACACGTCAGCAGTCAGCCCGAGAGAACAGCGGATGCCTGGAGCTCAGCTCCCTCCCTTCTCAGTCAGTGTCCGGGCAGCCTGTGAACTGCGCCACCCACATTTGAGGGTGGGTCTTCCCACCTCAACCCAATTAAAATCCCTCACAGACATGCCCACGGGCCAGTCTAGTCTAGACAGTCCCTCACTGAAACTCTTTCCCCAGGTAATTCAGATCCTGCCAAACTGGCAATTACAGTGAACCATCACACCCTGAGTCGATCTGAAGTAAGAAATCTGAGTGGGAGAGCCACACCCTTATTCTGGTCTTTGCCGGAGGCCCTAAAATTTTTTGAAGTCAGAATAGACCTTTAAGAAAAATTTTTAGAAGTTCAGAAATAGTTGGCCTTCCTGCCTCTTGGAGCTCCGAATCCCTGGGCTCACTTCAGTTTGTTTATAAATGGTTGCTTCCTTCCAGAGCTAGCCTCTACTGGTACAATCTCCAAAAAGAAGAAAAGGTGAACTCACATTCTCACATTCTGATCGTGCCTTCCCTTGGAACAGCTTGCTGACAGTCCAAATCCAGTCTTAACAAGTATACCGTGATGCGTGCAAACGTCACTGGTCTCCAGCCTGCACTTTTTAGACTGTCGCTGTTACACTGTTGCCAAAGGTAGCAAAGAGAATGCCACCCTTTATTTAAAGCTGAAAACCCAAACTTGAAAAGAAGCAGATACAAAATAAGCACTCTGCCCTCTGTCCTTTGCCTAAAACTAGGGCATAGATATTATAAAGGTGTTCACCCCACCCCATCCTTACCCCCCACCCCAGCTCTGGTTTGTTTTCCCTGTGGCTATGATAAGCATCATTGTAGTAGAATAAATATTATTTTAAGGTGTGTTACTTTCGTTTATGTTGCATTTGTTAACTCTGTGAAGCTTGTGTTACTGTGCCTGCCTAAAACACCTGATGGTCTAATAAAGAACTGAACAGCTAATAGCAAGGCAGGAGAAAGGATAGATGGGGCTGGCAGGCAGAGAATATATAAAGGGAGAAATCTGGGAAGAAGGAGAAGTCGAGCAGCCAGAGAAGGAGGAGGACCCAGGGGCCAGCCACCCAGCTACACTGCAAGCCACAGAGTAAGAGTAAGATTCACAGAAGTAAGAGAATAAGAAAAGCCCAGAGGCAAAAGGTAGATGGGATAATTTAAGAAAAGCTGGCTAGAAACTAATCCAAGCTAAGGCCAGGCATTCATAAGTAATAATAAGCCTCCGTGTGAGATTTATTTGGGTGCAGGGTGGCAGGCACCCCCAAAAGAGTAAAAAACAACAACAACACACCATGACCAAAACAGCTTGGGGATGAAAGGAACTTTCTCCATCATTGGGAGAAATCAATACAGGAGCTCAAGCAGAAACCGTGGAAGAACGCTGCTTACCCACTGCTTCCAGGCATATGCTCAGCTACCTTTTTATACAGTCCAGGTCCACCTGCCTAGGAATGGTACCACCCACAGTGGGCTGGGCTGCTCCATCAATTAGCCATCAAGAACGTGCCTCCTAAATATGTCCATAGCCTAATATAATGGAGTCAATTCCCTACCTAAGGTGTCTTCTTCCCAAGTGTGTTGATTAGCCTTTACACCTCCCTATGAAGAACAGAAGTTAATGACCGCAGACAACTCCAAATCATTATAATCTCAGAGTGTGGGTGATCTGTGATCTGTATGGCAAGTCTCTTGGGACTACACTCTATCTTCAGTTGGCTGCTGGGTGTATTTACCTTCCCACAGCTACTGTCCTGAAGACTCAGTCCTTCCCCTTGGTCTAGTTATTTCTCTCTCTAAAAGAACCATATGAATATACATAATCATATGCCAATTAAATTCTTTGCCTCAACAGAAAGCTATATAAGCCCAAATTCTAAGCACTCCATTGAGTCACTGAGTACCACATATCAGCCTGGTTGGTGTACGTATTAGGAGCTTCTGCGTGTTTATCTTTTGTTAATCTCTGTTGTCAGTCTAATTTACAGGGCCTCAAACACAGAACCTAAGAATGTAGAGGAAGCTTTTTCTTCTATTACTTCAAATAATCTATAATTAAGTGACTGTAGACCCTAAAGAAGAAGGCTGAAGAATAATGAAGGCTATTTCCATCACAAGGCAATCACCATTGCCTGGGAATTCTGCTCTACCTAGCTATTCATGAAGCTGGATTCCACAGTATTCTGATATCAGAACTGAGTTGTTACCTGCTTAATAAAGCTGAATCATGGCTATAAGTTGGTTCCAGCATTGTCTAAGGAGGGGAAAGAGGTAGCCTGGTACTCTAAGACCCAAACCTCTCCCATTCACAAAGCCTTAGTTACAATGAAGGAGTTCTGCCCAAGTTGACGGAATGAGAGGCTGTCTACAAGTGGAAAATGTTCAGTTCCAAGTGTTTTCCCCTGAGGGGTAGACCAGACTTTCTACGTGTACAGAAAGGTTACCCACACCCATTCCTTACCGGACCTTTCATGGAGGGCAGAGCTCTGCTGATTTCCGCTGTAGCACTTGGTGAAAGAAACCAATTGCCATCAAGAAACTTGAACCCGTGGGGCTGGAGAGATGGCTCCAAGGTTAAGAGCACTGGCTGCTCTTCCAGAGGTCATGAGTTCGATTCCCAGCAACCACATGGTAGCTTATAATCATTTATAGTAGAATCTAATGCCCGCTTCTGCTGTAAAGGTGTACATGCAGATAGAGCACTCATATATACATAAAATAAGTAAACTGATTTATTTAATTTTTTTTTAAAAAGAAGCTTGAACCCTGCCTCACTAAACATTTCAGCAACAAGCACATTATGTTGTAGAAGGTGGCATGGACTTGCTGAGTGGCCTGAGTGGCCTATGCTGCAACCTGGGGCCATGGTTTGGGCCCAAGCAGCAGCAGAGGGCCATATCTGGGTCTGTGGCTCTACTATAGCCACCTGACTACCACCTAGGACCATGTTACAGTCTAGGGACCACGTTGCTGCTGTGCCACCCAGGGCCATGGTGACATTTGGGCCCAAGCTGATGGTAATGGCCATGTCTGGGTCTGTGGTCCTACTGGGTCTGTGTTGATGTATGTTGCTCATGTGTTTAACCATGTATTGAAGTATGAGGGCCATGCTGAGTTAACCTGACCCCTCCATGACTCCTGAAAGGGGAGCTGATCCTGCCTTTCATAGGAGAGCTGCCATCCCACTACACACACACACACACACACACACACACACACACACACACACACACTGCCTCCATACCACCTCCCTGCTCCAGCACCTGGGAAAGGTGGTCCCACCCCTCACCACAGGCATGGGAGAGCTGGCCCTGCCCTTTACTGAGAGGGGTGGTCCCAGCAGGCTGGACTGACACCCCTAGCTACCACTCAGGCACATATACAGGGCTTTGAGTTGGCCCACCCCCATATCTACCTCAATGATGACCTGCAAGAGCATGTGAAGGGCCAGGTCCTGTGGAACCATAGCCGCAGGATCTCCATGGCTGGGGTGGGTGGGGAGGGTGGCCTTGGGACATCTGAGAGGAGTTTCAGAGAGGGTCCAGTACGGATGGTGTACCAGAAGCCAGAGGCCTTGATCCTGACCAACAACTCATTACACAATGAACACTTGCAAGTAAAGCTCTTTGGACAAAAGGGAATACAGCATGACTGTGGTTGGAAGTTTTCCTGTGTCCTGGCTCACCAGCGGTCGGGACAAATCTCTCCCACTCATGTCCCCCAAGTAAATATATAGAGGCTTATATTAATTATAACTGCTTGGCTATTAGCTCAGTCTTATTACTGACTCGCTCTTACACTTAAATGAACTCATAATTCTTATATATGTTTGGCCACGTGGCTTGTTGACTTTTCTCAGTTCTGCCTTGTCATCTTGCTTGCTCTGTGTCTGGCTGGCAACTCCTGACTCAGCCTTCCGGTTCCCAGAATTGTCCTCGTCTGCTTGCCCTGCCTATACTTCCTGCCTGGTTACTGGCCAATCAGCATTTTATTTATCAACCAATCAGAGCAACACATATTCACAGCATACAGAACAACATCCCACAGGACATGACCCACCGCAGCTCCCAATGCTACTAAAACAAATAAAGAGGTGATAGTCAGGAAAGATGAAGCAAGTGAGGTGTTTTGTTTGTTTTTGTTTTGCTTTTTGTTTGTTTATGGTTTTTTTGTTTTATTAATTAATAATTTTAATTCTTTTTAAATTTTCTTTTAGGGGGACCCTACAAGGGTGAAGGGCAGATGCAGAGGGACTGGGAAATGATTAGGTTTGGAGTGTGTGATGTGAAATTCTTAATAAAAAAATTATGTTTAACAAAGGGGGCTTGGTGGCATGGGCAGTTCCACTGCTGTCCTTCTGTATTAGAAGTCTATGAGACTTGCCTGCAAGGGTCTTGGCCATAACCAAAGGAATCGCTGGCCCTCCCCAACTGCTCACTTGGAATGGGGCTCACCCAAGGTTCTGCCTCCTCAGATTGCCACTTTATGACTCCCCTATTCACAACAAAGGGGATCCTGAAATGAAGGTCCCAAAGGAATTAAATTTCCCAGGGAATCCTGTACTGGGGAAGAGGAAAGTCAAAGGCTGGATCAAAAGGGGAGCTTACTCGGGGACAGATCGCCCCAAGTTCTGAGAGCTTTACTCACAGACACTTTAACAAAAGCATGTCTCTGTTACATCATTTCTATGACGCTGCAACATTGCTCTAGGAAAAGGGAGAAAGGAAGAGACTTTCTCTAGTGTGGTCTGCTGAAAAATCAGTTTTCTTTTAGCAGCTTCTGTGTCTTAATTGTTTTGACACGGAGATACTAAAGCCATGAGTTTACGCCCTAAGTGCCCACTTACCACAGCAGGGTGGGCCTGGTGCATCCTTAGTGCTTCAGTGAACCAAAGCTTAGTCTAAAGATGAGGTGCGTTCTATCTTGTCTTCCAAAATATCTTTGAGTGCCCAGGGAAAACATGAATATTCATGTGCCTCCCTTCTGAACTCCTTGCCAATGAACACTACACTGCCTGCTAAAGCAATTCATTCCCGAGGTGCTTTTATTTAAATACTACAGGAAAACAGAGGTCACAGGAGCTTGGAGGACATGAATTACCTAGGAGACCAGCATTTGGATTATGTCAACGACTAAGGGAAGCTTGATGATTCTAACAATGAAAAAAAAATCACCCTTTTGTGTCAGTCACATTTCGATTACTATAACAATATACCCAAGGGAATCAACTTAAAAGAGATAAAAGGTTCACAGAGATCACTATTTTCTATTTTGCTTTTCTTTTTAAAACTTAGGTCATCAAGAGTTAGTGGCAAGCACCCTCATCTGCTGAGCCATCTCACCAGCCTCGGCTCACATTTCTACAGTTTCAATCCATGGTCATTTGATGCTGTGGTTGGGGGTCATAGACACTCAGTATCTCGTGGCCAGGAATCAACAGTGTAAAAGTCCTGTTCACCTCACAGAGGCCAGGAAACAGAGAGAGAAGCTGGGGCTGGGTTTTCAACATCCCCGCGAAGGACCTTCCCCTAATAACTTTTTCTAACTGGGCTCCATCTCCTAAAGGTTCCACTACCCTTCGGTAGCAAGCAGTCTGGAGACCAAATCTTCAACACATGGCTCCCTTTGGGAACACTTGACATCAAAGCTGCAGCATGTTTCACATACACAGCATGTGCTACCATCTGAAAACAGCAACTCTGCTATTCAAAACATCAGCAAGCTTTTCAGATGAGCATCATCAGTTCCACTTTCGAACAGGCTTTTTGGAATGTAGTCAGTTTGGGATTTCAAGTTCACTTTCCCCTGCACAGTATCGTCAGGTTTCTTCTCTTCCACTGAGGCCCATTCTTCCCTGGTGGTGACCAGCAACCCTAGGAAAGACTTTTGTCCTTGTGCCTAAAGGGCATCTTGCCATTCTAATTCAGAAGGACCCTGGGGATGATGCTTGCTTGTCTACTGGCTAGTGAGCCTTCTCCCTTCTCCTGCCCAGAGTGTGGTTTATAGTGAATGACGAAGTCTCATTTTAAATTCTGAGTCAGTCTGCTTAATTTCTGCCAAACTGGTGATTGCTAATCATGTCCCTTTGCAAATCTTTCTGGCCGACAACGGAGACGTCAAACACTCACGATCCCCTCAGCATCATATTCTAGGAGCCACCTGAGCCAGCTGCACAAATATTCATTTCTGGAAACGGAGTACATGGGAGAAGAGCAGCTTTTGCTTAGAAAGTGGAGCATGAATATGCAATCGATACATTCATGATAACATTTCGTTGTAAAGAAGGAGTGAGACCGAAGCCACGGGCCCGCAGACGACAAGCAGATAGCAAACGGGAGAAATGGGGCAGATGGACAGAGGCGTTCTCCCGACTTTTCTCCATTCATCTCCACCCCATGTCATTCCGAAAATGGGTTTGAACCAAGATGATAGGGGGGGAGCTCAGTCATGGAACGTACTCACGGCACACAAAGCCCTGCATTCAGTCTCCATTTTTTTTCTTTCTTCCTTTTTTTTTTTCCCCCAGTCATGCTGGGTCTACCCTAAGTCTCTGGGCTACCCAGAGTCCAGTTCCTGGCCATCCACGCAGTGTGAGGACTGGACTCCCTCTTGAGGGATGGGTCTCAAGTTAAACCAAACATTGGTTGGCCGCTCCCTCAAATTCTGCACCACCATCGCCCCAGCGCACCTTGCAGCACGGATAGATTGTAGGTTGAAGGTTTTGTGGCTGGGGGTCTGTAGCCTGCAGAGTGTCTTCCCTCAACCAAGAGACCAGAACGCAGAGGTGAAGGCTTCATGCAGGCACCAGCTCCACCTCTCTACATTCAATGAACTGTGTGGATATTATCTTCAGCAGTGGGAACCCCCTGATATCAATTTCCGGAGAGAGACCCTCTGTCCTAGCATCAACCTAGGTTGTTTGGGGATCCCCATGAGATGCTCTCGGCCAACAACTCTACCAAACGCAACACTGGCCCACCGCCGGAAGCCTTGCCTGGCTATAAATTGTTGGCATGTTCAGAGGATACATGTTCTACATCCTCCATTACTAGGGGTCCTTACTAAGGTCACCCTCACAAATTACAGGAAGTTTAACTGTGCTAAGTTTCCAAATGGCTCCCCCAAATGACCCACAATTCCAGCCATCTATCCCGGTACTTTTTCCCTCCATCTGCCTGCCCTCCTCACATGATCTCTCCTGCTCTTGCCCACATCTGCCCCCAGTCTACCCACAAAATCTGTTCTACTTCCCCTTCCTATGGAGATCTATGTGCTCCCTCCAAGCCCTCCCCATTACCTAACCGCTCTGGGTCTGTGGATTGTAGCTTGATTATCATTTACTTAACAGCTAATATCCATTTTAAAGTGTATAGTTTTGTTTGTCTTTTGGGTTTTGTTTGTTTGGTTTTGGTTTTGGTCTGGGTTACCCCACTCATAATGATTTTTTCTAGTTCCATCCATTTGCCTGATAATTTCATGATGTCATTCCTTTTAACAGCTGAGTAATACTCCATTGTGTAAATGTACCACATTTTTTTTTATCCATTCTTCAGTTGGGGAATATCTAAGTTGTTCCCAGGTTCTGGCTATTATGAATAGTGCTGCTATGAACATAGTTGAGCAAGTGTCCTTGTTGTAGCATCTTTTGTGTATGTGCTCAAGAATGATATAGCTGGGCCTTGAGGTAGATCGATTCCCAGTTTTCTGAGGAACCACTTTATTGATTTCTATAGTTTCTATACAAGTTTGTACTCCCACCAGGAATGAAGAAGTGTTTCCCTTTGTCCACATCTTCATCAGCATGAGGTGTGACTTGTGTTGTTGATCTGAGCCATTCTGACAGGTTTAAGATGGAATCTCAAAGCAGTTTTGATTTGCATTTTCTTGGTGGCCAAGGATGTTGAACATTTCTTTAAGTGTTTCTCGGCCACTTGAGATTCTTCTATTGAGAATTATTTGGTTTGGGGGCTTTGTTGTTGTTGTTGTTGTTATTTTGTTTTGTTTTGGTGTTTCAAGGCAGAGTTTCTCTGTGTAGTTCTGGCTGTCTTGGAACTCACTCTGTAGACCAGGGTGGCCTTGAACTCACAGAGATCCACCTACCTCTGCCTCCTGAGTGTGGGGATTAAAGGCATGCACCACCAGGCCCAGCATATTATTATTTTTTTTTTATAGTTTCTTGAGTTCTTTATATATTTTCGATACTAGACCTCTGTCTGATGTAGGGTTGATAAAAAATCTTTTCCCATTCTGTAGGCTGCCACTTTGTCCAATTAGTGGTGTCATCTGCCTTACAGAAGCATCTTAATTTCATGTGGTCCCATTTATTAAATGTTGGTATTAGTGCCTGCACTATTGGTATTCCATTCAGAAAGCCGTCTCCTGTGCCAATGCATTCCAGGTTATCCCACACTTGTGGAGGCTCGGAAAGCTTGGGGTGGGGTCCTGGGGATTTTTCAGCTGAGCTGAGCTGAGCTGAAAAGTTCACCTTCTAACCCCTTGGTGCCCTCCTTCTGCCCTGCCTCTGACTTGATCTCTCTCTTCTGTCATGTTCAATGAGTCTGATTTTATGTTGCGGTCTTTGAGCCACTTGAGTTTTTTGCGGGATGATAAATGTGGATCTATATGCGTTATTCTGCATGCAGATGTCCAGTTTGACAAACATGGTTTGTTGATAATGCTTTCTTTTTTTCAGTGTGTATTTCTGGCTTTTTTTTTTTTAATCAAAAATTAGGTGTCCATCGGTGTGTGGTTTTATGTCTGGGTCTTAATTCAATTCCATTGATACACCTGTCTGTTTTCATGCCAATACTATACTGTTTTTATTACTATAGCTCTGTAGTACAATTTGAAATCAGGAATGGTGATAGCTCCAGCAGTTCTTTTATTGTTTAGAATTGTTTTAGCTATCCTGGTTTTATTTTTCCATATGAAGTTGAGAATTGTTCTGTGGAGAGCTGTAAAGAATTGTGTTGCAATTTTGATGGGGATTGCATTGAACCTGTAGATTGTTGTTGGTAGGATGGACATTTTTACTGCTGTTGGTAGGTAGGACATATTGATCCTACCAATCCATAAACATGGGAGATTTTTCTATCTTCTGATATCTTCTTCAATCTCTTTCTTCAAAGACTTGAAGTTTTTATTATGCAAGTCTTTCACTTGCTTGGTTAGAGTTAACACAAGATATTTTATATTATTTGAGGTTATTGTGAAGTGTGTTGTTTCCCTTATTACTTTCTCAGTTCATTTGTCATTTTTATATATAGGAAGGCTACTGACTTTTTTTAAATCTTGTATCCAATCATTTCAATGAAGGTGTGTTTCAGCTGTAGGAGTTTCCCAGTAGAATTTTTGTGGTTATGTATGTCTACAATTAGATCATCTGTGAATAATGATTCTTTGACTTCTTCCTTTCCAATTTATGTACCCTTGATCTCCTTCAATTTTCCTATTGAGATATATATATATATATATATATATATATATATATATATGTAAAACTTCAAGTACTATATTGAATAAATATAGAGTGGACAGCCTTGACTTGTTTCTGATTTTAGTGGAATTGCTTTGAGTTCTCTCCATTTAATTTAATGTTGGCTATAGGCTTGCTATGAATTGCCTTTATTATGTTACTTGTTTCCCTGATCTCTCTAGGACTTTTATCACAAAAGGCTGTTGGATTTTGTGTCAGAGATCTTTTCTGCATCTAATGAGATGATTATATGATTTTTTTACCTTCAGTTTGTTTACATTGTAGATTACATTTATTGGTTATCATATATTAAACCATCCCTGCATCTCCAGGATGAAGCCTACTTGATCACAGTAGATGATCTTTTTGATGTGCTCTTGGATTTGGTTTGCAAGTGTTTTATTGAGTATTTTTGCATCTATGTTCATAAGGGAAATTGGTCTGAAATTCTCTTTCTTTGTTGAGTCTTTATGTGGTTTGGGTATCAGGATGACTGTGGCCTCATAAAATGAATTGGGCAATATTCCTTCTGTTTCTCTTTTGTGAAATAATTTGAAGAGTATTGGCATTAATTCGTCTTGGAAAGTCTGGTAGAATTCTGTGTTAAAACTGTCTGTCCCTGGGCTATTTTGGTTGTGAGACTCTTAATTGTTGCTTCTATTTCACTAGGGGTTGTAGGTCTTCATAAATTGTTTATCTGATCTTGATTTAACTTTAGCAGTTGGTACCTATTAAGAAAATTATCCATTTCTTTTAGATTTTTTCAATTTGATGGAATACAGGTTTTTGAAGTATATCCTTATGAATCTCTGTATTTCCACAGAGTGTGTTGTTCTAGCCCTTTTTTGTTTCTGATTTTGTTAATTTGTAAATTCTTTGTGTCTTTGAGTAAGTTTGATTAAGGGATTGCCCCTCATGTTGATTTTTCTGGAAGAATCAACTCTTTGTTTCATTGATTCTTTGTATTATTCTCTGTTTCTATTTTATTGATTTCAGCCCTCAGTTTATTTCCCACCAATCCTCTTGTGTCTGCTTACTTCTTTTTGTTCTAGAGCTTACAAGTGTGCTGATAAGTTACTAGTCTGAGATCTCTCCATTTTTTTTAAATGTAGGCAGTTAGTACTACAAACTTTCCTCTTGGTACCACTTACATTGTGTCCCATAAGTTTGGCAGGTTGTGTATTCATCTTTATTGAA
Source organism: Peromyscus maniculatus bairdii (assembly GCF_049852395.1). NCBI lineage: Eukaryota > Metazoa > Chordata > Mammalia > Rodentia > Cricetidae > Peromyscus > Peromyscus maniculatus. The sequence goes on from NC_134857.1 coordinate 59,455,466, forward strand.
TTATGGGAAGTCTTTAATTTCTTTATTTCTGACTTGGCTCCTGTTTTATTCAGTAGAGAGAGTTGTTCAGTTTTCATGAGTTTGTAGTCTTTCTGTTGTTTCTATTGTTGTTGATATCCAGCTTTAATCTGCAGTGGTATGATTGCATGCAGGGTGTTATTTCAATTTTCTTGTATCTGTTAAGACTTGCTTTGTGTCCAGTTATTGGTCAGTTTTAGAGGAAGTTCTGTGAAGTGCTGAGAAAAAGGTATATTCTTTAGCGTTTTGGTGAAATGCTCTGTAAATATCTGTTAGGCCCATTTGGTTTATAATGTCTGTTAGCTCCAGCATTCCTCTGTTTATTTTTTGTCTGGATGACATGTCTATTGGTGAGAGTAGGGCAATGAAGTCTCCCACTTTCAGTGTGCGAAGGTCAATATGTGATTTAATCTGTAGTAGTGTTTCTTTCACAAAACTGAGTGCCCTTGTATTGGGGGCATAGATTTTAAGAATTTAAAGATCATCTTGGTTGATTTTTCCTTTAATGAGTATGCAGTGTCCTTTCCCATCTCTTTTGATTAATTTTGGTTTGAAGTCTATTTTGTTAGATACTAAAAATGGCTACACCAGCTTGCCTCCACTTGCCTGGAATATCTTTGTCCTACTATTTACTCTGATACAATGCCTATCCTTGATGTTGAAGTATGTTTCTTGTATGCAGCAGAAGGATGGATCCTGTTTTCATATCTATTATGTTAATCTCTGTCTTTTTATTGGGGAATTGAGACCATTGATATTGAGAGATATCAATGACCAATGATTGTTAATTCCTGTTTGTGTGTGTGTGTTGGTGGTGGTGGTGGTGGTAGTGGTGGTTGTGGGGAGTGTGTGTGTGTGTGTGTGTGTGTGTGTGTGTGTGTGTGTGTATTTGTTTCCCTTCTTTTTGGTTTTGCTGTGTGAGATTATTTATTTCCTGTGCTTTCATGGGCATAGTTAACCTCTTTGGGTTAGAGTTTTCCTTCTAGCACCTTCTATGGAGCTAGATTTGTAGATATATATTGTCTAAATTTTACTTTATATGGAATATCTTGTTTTCTTTTTCTATGATGGTTGAATGTCTTGCTGGGTATTGCTGTAGGATATCTTTCTGTATGCTGTGAATATATGTTGTTCCCATTGGTTAATAAATAAGCTGCTTTGGCCTATGGCAAGGCAGATTAAAGGCAGGCAGGAAATCCAAGAAGAGATACAAGGAGGAGAAAGGCAGAGTCACGGCAGAAGCTGTGAGTCACCACCAGGAGAAGCAAGATGTGAGAGAACAGGTAATGCCATGAAACCACGTGGCAAAACACAGATTAATAGAAATGAGTTGAATTAAATTTAAAGAGCTAGCTAATATAAGCAGGAGCCATAGGCCCAGTTTGTAATATAAGCCTCTATGTAATATTTTATCCTAGCTGTGGGACTGTGGGTATGAGAGATTTGTCAGGACCACAGGGCCAGATAGGACCAAGAAACTTCTGCCTACAATTGGCACCCAACATGGAGCAAGAATTTCCACCTAAAACCTGAGAAAGCTTTAAAACAGTGTTCTAAAACCGAGCCAAGAGCAGCTTCCTAGTTTATGTCTCTCATGTGGGCCACAGTACAGAGACACTGCAGCATTTGAGCTTAAGCATAGCATGGCGGATTTCCACCACTGTACATAGAGGTGTCTCCAAGCCGTGCAGGATGCTGTGTGGTGGATTTAGCTTTTGCTATCTCACACACACACACACACACACACACACACACACACACACACACACATGCACACGCACACGCACATGAAAGGTTTCTGGGCTACACATTGCTTGATGGAAGCATAGACCCACTGCTTTCCAGAGTTGGTAGTGAGCATGGCTCCCAGAGCTAGCAGTAAATGTACCTCTGCCATGTTGGGAAACTGAATGGGACAGAGTCAACAGTCAAAGCAGCCATGCAGCTTAGCAGTTTAAAAATCTCTCCTGGTCAGAAAAGGATTATAGGTACACAATAAGACAGATTCAGGTGGAATAAACATCTAAACAATTTACAACGTGTGTAAAAATGTACATAGGCTTGGAAGATAAAAGGAAAAATGCATATAAGCAATTATATAAGGAAATAAATAGTTTTAAAAAATAAAGTCTTTAAAGACACAATAAAAGTAATATAAAAGAAATAGCCACATAAAGATGAAAAATACACAGAAAGTCTGGATTATGTATATTGTGTTTTATTTAAATTTTTTGACTGTTAATGAGCTAACTGCAGAAAGACATTTCATTGTAAAGGTTTCTAAGTATATATATATATATATATATATATTTAAAGGTATCTTGACTTCAAAATTTGGATCTAAGGATATGTTGTTTTGGAAAGGAAGCTCTGCTTTTGTTTCCATAGGAAGCAAGAGGTTGTGGATTTGTCACAGGTTAAGATGGATCAGATTTGATCAAGCGAGACCTCCTGAACCTTAACAGATAGTAACTATCAATAAAGGTTATAGCCAGTCTTCCCAGGACTTGATCATTATCTCGAATTTTCTCAGGATCTCCATAAGATTACCAGCACCCCCAATCAGCAAGAAGTAGTATGAAAAGCTACACCCAAATTTCCAAAATATTGTTTATAAATGTTTATTTTTATTTAAAGGGGGTTGATTATAAGTGCAATCTCTTTCTAAAGAAGAAAAGGGGCTATAGATATGATAAGATAAAAGGATAGGTTATTGAACCTACTTTTAAAAAGCAACAACTCATTTGAAATATTTTACATTGCTATGGATTTTAGTTTATTGATACAAATTTAAAGTTCATTTTGTTGTATGTATATTTCTACTCTTGTTTAAGATATTGTGTTTATGCAACTCATTTAAAATTGTAATATATAATTAAGAAATAAGATTAATAGTCATCTATGATAATCAAACATAGTCATGTTAGTTATGTTTTTAGGTATGCAAAGGTATATTTCAATTAGGTAGGTAATCTTCAAACACTTCAAAGACCTACAGAATATGGCATTTAAACTGTTTTAATAACTTAGACTTTTCTGGATATTGAGACGTCTGCTCCTGGCAGTATCAATCTACTTCAGAGAAGATGATGGGCATTGAAGAAATCCCATATGGAGTTTATCTTCTTCTTGACAGAACTGGCCATTTGGGCAAGAAACTGCTCTTGCCTGACTGCTTGACAGTATGTTTATAAACTGGACATGCAGGACCCACAGGAGAGTGACCACTGAACTTTAACAAACAAGGTGAGATAGTCCTTAGGTTCCTGCTTCACAAAAGATACTGCCAGACATTCTGCAGGACACAGAAGAAAGTGACTGATGAACTTTGCCAACAGGTGAGACAATCCTTCAAATTTCCTGCTTCACAAAAATGTCTGCCAGAAATTCTAGGCCTGTAGGTTGAAGATAGATGTCCCAATGTTGCAGGGGAACTTTGGATGACTGTCTAGGCAGCCAGATGTCTCTGTCATTTCTAGAATTTTGGATCTTGCTTACAATGCACTTCCTGTTTACTTAGGTAATATTACATCCTTCTGGGCTCTTTTTTTTTTTTTTTTTTTTTTTTGGTTTTTTGAGACAGGGTTTCTCTATGTAGCTTTGCGCCTTTCCTGGAACTCACTTGGTAGCCCAGGCTGGCCTCGAACTCACGGAGATCCGCCTGCCTCTGCCTCCCGAGTGCTGGGATTAAAGGCGTGCGCCGCCACCACCGCCCGGCTCTTCTGGGCTCTTTAATGGAGTTAAAGACTAGATAGTTATAATTATAGTTTTCCTTAGCTATGATAAAAGGTAAATTAGATATAAAACTTTAGACTCACAAATATAGGCTAGATGATAGAATATTTTCTTTAATTTTGTCAAATATAAATAGACTAGATATTATAACTGTAGTTCTTGCTTAATAACTGTTTTGTTATATATAATTTTACCTTGTTAAAATTAAAAACCTTCCTTTTTGATTAGATAGAAAAGGAGACGTGCTGTGGGATGTTTTTCTGTTTGCTGAGAGAACAGGTAATGCAATGAAGCCTGGATGGTTTATGTCAGGAACTTCTTGAATTTAACATTTTCTTTGACTGATGTATTCAGTTCTTCTATCTTATCTTCAACGCCTGCAATTCTCTCATCCATCTCTTGTATTCTATTGGTGAAGCTTCTCTCTAGTTTCTGTTTGCATTCCTAAAATTTTCATTTTCTGAATTCCTTCAGTTTGTGGGTTGTTGTTTTTTATTGTTTCTATTTCCATTTTCAGGACTTAGGAATTTTTTTTCATTTCCTTCAACTGTTGGTTTTCTCTTGCTTTCTTTAAGATGTTTATTCATTTTCTCCAACTGTTTGTGTTTTCCTTGATTTTTCTAAGGGATTTGTTCATTTCCCCTTTAAGGACCTCTATCATCTTCATATAGTTGGTTTTAATGTCTTTTATTTATGCTTCACCTGTGTTCATATATTCAAGGCCTACTGTATTGGCATAGCTGGGCTCTGGTGACAATGTATTGCCCCTGCCTGGTACTGATTGTATTCTTATGCAGGTGTTTGGGTATCTGGGTTCGAGGTGATTATAGGTCTAGGTGCTGATTTCTGGGTTTGAATTTGTTGGGTGGGTATTTTGTTTCTTGGTTTCTGCTCCCTCTCTGAATTTTCAGAGTGTGTTGGCTGTGTCTTGGCTGTTTTACAGGCCTGCTTGGCTGCTGTGTTCGTGGGGAATACCTACTGACACTGAAGGCTGGGGGAAGGTAAGGCCAGCGGGGAATGAGCTGTGGGATACACAGGAGGTGTAGACAGGGAGGCTGCCGCTGGTATTCTATTGCAGTGCTAGGGATGACCCAGAGGAGTGGGTCTGGGGGGACAGAGAGAGTAGAGAAGGACCACAGGCAGCCTATCTAGTCTCTCCAATATACTTTTTTAAAAGGATTTTCTTGACCAAAAGTGAATGTTCTACAGAGAAACATTTTCAAGTTTCAGTTGAAGGCTAAGAAATAAATTTTATTAGTAGCTATTTACTCTATAACATTGGCTCATTAACTTTGGAGCTGGAGAGCTGGCTCAGCTGGCAAAGGTATATGTGGGTCCTGCAGAGGACCTAGGGTTTGGAGACCAGCACCCACATGATGGCTCGCAACCATCCACAACTCCAGTTCCAGAGGATGCAACACTCTTTCCATCTCTGAGGGTACTAGGTGGGCAAACACAAACTATACATGCATACAGGCAAAACACCCATATACACAAAATAAATAAATAAATAAATAAATAAATAAATAAATAAATAAATAAATAAATAAACCTAAGGAAAATTTTTTAAATAAAATTATACTTTGTTTTAACCAAAGGTCATAAATTTGTAAGAAGTGGATCTGGGGGGACGGGGGTTATATTAGCCAATACAGTGTTTACCTAGCACGCAGGAAACCCTAGATTTTATCTTAGGAAAGGATTTAACGTCAGATTTTGTATGCTTTCTGAGAACAGTAAATCAGTTTGTCACCAACCCTGGTATCTGGCCCAAGGGGGACAGATGCATGTCTATGTAGTTAATGAATCAATAATACCTTAACTCAGTGCTTGTACGTTTAGAGCTCTTGCTGTCATGTCTAGCTAACCCAGATCTCCCCACCCCCACCCCTTTTATTTTTAAAAAACAGTTTTACAGCAGAACTCCAGCTGACCTGGATCTCACTATGTAGTCCCCAAGCTGGCCTCAATGCCTCGGCAGCCTGTCCACCTTGGCTTCCAAGGGCTGGGATCACAGGTACCACCACACCCAGCTCTAAGCCCACATCATAGCTTCCCAATGAAGCAGGGGAAAGACCATGTTCGAGGTTTAGAAAGACGACATATCTGTGTGCAGAGTGCTCAGTTTTCGTCCGCTGGGCTCACAGGGACCAGATGGCTGCCTCCTCTCTAGCACTCGCATCCTGAGGAGGACAGCATGTGGAGCTGGCGACATTTGATGAGTTCTTCAGAATTCCAAAGTTAAGGCCCTCCGTTCACTTTCTGGGTTTTTTTTTTTTTTAAAAAACATGCACAGTCTATCTATGGCTCCTAAGATGAACAATTATATAATTGGGGGACCTTAGAGGCAAAGAACACTCACCACATTTTCCAGGGGTGTCTTGAGATATTTCCAGAGAGCTATCAGTACCAACAAATGGCATTTAGGCCTCCTACTCACACCAGAGAAAGGAAGTCTCATTCCCCTCAGGATAAGAGCCTGCGTTTTCTCTTCTTGAGAAAATACATCACACCCAAGAATAAAGAGAGGTGAGCTGAGTGAAGCCAGACACCCCAGTTCCCAGGTGTAGCGTTGCTTTTTTAAAAGGGGGTCAAACCCTCACTGCTCAAGACAGAATTCCCAGGTCCTCACAAACCATCCTATCAGTTTTTAGATCAATGTCAAGACTAGAGGCAACACGTGACTTTAATAATTCACCAAGCCATAAAAAGATCAGCAGTCCACGTCGTGCTGAGCCTGCTCCACCTCGGCGGGGTGTCTGGGTAGAGGCCATGTGGGAGTCCTCAGTGTCTCCTTGTCATGTCCACTTCAACAGTTTAAAGTTTTGATCTTCTGTCGCTGTGAAAACTTATCCGGATGATAAGTCAAATTTTAAATAGTCTCTTTTTTTCACTTTAAAAAAGACTCTTTGTAGAGTAAGTCATAAAGGACTCCAGTGTGGTGTTTGGGAACCATGCTGCTCCATTCAGTACATAGCTCAGTTCCTACTAGGAAGTGTGTGTGTGTGTGTGTGTGTGTGTGTGTGTGTGTGTGTGTGTGTGTGTGTGTGTGTTTCTACTAGGAAGTGTGTGTGTGTGTGTGTGTATGTGTTTCTACTAGGAAGTGTGTGTGTGTGTGTGTGTGTGTGTGTTTCTACTAGGAAGTGTGTGTGTGTGTGTGTGTGTATGTGTTTCTACTAGGAAGTGTGTGTGTGTGTGTGTGTTTCTACTAGGAAGTGTGTGTGTGTGTGTGTGTGTGTGTGTGTTTCTACTAGGAAGTGTGTGTGTGTGTATGTGTTTCTACTAGGAAGTGTGTGTGTGTGTGTGTTTCTACTAGGAAGTGTGTGTGTTTCTACTAGGAAGTGTGTGTGTGTGTTTCTACTAGGAAGTGTGTGTGTGTGTGTGTACACATGTACGTGTACAGGTACACGCGCGCGTAATGTTCCATTTTGTGCTTTCCATCTTACTTAAACAATCCAGGTCTTAAGTGAAACATATATTTCCCTTCACTCCACTATAAGTTCTGGACAATTTTAAATGGCACTGTGGAGTTAAACAGCAGTGAAAACAGATGAAAAATATGAGAGTCCATGAAAATGCTAAGTGGTAAGATGAAAGCATTGGGGACAAAACATTCTAGCAGCTACATTTTGTATAGAGCAGTCAGGAAGCTCCTCTGAAGGAGGGACTTCTTTTACACAAAGGCAAGGAATACGAGTTTGCAGAAGTCCTAAGAAAATACCGAGGCAGTATATTCAAGACTGAAGGAAGGAGAAGCACAAATGTGCTGAGTGGGAGAGCCCTTGCCACACTGAAGAGATAGGAAGGCAAGTGTAAGGCTGCAAAGTAAGTGAGGTGCTGGCTGGAGAAGTGTGTGGGAACAGGATCACTGAATGTTTTAGTCCGTGACGAATATCACTGCCTTATACAAATGAGTTAGAGTTTTCCAGAGAAAGAATGGACAGGATCTCTCTCTCTCTCTCTCTCTCTCTCTCTCTCTCTCTCTCTCACACACACACACACACACACACACACACACACACACACACACACACACACACACACACACAAAGGATTTGGAACATGCAGCCAGGGAGGCTGACAATGGCTAAAATCTGTGGTTCACAAGCTGCAGACCCGGAAGAGCCACTGATAAATGTCCAGTTGATGACAAAAGCCAAGAAAAGTGGAGCCAGGGTGTGGTTGCAGCCCTGAGACAAGCAGCCTTGACATCCAGCATGACCCACTGCTTCACTTTGAGGCCAAGGGCAGGAGGGTAAACTGTTGTAGTGCGGAGGCAGTCGGGCAGGAGGAATTCCCTCCTGCTTGCAAGAATCCGCCTTTTTCTTCTGTTGATGAGCCTGAGCCCATTGTCCCACTTCAGGTCGTGTGAGTGACTCCACGATCAGAAGCAATGGTGCATGGAACAGTTTCACCAAATGTCTGAGTGTCCCGTGGACCAGTCAAGTTGACATAAAATTTACCACCGCAGTAAGGATGTGCACAGTCTGGTTGCATTTCAGTCACATTAAAGGGCCTGTTGTGTGAATAGACCAGAGGAGAGCAGGAAATAAAGCCCAGGAGACTCCTGAGAAGTGGGGTGGTGGCTTGAACTCACAGTGCAGGGGTAAGTCAGTAGAACGTACAGTCGGCCAGATATAGGGATGGGAGGATGTGTGTGAGTCATAAGGAAAAGAAGGGAGTCCATTCTAGTAGCTGGTTTGGTTTGGTTGATGGAGCAGGTGACAGAATCCAGGGCCTCACACACGAGGCCAACTCCAATCTGAGTTTTTGCCATTGGTGAAAATAGCCAAGTAAATGATAATGGTGTTCACTAACGTATGGCCAACTGTAAGGGGAAGAAATCTGGAACGTTAAATGGGCTTCCTGTGGGATGTGTGATAATCAAGGTCCCCATCAGAGTTAATCTGCATGAGCAAATTATTTGATGGCACATGTATGTGCAAAAGGAGCACCTTGTACATTGGCCAACCACAGCTTATTAAAGCTGGGAATGGAATTCCCATTAGAAATCAAGTAGCCATATAGAATGGGCAGTTAGATGGATTTTGAGTTCCAAGGCATCTCCTAAGTTGAGGAAGTAAAAACCTGAGTCTTTTGTTTGTTTGTTTGTTTGGTTGGTTGGTTGTCTGTCTGCATATATGTGACCTTTAAAGCCGTAGAACTAAGTAAGGTTGTGTAGGAGGAAGCAGGTGTAGGAGAGAAACGCCCGTGAATCCTCCGACATCTAAAGGTTAGGGAAGGAGTCAACCACAAGTGGCTAAGAGGGGAATAGCAAACTGGGGAAGCAGAGACCAACGAACAGTGTCCGAAAAAGGAGCAAGCAGGCAGATGAGATACTGATTAAACACTCAAGCGTGAAGAGTGAGCAGCAGACGTTAGGAGGTGGGTCCACATCTCTGCCGGAGCCGGCAGCAGCCCAGCACCACTGAGTTTGGAAGGGAAGAGTTTGGAGAGAGAGTGTGCACTCCTGCCCAGAGATACTGCTTCGCAGGCCCAAGATACGCTCGAGGATGACCCCGATGTCATTGACATGAGGATCTGCGACAAAGGGCAATGTTCTGAAGCCTAGGACAACAGGAATCAGAGTGCTGCAGGATGACCTTGAAGGCTTGGACTTCAGTGGTCACAGAGGTTGCAGACTGAGGGGGTCCTTCAAAGGGAGAACCAGTTCTAATTAGAGCCTCCTTTGGGAACTACGTTGGCTGATTAGTCGTGAGCCAAAAGGGAAGAGGGTAGCTTCTAAGAGGTCTGAGGAGGTTGTGGTGGCAGCTTGCGTCTCCCTGGGAGTGAAGCTTGTGCTAAGAAGAGGGGTCAGTGTGCTCCCCACATCTACACCTTAGCCTTGCTGTCAACTGTAAAGAGGAGATACAAAGGGAAAATAGCGTGTTACTTGGAACAAACCAGTATTTCACTTGTAAAATAATCCAGAATGATGATGTTGGTGCCAATTCTTAGCAAACGAATACCAGCAAAAAAAAGGAGGGGGGAGCAGAAGAGCAATTAGTTAGGGATGTGGCTAAAGAAGGAAGAAAGGAGGATGGGATATGGCTAAGACGGTGGAGCAGGACAGGAAGGGGTCATGTGGAGGACAGGAAGGCCCTGGTGTCCATGTTCCCTTGTTTTCAAGGACCATAAAAATACTGACGACACACACCCCTAGACTCAGGGACTTCACCTCTTTGTTGACATACCAGACCTCTGTCGCCAGTGTTCTCTGTGAATGCTGAGTCATCATGTGTTTGAACAGCTCATCTCATGTGTCCTTGGACTAAGTCTAGTCCCTCCATGGTTGTCCTGAGGAGTAGGGCTGGCTGGTGCCTCTCACTGCACATCCTGATTGATCACCCACCTGCCTCAGAAATGCTCTCAGAGGGCCGACAGCACCAACTTTGGGATATCCAAATGCTGCTCTTTACTCCAGCCTGTTTTTCAGGAGGCCAGGGATGTAGAAATGCCCAACAGTTCTTAAGGACAAGCACAGCCAATGTCCACCAGCAGCCCTGCAGGACATAAGAAAGCCAGGGTGGGAGAAAAGGAGGCCAGTGGTCCATGTGAACCACGCCAAGACCGTCTCCCTGTAGAAAAGTCCCCAGGGTGAACTTGACTGTGATTTGGAAGGGCTGTTTAGCACCACACAGAATCTCTGCAGGAAACATGATCTCCATCTGCAAGGACTGAAAAAAGCCCATGAGAGGCTGCACTAGTCGGTCTAATTTTAGAATTGCATTCTACACAGTTCAGAGGGAAAAATTGACACTTGCTAAATTAATTCAAATTGGTTTGACTGCAAACAGAATTTAATTCCCACAGGGAATCAGGCAACTCCATCTCCAGCAGGAGGGAGAGTTTGAGCCTGCACTGAGATTAAGCCCTTGAAGTCATGGTCATCTGCCTTGTCTCTAACCTCAGGGTGCCATCTCACAGCAAGCTTGCCCCATGTGGACAGGACAGTCTCCATGAAGCTTGAGGATAGTACAGGGCATTTACCCACCAACCCCACAGTTCCCCAGAGTTTTCTTGAGTTTGAGCAGCAGAAAATATTAGAATTTAGATTGTGGAGATAAACAGAAAATACAGGATAACCTCAAAAAGGCCTCCAATGGGCCCTGTCTCTGCTCCAGGGTATTTATAGAGGGATGCCAAGGGGTGGAGCAAAAGACCTCCTCCCCCAGCACACCCAAGTGCAGACCATCTCAGACACCTGCACTCAGGCCTGTGGTCCTAATCATCCTCTATGCGGACCTGCTGGGTAAAGCCACGAGGAACCTGAAAATGGGCTCCCACAGGGTAGGATATCCAGTACCATGCTCCAAGCATGAAAGCCATCCTGCCCTGCCTGTGCCTTCACCCACCCACCCCCTTAAGGACAGTCCTTTAGCAGTGAAGACTCGCCAGCAGACGCCCCCTCTTTTGCTAGTTTTTAGTGTCACTTCTCTCCTTTACTCCTTGTGGCCCTAAATTTAGAGTGCATGCATGCAACCGGCCAGGGGTGCTTCAGCTTCTCAGATCTCTGCTTCCCTCTGACAGACAGGGATGACAGTAACATACTTGTGTCTTTGTGTTGCTGTGTGGGTTAAAACGTTCCAAGCTATTGAGAGCCGCTGGTAGCGAAAGTCCATGAGAGTATACAACAGTGACAACCAGTGTTCAGAAGATCAACCTATCAGAACTAAGGGTTCTGTTAGAGGAAACCATCACCCAAGGCGTTATAGAATTACTGTCTTTTGAATGAACTGGCTGTCTCTTGTTGTAAACTTGTGCAATAACAGCTATGATTCTCCCCATTTACCGTGCATCTCCATGTTACGTGTACATGTAATCAATCTCACGATTGCATCTCAATCTTGGGCACAACTTTCCCTATACACTTGGGGTAATTAGACAGCTGTCCCCAGCTGTGTTTATTTTTCACTAACATACATCTGGCCAGGGCTATTGTCCGGACAAAAGTATTTCAGCCTTTTTCCAAGGACTAACGCAGAGAAATAAACATTAGCTCATCTCACCCACAGATAGAGAAAAGAACCACTAAATTAAGTCCTAAACCCCTTACCTTTACCCCAGGTTATTTACACAAGACCCTAATTTAAGAGATTTACTGCTCATGTTCCTGGGATGGTGTTTTAGCCATTTTCTAGTTACTGAGTTAAGGCAGTTACTTCCCACTGACCCAAGGAGATTGTCTACAAGGCCAGGCAGGTGATAGGTGCCAAGCTTCTTTCTTGTGCCAATTAAGTTTTTATTCCTCCTCAGCCAGGTGCTAGTCCTAGATTTTCTCCTCAGCAATTACTGAGTGAAAGTGCTTTTACAAACCAAATGCTACATGCTCTGACATAGGTCACTTAGCCACCTAGCATACGTCCCCCTCCCTATCAGAAAGCAGCTGCAGCCGGGACAAGCGGGAAAAGTGGCGCCAAAGACAGTTTACTTTCTTGTGACTTATTAGCCCCTAACGCTCTACCTCGCCATTTCTAGAGTTTGAGCACATAAATTCCCTAATTGATCTTAGCCTTTAGCTGACCCTACCAGAGAACTCTCCTTTAGTCACTCCCCTTTTGGGTTGTAATTGGAAGCTGACAATTAATTATATGTGTGGATCCTTATCACCTCCCTGTGACGCTGAAAACTTCAAGCCTTGCATTGCTTTGCCAAAGAATTACTGTGTGGGTATATATGCTGGTTCTCTGAGAGCACTGGGAGAATGGATGGAGAACAAAGATGAGGACGGAGATGGAAAGAACTAGGTAGAGATGAGAGAACAGAAAGGACAGAGCAGGAAGGACCGAGAGGAGCTAAGAGAGCAGAAAAGAAACTATGTAGGTAAAATTGACTTAGAAGAATAAAGTGAGTGGACTAAAGAACTCAGTGTGCTTAGATTCATTGAATATTCCTCAGACTAGAATCCTCAGCTGGTTGGTAGACTCTTCCACGGACCCTGGAAGCAAACAATATAGGCTGGACCTATTGTTTGTATTACAAAGCCTCTGACTATCTCCCTTTCCAGCTGAGCACCCGACAAAGTCTCTGTGTGTGTGTGTGTGTGTGTGTGTGTGTGTGTGTGTGTGTGAGAGAGAGAGAGAGAGAGAGAGAGAGAGAGAGAGAGAGAGAGAGAGAGAGAGAGAGGTCTATGTGATAGGTCTCTGTGTGCATGTGTGTGATATGTCCATGTGCATATGTGTATGCATATTCAGGAGAGTACACTGACCACATGTGTAGGTAGAAGACCACATCAGGTTTTGGTCCCTGCCTTGCACCTTGTTTGAGACAGGGTCTCTCGTTGTTCCTTTGTTCCTGGTCAGCTCCTGGAGAGTCTCCCAGCTCCACCTCCCATCTCACCTTTGAAGCATTGGGATTTCCAATCTTCGCACCTGTTCCAGGCTTTCCCTTGCATTCTGGAGATTCAAAGCCAGGTCTTTACACTTACACAGACTGCACTTTACCCATGGAGCCACGTCCCCAGCCCCGGACTGGCTGTTTTTAATGAGAAATATTTGATACTTGCTACTATGCATTTTGGGTCTTTTTGTGCGTGTGCTTTATAAAAGCGCTTTATTTGAAGAAATATTACAACATATAAAAACTACATAAAATCTGGCTTGCCACTTGCACAGTGGCGGATCTGATAAAATACAGAATTAAAAGCAAAAATCTTTCAAGATTCAAATTGCACAAAGCACTGTACGGCTCAGTCACAAAGCAAACGTCACACAAACAGCTTAGTGTCAACCATGGCCACAGACACTGCACAACATTTCAAATGATGGGGCTCAACCGGTTAAAAACACAGTATCTGTGGGCCTGGGGCTCTGGGAGAGAGCAGAGCTAGTCGTCGCCGTCTCATTTACCTGAACTGCAGCTGTGGCCATCTCCTGAGCTTTGGCCAACATACAGAGCTTGATCTCCAGGCCAATGGCTTTGGCCAGCGGTGGCGGCACAGCATTACCCACCTGCCGGTGTCTGTCCAAGATGTCGCCGAAGAGCCGGTAGGTGTCCGGAAAGCCCTGGGAGCGGGCACACTCCCGCACGCTCACCAACCGGTGCTGCTCTGGGTGGAGCACACGGCCCTGCTTCGCCATGGGCTCAGGGTTGGTGATAGTGGTGCCAAAGAAGCCATCCCACTCCAGGCGCCCGTAGAGGCCGGCCCAGTGGTTTTGCCGGTTCCCAGTGTGCGGCAGGCACCAGGGGATGAGGGTGTTGAACTGCTTGGCATTGGTGTCGCATTCCCTACCAGGTGTTGCACAGGGACAGACCCCACGCATGGCGCCAGTGCTGCTGTAGCCATTCTTCACGTCATGATACTCATAGCACAGCTTATTGGTCCAAGTGCCATTTGTCAGCTGCACTTCTATATTGGGCAGGTCACGCCAATCTGATCCTGGGAAGGTTGGAATGTTCCGCATGCGGGCAACCGCCAATGGTCTCATATTCTTGCAGATATGGTCCCTGAGAATGGGCTGGTAGTGTGAGCCCCGCACCTGCCTCTGGAACCAGGAATGTGGCTCTCCTTCGTAGGAGATCTCAAGGGCCGATGCTCCATTTTGGATCTCAGGGAGGTCACACATGGTATCCCGCACCGTGATGGGTCGGAAGGGGCCTGAAGTCCGCCTGGTAATGTTGCTAACATACTTCTGTTTATCCACTATAACGCTCAGCTGGCAGGCACGGGGTTCAAACGCATGCAGAGGCTCTGGAAACAGAGGCAGCTTCTCTCCTGGGGCTGCAGCCAAAATGATGGCCCGCTTCCGTTTCTGGGCCACACCATACTGTCCAGCCTGCAGCACACCAAAGGTGCATTGGTAGCCCATGCGGACTAGGCAGCGCAGTGTGAGCTTTAGCACCATGGAGTCCTTGTAGGACACGAAGTTCCTGACATTCTCCAAAAGGAAGAAACGCGGCCTGTAGTAGTCACAGTAGCTGAGGAAGGAGACCACTAGCGAGTTTTTGAACGTGGAGTACGAATTGGAGGTGAAACGGTTCATGCCGCTGAAACCCTGGCAGGGTGGTCCACCACACAGCATCTCCACATCGCCCTTCTTGGGGAGCTTCTGGCCGTAGGAGTTGGTCTCCTCGCCAGCCATGATCTGCTTAAGCAGCACATTGCAGTCCTCTGTGAACACCATGGAGCCAGGGTTGTTCATCCGGAATGCCTGGGCTTCCGCGTCCACCGAGTCAATGGCCCACAGTGTCTCTGCGATGCCGGCTTGGTGTAATCCTTTTGATAACCCTCCACAGCCAGAAAACACATCCAGGGTCCGCAGCTTAGGCAACTGGATGGTTGTGTCGGGCTCTCTGGGCTCTGACACCTGACACTGTGCCTCCCCTTTTCCTTTTCCCTTCCCTTTGTTCCCAGGGTTGCGGGTGTGATCGGGAGGGTCTTCGAAGCTTTTGCTCTTTGCATTGTAGGCCTCCATGAAGTAGAAGCGGTCAGGGCCCCCCTGTGAGTAATCATCAATGCTCTCAGGCAGGTCTTCCCCGTACTCCACAGTGCAGAGGCCTTGCACGTCACTGAAGTCCACCACAGCTTCCTCGTCACTCCAGTACAGCAGGTTGATGTCTACATTGTAGTAGTTCACTGGGTGTTTGTGGGTGTTCTCAGGCCTGTAGAACTTGTTGACCCTGATCTTGATGTCTGCCTCATTAACCTTGCCATTTTCCTTGCCACAATGAATTGCTTTTATCCGACCGATGCGATAGGGCTCCAGAGCATCCAGGTTGCTCTCTTTGATGTACTCTGAACACTTCTTGCGGTAATGCTCAGGGTACAGGTTCTCATCCACATGCTTCTTCCTTGAGGGTTTCAAGGGAATAGCCCGCTTGATGTTGAAGGTAAAGGCCCCAGGAGGCAGGTACACACTGTCACCTACTCGGTAGACAACACCATTCTTGGTGATAGAACTGCAGTAGATCCGGTCATCCACCTCATCAAGTTGCTCTAGGACCTTAGGCATTTCTTTATGTCTCAGCTCACCCAGTCGGATACAAGAGAGACAGAACTGATGTTTGTTCTCCTCTGTCGGCTGGGTCTTGGGAGGGGATTCAAATCTTGCATGTTTCTTGTTGTACCAGAACTGGTAGAAATAGGTCTTTTCATCATCCTTAGCTTCTGGCAGCAGGGTCTCAGGATCCATGCCTCCCTCCTTGGCCCAGTTTTCCGAGGGCGCCCTGTAGACGACCTTGACCTTGCTGTGGATGTAGGAAAGCTCCATGTCTTCACAGTGGTCCTCCAGGAACAGCTCCAGGGGGTCGGAGAGGTTTCCAAGGACTGTGTCTGTCCCAGCACAGAACCAGTGTGCATGGAACATCTCCCTGCCCTCGTCTTCCCACAGTGCCGTGACCCTGGCTAGATACAGTGGCATGGAGGAATCCTCGGGAAGGACAGAGATGCAGTCCCCCACCTCCAGTGTCTCTCCATCGATGCACACCTTCAGATAGTAAGTTCTCTTCTCTTCAGTCTTCACTGGGTCCCCTTGCCAGGTGATAAGGTCCTTGTTCTGCTGCTTCTTCTTCCCTTGGTCCATCTTCTTGGGTGATGGCACCTGTGGGATGTCATCATCATCAGCTTCCTCATCATCATCTGCCTCTTGCACATCCAAGTTGGGACACCTCCTCTTGAGGCAAGTCTGTTTTCTCTGACCAGTGCCACGGAATTTAACCATAGTCTTGCAGGCATTGCACTTCCCACACTCAGGCTGCTGACAGACCTCACAGATGCCACACGGGCGGCGCTTAAAGGCATTTTCCTTTTTGTCCTTGTCATCCTTCTCAATCTGCTCTGGGAAGAAATTTTCAAAGATCTGGTAGACCAACTTGGTGGTGGTGGCTTTTGTGGGCTCTTTGTGCTTCTTCTTAAGAAATTTGAGGCGTCTCTCCCCTCGCCTCTGTCCCAGGGTGACCTTGGCCAACTGGATCAGGGTTCTCATGCAGGGAGTCAATAAGATGGCTGCCTCGTCACTGTCTCTGGCTTCATCGTAAATCTCTACCTGGTTCGCCACAAACTGAGAGTGGTACAGGAGGAAGTCCTCCGGGAACTGGCTCAGGCCAGTGCCAGGAGGGACGGTGGTCTCGATCTTATTTATTAGGTCTTCATAGACAGCGTGAGGGTTGTGTCGCAGGAACTCAATTACAGTCTTGCTGAGGTTAACTTTCTCCAGGACTGGTGCAAATATTGGTGCATAGTCCGGGCTGGGTTCCATCAGTATGTATTCTGAATAAAATGTGGTAAAGCCAATGACGGCATTTTCATCTTCATTAAAGCCAGTGATCCACCACACATTGATTGGCCCAAGGTTTGTGCAATTAACACCACGTGTACCTTCCACAGATGGATCATCATCATCGATTGCTTTGGCACAACCCGAGAAGTAGAGTTTAATGTCCTTCTCAATAAGACCAGTATCGAAAGGGCACAGGTGACCTCGACTGCAATATACACTGAAGGAAGTCATCTTGCGTAGGGGAGAGTCATCGATGGGTTCTCCAGATGAATTGGAATTCGAGATGGACAGTTTCTCACAGACCAACATTTGGAGTTCATTCTCGGCATTCAAAGGGTGCTGCTGGTACTTCAGATCAGGGTCATCCAGGCACTGGCCGCACTGGGGGCACCGTGGCTGGTCTCTCTTTGTGTTCATGGTTGATTGGGTTCGAGCAGGCCTTTTCTCCGCTGATTCTCTGGATGTCCTCTTTCGTCTCTTCTCCTTCTGTTCCTCTTCATCTCTGTCCTCAGGAGTCTCTGGAGTCAAATCCTCCAATTCTTCCTCGGGTCTCCGTTTGGTGGCCAGATCTTTGGGTTGACTTCTGGGCCTGAGCCTTCTTTTATCCTTTGCTTCTTCATCAGCATCCATTTCCTTGGGAGTTCCTAGTCTTGCTTCTCTGCCTGGCTCCTGCCTTGATCTCTGCCTCGATGTTAGTTCTCTGGTTTGACCTCGAAGTCTCCGGTCAAGTTCCTGCTCACCTTGCTCTTCCTGACCCAGCTGAGTTCCTGGTGTTACACTTTCTGGTTCCACTACAGAAACTCCAGCACCACACACTGCGCCTGTAACTCTGCGTCTCTTATCCTGGTCCTTCCCTGCAACAGACTCATCTGAGAGTCTCTCTTCCGATTCTTCCTTGGGTTTCCGTTTAGTGGGGCCCTTCCCAAAGTGAGATGTGACGGTGGTCTGCCTGGTGGGTCTCCTCGCAGCCGCGGAGCTAGAGGAAGCTTCAGAACTGGTCTCACAGTCCGACTTGCTTCTCGTGGACCTGGGTTTAGAGGGTTGTCCCGAGTCTGCCATTTCTGCTCTCCTGCTTGTCTGTTGGCTGGACAACTGTTGGCCTTTCAGGTGTGAGAGAGTGTTCCGTTCTCCAAGGACAAGTCTTTATTTTAAAAAAGGTTTCACTTTCGCCAGGTAGCCCTCCTCAGATAGTTCCTCTTTATGTAATTTGGTTTCCAAGTCACATAACTGGCTCTTTATTTCTGTTTGCAGGAATTCATGCAACAGGTTCAATTTCTCTTTCACACACTCCTTGTCTGTAAAGCCATCTCTTTCCAAGTCTTTGAGCCTTCTGGAAGACGTAAAAGCATGCAGCAGTGACTGGTTCTGAGCAGCAAAAAGTAATCTGAGGGTGAGAGCCCTGGGGTGTAGATATAAGGGCTGGCTCCGCCCTGGCCATCAAACTAGAGGGCTTCCACCTGCTGGTTCATGTCTCAAATGATCCTCATTCAACCCCAGCAGATGCTCCAATCATTGAAAGTACGTGGCACAGAGGTGGTGCTGGGAATTGAACCTGAGTCCTCTGCCCAAACAACAAGTGCTCTTCACCATTGACTCATGTCTCCAGCCCTAGATGTTAGTCTTTAAAATCTAAATGTATCTTTCCTGTACTGTGAGCTTTCTTCACTTCATAAATCCCATCCCTCAGTCCCTACACTGACTGCCATCTTTGTCACCCTGCTCCCTGGAAAACGTCTAAATCGGAGGAAAGGAAGCCTCCAGTGGTACTAGAAAGTTAAATGCCTAAAATCATATACCTTCCCTCCATTGCTTACTCCGTGAACAAGTCAGGCCAACTCAGCAGCTCCCCTGAGGGTTAGCATCTGATCCTGGTGGCTCACAGCATGAGGACTTAAGGTGAGAATTTTGTCCAAATTTAATCCAAGAATTTTAAGCTGAGGCTAATTTCCTACCAGCCAAACAAACCATCATTGTCTCTCCAGAAGCACTGCAAGCCAAGAGAGGCCTTCTTACACATGGCTAACAGCCCAAGTTCTAATGGAAGTTCTGTAGGGGTTCTGGGCTGCATGGGTTCAGGCTAGTGCATTCCTTCATGTTGCTTTAACAGGAAGGAGTATAGTCAAGATGGAATGTGTCCTGTCGGTTAAAGCCATGCTGAAAAGCGTCTTCTGCCTTTTCTGTTAAGAGGTTTCAGGCGAAGGCCCTGGCCTCACAAAGTTGTACCAGTAACCCCGTGGCCCTTGCTAGAGTGTAGGCCCCAGGAGGCCACCCATACCCTATTCTTCCTGTGCCCTCTTATAATGTCTCTCAAATGCTGGGAGAGACAATGTCACTCAGCCCAGGGTCCATTCAGGACATCTTCACTTGTCCTCTAGTCAGTTTCGCCTGGGGTCAAAATGGCAGTTCAAGTCCAAGAACATTCCTGAAAGCCAAAGTAAATAAACAAAGAAATTTTTCTCCAGAGCTCCCCAGTTGACTTTCCCATTTTCCCAGCTATAAAAAGATGTTTCAACTGACAGGAAGTAGTGTTCCACCTGACCCATGTCTCCAGAGGGAAGTTTAGCTTCCTATCCATCAACACGTTAATGATGGGGAACCCATCTGCCTGACTTCCTGGGGAAGCTGCCTGATAATCTCTCTTGGTAACTGGATGCTCCGGTCATAAATTTCATGACACCATCAGAACCCAATGACCCTTTTAAGTACTCCAAATCACTAAGAAATCCCCTGGGGTATCTCTGACTAGAAATATTCCTTTAATTAAATCAGACGTAAGACCCAGACATATTAGCAGACAGTTCTGCCCCTTCCAGATGCTAGAAGTTCAGAAGGAAAAATATGGCTCAGTATTTCATAATTGCCATTTAACTTATTGTGCTGTATTAGCTTCCTGTTGCTGTTGTAACAAAACACCACAAATCTAGTGACAGCACAAATTCATTTCCAGCAGTTCTAGAGGCCCAAACTGTCAAGTAGTTTTTAATTGTGTTTTTTTTTTTAAATTTTATATGCAGTGTATGTACATGTACCTTGCCTATGCTTGTGACCCTCCAAGGTAAGAAGAGGGCATCAGATCCCTTGGAACTGGAGTTACAGGTGGTTGTGAACCACCATGAAGGTGCTGAGAATGAAACCTGGGTCTTCTGCAAGAGCAACACGTGCTCCTAATTGCTGAGCCATCTCTCCAGCCTCCTGTAAAGGGCTCCTTATGACAGAGCTTGTTCTTCCAGACAGGAGTGGAAGGGCTTGCTCTCTCCTCTTTCCACCCTTCAAAACCTACAATTCTGAAACCAAGAGTGAGCACTGGACCCAGGCCCAAATAAAGGTGAAATTAGCAAAAGTGCTTGTTGGCCAAACAAAACCAACACTTTGGCTCTACTCTCAGACCTCAGGTTATGTATTGCACATGGATTATATGACAGGAATCAGTTTCTGAGGGCAAACAGTATGCTTTCTTAAAGCTAGACCCTTCCCTTTGTCCGTGAGCTACACAATGCTAATTGGTTCTTTTGGGGCTTTTATGTAACACAGAAATTGGGAAATGATCTTTTCTTAAGCCTAGGGCTGGATCATGAAAGAACTGTTTTCTTATTAAATTGACCTGGGTATTCTAGGCGTGAGGAAACCACAGCCCAAAAGTCTTGACCCAGATCTGAAAAGTCTTACTTGATCTGTTTAACCGGAGGAAATGTAAGAGAAAACAAGGGCCTGGGCAGTCCAAAGACCAAAGACAATGATGAAAGTGTGGTATTCCAGCTCTGCTCTCTTTTCCAGCGAAGCAGGAAGTGCTGTGGATACAGGTACTTGCTTTACAAACTCACGGCTGGATGGGTAAAAAGGAAAAGATGAACCTTCTTCACTCCTGAGGCCTCTCAAGTTACTTTCACAGACTGGTTCTGTGATTTTTCAATTTCTATTTCCCAGTAGAGTGTTCACTCTTCTCCAAAGACTAGATATATATTCTTTGTCTTCTTTTCATTTTTTCTTTTGTTTGGAAAAATAAATTTAGCCATATAGCAAGAGATGATATGGATAAAAGAATCTGCAAAACCACAGGACTTTCAGTTTTTCATGTAGCTTTTTGTTTTTTTTTTTAAAAACTATGGGGTTTTGGTCTTTTGTTTAAAATGGGGGAGGAGGGTGCACATTCCACGGGCATGCGTGTGGAGGGCAACAAACAACCTCAAGTATTGGTCCTCCATTTCTGTCTTGTCTTTTGAGGCAGGATCTTTATTATTATTATCATCACCACCATCATCATTGGCCTGGAGAATTCCAGGGACTCTCTTCTCTCTGCCTCCTGTCTTACTATCAGGACCCTGAAATTACAGACACGTGCCACAGTGCCCAGCTTCATGTGAGTTCTGGGGATTTTAGCCCAGGTCTTCACACTTTCACCACAAACCCTTGATCTACTAAGCCTTTTCTTCAGCCCTCCAAAAAGTATAATCTTTAATGCATACTATAATCACGCAGGAAAATGGCGAGTTCAGAAATTGAGGAGCAGCCCCTGAAGCTTGCCTACTTTTCCTATTTCTGGTGACAATTTTTTTCTATTTTTAAGAGACAGCATCTCATTGTTGCCCAGGCTAGCTCCAAACTCCTAGACACAAGTGATCCTCTGCCCAGCCTCCTGAGCTGCTGGGGTCACCAGCATGTGCCAACCATTCAGAGTTACTTTAGTGCTTGATGGGATCCACTTCACCCACATAAGTGAGGGAATAGCAATAGCAACTGTTTAAATCCAGCTGAAAAGTTAGAGATAACTACATTTACATAATAAATTAGATAATAATTAGCTGATTGGTATCCATGCAGACAGAAAAGTTTACAGATGCTCAGTAAAGACAGATCCAGATGGAAAAATAAAACCTCTAAATGGGTTATAGTGTGTTTAAAAATGTACAAAGGCTTGAGAGAGAAAAGAGACAGGCCACAAACAATATACACACACACACACACACACACACACACACACACACAGTTTTAAAATGATAAAGACCTTAGAAAGGGAGTAAAATAATATAAAAGAAGCCAGGCAGTGGTGGCACACGCCTTTAATCCCAGCACTCGAGAGGCAGAGCCAGGCAGATCTTTGTGAGTTCGAGGCCAGCCTGGTCTACAGAGCGAGATCCAGAAAAGGCACAAAGCTACACAGAGAAACCCTGTCTTGAAAAACCAAAATAATAATAATAATAATAATAATAATAATAATAATAATAATATAAAAGAAAAAAGCCACATAAACATGGGAAATCCACAGAGAGTCTGGATCCTGTTTGTCTTTAAGTTTTGTGACTGCTAATAAACAAACGATAACTGCTAAGAAACATTGGATTCTGTATAGCCGGGCGGTGGTGGCGCACGCCTTTAATCCCAGCACTCGGGAGGCAGAGGCAGGCGGATCTCTGTGAGTTCGAGGCCAGCCTGGTCTACCAAGTGAGTTCCAGGAAAGGCGCAAAGCTACACAAAGAAACCCTGTCTCGAAAAACCAAAAAAAAAAAAAAAAAAAAAAAGAAACATTGGATTCTGAAAACTGCTGGATTAAACCAACCTATATATTTAAAAAATGTCTTGACTTCAAAATGGAAGTAAAAAGATGTGTTACTTTTGGGGAAGAGGTTATGCTTTTATCTCCACAGGAAATGAGAGGTTGTGGATCCATTCCAGGTTGATATGGATCAGGTTTGATAATGAAGATCCTCTGGAAATCCTGACTACAAACATCAGTAAATCTAGAACTACTACAAGACACATGATGTATATTTTATCTATTCAAACATAAAACAAAAAAAATCATCTTTGGATAACTTGTGTATAATGGATAATCTATACTTGTATTAATGCAGATATGTATGTTACTTTTAAAATTTATGTATTTTCAGAGCAAGGGAACAAGACACCAATAAAAATGAATAACCCAGGTGATCCAGCATCCAGAACAGCTTCAAGGCTGCTGGCTGAGATGATCCAGCCTCACAAAATACTCTAGTCAAGACTTAATTATTGTCCCAGCCAGCGGGATCTTCAGCAGAGACCCTAAAAGGGGGAATGGTGAATGAAAGGGACAAGAGATACAAAGAATTGACAACAATACATTATTCTGATCAAGCTGCAAATTTTTTTTTTCTCAGGTGGGTTTTATAGTAAGCAGACCAGGAAACTTTCTTTGGGAAAAGATCAGGGGACTGTTGAGTTGCCAAGCAACCCAACCAAGCAACCTAACCACGAAACATTGTTACTAATGGTCACTGTAGCAGAAAGATAAGGAAATGTTAAGTTGTTTTCTAATAACTCAGGACTTGTCCAGGCATGTCAGAAGTTTCTAGTTAGTAGCTCAATACTGGACAACAGAAACTTAACTCAGGCAGGCAATATGGCATGGCTCTTAAAATTGTCCTCGGCAAATCATTATCCTGAATATTCTCAGAGTCCTCCAAAGATGCCAATGCCCCAAAACAACAGGAAATAATCTAGAGAATGATGGCCACATTCCCAAAAGATGGTTTATGGATATTTATTATCATTAAAGGGGGGATTGGTTACAAATTGTTATTAGTCTTAGTAAAAAAAAAAAGGGGGGGGGGGCTAAACCAAAGAGTTAAATTCAAAGATCTCTTTCTAAAGGAAAAAAGGGGTTTATGATATAGGAGTGACAGAAAAAAAAGGGTAGATTATTGAATCTACTTTAATACAAAAAAAAAAACCCAAATGTTAATCTCATAATATTTTACATTTGTATGGACTTTGATTTATTGATATAAATTTAAAGTTATTTTTATACTGTATGTATGTTTCTACTCATTTAGGGTATTGTGCTTATACAGCTCATTTAAAAACATAATGTATAATTAAGAAATACAGGTTAGTAGTTAGTCATCTATAATAATCAAACTTGTATTCACATTAGGTATGTTTTCAAGGTTAAAAAGATATATTTAGATAGATAGATGGTCTTCAAACACTTCAAAGACCTACAGAATATGGTATTTAAAACATTTTAATAACATAAGCCTTTTCTTGACAGTGAGACACGTCTGCTCCTGGCAGTACCAATTTACTTCAGAGAAGATGATGGACATCGAAGAAACTCCCTATGGAGTTTCCTTTCTTTATGGCAAAAGCTGGTTATTTGAACAAAAGACTGCCTTTGCCTCAATTGCTGACAGTATACTGTATGAACTGGACCAGCAGGACACACACACACACACACACACACACACACACACACACACACACACACACAAAAGTGACTGCCAAACTTTGCCAAGACAAAGTAGGACTATCCTAGCCGGGCGGTGGTGGCGCACACCTTTAATCCCAGCACTCGGGAGGCAGAGCCAGGCGGATCTCTGTGAGTTCAAGGCCAGCCTGGGCTACCAAGTGAGCTCCAGGAAAGGCGCAAAGCTACGCAGAGAAACCCTGTCTCGAAAAACCAAAAAAAAAAAAAAAAAAAAAAAAAAAAAAAAAAAAAAAAGTAGGACTATCCTTCAAAATTTCCTGCTTCTCCTAAAAATCTGTCAGATACATTAGTCATGTAGACCAAATATGGCTGCCCCAACATTACAGAAGGACTTCAGATTACTGTCCAGGCAGCCAGATGTCCCTGTCATTAGGTAACATTTCACCCTTCTGGGATCTTTGAAGGAGCTGAAGACTAGATAGTCATAGTTGAAGTTTTCCTTAGTTATAATAAAAGATAAATTAGGTACAAAACTTTAGACTCACAAAGGCAAGATAAATAATATTTTGCCAAATACAAATGGACTGGATAGTGTAATTATAATTCTTACTTGATAACTGTTTTTGTTGTATATAATTTTACTATTTTAAAGTTAAAATCTTCCTTTTTAATTAGACAAAAAGGGGGAAATGTGGAGTATTCCCTTATACTGTGTGAATATATGTCACTGTGATTGGTATTATAAAGAAGCTGACTGGTCAATAACTGAACAGGATAAGGTTAGGCAGGAGAACTAGACTAAGGACACTGGGAAGAAGAAGGGCAGAGTCTGAGGAGTCTCTCAGAATCAGGAGCAGATTCAGAGAGAAGCAAGATGAACATCCCATGTTGAAAGAAGTTACTGCCATGTGGCAGAGGATAGATAAGAAATATTGATTAATTTAAAATGTAAGAGTTAGCTGGTAACAAGTCTGAGCTATTGGCTAAGCATTTATAATTAATATTAAGCCTCTGCGTGGTTATTTGGGAGTGGCTGCCAATACATAGAGAAAATATGCCTTCACCAAATAGAGTGAATATAAGTAATAAGCCATGAGTTTGTCCTTAACCCAAAGGCAGAATGTTTTCAGTGCTTGACATTGAACTCAGAGCCTTGATCAGACTTGGCAAGTACTCAGTCAGTTGAGTGATATTGTTGGCCAACCACACCCCAAGGTCCCATGTTCTAGGTCCTCCTAGAACCAAAGGACATGATGGGAAGGGCTTCACTCTTTCATGATATTGTTTCTTTGTTTGTTTTTAAGTTCTACTGGTTTTGATTTCAGCGCTCTCCACTTTTGAGTCTCCAGTTGCACACAACTGGGATTTGAATTTTTTCAGTCTATAGTTAAAATAGAGGGGCTTTTCCCTTCCTAACATCTAAGTTTTAATTTTCTAGTTTTTTATCTCTGTAATTTCTGCAACCACCTATTAGCTACTGAGCACAGACTTCTATCAAAGCCTGGAATAAACCTAGAGCCAACTTTCTGCTTCCAGTTACATTCCCATCCGGGAAGTAAGGTAAGTTTTCAGAAAGTTTCCTGGGGCGGTGGCTCTGTCAGTAGAGTGCCTGCTGAGCAAACATAAAGATGCATTAGCCAGTATCTGCAGCCCCAGAACTTGTTGGGTGTAGGGTATGAAACAGGCAGATCCCTGAAGTTTATTGGCCAGTCAATAGGATTGATGAGCTCTGAGTTCAGTGAGAGAGGAGTGATCGAGGTCAGTCTCTGGCCTCCACATTCATCTACATGCACTGTGTGTGTGTGTGTGTGTGTGTGTGTGTGTGTGTGTGTGTGTCTTTTTTTGCACTTAAGGATGGAATATGAAGGGGATCCTTTTGGGGTGGGGGTACCAGTGATTGAACCAGGGCCTCACATGTACTGAGCACATTGTGTCCTAATACTAAGTGATACCCTTGGCCCCATAGATCTTATTTTTAATTCACAGAAATTCTTAAATCTTATCACATGGCTAACTCTTCCCTCCTTGGAGCTACTCAGGATCTGCAAGGCAAATGCAAAGCTCTCCATGGAGCCCCTGCTGGGGCACTGGCTTTTGTCCTTTACCCTTTTCCCCTCCTGACAGCCTCTGTGCCATGCGAATTTGGAGCATGCAGAAGTTGGTGAACCTTTCATGCTCATCAGTCTTCTGACTGTGACCCTGGAGACTGGAAAAGCTAGTGTGTCAAATTGAAACAGTTCAGAAAGGTAGCTTCTTTGTAAGGAAAATCAAATTTTTCTCAAGTCAGAGAGTGGTGGAAAGTGGGGAGAGGAGCAGGTCTGCAGCTTGCCTCCTGAGTTTCTGAAACATTCAGTTGCTGCGTTAGTTTCTGGCTGTTTCTCTGGCTGTTATTTCTGCTTCAAGCCTGTGTGGCGTCCATATAGAAGAGTTTATATAGGCACCCGCTTTTTACCAAAGTGGGCTTGACATACAAAGTCTTCTCTGGGGATTGGAAAAGGGGGCTTTGTGGTAGAGCACTTGCCTGCCACTTAACATGCTGGTTCCATCTCCGGCACTGCTAAATTAATTAATTGATTGGTCAGCTAATTAATTAAACAGGTCTCTCATGTTCTCTGTTGGGTGTCAAGGCAATTTCAAGGGAGCCTGTTTGTGTGATCCTTGTGGACTGAGCAGCCCCCGGAACTGGTCTAATTGGGTTCCTGCTTTAGCTCTGTCTAACTACATAGGGTCACCGTAGACTGCAATGCCCAGAATTCTGTACAGTTTGGGGCTCATTAAAAACTGTTACTTAAACAAAAAAGTTGTAGTAACTCCCTGTCTCCTGCAAGTAAAAGCACCTGTTGGAACAGAGAGGCTGGTGTGCATAGATGCTATGCATGGACATGCATGTACAGCGGTGTGAACTTCTGATTAATTTGCCATCTGGTACATTGTTGGCCAATTTTCTCTTGTTCCCTAAGCTGGAACTTTTTGTCATTCTACACTCTGAACAAGTGGAATGCTTTATATACTTTTTGGCTTAGGTCACTCTAGACCTGTGTGTAGCTGAATGTTTTTCTGTGTCCCACCTGGTCCACAGCCGCTCAGACCCAAGGAAAACATACACAGGCTTATATGAATTAAAACTGCTTGGTCATTATCTCAGGCCTACTACTGACTAGCTCTTACACTTAAACGCAGCCCATTTCTGTTAGTCTATGTGCTGCCACGTGTTCCATGGCTTTACCTGTGTGCTATTACATGCTGCTCCCTGGATGACAGGCTGTCTCCTAACTCATCCTTCCTCTTCCCAGAATTCCCCTTGTCTGTTTAGCCTGCCTATACTTCCTGCCTGGCTACTAGCCAATCAGCATTTTATTTATCAACCAATCAGAGCAACACATTCACAGCATATAAAATATCTCACAGCACGTGTGTGTGTGTGTGTTTGTGTGTGTGTGTGTGTGCGCGCGCGTGCGCGCGCATGTGTACAAGAGCCATGGTGTGAACATGGACCTCAGAGGACAGTTTATAGAGAACAGTCTGTGGGAGTTCCTTTTCTCTCTCTACCATGTAGGTCCTTGGGATTGAACTCAGGTCATCAGGTTTGGTGGCAAATACCTTTACCTACTAAGCCATCTCACTGGCCCTCAACTCATATTTAAATCATAATTTTCTCACCCAACATTTGATCTAGCTTTGAAGGCATGTACATCTCCCACTTTTCATCCAAGTGAGAAGTTCAGTCTATTCCTGTTTTTCTGTTAATTTTATCATTAATGTGAATTTGTTGTCATTTTGATTTGTGATATCCTTGAGGGCATGTATGTAAGGGCCTGACCCCAGCCTGTGTCACATTGGGAGGAGGTCGTAGGGCCTTTAGGATGTTATGCCTAGTGAGAGAAAGTTAGGTCATTGAGAATATAGCCATTACAGCTAGACAGAGTGGAAATCCAGGCTTCCTACTCAGCGCTGGTATAAGAAGCATGTAGGTCCTTGTGCTCACAGATAAGCACAAGGGAAACCAGGAATGTTAAATACACAAGATTGTCTCTTCAAAGGGAGAGATGTGTGACCTGTTTCCTGCCCAGAAATCTGGGAGCAGATGTGTCTAATAGCCTGATGACCTTTGTGCTATCTATGTGGCCAGGCCACACTGGCTCTCCCAGACTCTTACCTTTTTTACCTTGAGCCTGTTTCCCCGGTTAATCTATAGAACCTATCTTTATGGAAGATATCATTTGTGCTTCACGAGAGTTTGATGTAGCCATGTCTTAAGCTTTTTGTACACACAGGATTGAGTTCATTATCACCAGGAAACTTTCTTTCCAAATTGTGATGTGCTTAAATCTGCCTAAAATAAACCACCCAGTGTCAGGCTCTTGAAGTTTGAACCAACACCAGCTACTGAGTTGTATGGAACTGAATTGCCTTCTTATCTCACTAGGGTAGCTACTCTGCCAGCCATGGTGGAAGCAGACACCCCCACGGTATGGCTGTTGTGAAGACATAGCTGAAATCTCCTCCAGGGTATGTGCGTAAAGCAGGGTAGTTACCATTCCATCCTTTTCTGCCTCTCTACCTGTCCATCTGCTCATCAGCTTACCCCGTGGACGTTGTATTTCTCTTTAGTTTTTGGTTTTCTAGGTTTGGTTTGGTATGCACATGTTTAGATGGCTGGTTTGCCTATATCTTTAGCTTCAGATCTGTGGTGAATCAAAAGGAGAATCCAGGCACCTCTACACTTACACTGCAGCTACTCTGCTTCTCCCTTCTCAGAGTCCTCAGAAGATTGCTTTAGGTAGATTGCCCAGCATTCCCTGTCACAGCTAGAGAATACTAGGGAAAGACTGCACTCCAAAGGCTCAGATTTATGAGGGAACCTGCAATAAGCTACTACAGTCACAAGAGGTCTCTTCAAACATGCTTCTTATAATTTTAGCTGAGAAAGACGGGCTGGAGAGATGGCCCAGCCATGGAAGTCTAGGCTCACAACCAACAATTTAAGAGGAAGACTAATTTTTAGCCTTTTCAAAAACAATTCTGAGAGATTTAATCTTCGTTTCATTTCAAATTTCTAACATGTTGGAATTCTCCTCCCCACTTCATCTTTTTTTTTAAGATACTTTTTTATTGATTCTTTGAGAATATCACATCATGCTCCCCAATCTCACTCATTTCCCAGTCCCTCCACATTCACCCTTCACCAATGCATCAGCTGCCCCCCCAAAAAAATTTAAAAACAAATAAAAACATTAATTAAAAACAAGCAAAAACAGCACTTTCCTCTTTCCACTTGCCCGCTTCCCCAGCACCTCCATCCCCCATTGTCTAAACAGCTTCATTTTCTTTGTGATGAGTTGTTGGTCAGGCTCAAGGCCTCTGACTTCTGGTACACCATCCATACCGGACCCTCACCGAAACTCCTCTCGGATGTCCCGCTGTTGCCACAAGTCATGGAGATCCTGTGGCCATGGTCCCCTTCGGTCGCTCCAGCAGGTCAGAGATGGGGTAGATTTGAGGTGGGCTAGCTCAAAGCCCCGGATGTGGGCCTGGGTGGTAGCTGAGCTGGTCAGTCTGGGCCTCCGCTAGAACTGCCACCCCTTAAGGGAAGGAACCAGCTCTCCTGTGCCCACCCCATCAGAGTCTGCTCTCCTGCGTCTGTGGTGAGGGGTGGGATCCGTGCTCCTGAGTGTGGGGCCAGCTCTCCCACTGCGGCCGACATGCGGGGGCCATCTATGGCCTTACTAAAGCAGATTGGAAACACGCTGGTAAATGGACATATTAAAACCCCGCATCAGAAAACAAATGAGGCCCGTAGACACACCAGGCCAATGAGTGGTATTAGGGTCCTGGAGAAGTCCCACGAAAGACCACCATCCACGTATGCAATCAAGAGCATTTATTATCTCGAGAAAAATATCAGCATTCTGGGGCTGTCTGTCCTACACAAAGGCAAAATGGCAATGGCTCTGAGAGGAATGTGTGGACTCCTTTTAAGCACAGCTCAGGGGAGTCCCTAGGGCAGCTAGGTCATTTCAGATATGATTGGCTTAAGCAAGCGGCAATCATATTGGTACCTTTTAATTGGCTAGGGCTAGTCAGGAGCTGGTTAAGGCTACAGCTTTTCCATTTTGGGGCAGGCCAGGACAAGTGTCCTTGAGCTGCTGTTGGGGGGCTGGCCTCGTATGCGCATTCCCCCCATCCCTGTTGTGTGTGGGGGGCGGGCACCAGTGATCAATTGTCTTGTGTTTGTAGCTCTTTTCAGAAACTGCTTGCTCAATCTCAGGAAACTGAAATTGAGGCCTGATCTCTCAGAGAAGACTGAGCAGCCTGTTACGGCATCTGCTCAGTTCTCTCAGGCGATACCTGAATGGGTCCCCTAAAGACACCTAATATCTCAGTGGCAGAAACGACCTGGCCAACTTGATATCTAACCTTCTGGTTCGTGCATGCATCAGGGGCTGACAGGTAGGGAACTCCCAGCTGCCCCCAGTGCTTCAGCTCAGCACAGTCCTCATGCTTGACGTGGCCTACTCCAGTCATTCACCTCAGCCTTGCTGGTTGCCCTCACCCGCCCTTGAACAGGTGGCCAGGCTCTTGTGCCGCCGGCAGCTCTCCCCCTGGGTTCATTAATGCTTTCCCTCATCCCCTGCACCTGCACCAGCTCTCTGCCTCAGCCCTCCATGAAGCCTCTTTGAACTGAGCCATTCGATGGGACTAAATGTGTGATTTTGAGCGTTAACATTAGCAGTTAAGATCAGAATAAAGGAAGCTGTGTGTGCCTGTGGCCACAGTATCAAAAGGAAGCAGGCTGACGTAGTAAACACTGAAGAAGCTTGTAAACTTCCTGCTATTCCGTAAATTCTGATGTTGCAGGAAGGCACAAACGTGTCTGACCATGTTCTCCACAACAGTTGAGACCGTAAGCTGGTGGAAACAGGCATTATTAGCATTCAACATGGATGGGGTTACTTTTGCCACAATCTGCCCATTAAAATCTCTGAAGGAAACTCTCAAAGAGTTTAAAACTGAAAATACCGAGTAAAATTTTAAATAAGGTTTCAGAAGTTGGAAATGGCACTGAGTTTTAGATAGACAGGCAAATTGAAATTTTGTGAGTGTGGTTGATAACGCTAAGGGGGTAGGCTAGTCTTTGAGCCCTTGCCTAGCAAGTGTGAGGTCCTGGGTTTGACCCCTGGCACTACCACAAACTATTGTGATAGATACATTTCAAATTGCTAAAAGAGTGGAAGTTTTACACGTTCCAACCATGAAGAAATATGAATATGAGGTAATATTTCCATTAGTTACACTGACATAACCATTCTACAGTGTATAACATGTATCAAGACATCACCAGATAACTTATGAATTGTCCACACAGAAACACAACTCTCACCTCAGAGGGGATAAGAGTTTCTTCTGGAGCTAAATATGAGTGACCACGGCCCAGGAACATGGATTCAGGCCACTCCAAATTCCTGTAACAGTTTCATAGTAACAGAACACAGTTAATCATACATCAAGATATTTCCAATACATTGGTGGAAACATCGGGTGGGTAGGTAGAGCAAAGCAGAGACTTATGGACCACAGGCCTCTGATACTATCTGACAGCATTCTTCTTAGCCTTTTGGTTGGTAGAAGTTAGAGGTCAGCTGTATATCCTTTGATTTACCTAATGGTCCAAAGATGTCAGGGCACATTCAGAAGTGGACCATAAATGGTTACTAAGGGAACTAAAGATGGCCTAAAATAAGTTGGCTGTAGACTGACAGCATCACAACCACATCACTGAGGTTCTAATCAATCAACCAGCCTGGCAGAAACTTCAGTGTAAGGTTCAATTCTTTGCAGGTGCTTTCATTCACAAATTGTATACAATTATTATTTGTTAATTAAAACAAATTTAAAAACAGTTTTGGAATTAGTTTAATTTCTGTATCTGTCTCCACTGAGTACCGCAAATTGCCCTAATGTGAAGAAGAGCAACTTACAAAAAGCTTTCCTGGTAGCTGGGAGTGGGATTTTATGAGGCTTGAATATCTAAACAATTTGTTAAATGTAAACGCAAAAATGAGTTAAATACTGCCAAGAAAATATTGGAGATTCTGGACTATTCCAGTAGTCAGCTCCCGCTGGCAGGGAGGTCCACAGACTTTCCCTGGATTCTTTCATCTTTGCTCAGGAGAGAGTGATCAGTCTCTTCAAGTGTTACCATAGAAACTCACACAGGAACCCCTGAAGCCTTTGGAAATGTAGACTGCTGTTCCAGCTCAAAGGTAGGTGAAGGTCAACAAGGTCCCCACTAACCCCATTCTGTAAGCCCTGCACATGACCCTTGAAAACAATTCCTTTTCATTCATCTAGAGAGTCAGTCTCCTGACCTATAACCAGGAAGCAGAGTTTTGCTACTCAAACAATTCTTCATTTAAAAATAAGAAATTTACCATAACGAAGAGTGGGTTCTATACCTCACCAAGCTCCCTAAACTTCTACCCTGGATGCCTCTGTGAGTGGACTCAGTAAGGAAAATAATACTGTCTTCCACCAAAAAGCTCTTCTGTTGCCTATTATTCTAAATTAGTCAAAATAGTCATGACAGCTTTAAAAAAGGAAGGGGGAGGGAGAGGGAGAGAGATGGAGGAGGGGGAGGGGAAGGAGGAGGGGGAGGTAGACAGAAACCTGAATAAGGAAAGACACCTCCTGATGTGGATAAAGGGGACACACATGGATGCAGTCAAGGCAGACACACCTGCTGCCCCACCCCGGCATTCAGCTGTGTGATGGCAACTTTCCAAGCCTCCCCGCCCCCGTACCCCAGAGTCTGCTGAGTGTGTTTACCCACAGAAGCCAGTACCTGCCTTCTCAATGCCCCCGTGGTTTTGAATTTTGTCCTTGCTTGGTGGTTTAGACTGATTTTGGTGCTAACAACTGACCCAGATCCTCTGTGGGATTTGAGGAAGTCCTGAAAGAGAGATAGGAACAGCACAGTGAAAGTACAACGCATGCTTACATTTCTTACGTTACTAAGTTGGGCATATTTGGTATCCAAATAAAACTGGAAAATAGAAGCGCT
The DNA here is from genome assembly GCF_049852395.1 of Peromyscus maniculatus bairdii. Classification (NCBI taxonomy): domain Eukaryota; kingdom Metazoa; phylum Chordata; class Mammalia; order Rodentia; family Cricetidae; genus Peromyscus; species Peromyscus maniculatus. The sequence goes on from NC_134857.1 coordinate 59,488,680, forward strand.
CTCTACTGAAATGTCCTTCAAAATAATCCAATGGGATGGTAGAAATACACAGCAGTAAAATGATGTAAGATAGGGCATGTTATCCCAAACACTTGAGACCAAGAGAGTGCAGAAACCAGGTTTATTTCACTGTGTGGTGTTAGTCAGACAGGACCAGTCCCAGCTCAGGAACCCACAGCCCCAGGAGCAAGGTCAGGAAGTAGCTGGGAAGATATCTGCCAGGCCCCAAAGCCAGAACATTTTATAATGGAATGTTCGGGTAAAGAACACACATTTTAAAATATATAATAAAATTGGTTCTCGGAAGGAGGGATGGGACACGTATGTTGATGCAAGAAACACAGCTCTCACCTCGAAGAGGGCAAGAGATAGTTTACTCTAGAGCAGTGGTTCTCAACCTGTGAGTCACAACCCTTTGAGGGCTAAATGACCTTTTACAGGGTCCCCCAAAGACCATTGGAAATATCAGGTATTTACATTATGACTCATAACTGTAGCAAAATTACAGTTATGAAGTAGTAACAAAATAATTTTATGGTTGTGGGGGTCACCACAACACCAGGAACTGTATTAAAGGACCAAAGCATTAGGAAGGTTGAGAACCACTACTCTAGAGCCAAATGTGAGTGACCATGGCCCAATAATATAAATTCAGGTTACCCCCAAATTCTATGTTCCCGTATGGTAACAGTGGCTTGAAGTTGATATAGTAATAGAACAAAGAAAATCATATGCTAATCAGGACATTGCCAACCCATTGGTGGAAATAGTGGGGAGGTGGGTTCCAAAAGCAGGAAAGCCTCAGCTGTTGGCCCCAGCTGCTGATTGACAGCATTCTTAGCCTTTTAGTTAATGGGAGCTGGAGATCTGCTTGTTCATTCCGAAGAATTTACCTTATGATCATAAGGATGTTAGGTCACATACAAAGGAGGACAATGGCTGTTCGGAGGCCAAGAGAGCCCAAGATAACTGGCCTGAGTTATAATTAGGCTCTGGATCTGCACTATTCCAACTTCTCCATAATCATCAAAGTTCCTATCAGCCTTTGTGGGACGTTCGACACGAGTATTTCTTCTCTCCAGAACTTTGGTTCTCAACTCCAGTTAGCCCAAAGTTTGGGGTAGGAGGGCAATCTGTGAGCTGCTGGCCGCTGCTCGGTTGATGGCATTGTAAATAAGACATGGTGGTGTCTTTGCGGCTGACCCTGGGTTTCTGAGCCAATGTCTCAGAGTATATTCATTTGTTTATGTTTTAAGATTTATGTGCCAGGAATTTATCTTTTAACTAATTAAAAGGCAAGCTATAGGTGCACAAATTTCTAAAAGCCATTTTCAACCAAAGGGTACCCCCTTTGCCATCCCCCCAAAAGGGCAGGCCTGCCGACTTGGTCCAAAATTGAGTCTAGGAACAGCTGAAGCTAGGCTGTTAGAAAAAGCATTTCCTGGGAACCTGTGACCTGAGTTCATAAATTCCCATCTGCCAAAAGGAATCACTTGCTTTGCCTCCGGCAGAGGGTCATGTGGGTCTTCACTGACATACACCTGTGGTTGCATATCAAAGCCCATGCTGACCACGGGCTCTCTTGATTCCCTACCCACAAGTACTTGTTATACATCTCAAAGCCCGCCTCCTACACACACACACACACACACACACACACACACACACACACACACACACACACACACTTTCTGGAGGTCCCACCTCTCCCCCTCCCTTGCCCCCCATTATGCTAGCTCCCAGAATGTGGCAGTTCACAGGGTTCTCTCCTCCCCGATACTCCTTCAATCTCTCTATATAACCACAAGGTTTTTCCTCTGTCCCCACTTATCTTCCTTAGGGTTGTATTGCTGTGCAGAGACACCATGGCCATGTCAACTTTTATAAAGGAAAACATTTCCCTGGGGCTGGCTTACAGTCCAGAGGTTTAGTCCATTATCGCCATGGGAGGAAGCATGGTGGCATGCAGGCAGACATGGTGCTGGAGAAGGAGCTGAGAGTTCTACATCTGGATCCCAAGGCAGCAGGAAGTGAATGCCATACTGGGCCTGGCTTCAGCATCAGAGACCTCAACCCGGTGACACACCTCCTCCAACAAAGCCACACCCACTCCCACAAGGCCACACCTCCTCATAGTGTCACTCCCTATGGTCCCATGGGGGCGATTTTCTTTCAAACCACCACACCACTATTCTTTACCATTCTCTATCTTGTTATTCTCTGTGTAATGGCTATTCTTGGTTGTCAGCTTGACTACTTGTGGAATTAACTAAACCACAAGTGGTTGGGTAAACCTGAGAGAGATTTTCTTTTTTTTCTTTTCTTTTCCCATTTACTGAGAGTAGATTTTTTTTTTTAATAAAAATTTGTCCTGATTTCGGTTTCCCCTATGTCTACTCCTCCCAGTTCCTCCCCACCTCCCTTCCCATCAGGATCCACTCCTTTTCTACCTCTCATTAGAAAACAAACAAGTTCCTAAGAGATAATAATAAAATATATCAAAATAATGGATGGGCACCACTACAGTGAGCAAATATATGGTGAAGAGATGGGAGAGAAGGAGACATGGAGCAGTTCGTGTGTTGTGGAGAGAGGTGGAACAGGAGACTCAACAGCAGTGAGGAACAGAGTGATGTGAGTGGCCTGTGCTGCCACCAATGTCTGGTTCTGTGGCCCTACCAAAGCCAGGGTCTGTGGATGTCTGTGGCCCACATTACCACCAAAGGTCATGCCAATGTCCAAGGTCTGGACTGCTGCCTAAAGCCATGTTAATGTCCAAGGACCCTGCTGAGTAGGCCCCACCCCTCACTGGCCACCAAGGAGAAGCTGACCTTGCTCCTCACTGGAGGCAGCATGGAGGAGCAGGTGGTGGCATGGGCATAGAAGATGGTGGGACCCAGGAGAGCTGACCCCAGTGACTGGAGGCTGGAGGGCATGGGAGAGCTGACCCCAGTGCTGGGAGTGTGGGAGTGCTGTTCCTGCCCCTTGCCTGAGGGGGAGGTCTCAGCAGAGGCCTGGAGTAACCAACTCAGCTACCACCCAGGCCCACATCTGGGGTTTGGAGTTAGCCCACCCCAACATCTACTCCATCTATGACCTGCTACACTGTGTGAAAGGACGGGTCCTGCAGAACCATAGCCGCAGGATCTCCATGACTCAGGACAACAGCAGGACATCCAAGAGAAGTTTCGGTGAGGGTCCAGGACTGATGATGTAGCAGAAGCCAGAAGCCTTGAACCAGACCAACAACTCACTGCAATGAACATTTACATATGAAGCTGTTTGGACAAAAGGTGCATTGCAGGGCACACCACTACAAACCAATATGTGATGGAGAGGAGGGCAAAATGGAGGAACAGGGTTTTGTTGCTTTTGTTTCCTTTTTTAAAAATCATTATTTTTTCTTTTTCCTTTTCTTTTCTTTTGGGGGAGAGGCTACAAGGGTGTTGGGTGGACTTGGAAGGACTAGGAAATAAGTGGGATTGGGTGAATGATATGAAATTCCCAAAGAATCAATAAAAAAGTTATTGAATATATATCAAAATAAAATATATGATAAAACAATTGGAGTTGGACAAGAAGGAAAAGAGCCCAAGAGAAGGTACAAGAATCAGAGACTCATTCATTTTTACACTCAGGAATCCCATAAAAATACTAAACTGATTGAGTGATAGTGTTGTATGCTTTTAATCCCAGCACTCAGGGTGGGGGGGAGGGGGAGGGAAGAGGCAGGTGGATCTCTGTGAGTTTGAAGCCAGCCTGGTCTACAGAGTGAATTCTAGGACAGCTGGGGTTACACAGAGAAACCCTCTCTCTAAAAACAAAAACACTAAACTGGAAACCATAATATAAGTGCAGAGGACCTGGTGCAGACCCATGCAGGATCTCTGCATGCTGCTCAGGCTCTGTGAGTTCAAATGAGCTTTGCTCATGTTGATTTAATGCCTTGTTTTCTTGGTGTCCTCCATCTTCTCTGACTCTTACATTCTTTCTGTCTCCTCTTCCATGGGGCTCCCTAAGCCTTGAAGGGAGGGATTTGGTAAAGACATCCCAGTTAGGGCTGAATGTTCAAAGGTCTCTCCTTCTCTGCATAATGTTCACTTGTGGGTCTCTGTATTTATTACCATCTGCTGCAGGAGGAAGCTTCTCTGACCATGGCTGAACAAGGCACTGATTTGAGTATAGCAGAATGTCACTGGGAGTCATTTTATTGATATGTTTCTTTCTGGTTGTTTCTTTGTTGTTGTGTTTGTTTGCTTGTTTTAGGATAGCAGTATTTGGTTTTACTCTAGGTCCATGGGGTATCTAGTCTCTGGTGCTTGGTCACCCAAGCAGTGTCAGGTATGGGTTCCATCTCATAGAGTAGGCCTTAAGTCAAATCAGATAGTGGTTGGTTACTCCCACAAGCTTTGGGCCACTATTGCCCTAGCATGTCCTGCAGGAAGTGCAACATTATAGATAAAGGTTTTGTGGCTGGGTTGGTGTTGATGTTTCTCTTTTGGTAGCACACAGAGTACCTTCCTGTACCAAAGACGCCGGCCTGTAAGGGTGAAGGCTCCATGCAGGCAGCAGCTCAACTTCTCTGTGTTCAGTGTGTTACATATGCATTGTCTTCAGCAATGGGGCCTTGCTGTCAGTCTGTGGAGAGTAAGCTGTAGTCTCGGCAACAGCCTGGGTTGTTTGTGAATTCCCATGGGACCCCTTTGGCCAAAAGATCAATTAGATGTAACCCAATCCCAGTAGTGGAAGCTTTGTTTGGTGACAAGAGATGTCCAGTTGGGACTCTGTCTCCCCCAGTATTTGGCGATTTTGCTTAGATAGACATTTTATATGTATCTATTTCAGGAAGTGTCTACTGTGTTACTTTTCCATACTTCTCCAATTCCTCTCCTCTACCCTCCCTAACTGATCCTCTCATTCCAGCTGCACCCCCATCCATCCACATCTATCTATTCTATTTCCCTTTCCTAATGAAATCTTTCTAGTCCCTTACTCTAAGTCTAACCTCTGAGGATCTTTTTTTTTAAATTAAATAACTTGAAGTGGAAAGACCCACTTTTGAGGTAGGAGGATCTACCTTTAATCAGGACTTCACCTTCTGGTGGCAACCCATACACATGACACGGGAGAAGGAAGCTTTCGCTCTCTGCTGCTTGCCCTCATTCTCCCTGGCAAGTCCATTCCTTCATTGGCATTAGAGCCAACTTCTTTGGGATTCCAGTGTATATTGAAGACCAGCTGAGACACCCAGCCTTGTGGACTGAACAACTACTAGACTCTTAGACTTTCCATTGGTAGACAGCCGTTTTTGGACTAGCTGGACTACAGCCCGTAAGCCATTCTAATAAGTCCCCTTTATATATATCCCTCTAGAGAACCCTGACTGATACACCAGCATACTCTGCTATTCTCTGCTCCCAAGAGATAGCCATAGCCATGTCCTTTCTGCCTCTTTTTGTCTCTGCTCTGGACTCTTCCAGATGCCTCTGGATGTTCTCTTTCTTTTAGCCACAACAAAACCTTTCTCCTAATCCATGGAGTGACCATCTCAGTGGTTTCTTTACTGTGCCCCCACTTACAATGAGTGGTCTCTAAGGTTATTAAGAATAAGGCAACATGAGAATAACTGGACACAGAAACCATGCCCATGTTTTAAAGGCTGATTGTAGGGAAACCACTGGGGCTAGGAGATAGCTCAGAGGTCAGCCATGCAAGCCTAAATTTGGATTCCCAGAATCCACGCAAAAGAAACGCCAGACACAATAGTGCAGACATCTGTAATCCCAGTCTTGCGGTGAACAAGAGATCAAGGTGGAAGGTGAGGACCTTCTATCAAGGTTGTCCTATGACCTCCATATGCACACTGTAGCACACATGTGTCCATACACACAAACCAACACATACACACACATATACACATACACAAAAAATTACAAGAGAAGAGTCTAACAATTTTTCAATAAAAGATTCATGATGAGCCCAAGGATGGAAGTTAAAGCATTAAAAATGCCCATAATGAGAAGTACTCTTCATTAAGGCATGGGTTCTAATAGAAAACCATTTTTCTAGCCCAAAATGGGTGGCATAAGTTAATATGGTGAAAGGGAAAAGATGGGAGAGTGAGGAGAAAAAAGGATTATTTGTAGTAGAGTTTGAAAATACTCAGTAGAGCAAAAGGTGCCACAGTGGTTGAGATGTATTACTTCATTGTACCCCATTTTGCTAAGTACTTAAGGTACCAGCTTGAAAATCATCCTAAAGCTCACTGAAGTACAAGTCCCTCATTGTGGCTGCCACAAAGGGGTGGGGACTTCCTTCCTGGTAGAGAAAGGCAGGTTTAAAGAGACGGCCAAGCTTCCCAGCATTCAAAGGCAGAAGAGTGGTGCTGGTTCCTTAAGGCCTTCAGCTGGGAAACACTTTGATTAACATCAACATCAGAGGGCCAGAAGAGAGGAAGTTAGTTCTCAGCGTGAACCACTGGGAGAATCCAAGGTTTCTCATGCGAGATATGATGGGTCCCTTTCTGCAACTGGGGGAGAAGAGAATTTAAAGTGCTTGTAAATATTTTGTGTTATTTAGAACCCATAGTAACAAGTCTGTACACAAATTACTTCTTCCTGAGCTGACCATTTAAAATGAAATTTCAGATGAATTAAGTATGTTCAGTCTGCTACACAGGATCCCTATGAAGACTCTGGTTTGAGGGAACTCTGATGGTCAAACATTCTAAAAGAGAAAAAGGAAGTGGCTAGTCAAATACTTTGGGTACAACCACATACTTGAAATCAACGACTGGATCCAGCTCACACCAAGCAAAATTCTGTTCTTAGATGGCTTCGTTTTGTCTTGGCAGTGCTTGGGATCAAACCCAGGACTTCTTGCATGCTAGAAAATTGCTCTGCCACTAAGCCACACCATGTAATATATCCCTCATGCTCAATCTACTCCTTCCTCTCTCTACTCAGAACTCTTCCAGATGCCTCTGGCTGTTCTCTCTCTCTCACATCCATAAGAAATCTGTAGAGGGCATGAGGTCGCTGTGCTCACAGATAAGCACTGGGGAAAACCGTAATGCTAAACACTCAGGCTTGTCTCTTCAATGGAAGGGTTGTTTACCTATTTCCACGCAGAAGGCTGAAAGTGGATGTAGTTAATAACCTGTATGGCTAGGCCTCACTCATATCCTCCAGAATATTTATCCCAGACCCTTCCCCCCACAGACATTTATCTGGGGCATTCTTTCTCAGTCAATAGAACCCATTCTTAGGAGAGATGTCACACGGAATTTGTATCTTAGTGACATCTGTGCAGCTGGAATCTCCAACTCATCCTCAGTTCTCTCTCTCCAAATGCTGCCCTCTCAGAAAAGCCGCCAAAAGTCCAGTTCTGCATTCCTGCATTCCAGCCCCTCCCCCAAAGCTGCTAGCTGCTCAAGACCCTGCCTACCATAATTGGGCACAAACCCAGGTTGTGGAGGATGCATCATCACCCCATGCCTACAGGGTATTTAAGCCCCCTCCTTCAGATTGGCAGTGTGTGTGTGTGTGTGTGTGTGTGTGTGTGTGTGTGTGTGTGTGTGAGATTTTTCTCCAGTCCCCTTCCCTGCCTCGCTCTCTGAGTGCTGAAGAGTCACCTAGGAGTGCTTTGCCCAAATAAACCTGATCTTTTACTTTTTAATTTGGCTTTATCTGGCTTACTGCATTGGCAGAAAAACCTGTGATCAGGATCCAGAAGACCTATGAGCACCTGTGTTCTCTGTGTGACTGAGACTACACCTGATCCTCCCGTAGGCACTTAGCTGCCTTAAGCTTTATTGTACACATGGGATTGAGATAATTGTTATGATGAAACTTCCCCCTCAAAATTGTACTGTACCTAATAACAAAAAATAAACTGCCCAGCTAAAATTAAATCATCACCAGCTAAGTGGTGTTGAACCAGATTTCCTTCTTGCCTCATGCAGATCATTACTTTGCCATCCCTGCTGATTGTAGAGGCCCTCCCCCCAAAAAACAAACAAACAAACCTTTCCCTTAACCATACCATGAAACGGTCAGGTCATCAATTTATACATCTGGTGCCAAGAAATCCAGGAGGGGCTCAAATGGAGCCCTTTCGAAGGAGCCCAGCCTCTCCTAGCTGACCCAAGCTGTTGATTCTACTCTCCTCAGGTGTGATTTGATCATTTGTTTCTGCTGGCTTCCGCCACCCACCACAATCGACTCCCAATGTGAAGAGCCCACCTCTTCAGCCACTTATTCCCTCCACCTGCTCTGCTTCTCTGCGCTTGAGGGCATCTCTCGTTCCCTCTGGATCCTGGAGCGTGCTGTGTCCTCCTGAGTTCCCATCACGTGGAAAGGCTCCGTCTCTCCTGGTACCTGAGTGTCACCCCAGAGCTGCCTGCTGCTGGAGTCTACTACTACTAGAAAAGTCCCACCGTGTGCCAGGAAGCTCCTCTCAGACTACTGGGTCCCTATCACGTGGAAAGGGATGCCTCTCCTCTGTGACTTGAGACACTTCTCTCTGATGAGTCTCTGTCCACTTTGGGACACTCCAGATGAAAATTCTTGTCACCAGGGCCCCTACCCTTCATTCTCCCAACCTTTCCTCTCTCTCCGCATGCTCTTAGCTGCATCCCGCAGCTTCCTCTCCTCTCTCTTGCCTGCTCTTCCCCGTGTCTCTGCTTGGGGGGCTGGAGCCTGCCGTTTAAGTCCTGCAGGTACACCAGCCTGGGCCTCTGAGATATTGGAATCCTCCCTCTGCCAAGGCTCCTGTTTGTGACCTTCCCCTCCGGCTCTAATCTCTTTTCCTACTTGGCCTCAGAGATTCCATTAAGCCTAGATGTCTTACTACAAATGGCTTAGCCTCATTACAGCTCAGTAGCCAATGACGGCACACCAGATTCCCAAATTCTTGCAGAGTGTAAGAACCACTACAACATCAAATGTTGCCAGAATCTCTTATTTCTAAACCTTTTCTGCTCTACACGCTCAAAAATCTCTTATTTCTAAGTCTTCTTTTTCTCTCTCCTCATCTCCCTCTCTGATTGCTGAATTCAGTCTTAACAGAGATTTAAATATCTTTTGGGTGTATATAATATTTAAAAATTGTTTTTTTTTATGCCATTCTGCTCTATTAAAAAAGCTGACTGTGGAGTTCAGTTATGGCCCTCCCTCTCCAGAACCAAGCATGCTTGTTTAAAAGTTTCCTCCAAAATCTCTGTCCTGGCTCAGGAAGGCCACCTGATGCTGTGACAGAGAAGAGAAAAACAGAACAGCAGAGGTTTTATTCAGCTCTCTAAATAGTCCCCTCTCTTTATCTCTAAAGTATAAACTTTATCTCAATATTTGTAAGACAGTTGTTAACTCTCTTTACCTCAGGATTTGTAAGTTTATTAATTATGGTTTAAAAATCTGTAAACATCCATGACAAAAAAGTTAACTGAGAACTTGTAACAAAAAGTTGATGTTTAAAGATCTATACATAAGTAAAATCTTAATTTGCTACACTATGCTTGTATGTAACTTGGATTCAGCCCTTGTTTAGAAAAAATAGACCTGCTACAGCATCTTGTTTATGTAGCTCAGATTCAACGCTTGTTTAGAAAAATAGATTCAAAAGGACAAAAAGGGATGTGTACCTGATGGGCTGACCTTGGTGTAAATAGCAACCATATGGCTTGTCACCATCTTGACTGAGGACCTCACCAGGTTGAACATGGCCAGGCAGCTGCCAGCTCTCTTTAACAGAATTAAAGAGAGCGCATGCTATGTAATCTCACCACCCTCTTAAGATGATCCTGTGGTCAAAACCAACTAAGGGTCAGTACCCTTAGCATGTCTTAGTCCTACCAGCCCTAGTCTTACCAGTATATCTCCTTTTGAAACAATGGAGCCAACAACAGGTCTCCACAATACTTTGGATTAGGATGGATTCTGTTGTATGGTGATTTTTTTTCCTGAGAGTAAAAATTTTAGATAAGAAACAACATTATGTTTGATGAATGATGTGTGTTTTTTATAAATTCCTGAAGTTTTAAAAGTCTACTCAGGTTAATAGATACTGACTTAGAGATACATGTCTAACTGTCAGAATTCCTGGCCACTCCACCAGCTACATGACCATGAATGAGCTGTCCGGTAGCCAGGCAAGATGCTTAGGGCTTTATGTCCTACATAATCCGTGTACTGCATGATCACGTAATTTGTGCGCAGCGTGATCACATGTAATACATGTGCACGCATGGCATAGTTACATAAGCCCATATGTGTATGGGGGGAACCTATAAAAGTGGGTTCCACCTATTCTCTCTCCTCTCTATTCTTGCATTGTAGTTCTATAGGCCTATGCTCACCCCTTCTATTCTTTTCCCTTAATAAATTCTTATAGTGGGTTGTGCCTGGTGGCTTCCCTTGCATGGCAAACAGCACCGCTTAATAAATAACATTGCACTGCTCAATAAATAACACTAAGCACTCATGCCTTTGCTGGGTTCAGGACCAGGCTTCTAGAAAGGTTTAGATAATAAGCAACATATGTTTGATTGTTTGATAAATAAAGTTTGCAAATTACTAAGGTCTATTTAGACTATCAGAAACTGACTTGAAGATCTATGTCTAGCCTTTGTATTTGCTAACTTTGTTAAGATTTGACTATTTTTCTCAGTCATACAAGAAATTGATACTCTGTACAGGTACACTATAAACAGATCAGTAAAAGTCACAGTCTTTCTGTAGACTGTGTTTATGGTTTTGTAAAGTTTTCAGTCTCTCTCTAGGGTGTATCTTGCAAAGTGTCACAGCATGAGTGTGTGGGTTCACATGAATCCATGGAAAGAAGACTCAGAGGCACCTTAAGAATGAATTTAGCCTTCCTCAGCTGCAGGGGGTTCAACCTCTTAGGACGGAAGCACTTTCCCTTCACCCAGGGCATTTTTATTTTTCTCTGTATTTACAGTTTATCCAGTTGACTTCCCTATGCTCAAAACAACCTCAAAGAAGCTACCCAAAATACAATGCCAAGTGCAAATTCCTCGATTCATCAGGTATCACAGTTTTCGTTTCATGAACCAAGCTTTGCATAGGCCTTTGATTCTTGGGAGACTCTCAGACAAGATTCACATAGGACAATAAAGGAAACAAAAGGTATTGGTTAAACCAAGAATGGATAAGGGCTCTGTGCTACTCTCTGGAGCCAGGCCAGGCATAGCTCAGCGGGAACGCAGCCACAGGCGTACTTATGGCATAAAGGATTTTCATATAAATCTTCAATCCAATTTTTTTTGTTTTGTTTTTTTTGAGACAGGGTTTCTTTGTGTAGCTTTGGAGCCTTTCCTCACAGAGATCTGCCTCCTCTGCCTCCTGAGTGCTAGAAATAAAGGCATGTGCCACCACTGCCCAGCCTTCAATCCAAATTTTTAAGGCTTGAACTTAAATAAAGGATAAAACTGTAAAATCCTAATCTTATGGAAATGACTAACTTGTAAACTGTTAAAGGTAATTAAGACATGCAAGTTAATAGTCAGTCATCTTATAAATGATGAAAAATTTTTTAATGTTCTCAAAACTATCTTTATAGTCATGTTCAGCAGGAGTGTAATTAAAATTTATTTACAGGGATAAACTTTATTTAGCCTTCTGTAAATGCTGTCAAAGTTAAGCCTGAAGCAAGTAACAAGTTAGTAACAACATAAACAAGTTAAAGTTGGGTACACTTAATAGATTAGATGATGTCCCTCAAACTCCTCAGACATCTGCTGAACATGGAATTTAAAGTGTTTAATGAAAAAAGCTTCCCGTGATAGACAGAAATGCCAGACCCTAGAGGCAGCCCTAAGGTCTCCTCCAAAGAAGATAATAGGGCATAAACTCCACTGGGTGCTTGCTTCAAATGCAGCAGAACCAGCTACTGGATGAAGAACTGCCCTTCACCTCATCTGCTGCCAGGACCCTTCCTGAATTGTGGACCAGCAGGACACTGGAGAATGGACTGCCCCTCTTTGCCTCACCAAGGTAGGTCAGTCTCTCAAGTTCCTCATTCACAAGAACATCTCTCAGACCTTCTGGGTCTAGCAATGGGAGACTTAATGCTGTCCTGTGTGACAGCCAAAGACCGACAACTTCTGCTCCCAACAAGGTCATCGAGATCACCCATAGGGGAGCCTAGGCTAACCTCCCAGGTGGCATATAAGTCTTTGTCATTTAAATTCATACAGAGGCCATTTGGTTTATGCTTCCTGCTCAGATTTATTTTTCTCAGATCTCTGATGGTGATTGATGGCTAGCTGTTGCTTTATCAGTTTAGCAAAGCAAACCAGCTCCTCCCTATAAGACAGCAGCTGCCAGGTCAGTCCATTTCACATGTAAAAACAAGGCTTTGGTTTTTCTGAGATTACTATGTTGGGGGATGTCTTTCTGTATGCTATGAATGTGTGTGGCTCCCACTGGATAATAAAGCTGCATTGGCCTGTGGCAAGGCAGGATAAGGTTAGGCAGTACATTCAAACTAAAGACAAGATGAAGAAAGGCAGAGTCAGGGAGAGGTGAGCCTGCCTTGAAAGGAGCAACAAGATGCCAACAGACTGGTAATGCCACAGTCACGTGGCACTATAGATTGTATTATAGATTGTACCTATCTATATATATTATATCTATTATAGATTAATAGAAATGAGTTAAGTTATAAGAGCTGGCTAGCAAGAAGCCTGACTCAAAGGCCATACAGTTTGTCAGTAATAAAGCCTCTGCATGTTTACTTGGGACCAAGTGCAGGATGGGGCGGGACACAGGAAAACTTCCTACTATACTACTAGGTCTCCTGCAGAGAAAGGCAAACTCACAGACAAGTTTAAACTCACAAAACAGGGTTCAATGCCGAAAACCAACTCAAGCTATCATGCTGCTCTCACTAGCCAAAAATTTACCTTGTACTTTTCCTTTATTTAAAAGAAGTTGCTCTTCAATGACTGCTCTCAGTAATCACCTATGTCTTGTGGTAGGTGATTAAATGAAAATAAAAAGGATTTAAGTTTATGAAAGTTGTGAGGGTCTAAGAGAGTGATTTAAGGTGTGTGAATGCAAATTGTGAAGGCCTGAGGAAGTGACTTAAGGTATGTGAAAATGATACTTAAAGATGATACATAATATTAAGACCAATAAAGTTCAGAGTTTTAGCATATTAATCAGTGGAGCTCTGATAAGCTATTAGTCTGGCCTTGGTAAAGCAGTGCCTACCATTATCATAATCACAGGCTCAAAATTTTAAATTTCCTTTGGACCTGACAACAGGATGTTTAATTAGGGATGGTGTTGGCAAGTGTGTCCTGTGAAGGTTTCATCAGTGTTCCGGCTTCTGTCTCATCTCCTTCTGAACTCCAGCCAGCTTTCTACTCCTTCCTTTTTTCTTACTGAGAGCTATTCTCACTTTATGACTTCTATGATCTCACATCTTTTTTTTTTTTTTTTTTTTTTTGCCCTTGCACAGAAATCTCCAGGTTGCGATGAGTTAATTCTTATGTTCCATACTGAACAGCATTCCTCTAGAAACCTCTTATGGACTGCTCTTGATAGATCCTACACTGACAATTTGAAGGCCACACATCTCCTAGTATTTGGCCTTGATGGCACCCCCACCCAATCTCCTTGATGAGATCACTAAGTTATCCTATCTAGAATGCTGTGTGAAACACTCCCCCAAAGAAAGTGTCCGTAGAAGGTACTGTTATTCCCATCAGTCAAGAATAAGACCACTACCACAGTTTAAAGCCAAACTTGAAGCAAGCTTTAATTAAATACTGGCCAGGTGGATGGGCTCTGACAGTGAACAAACTGAAGGCAGCTTTGGAACCTTGAAATGTCTCAAGGCACATGCCTCCTGAAGTGGTCCCTCAGCCCCAGAGTTCCAGAGTGAAGGTCCAGCTTTAGAATTTGGATGGGTGGTCTGAATTTTGCTGGGGCCTCCAGAAAATGCTAATCTCACAGGTTGAGAATAAGACCACTACCACAGTTTAAAGTCAAACTTGAAGCAAGCTTTAATTAAATACTGGCCAGGTGGATGGGCGTTGGCCAGGTCCATACCCAGGTTCCCAGGAAATGGACCCAACTCATGGTTTTCAGGGGTTTAAGGTATTTCCCATCAGGTCCAATCATGGCAAGCATACATCCTGATGTATTTCCTGCCTACATACCTCCGGCCTACATCCAATCAGGGGCAAGTGTACATTCTGACATATTTCCTTCCTGCGAACCTCCCACCCACATGTGATCAAGCACATCTGGTACAGACGGGTCAAACAAACTTGTTTAGGGGAGTGAAAACATGTGGCTTGCTATGTCCCATAAACAATAGCCTCCAGCATTTCAGGAACTGTCTGTCCTTGGGCAAAGGGCTTACAGATCAGAGGCATTTTTGTTTCATGGATCTCTTAGGCATAGTAATTAAAACTTAAAATGTAACTTTGGCTCTCACAGTACCTCAGTTCACTCAGGCAAAATCTGTAAGCATGAGACATCTAGGCAAGTGCCGGAAATGAGTTTACAACTGTATCTAACACACTGTCCACATTGCCATCTTAGTGACAGATGTGGCATGTACATGATCCTAAATCAATTTGTAGGTTTGGGGGAAAGAAAAGTCTTCGTCTATGTAAGTGAAGGAAAACCTACAGCATTCTGTGATACTGTTTTCAATGATTCCCACCTGCCTACACTACTTTCATCAACGCCTTGGTATCAAATCAGATAGTTAATAGCTTAAATTTTATAAGCTGTCTGAAAAAAAGAAATGGAACTTACCTATTGAGGCACTGAATTTCACTTTCTCCTCCATTAAGTGGCCCCTACGTATTTTACTCTAGATTTAGCCTTTTTTTTCCCATGCCAAGATTGTTGTAATGTATATTGCCTGTGAAATGGGGCCCAAAGATTTCTTAAATTTCTATGAGTTTTGCTGCTAAACAGTCACAGCTTTGTGAACGCCAAGTGGGCAATATGGGTAGAACACAAGCACAGGCAGACATTCTATTACATCTTCCCGGTACTGGCTGAAATGTGAATGCTTCAGAGAGGCATAATCCACAAATTTCTTTTTCAGATCTGCTAAGTGCTTTGGCTCACTCTCTCAACTAGGTAAATGCTTGTGGTGGTTTGAAAAAAATTGGCCCCCAAAGGGAGTGGCACTATTAGGAGGTGTGGCCTTGTTGGAGAAGTGTGTCACTGTGGAGGTGGGCTTTGAGGTCTCATATATGCTCAAGCCATGCCTAGTGAGGCAGTTCATTTCCTGTCGCCTGAAAGATGTAGAACTCTCAGCTACCTGTCCATCTACATGGCTGCCTGTATGCCACCATGTCTCACCATGACGATAATGGACTAAACCTCTGAAACTGTAGTGTTTTCCTTTAGAAGAGTTGGCCATAGTCATGGTATCTCTTCACAGCAGTAGAAACCCTAAGATGGTTCTCATCTGTTTAGCCTTCCATCTCCTTCTGATATGTATTTCTCTACACATTGTAGGTAGAGTTTTCCTGTCCTGATATCCTACTCCCAAATAAGAGGCAGCCACTTCCCAAATAACTGACTTAGTATAAATTATAAATGCTTGTTTGATAGCTCAGGCTTGTTACTACCTTTTACACTTAACCCATATTTCTTTTTTTTTCTTTCTTTCTTTCTTCCTTTTTCTTTCTTTCTTTCTTTCTTTCTTTCTTTCTTTCTTTCTTTCTTTCTTTCTTTCTTTCTTTCTTTCTTTTTTTTTTTTTTTTTTTGGTTTTTCGAGACAGGGTTTCTCTGTGTAGCTTTGTGCCTTTCCTGGGACTCACTTGGTAGCCCAGGCTGGCCTCGAACTCACAGAGATCCGCCTGGCTCTGCCTCCCGAGTGCTGGGATTAAAGGCGTGCGCCACCACCGCCCGGCTTCCCATATTTCTTATCTATGGTTTGCCACATGGCTTATGGCTTGTTACCTCACTTTCTACTTCCTGCTTCCTCAGGGGCTGGCTGGTGTATACTCTGACTCTGCCCTTCTTCCCAGAGTCCTCTGTGTCTTGCTGTCCCACCTGCACTTCCTGTCTGGCTACCAGCCTGTCAGCTTTTTATTAACCAATGAGAGCAATACAAATTCACAGTGTACAGAATTATTACACAGCAATACATGGTCTTGAAAGCATTTGTTCTGTATACGCCATACTTCGAAGATGCCCATGGAGGCCAGAAGATGGCGTCAGATCCCCTAGCACAGGAGTTAACAAGTAGTTGAGCTGCCTGGCTTGAGCACTGGGAACAGAACCTGAGAACCTGAGTCCTCTAGAAGAGCACTCTCAAACACCGAGAAACTGCTTCATCTCTGCTAATGTTCCTAATCTTCACAATCTCCAGACAACCTGGCCCCTTGGATGCTGCATGATCTTGATTCTCCAAATGGGGTAGGGGTTGTTGTTGCTTGAGACAGGGTTTCATGTAGTGCAGGTTAGCCTCAAACAGTATGTATCAAAGAATGACTGTGAACTTCTAATCTTCAGTCTCAATTCCCTGAATGCTGGGATTACAGGGGTTCACCAGCACATTTTATGGGATGCTAGGACGGAACCTAGTTCATGAATATTAAGAAAGCACTCAAGTAAGCCACATTCTCAGACCTGAATCAGCTACATTTATTTTGTGCATGGTGCATGACTATGTGTTTCTAACTGTTCACACACGTATGTAGGCCAGAAGTTGATTTCGAGTGTCTTCCTCAGTCACTCTTCACCTTAGTTTTGGGACTGTCTCTTGATGAGCATGGAGATCACAGGTTCAGCTCGTCTGGCTAATCAGCAAGCCCCTTTGGTCCTCCTGACTCTACCTTCTCAGAACTGGGGTAACAAGTACAAGCCATTGCCCATGGCTTCTAAGTGGGTGCAGAGGTTCCAAACTCAGGTCTTCATGCTTGCTTGGCAAGTACTTTATTGAGCTATTTCTCCCACCCCCGAATCAGTTATTTTTAAAAGAGAATATTGTAGAATCAAGGGCTCTCGAGTTTCCTATTTCTTTAGCATAAAGGTGTGATAAAATGCATTAAGTAACACAGAAACCTATCTGGCATGCTAACTCATACACCCTCAGAAGCCCAAACCACTTAAAAGAACATTTTGAGTGTAGTAGATATAAAATAAGTTTAGATGGAGGCTGGAGAGGTGGCTCAGTGGTTGAGCATTAGCTGCTCTTAGAAAGTACCCAGGTTTGATTCCCAAAATCTACACAGTGGCTTACAACCATCTGTTATGCCAGTTCCAATGCCATTTTTTGGCCTCCAGGGTGCATGCATGTAATACACATACACAAACACCCATTATACATAAAATAATAGTAATAAAAAGAAGTACAGATGAACATATGGATGATTCCAAATTTGGAAACAGATTGAATATTTATCTGGGGCTATAATGTGTATGTATGAACACAGACCTATGTTTGCATAGGGAGAAGGGAAGATGCTTATCCAAACTTTCTACAACATCTCTACAACTTGGTGAATGGGTGTGTGGCTCCACGGCAAAGCACTTGCCTAACTGGTACTCAGCTCTGGGCTTGAGCCCATCACTGAAAGAACAAAACAGACCTGGCACAGTGTTGGAACACAGTCCAAGAATGGAGCCGTACAATAGGAATTCTGAGCACTAGTGAGAAAACGCCAAGAAAACATGAGTCTTGTGACCTCAGTTTCTCCAGAAACGCAGAATTGTTCTCGTAATGTGCTTTTGTGTTCCTCCCAGGTGTAGTGGATAGGAGTGAGTTGACTTCAGCTGTTGTTAGTTATACATCTCTATGGAAAAAGCATGGTTTTTCCACACGGGGCTTGTCCTTTTGATTGAACACCTTACGTGATTCTTCTTAACCCGTGAAGTATCAATTGTCTGATGCTCTGAATAAAGTTGGCTACTGCATGAGACTTTAGTCTGCCTCATTTTTAGGTCTCACTCTTCAGGGTTCACGCTGCCATCTAGAGCAGGGAACATCAGGCTTATATTATTCACACACAGACGGAAACTAGTTGCATCTGGTAGATACTCACTGCCTGAAGTCCTAGAGACAGCTATTTTTCCTCTAAAGGTTGCTTACTAAGAGTGTAGAAGGGTAACCTGAGGCTAGCAACTACAAGTAACTTGCCATCATACTTTCTGCAGCATACAAAAAATGATAAGGAGGATATTCTCTACAACTGGTGATAGACAGATTTAGCAAAAGTTGGTGGTGGGGGGGTGCTATTCTCCCATTCTCTTTCCATTTCCTGCTCTCCCAATCTCTCTGCATTCAGTCCAGTTTCCCAGACTGTTACTTACATCTGCCTGAGGGAAGAATCTTTGATCTCAAAATGTATTTAAGCAGGGTGCACTTAACTGATTTTTATCTATTAAAATATAAATGCTCCTTTTATGGAGCAAATATTATGACACAGACTAAGCTTGCCTAGTGGGCACCAGCCTCTGGGCTCAATCCCAGCAGTGAAAACCAAAGAGCTCACAGACCGTGAGTGTCATGGTCATGTGCTAGCTGGATGTCTGCAACAAAGCACCAAACTGTTCTCTTAGTGATCGTGACTATCAATGTCAATCTGAGTTTTCTGTATTCCAGGAAATAAAAAAACATTATGTACTAGAGGGACTTACATCGGGACAAAGTACAGAGGAGACAAATGCTACAGTGAGCCTCAAGAACCATGGAAGAATTTGAATGTAGTTTAACTGGTGTTAACATCAGCAGTATTAATTTCTTTGACTCAATAAAGAACCACAAAAAAGAAACAGGCTCTCACTCAGTTTCTGCCGAGCAAGAGGCGAACTCTTCAGCCTCCTGGGGCCCAAATCCTGGAGCGTAACCTCCGCTTCATTCCAGTAATAAAAAGCATGCACAATTCATTAAAAATTTAGACAAGGCTTTATGTTATATTTATTTATTCTCCAGCTTGTACAAACTGGATGTAGAAGCATAAACATAGTACATTTCTACCATCTTCAACAAAAATATAACCAATATGTACAATTATTGTATTAAAAATACAAAAGGGATACAGACTCCACCAATGTCTTTCTAAAAGACATACAAGTAGTATCAAAAGTATGAGGGAATCACCAGTTAATTATACATTCTGCACTTGACATCACAGAGCGAACTGAGGTTAGCAGTCCTATGTTCTACAATTACTTAATGTTTAGATAACATCTGTGCAATTTGTGATAGAGCTAGAGTTTTGTCTTTCTATATGCACATGAGGTCCATAGCCTATATAGTAAAACTGGCAATAATGCAGATTACATGTAAAATTACAAATGCATTAAGTGACAATGGGGTACAGAAGTAGACAAATGCCATGACATAGAAGAGAATTATTAAATAAAGCACTGACAGTTTTTGACACAGTGAAAAAACACTGCAATTCGACCTTTAAAATTTGAAGCTATTTACGTTTATCTACTGATCAATATGATCAGCTGAATTCAATGGAAAAAATCCAAGACCAGCAGCCCCTCACATTTGAGTACTACTCGGATTGGCAGCCTTCACTTTTCCGGAGTCTGTGCAAAAACACCACAAAAATAGAACGGTGGGGTCTTTTTCAGTCATTCTAGGGGTCATAGCAGCTGTGAGCAGATGGCCGCTACATTAGCCTTCTCTATATGCAGCGTCCACGAAGCCACTTACAGGTCAGTCTTTGGTGACTAACCCACCTTGTAAAGGCCGGCGTTTCTAACCACGTGACCTTTAATCATGTTTAAAGACATACTCTCTGATGCCAATTCAACAAGGGGAGGCTGTCTTGAAAGAGCAGTGCGAACAGCTGGCGTTTGCTCCAACGCCCCAAGCTGCTTCACTGCGACCTTATCCAGTCATGTTCTTTTCTTTTAAAAACATAAAAACAAAAAGCTCTAAAACTCTAAATTAACAAAACTCAAAAAATAAAATTAAAAAAAAAAAAACCATAACTTAAAAACAGGGGTTGCCATCCACTGTAATTGGGCAGGACACACTCTCCGATAACACTGTCCCGCCTCCTAAGGCTCAGACAGGACACAGGAGTCCTAGTCCCGTCCCACCCCCACCCCCCGGCCATGTGCAAACAGTTTTACATTAGAGCCTCACCCACTGGGGAAGGAGCAGGTGAGGAGTCTCCGTGGTGAAGTAATTGGCTAACATCTGATGCTTCTGGGATAGGGCACTTCACGGGCAAGGCCAGAAGGCCATGGGAAGACGGAGTCACTGCCAGGTCTTCCCGTGGTGTGGCCATACCCTGTCCGGCATATTTGGTTTTTCAGAAACCCAGGCTGGCAATGCTACTTAAGGTTCAAAATAATACTGTGATCATTCAATCGATAGAACGTATTCTCTGAACACAATCTTTAAACTCATTTTTTTAAAGGATATTGTAAACAAGTGGACGAGCACTGTACTCAAAGGATTTCATGTCTGTCTTTGTCTACCTTGGTGGGTTCAAGACCCCAAGCAGTTCAAAGGCTAGCTTTTTCTCATCTTCCGAATGAGATCGAGGGCTAGGGCTGGATTGAAATCTAAGAGGAAGATTGAAAACTCCTTCCAGGCATGGAGAAGTACAGCCAGAGGGGATCACCTTGTGAGGATCTTGGAATCTGGAATGATACTGCGTGATGTGGCAGGCAGCAGCTCCGAGTCTGCTGGACTGTGCATCTCAAGCAATAAGGTCTGCAAAGTGCCAGGGCAATTTCTTCACAGTATTTCACATGCAAAGGGGAAAGGAAGGAGGGGAGAAGAAGCCCCATGCTGTTTTAAGGCAGGGAAGGAGGCAAACTGGTCCACCATCCTCAGGATGTGCGTGCCAAGGCTTCAATTTGTCAGATGTCTTCTTGTGCTCTCCTTTCGGTGGCCTGCTCTGGATCCAGAAGCCAGAGCCACCTCAAACCGCCGATACTTGTTCATCTTCTGAATACACAGCAGGAAAGAAAACAAAATAGTCAACATGTAGACTTTTTTTAGGTTAAAATAAATACATATTTAACGTAGCTCACTTAAAACTCTTGCATTTTTGACAAACAGTCATTCATAATTTTAAAAGTTCAAAAATGGGTGCATCATGCAAACCTTTATATACATATACACGATATATTTGTATGTATTTTTGGGGAGGACTGAGACATGGTTTCTCTGTGCAGCCCTGGCTGTCCTGGAACTCCCTATGTAGGGAGGACTGGCCTTGAATATCAAGAGATCCACCAGCCTCTTCTTCCCAAGTGCTCTGATTAAAGGTGTGCACCATCATACCCGGCTTATACACCCTATTTAAAAAGGCAGCTGTGTGTGGTCATTCGGGTCTGTAATTCCAGTACCCAGGAAGCTGAGCCAGGAGCAGGTATCTGAAGCCAGCCTGGCCTACTGTCTTAAAAACAGTTACAATTGTGATGGCTAGTCTAGGTTGTCAACTCGACAAACCTAGAAAAAAGAAAACTTTGAGGAACTGCCTCCATTAGAGTGGCCTGTAAGGCACATTCTTGATTGCTAATTGATGCAGGAGGGCCCAGCCCACTGCGGGTGGTGCCTTCCCTAGGAAGGTGGGCCTCGACTGTATATGAAAGATGGCTGAATGTGAGATGGGGAGCCGGCCAGCAAGCAGTGTTTCCCAGGGTCTCTGCTTCAGTTCCTGCTCCATCTTCCCTGAATAATGGACTGTTACCTGGAATTTAATCAACCCTTTCTTCCCCAAGTTGCTTTTGGTCAGAATGTTTTTATAACAGCAAAAGAAACCAAACCAAGATAACAATAAATGAAACTGAATACATTGTATGCTTATTGGATGGAAAGTTATTAATAATTTAAGTTCTAAAATAACAGGTATTTTTCTAAGACTTATTTTTAAATATATGTACACCCATTTCTGTGTGTGGTATATGCATGTGAATACAGCTGCCCATGGAAGCCAGAAGAGATGGTTAGATTCCTAAAAGTTAAGAGTTTAGACAGTTGTGAGGTACACTCCATGGGTGTAAGAAACTGAACTTCGCTGCAAGAGCAGTATATACTCTTCACCATAGAGCCATCTCTCCAGGACTTCCTTCAATTTGTTTAAAATTCAGTGACTCTCTCTCCTCTCTCCTCTCTCTCTCTCTCCTCTCTCTCTCTCTCTCTCTCTCTCTCTCTCTCTCTCTCTCTGTGTGTGTGTGTGTGTGTGTGTGTGTGTGTACATGAGTGCAGTTGCCCACAGAGGCCAGCAGAGTGTTTTGAGTCTCTCGGCTGCTGTAAGCCGCCCACACTGGTGTTAGGAACTGCACTGGAGTCCTCTGGTAGAGCAACAAGAGCTCTTAGCTACTGAACCATCTCCCCAGCCCCAAGCCCCTTATTTTTAACAATACAGTTATTATACATTAAGACGTCTAGAAGTCCTCTTCCTGAGAACTGGGATTTGCTTCCCAGCACCCACATGGCAGGTCACAACCTATAACAGGGCATCAAATATCCTCTTCTGGCCTCCACAGGCAGCAGGTTCACACATAGTACATATTATGTGTATATATATATACATATATCAAACACTCATACACACATAAAAACAAATCTTTAAAAAAATTCAAGGATACACAAAGATGTTAATATGTATTAATCTTTAATTGAAAGGTTATAATTCCCACTTATGTTTTGGACTTCGCTATAAGTGGTTGTGTAATAAAACATACTGCACTGAATACTTAAAAAGCAAAGGGTAGGATCTCCTCCTTGTTCTCAACCCAGTGTTGGTAGGAACATCCACAGCAAGGCAGGGAGCCCTGAAGCGTGCATAGCTTTTGCTAGCCCTTCATTCGCAGCCACTTTCTACCATTAAGTGTCCAGCTGCAATGCTTCCACTGAGAACGTTAGCCAGCCGCGTCTCAATAGGCCAAGATGTGTCTCTGAATTCCTAAAATTATGAGCAACAACCAGAGGTTTTTACTCTTATCCTTAAAACAGGGCCACAAAAGAACTTCGGTTTTACTAAGCATTGTCTTGGAAATCCAGGCTGGGCTGTGTCTCAGGTAGAACTTGCCTAGTACCCTGGAGGTCCTGCGCTCTCCCCCTAGCAGAGAAAAAGACTAACACTCTAGTCACGTGCACACTTTCTTACAGGCGACCCTTCAGGGATCGCTGGTACTTCTTAAACCATTTAAAGAAAAGTTCTTCCTCCTGCCAAGGAGGGGGAAAAAAAAACCCTCCGCAGCAAGCAGTTAAAGAGCCTGGAGCCACTGCCCTGACCCTCCCGAGCAAGTGGGACCTGGGGCCGCCAGCGGGTCTCCCCAGCACCTACCGTCCTCCTCGGGCCCGGCGAAGCCCTGAGGCTGGAAGGGTGCGAGGCGTGGGTCCGCGTCACTGGGCTTGTGCCACTGCGGCTTGCTTCCCGGCCTGCTGGCTGCGGGAGGCGTCTGCCCTGGAGACGGGGCCTCGGTGGGCCGCGCCACCATGCGGGACCGCTGCAGGGCCACGTTGTAGTCCGGGGGCTTCCGGGCTGGGTGGCAAGGCCCTTCAGGGAAATCTGCGATGGGGATGCCCACGTAGCCTGGAGGTGTGGGCGGCGGCTCCCGGTACCTGCCCTCCTTCCGTGCTGCAGAGAGAAAGGCAAGAGGGTGTCAGGTCCAAGGCCTTCCGGGCTGCATAAGGTGCAGGATGCAAGCACCATTTGGGACATGCCAGGGAACTAGGCTATCTGCAGCAAAATACTCACCAGGTCATTTCTGTGTAGTGGTATAACTGCTGAGCAGAGCTACTACCGTAACCCGGGGGAGTTCAACTAAAAACGGGTGAGGTTAAAACTAACCTAACTCTTAGCGCTACTGTGAACAAGAGGGACCAGGAACGTTCCTGGAACACATCAGGGAAGGGTAAAAATCCTCTCCCCTCTGTGCCTGGCGAGGGGTAACAGTTCATGTTTGTGAGGCATTTCCCAAGATTAATCCAATGGAGAATCAGTTCCACAGTCCTCCAAGTTTCCAGGTTTCACTTTGGAAAACAATAAATTAAAATAAAATCATAAAAATGGTACAAGATACCAATTTTAAAAGTCTTGGAAACCAAAAAGGCAGTTGCTTTTCTAAAAGCACATGACTTCACTAATGAAAAAGCCATTAATCTCTGTTATGTAAACTGTATGAAATTTGTGACACTGAATACAACTCAAGTTTCCTTTTCTTGATTGTTAGGAACTAGAAATCATTTTCCTTTCCACTTCAGCAACAAAAATTCTGAGGACTAGTTTGTTAACAGAAAATGGTTTAAAACAATCAACCTAAGAATTCTGAGCTGTTACCCCCTTATTCATCTTTATGAGGCCTTAAGTTGGACATCCATGCATCACTTTTTTTATGTGGCCACATAACTATTTCCTCCTTAGTACAAGTGATGTGCTTGCAATGGTTATATTCTAGAAGTTTCTCTTGATGCCTCACAATCTATCTTGCCGTTCTATCAGACATTTATTATACATGCTACAGAGACTACAACCCCGTGACTGAGGGAACACACCTGTCTTCACACCAGAAAGGGCACCAGCATCTTTCAGGCTCCTGATTCGTTAGTACTATCTTTTGCCAAGACCTCTTCCAAACTCACACTAACCCCATTAAGATAAAAATTATTGAGGCTGGAGAGATGGCTCAGTGGTTAAGACCACTGGCTGCTCTTCCAGAGGACCTGAGTTCAATTCCCAGCACCCACACGGCAGCTCACAACTGTCTGTATAACTCTAGCTCCAGGGGATCTGACACTCTTACACAGACATCCATGCAGGCCAAACACCAATGCCCATAAATTAAAAATGAATAAATCATATTTTAAAAAGATAAAATTATGAAGCTCATTTTAGAGATGAGTAGGGACAGCTGAGAGTCTCAAGTGTCAAGACAGGGATTCTAGCTCTGTCTGACCCCGTCCTGTGCTTTACCCGTCTCCGAGTTCTTTAACCCTGTTCCAGCGTGTACAAAGAAACGGTTTAGTAGGAAAAACAATGTGTCTGCCTAACAAAAACCAATGAAAAAACTTCAATATATAAAGGCTATAGCGTTCTCCATATAATTCAAGGGGACAAGAGAGTAACCAACCATTTTTCTAAGTGCCAGTGAGAGGAAATCACTCCTCTATGAAGAACACAGGCACCCATGCTGATAATTTTCAGGTCGTATCACAACCGATTGATCCTGAGGGCTCAGCTCTATCGAATGCGGAATTGCATGTCTCTGGCCACAGACTTGGCGGCTAAGCCCTAGTCATTTCACAGTTTTGACCGCACTTGCTGATCAGGACCCGTATGTGGCAACGGACAAACTGAGGGAGAAGCCAATCTCTACCCCCGCCCCCCTGGTTCTGGAGCGCCCCGGCATTCCATGTCCATACTTACCAATGAGCCCCTTCGTAGTGCTTGTCGTCACGGCTATGTGGGCAGGCATGGGGACGGGCTTGGCCTCCTCGGTGGTCACAGGCACCAGGCTGCTGCTTTCTGCTTCGATGGAGACGTCCTTGCCACCCCTGCGCTTGATAGTGCCCGTGTCGCCCTCCGAGTCTTCTCCCCAGTAGCCCGTGGACGACGCCCAGCTTGCCCGGGACTGCGCTTGTTCGAGACTCTCTCTGTTTTGATTTTGTCTGTTATACTTTGTGCTATGATCAGAAAACATGATTTGGTCCATATGGCTACCGGAGGCCCACATGCCTGCAGCGTCCCCTGAATAGTCAAAGTGAGTGTGCCCAAACGGCAACGTTTCCCAGCTTCTCTGGTGCTGGATGGTCTGGATGTTATCATGGGAACCACTTGAACATGACGTCCAGCTCCCACGACCGCTGTCCGCAGCATCGAGGGAAGCACGGTCCCCTTGGTCATGGGAAAGCTCCTCGGTGCTAGGAGAAGAGATGACAGTTGCAGCGGCGTACAGGCCCCGGCTTTCAGACACTGGGGCATATGACCTAGCCACCAAAACAGAGGGGAGGGAGACTGTTAAATGACCTTTTGCTGATGAACTGTTTTGCTGCTTTGAGACAGGCTCTTGGTTTGTAGCCTAGGCCGGCCTTGAACTCATGAACCTCCCACCCCAGCCTGCGTGCTAGGATAATAGGCATGAGCCACTATGCTTATAAAATATCTTTCCCCCCTAGAAAAGTGGCTTTCTTCCAACCCAGAGAGAGGACGAAAGGACTCAGGAATGGGATCAGAGTGTCCAGCTCTGCCATATCGTTCATTCACCTTCTTACAAAGCAACCCCGGGGAAGGGACCAACAGCTTGGTCCTTCCAGGGCTCGCATGCCTGACTACCCTGTGATTCCCTACGGACGGCAGCTCAGAGACTGGGGTGTGCCCTACCGGCAGAGTCTTCCTCCAGCAGAGCCCCGGCGGACCACTGGGGGATAAACACAGCGACAAAAGCCGTCTGAGTAACAGAAATAGCCTGGCCCTTACTGACAGAGCACGGGGAGAGAACGGGGAGACGGCAAGGAGCAGACGCTTACCCTAAGCTGTATTGATCAGGCTCAATCAGGGCCCGCCGCTCCATCCTGCCCACACCTAGGTTGGTCTCCACAATGCTGACAGAATGCCGCTGGCGCCGTTCGTCATGCAGGGGGACTGGCACCGAGTCAAAGGAAGAATTGCTGACAATACTGGACCGTGAAGAAATCTCACTGTGACCAGAATCTGAAAAATTATCCACGGTGCCACTGGGAGCCAACGAGTAACCTGAAGGAGAAACGCGATTCAGTAACGAGACATTTTAGGCTTCTGAAACAGGTCCACCAAAGCAGCAAAAGTTAAACATTGACAATGAAGAGGGGCTTTACTCAAACACTTATAAGCACCAGGTGACTAAAAGATTCAAATTTTACTCTAATAAAAGTATAAATTGCCCATTCAATGGTCAGAGAAAACTACCTATTGTTATCCACCTTAGGTAAAGAAGAAGAAACTATGGCGTGCATGGACCATTCTTGCTTCCTTAGCTACAAACCACACGACTGTTAGTAAACCCAGCTGAACACAGCTCAAAGACAAAAATACTTTGTCTAGCATGCCTGAGGCACCAGTTCCAATCTTAGCAGCATAAAACATGATGAAAAACAAAACTGGCCCTCCAAAACCCCCACAGCCAGACTCCACCAGTCTTAGAAGTACAAACCCGACCCTCACACTGTGAGTGAATGTCTTATTTTCTGTTGTCTGTTTTTTGAGACAGGGCTTCTCTGTGTAACACTGGCTGTCCTGAAACTCACTCTGTAGACCAGGCTGGCCTCGAACTCAGAGATCCCCCTGCCTCTGCCTCCAAGTGCTGGGATTAAAGGTGTGTGCCACCATACCTGGCTAGAATGTCTTATTTTCGAGGGACATTTTGACTTTTAGAGGATGGCACAAAAGTTCAACAGATGTAGCCACACACTCTTAAAACTTTGAGTAGACACATGTATAAAAAGAGTAAGTCCAGCCAGGCAGTGGTGCCGCACACCTTTAATCCCAGTACTCGGGAGGCAGAGGCAGGTGGATCTCTGTGAGTTCGAGGTCAGCCTGGTCTGCAGAATGAGACCTGAAAAAGGTATGTTTGGATTTCTGCCATTTATTTTTTCAACATTAAAAATGTATGAGTTGAATGACCCACAAGATAGTTGGTTTGAAGGATGTAGTATGCATTTCCCCTGCCCAGCACTGTAAAATGCCTCAATAGACATTCATTTCCTGGCCTGAAAGGACTCTTAACTCTCAGCTGTTCCTAAAAATAATTTTAAAAGTCACATGGTTGGGGGATAGGGAGGGAGAGCTTGTAGTGACATTTTTACATTTTTAATGAACAATTCCTTGATCTTTCTCAGCATTCAATTTTTAAATTTCCATTATGATACAAAGGCTAGTAAACAGATGTAATCAGGCACAATGTAAATTTCTTCTCTTTTAAGACTGGGGTCTTGTTATACAGCCCAGGTTGCTGTCACAGCTACCTCAGTGTTGGGATTAGGGGCCTGTACTACCTCACCCATCATAATATAATTTTTTTCAATACCTCTTAGCCAGGCAAATACTACAACAAACCCTGAGAACATCTGAATGGCAAATTCTGTATTTCAGTCCAATTGGACCTGATTTATATTTTAAATGCTACACAGGTCTTGATGAGATTTAGCAAGCTCATTTAAGGTATGCATTTCAAAATCGCACTGCAAGTTCCAACAATGTTAAATCCCTCCCTTAAAAGTCTGCCCCAAAGCTTGATGCTTGGAGGAATTCTACCATTTTCTTAGCCAGTGAGCCAACTAGCTTTCCTGCCAGCTTTGGTTTTAAAAGCCTCATCCACTCCATAGCTCCCTGGAGCACTGTTATTCTTGCTCCAGTTCTCAGTTCCAAGAGAAAACGAGAAGCCGGGTAAGTCCAGTTGCCAGAAGCCAGCAGACCTGAGCTGACATCACCGCTAGCTAGCGAGACCTGAAGCCACAGAACTCACAGGGCTGGAGAGCAATGGGTAGGCCGGCTCTGCTGTGTCACTGAATGCTAGCTGCTTTCACACTTCTCCTTTCCTACTGGCTGACATGCACTCAATGGAAGGCCAGAGGAGGGATCATTACTGGGAGCTTTGGGAAGAAATTATCACCTATTTTAATCTGAGAAAATATCAACCTAAGGATAGATGCAGTCTCTTGAGAACAAGAAAAACAATCAAGACCTGCATTTGTTTTTTTTTTTTTTTTTTTTTTGAGACAGGGTTTCTCTGTGTAGCTTTGCGCCTTTCCTGGAGCTCACTTGGTAGCCCAGGCTGGCCTCGAACTCACAGAGATCCGCCTGGCTCTGCCTCCCGAGTGCTGGGATTAAAGGCGTGCGCCACCAACGCCCGGCCAAGACCTGCATTTGTATAATGAAAAAAAAATAAGGAACATTAATGTTTCACATTTTCAAGGCCACTTGTGTATTACTGTTGCATAATTTTCAAGTTAATTAGAACAAATTTCAATATAAAAATAATTTTCCCTACAGTTACAATGATTTAAAAAAAAAAAAAAAAAAGGTTAAAAAAGTTTGCGTTAATCCAGAACTCAAGAGGCAGAGGCAGGAGAATTGTTGCAAATTTGAGACCAAGCTGGTCTACATGGTTGGTTCTGGGCCAGAGAGTGCTCATGATAAGACTTTAGGAAAAACCAAAGTTTTAAATAGTTACACAAGTAAATGCTATCCATTTTTAAGTAGAATATTTTAAAAGAAATATCGTGGAGGGGGCTGAACTCAGCATGCCAGCTTGGACAATGAACCAGAAAAGATGTCTAGGAAGGGACCCGAAGCTGAGACCTGACATTCACTATGTGACATTCACTATGTGCTCACCTCTGCCACTGCCTGGTCAGGCACTGGACCAGAGCCTTAGCAGAACAAGGACCGAGGCGTGGTGAAGGACACCAGCAGACAGGCCACGGGGACTGCAGGAGTGTGATGAGGGCCTCGGACGCTGAGGGTTCCCAGCACCCCTCTTCCAGCTACTGTAGGCAGGCTGGTGGTGGACCTTGCTGCAGAACCCCAAGGAAGTGAGCACAGCCCCCACCAGGAAGGAGTCCTGGCTGAGAACACAGCACCTTCTAGTTCATTTATTGCTCATTTGTGTCTTTAGTGTTTTATTCTTTAATTTTCAGTTTCTTTCTTATTATTTATTTTCATTTTACTTGACCTAAATTTTTATTATGTATAAATATAAATATACATTTAAGCTTTTTTTTTTAGTGCATATATATTTGAACCTTAAGCATTAAGTTGTTAGGTTGTATCCTATATCTCACTGGGGGAAAAATGACTTAATTTTGAAATTTTTAGTTATTTTAGGGGTATGAATGTTTTGCCTTTGTGAGGCTGTGTATGCCTTGTAGGTGCCCGAGAAGGAGGTCAGAAGAGGGTGTCTGAAGCCCCTGAAACTGGAGTTGCAGATGGTTGTGAGCTGTCATGTGGGTCTTGGGAACTGAACCTGGGTCTCTTCTGGAACAGCAGTGTACTACTCTGGCTGCCTTTGTGGATCAACTTGACACAAGCTAGAGTCATCGGAGAGGAAGGAGCCTCAGTTGAGGAAATGCTTCCTTAAGATCCAGCCATAGGACATCTTCTCAATTAGTGATCAATGGGGGAGGGCCCAGCCCACTGTGGGTGGTGCCATCCCTGGGCTGCTGGTCCTGGGTGTTATAAGAAAGCAGGGTGAGCAAGCCAGGGGAGGCAAGCCAGTAAGTAGCACTCCTCCACGGACTCTCTATCAGCTCCTACCTCCAGGTTCCTGGCCTGCTTGAGTCCCTGTCCTGACCTCTGTTGATGAACAGCAATATGGATGTGTAAGCTGAATAAAGCCTTTCCTCCCCAACTTGCTTTTTGGTTTGTGGTGTTTTGTGGCAGCCACAGAAACCCTAACTAAGGCAAGCAGCCAGTGCTCTCACCTGCTGAGCCATCTCTCCAGCCCTGGAGTCTCTACTGCTGTTCTCATCCCTAACCGACACACTTTTTTCTCATTCTTTACTTCTTCTCTTTACATTCCTTTACTCTCTCCTCTCTTCTCATTTGCTCCTCACTTCACTGCTCAAATATTGATGCTCTTAGCCCTAAAAAACAACAATCCTCACCCCCTAAAAACTACTTTCCCCAACCTAAGAGAAGACACACAGTAAAGAGGACTAGTATCTTCCACAAAGTAGTAGTGAGGGAGAGATCAAACTATTTGTAGATGACTTGAAAGACCCCACAGACCACACCAGAATACTTTCAGACTTGAGATATACTTTCAGCATGGTAGCAGGACACAAAAATGAACATACAAAAGTCGGCACTTTTTTATATACTAATAGTGAGCTCACTGACAACAAAGTTAGGAGGAACACTATCCCATTAATAACAGCATCAGGAGACAATGAAACAACCTAGGAAGAAACCTAACGAAAGAGGTGGAAGACGTCTACAATGAAAACTTCAAGGCATGAGAATGCTACCCATCAAAATTCCAAATGATATTTTCCACAGAACTAGAAAAAACAACCCTAAAATCTATACAGAAACACAAGAGACCACAGAGAGACAACGCATTCTAAAGCAGAAGGAAGATGCTCAAAGCATGTTATGATATCTGCTCAAAACATGTTATATCTGCTCAAAGCATGTTATGATATCTGCTCAAAGCATGTTATCATATCTGCTCAAAGCATGTGATATCTGCTCAAAGCATGTGATATCTGCTCAAAGCATGTGATATCTGCTCAAAGCATGTGATATCTGCTCAAAGCATGTTATCATATCTGCTCAAAGCATGTGATATCTGCTCAAAGCATGTTATCATATCTGCTCAAAGCATGTGATATCTGATCAAAGCATGTTATCATAGCTGATCACAAACTGTATTTTGGAGTCATGGTGATACCAGTAGCACAGTACTGCATAAAGAGACAAGTAGATCAACAGAACAAAATTGAGGACCCAGAAATAAACCCACACACTTATAGCCACCTCAATTTTGACAAAAGTGTTGAGAATATATACCAGGGATGAGAAAGGCAAAAGAGCCATGTTGGTGCCCTCACCTGCAAAGAATGAAGTTAGGTCCCTATCACCTCACACCCTACATGAAAGTCTACCCAAAGTAGATCAAAGACCTTAATTTAACCCCTAAAATGTTTAAACTGCTTGAGGAAATAATCCAAGATATAGCTACAGGCAATCTTTCTGACTAGTATTCAAATAGCACCAGAAATAGCCCCAAGAACTGACAAGTGAGACCACATGAACTTAGGAACTTCTCCACAACAATAAAAACTATCAACTGAGTGAACACAGCCTACAGAACGGGAGAAAACCTTTGCCAATTCTATTTCAGACAAGGGTTAATATCTACACTATATCTAAATCTGGAAAAAGTAAACATCCCAAACCAAAAGGTCCACCAATAAATGGGCCACTCAACTGATCAAAACAGTTCTCAAAAGAAACACCAACTGGCCAGTAAAAAATGGTAAAATTCAGCATGCTTAGCCATCAGGGAAATAACTGCTTTGCGATTCTAACTCACCACTGTCAGGATGTCGTCGAGAAAACAAATGACAAGCCAGGCAGTGGTGGCGCACGCCTTTAATCCCAGCACTCAGGAGGCAGAGCCAAGCGGATCTCTGTGAGTTCGAGGCCAGCCTGGGCTACCAAGTGAGTTCCAGGACAGGCTCAAAGCTACACAGAGAAACCCTGTCTCTGAAAAACCAAAAAAGAAAAAAAACAACAACAAATGACAGCCAGTGGTGGCGGCACACACCTTTAATCCCAGCACTTGGAAGGCAGAGGCAGGCAGATCTCTGAGTTCAAGGCCAGCCTGGCCTATAGATCAAGATCCAGGACAGCCAGGGGTACCCAGAGAAACTCTTGTCTCAAAAAAAAAAAAAAAAAAAAACAACCAAGAACGAATGAACAAATGCCAGCAAATGCTAGTGAGGATGTGGGGAGAGGAGCCCTTCTTCAGCGCTTGTGGGATGCAAACTGCTGTGGTCACTATGGAAATCAGTGTAGATTCCTCAAAAACAAAACAAGAAACAAACAAAACAAACCTAAAAAGAGAGCTATTACATGACCTAGCTGTACTTCTGGCATTTACCAAGCGTCCACATCCCAGCAGACACTTGCGTGTGCATGTTACAATACCATGTATTGTATGGGAATGAAAAGTCTAGATGCCCAGCAGAGGGATGGGTGAAAATGAAAATGTGATGCGTATACCCAATGGGATTTTATCCAGCTGTAAAGAAAAATGAAATTCTAAAGATTTCAGGAAATGGATGGAATTAGAAAAATATTACACTCGGTGAGGTAACCCAAGCTCAGAAAGACAAGTAAGCATTTCTTCTAGTGTGTGGGGGTCCTAGCCTCTAATCTCTAATTTCTAATTTCTTGGGCTCGGCTGTAGCAGGAAATGGATAATCTGAGCTTTCATGAGATATCAGCAATCTTCTTAAGCCAATACTTATAATGTTAGCACCTGTCTTGGACAGCAGGTTAAGAGGAGCCATAATTATAAAAACACCAGCATTCTTCCAAATTTATGAACGGATGGGGAAGATCCATTGCCACAGCACATCCGATCATTTACATACAATACCCAAACTTCTGCAGTGCAAATGGCTTTGCAATCAGCTGGACTAGATGTGTGTGTGGATCTGAGAAGGGGCAGAAGTCACTGAGCGCTACCTTTCCTTGGAGAGCTCTGAGGCGAGGTGGGGGGTGAGGACAGCTGCGAAGATGCATTTGATATTGTGTCTTCTGCTTGCTTCCTATGACGCTCCAAACTCCCTTCTTCAGACAAGGACAGGATTTTCTTTAAAGCTTGTGGAGAATTTATGCCTATAAAGAAAAAGAAAGGAAATAATTCAGGCACCCATTTTAGAGACTGGAAGGAGCGGGGGTGTGGCTCAGTGGCAGAAGAGCTGGCTTGCCGAGCTTGCACAGGCCTTGGCTTCTACTCTAGCATCAGGCAAACAAACAAGCAGACAGAGAGCAAAAAAGACTGAAAGGAAACATTAAATATTAAAAGCCTTCTTTGTGTCAACATTCAGTATTGCCAGTTTCAATCTATTTACGATCTAAACGTTCTGTGTGCTCTTCTGGGGTACGGAGCAAGGCAGGGGGTATGCACGGCTTAGTTTCTGCCCCGTTATCTGTTGGAAGTACTGGAAACAGACAGCTTTGACGTTACTCGGATTCTCAACTCAGCCATCATAGTTATTCAACTGTGTTTTGTTAAATAACAATGGGGGAAGCCAGAGAACTGGACAATACTTGAAGTAAGGATGAAGGCAGCACACCCCACTTCAATTCCAGATGGCACTCAAGTTCGGATTAAGAACAAGACATTTCGGTATTTTTGGAAATGCGGTCTCCGAGGAAGAAGGGATCGGTGGGGGTGGGGGCAAAGGAAAGGGTCAAGAGTTAACAGGAACTAACCAAGGGAAGTCAATAAAAGGGCTCTAAAGAGTGCCATGTCATTAATATTTGATCAACCCAAGACGGGAGAAGAGGCAGGAGGCAGCCTGTCTTCTGCGGTGCACTCCAGAAGCCCAGGAGAGGTTTCTGAAGGTGGATGGAGCCAGCACCAGCACAGTACAGAAGGTGGAGGAAACAAAATCACCCCTGACAATGCAGTGAAATAAGAAAGTCACATTCAAATACTTTACAGATCCATTATTTTGAGGCTGCTTTTGAATGACAAAGACATTTCTACAAAGTCCTAATAGCCTGAAATTACCATGAGTCAGTGCTGACTTTAATGGTCATAGACTTAACAGGCCCATTAAAAAGGAGTCGACAGATTTTAACCCCTCAATATACCTTCTGTTAGTGATTTGACGCTGTTTTGTTTTTTATTTTGTTTCTTTTTTAGGGTTTTTTTTTTGGGGGGGGGACAGAGTCTCACATATCTCAGGCTGGCTTAGAACTCTCTACACAGCTAAGGATGACCTGAACTTCTGATCCTCTTGCCTCCACTTCCCGAGTTCTAGTATTATTGGCAATAGCAACCATACTCCTGCTTTATGTAGTAGTGGGGATCGAACCCAGGAATTCATACATGCCAGGCAGGCATTCTACAAACTGAGCTCCATCAACAATCCTCTTGATGCTGTTTTAATACAATTCTATTAAAAAAATCATTCTTAAAGCACCATTCTCTGATTAAACGTAGAAGTATTAAAATACACAGTATGCATGAATAGATTCACCACATGAATGGGTAGTTTTTTTCTCTTAAAACATTTCGTTAAGCTGAGTAGGGTGGTACATGCTTTTGGGGGGGGCAGTAAGCAGGTGGATCTCTTTAAGTTTGAAACTAGCTTGGTTCACATAGTGAGACCCTGACTCAAAAACAAAAACAACAAAAAACCTCAAAAACCAAATAGACTATTCATGTATGTGTTTGTGTCTCTAAACAAGCACACTTGACTTTTTACATTTCCTTATTTATTTACTGTGTGTGTGTGTATATACACCATGGTGCATGTGTGGAGGTTGGAGGACAACTTGCAGGAGTCGGTTCCTTTCCTCCATCATGTACAACTTGTTCCCGAGCATCTTTACCCTCCGAGCCACCTCCCATTTATTTGGTGTGTGGGAGTGGGACATGGACGCAGGTCAGAGGACAACTTGAAGAAGCTGGTTCTCCCTTTCCACAATGTGGGTCCCAGGGATTGGAACTCAGGTTACTAGGTGTGGTGGCAAGAATCTTTACACACTGAGTCATTTTACTAACCTATGAATGGACAGTTTTGATATGAAACTATTTCCAGGGCCAATGTCTCTCACACACACACTTCCCCCAGAGACTTCCATTATCTTTCAGTGGCTGCAGATAAAAATGCTACGCCTTAGCAGCCATGTTTGGTACTTCAAAGTGGTTTCCAGTGATACTCTGTTTACTTTTAGAAACAGGGTTTCACTAAGTATCCCCAGCAGGCCTTAAACTTGTCCTGCAATCCAGACAGGTCACAAATTCACGGTCCTCCTAAATGCTGGGGATACAGGCATGTGTGACCACATCCCACAGGTGATGACTTTTACTAAGGTACAAGATACTGGAAGTGTTTAGAACAAAATTATTTCATGAAATAGGATGGGGAAGAAAGACCTCTTAATATCTTTAAATTAGTATTTTTTTTTAATAATGTGACTTTAGAAACATTATACTTAATATCTTAGGATGACAGATGACATTTCATCCACATTATAAGGCTCATAAATTCAAATGAACCTACAAGATATTTTCAGAGACATTCTCTTTGAGAAAATGGGAGACAGCTTTATATTCAGGAACGCCTACCTCACGTTAAATATAGCTAATGGGGTATTTCCAGATAAAGAGAAGAATGACAGTCTTCCATATGCAAAGTTCAGCACAGAAAGGAGACAGGACCGAACGGCAGAGGATTCGGGAATATATGCAGATTGAGAATACAAGGAATAGAAGAGTGTGTAATCCAATTTGTTTGTTGCAAGATGAACACAAGAGTTTGAAAGGAAAAATATGTCAAATAAAGATTCTCATTTTCCCCACAAACTCAGTGGATGTTACACACCGCCTCGTGTTAACTCGTGAAGTGTTACACACCGCCTCGTGTTAACTTGTGAAGTGGGAACGAGTTCACTTATGTTCTAACTGTTTTCTTCTCTGTACACTCAGACGCAAGAGCAGTTTTATGGAAAGTCGTGCTGCTGTGTATTTACACAGAGAACCAGAGAGGGGGATTCTGCTGATGGGAAGAAGACGCCAGACTTCCTTATCCTTCAGGCATTGAGCTGTATCCTCTGTCTGCTGAGTTACAGAACTAGTGATCAGCTAGTAAGAACCCACCTTCACATTTGGCATGTGCCTTGGTTGGATTCCTAGCACCACAAAAATAGACAAAAATTACTTCCAATAATTTAATTTGAAAGATATTTTGCTTAAACTTCTGTAGTTTATTGATCACAAGGCAAAATTTGTTTAAATGATGTCTCCATTAAAGTTTAAGTTGGTAAGTGTGAAAAGTCTCCTATGTCACCATGACCGATGACCTAACAACTGAATTCCAACTGTCCCTACAGAATGGAAGACCATTTCTGCCAACCAGCCATTCCACAGGGATTAATGTTCCGAATATATAAAGAATTCAGGAAGTTAAACACTGCAAAAACTCGATTAAAAAAGACAAATGAATCGAACAGATTGTTCTTCCAAGAAGAAATGCAAACGGCCGATAAACACATGAAAAACCTTCAATAACCCTAGCCCTATAGGAAGTGCAGATCAAAACGACATTGAGATTCCGTCTCACCCTCCTCAGAATAACCACCATGAAGAAAACAACACGTGCTGGTGAGGCTTGGAGGAGAGCCCTGATCCGCTCAGGTGGACAATCCCGGCAGCCTCTATGAGGTCGGCACGGAAATGTCTTCCCAAACTAAACAAGCACCAGCATACGACCCACCTAGACCACTGCGCTCTCCACAACAGCGAAGACGTGGACCCGGTAGAGACGCCCATCAACGTATGAATAAAGAAAATACGGACACACACATAGCGGGTATTATTCAGCCATACGAAAGAATGAAGTCTTGTCATTTGTAGAAAGATGGATGGCACTAGATATCGCGTGAAGGGGGATAATTCAGACTCAGGACTACAGCTATGCGGAGTCTAGTGAGGGCAGGAGAAGGGGAAGACATTGAAGCGGAGTGGGGACTGCTGGGAGGGACTCAGGGAGGTGACCATGATCACAGTATTTATGACAATGTCAGAGTGAAACCCATTATTTGTACAACTAATAGATGCTGTGCAAAGAAAGAAAGAAAGAAAGAAAGAAAGAAAGAAAGAAAGAAAGAAAGAAAGAAAGAAAGAAAGAAAGAAAGAAAGAAAGAAAGAAAGAAAGAAAGAAAGAAATTGTTTACGGAAACAGTCTTAACTGTTTAACTGAGGCTTAAATGCTAACTGGTTGTCTTATTAGAAGACGGCCACAGCGAAATAAAATGCATTATCCAAGGTGAACACTACTTCCCAACCTGAGACACACATCGGCGAATACCACCCGAAGAGCATGGGTTTAGAAACTTACCGAAAGGCGGCAGGTCCTTCACCGGCACCTTCTTCCGTGAAGGGTAGAGGGACACGGCAGGCACCTGCAGTCCCTGGCTGACTTTGTGTGGTGGCTGCGGCTGTGGCAGCGGCTGCTGAGGCTGCACTTTCTGCTGTGGCCCCGCACGGGGCGCCACAGGGGAGGTCTCGGACTTGACGGGCTTTTTGTCTCCGGGGTTCTTGGGCACTGGTCATGGTGGAGGGTGAAAACAGAGCACAGAGCCAAGGAGTCAGCACAAGGTGGATGCAGGGTCAGTGCTGCAGAGCACGGGCAGCGAGATCGCCAGCATGGACCCCCACCCCCACTTCCACCCCCTCACCAAGGGCAGGGAGGGAGGGGACACCTGAGCTACTGAAAATGAGAGGTGTAGCTGGACAAGGGTGTTTTTGCCTTATGAATGAGTGATCTCAAAGAGGATTATACTGCTAAGCACCAAATAAAAATAAAAACGAGGGCAGTCCAGTGCAGATTAGAGGTTAAAAACACAAACACATGGGCTGGCACGATGGCTCAGTGGGTGGAGGATGTTGCTGCCGAGCCTGGCCATCAGAGCTTGGTCCCTGGGACCCATATGGAAGGAGAGACCCAGCTCCCGTGAGTTGTCCTCTGACCGCCACAGGTACAACACAACATGTATGGTGCCAACCACCCACACTTCGTAAATAAATCAAATCAATAAATGAATGTTTAAAAAAAATTACATGATAAAAATCAAAGAATTGTTTTAAAATGGCATCCAAAACTTTGCCCCATCTGAGATAATGCTATTAACTGTAATCTACTTAACATCAAATCTTCCTGGGATGGAGCACTATTTTTGAGCAAACAGTGGCCAGTGCTGCTTAGGTATTGTGTGGTAGAAGGCGGATTACAGGAACACTAAGTGCTGTGGAAGTTTCACATGCAGAACTCCCTGCCACCAGACACTCAGAGATCAACAGTTAGGAAACTCAGGCTGCTCATCTCAGCAAGCTCTTAGCTACATCACAAGGGACCTTTAGAGTGTCATGGGTATGGATGTGCTGTACTGAGTGTGTGCCTAGAACCTGCAGAGGCCGGAAAAAGGCACTGGATCCCTTGGAACTGGAGTTTTTGATGGTTAGGAGCCACCACATAGTCTGGGAATTGAACGCAGGTCCTCTCTCTGCAGGGGCTGTGAGTGCTCTTAGCCACTGAGCCATCTCTCCAGCCCTATACCCTGGGTAAACGAAATCATGTGATCTTCTCAAGTTATCTCACACTGCAATTATCAAGAAGATGTAATTCAAATTTGCCCATAAAAGTTCCCCAAGTGTCCTAAATGCAAAATGCTTAAATCTTATCATACAGAAATAGACACAAAGCGCCCCATGCAGAGACTGGCCACATTTCTATTTTTCATTTTAACAGTCATGTGTCACTATGTCGTCTAGGATGGCCGCGGAAACCCTGGGCTCACGTGATCTTCCAACCTTAGCCTCCTCAGAAGCTGGAACTGCAGATGTGTGCCGCCACCCCTGGTTCACAGCCTGGCCAGTTATTTCAAAGTTGGGAACCCCCACATCAGGCTAAGGTGTGGTGTGTTCTAAAGCAGGATCACTGCTTCAGTGGGCAGGTGCTGGAGGCCGTCAGAGCTGAGGGAGACTCAGTAGCCAGCACACCCCGTCCTGTGCTCCTCTGACCTGACGATCTCTAACCAGGTTGCCCATCACTCAGGGAGTTCCTCTGTGAGAGAAAAAGGCATGCCAGCTGGCACCACAGTCACCTCCAGGTCTCTCGTTTCGGGTGCTGGCTGTGCCGGATGAAACCAAAGCAAGGAGGCGTGCGCCCAGGGTCCCCTTGACTGCACTAACTTAACTGGGCACGAAGACTCAGTCAAGCACAAGGCCGGTGTATGTCAGGACCACTGCGTGCCTCTGTGCTCACAGCCCCCTCTCACCCCCTCCACCGTACGCGGAACAGCCCGCAGCTGATTCGGGGAGGCACTCACAGGTGCTGGTCGCCGGCTCACACTGCAGCGACAGTGTCTGGAGACTCTCCTCGTCCATCTCCAGCTCCAGGTTGGACAGGTACTGCTTCACCTTCCTGGCCATCTGGGCATCTTCATACAGCTTTTTGGCATTGAGGAAGGAGCTGCGGCGTACCCGCTTTTTATGCCCGCCGGTCTGAGCGACATCCAGCACGGTGGCATTGGCGCTGCCCTGACTCAGCGACCTGGAAGACGAAAAACAAGAATGCAACCCTCTGGAGCACGGCATTGGCTGATCTACCCGACCTGTGTAAGGAGCCTACGCCTGAGAGGTCCCATGCCCCATTCCAGTAAGTAAACTGCTACAGGGGAATGTAGGATAACAGATTATACAAGGTTTGGTTAAAAGGGAATTATACACAATACATATACACAAGTGTGTTTGGCATATGTTCGGCTCCTACCAGTAAATTCTACTTTTCATCTCACAGAGCATTCAAAGTCCATTCTCTCACAGAAGCCAGAAAACGTAATTGCATATAAAAAGCTTTGTGCAAGGACACTGAGCGATCCTCGTGATAATTTACAAAATTAAATTCGCTTCTCCTAATGGGGGTATTTTATATGGACTTGATTAAACCCGGCTACACTGCTCACAATTGTGTTCGTACTCTGTGGGTTGAATATGTGAGTTTTTAAAAGAGTAAATCTGTTAATACAACGGTCATGCAAACGTAAACATACGTATGGAAACTATTTAGTACATGAATTGTTAAGAATTATTTTTAAAGGGGGCTGGGAATCTATACAGGATGAAAACAGTAGTTAGTTGAGCTGTAGAAAATCTGGTTTGGGGGGCTTGGGGGTGCCTAACACCACCACAGTCGCTTCTGGACCTGTGCGCCAGTGTTCCGGTCACACGATTTAAAGCATGCCTCCCCTTCCCCCACTTCTTTGGCTTTTTCATTTCAAAAGACACAAGTTATATTAAAATATCATCTTTCTGACAGACAAGAAATGTGTCTGGTCTACGTTTCCCAGAATAATCATCAATCATTTCACAGCTCTTGTGGACCTGACTTCAGGAAAGCCCCAACAGATTAAATCTG
This sequence comes from Peromyscus maniculatus bairdii, assembly GCF_049852395.1. Taxonomy (NCBI): domain Eukaryota; kingdom Metazoa; phylum Chordata; class Mammalia; order Rodentia; family Cricetidae; genus Peromyscus; species Peromyscus maniculatus. The sequence continues at coordinate 59,529,309 of NC_134857.1, forward strand.
AAGTCAGTTTGCAATCTGAAATTCTGATAGAGCAAGAGGGTTAGGGGGAGGGAAAAACAAAAACAAAAGCAAACAAAAGCAAACAAAAACAAAGCATCAGAAAACAGAGCAGGTAAGAAAACAACGCCACGGGCTGAGCAAGAACCAAGAGTGCAAAGGCTGCCACTTACCCCAGACTCCGCCACTTCTTCTTCCTGCAAGTGAGAGCCACGGAGATTGAAGCACGGGTGTAGAAAGAGACAGAAAGATCACAAGCTCAGAAAGAAAGGACCAGACTTCTGGACAAGCAGTTCTAGAAGCCCACAAACATTAACTGCGTAATCACCTCACACGCGTCCACTACAAACACCTCTCTGGCTTAAAAGGCTGCTGCTGACGATTTTGTTCATTCCCTCCATTGAACTAATCATTGCTTTTTTTACCGGCAGATAAACAGACTGTATGGACACGATGACAATTCTGTTCTAGTTCACACTATCGATTCCAAGTTCTAACTCTGCGACTCAGTGTTCTGGAAAATAGGAGGTAAATACTTGCACCTAACATCAATTCGAACTGTCTGAAGGACAAGCTGTTTGCACTACTCGTATATGTGGCCTGGATGCAAATGAGAGACATCACTGCAAACTGAACCTTAAGGGTTATTCTCTCAGCACATCCTGATGTAACCCCTAAATTCAGTATTTAGATTTTCCTCCTGTGGGCAAGCTCCCTCTAACCATTCTCACCCCACAAATGCCACGGCCAGCAACTCACGTACCGAGTCCTGAACATAAGGGCAGGGTCCATGTTGACTGAGGCCATTCGGCCAACATGACGGATTTCTTTTGCAATCATCCTCAGCTTCTCAAAGTTGACCAGTCCGTCTACTTTTGAGTCATTTCCTGAGAGTAACAGAGGAGGAACAAGAAGTCACCTCGTGCTCACTTGTGCTCCCTCCAGAACAGAACAAGCCCGCCTGTGCTCACCCTCGTGGAGGAATGTCAGATCCTTCTTGATGACGGGGAACAGGGGGATGACAGGAGGCTGTAAGTTCTGGCCGCTCAGGACGTTGCGGTACTTGGCCATGTTTCTGGAAGGATCAAATAAGTCTTGTAGGTCCTGGAATAGTTTTTCATATTTATTGGGAAGTTTTTCCCAGGTCGTTCGGAGTCTTGCCACTGGTGCCAGGTTTAGGCCACTAAGAGGGGAGAGAAGAAGAGTGAGATATGATTAAATGATCCCCTTGGAAACAAAGGAAGACACATAAAGAAACACCTATGTGTGTGAATTTTACGTGCACGGAAATTTACAGAATGCCTAGGAAGATCATGCCAATCCTGCCTGGGTAGTGAGTGGCAGCTAAAAGCAGGGTCAGAGCCAAACCACTGGCCTTTATACTTCTTCCCTTTATGGTCCCTTAACATTTCTTATATTCATTCATTCATTCATTCATTCATTCATTCATTCATTCATTCATTCATTCATGTGCGTGTGCATGTGCGTGTGTGTGTCTCTCGTGCGCGTCTCGGGGGAGGGGGAGTCCCAGCAAGCGTGTGAAGGTGAGAGACCAACTTCCAGGAGTCAGGTCTCCCCTTCAAACATGTGGGTCCAGAGATTAGACTCAGGTGACCAGGCTGTAGCAGCAGGTACCTCTTTACCGGCTGGCCCTCTGTTTTGTTTGTTTTCTATTGAGACAGGGTCTTGCTCACAGCCCTGGCTGGCCGCACTGACTCAAGAGATCTACCTGATTCTGCCTCCTGAAGTGTGGGGATTAAAGCTTCACCTCCACAGCCAGGCAGCCGGCTCTTCTCTATGCTCTCTCCATCTGTTTACTCTCCGCTATGAACAGCTCTGAACCGGCCCCCAAAGGTTCCTGTGTGGCTTAGGTCCCAGTGCACTCAGTACCGGGGAGGTTGTGAAGGGACAATTTAGGAGAGGAAGCTGCTATGTCGGGAATGGTGGCAATGCCTGTAATCCTAGCACTGCGGAGGTTGGAGGCTCACACAGTCGAGACCCGCTGATCTGCAAAGACAGAGCCTGGCTCCAACACAGGGGCGGCGGGGAGAGGAGTGAGAGGTCCTTCTGTGTAACCGGGGCAAGGCAGCCCCTCCCCGTCTCCTCCTTATTTTTACGTTCCGGCCACAAACAGCTCTGTTCCACCAACCATGGTAACTACTGCCTCACCACAAGCCCAGGCACAACAGGGCCACGTGACTGTGGGCATAAACCTCCAAAACAGCTAGCCCAAACAAACCTCTCTTCCTTATAAAATGACTGTCTCGGGTATTCTGTTGTAATAACAGACAGCTGACTAGCACACTAATAACAAAACCAATAGGATATAGTACTGTCAGTTGGGAATATTTTGTGTTCATGTATTAAAAAAAATGTGGTTTTTGCACTGTTAAAATTTGCCACTTGATACTGGAATGCATTCTTAATAAATGTGGCTATGTTATATATAATTTTATTTTTAAGACATTTATTTTATTCCAGTGGTTCTCAACTTGTGGGTCTTGACCCCTACAGGGGTCGAATATCAGACATCCTGCATATCAGATGTTTACATTACGATTCATAACAGTGGAAAAATTACAGTTATGAAGTAGCAACAAAATAATTTTATGGTTGGTCACCACAACATGAGGAATTGTAGTAAAGGGCTGGAGCATTAAGAAGGTTGAGAACCACCGATTTATTTATTTATTTAGTATGCCGTAGCACCACGCAGAGGCCAGGGGATAATTTGCAGGAAATGATCCTTTCCTTCCGCCATGTGGGTCTTGGGGGTTGAAGTTACGATGTCAGGTGCCTTTACCCACGGAGCCATCTTGCTGACCCGTTATGTATCATTTTAACGCATATTTCTTGCCTTACTTTTTTTTTGTTAATGACTTATGACTTGCTGCTTATTTTATATTTCTTTTATACTACAGAAATGATGTTAGATAAAAAAGTAAAATTGAGCAATTTCCTTAATTTGGGTTCAAAATGGGTTATAAAGCATTGGAGACAATTTCTAACAGCAACCAATTCTGCTGAGGAATTTCTAACAACAAACAGTGCAGTGGTGGTTTAATAAATTTCATCAAGGAAACAAGAACCATGAAGATGAAGAGCACAGTGGCTGGACCTCACTCAGTGTATCTGCTTGCATATGGAGACCAGAAGTCAATATTCCACGTCTTTCCCTATCACTCTCCATCTTCCTTCTTTGGAGACAGTCTCTCATTGTACTCCAAGGTCACCATTTCTCCTAGACTGACTGACCGGTAAGCCCCCAGGATCTACCTGTCCCGGCGTCCCCAGGGCTGGGGTCAAAAGCACACTGTGCTTGGCTTTTATGTGGGTGCTGGGGATCCGAACTCAGGTCCTCACGCTTGCACAGTAATACTTGACCCACTGCGCCATCTCCCCGGCCACCCAGAGAGTTTCAATTAAGGTATAAGAAACAGAGGCGGGCAGAGTGGGCACACGCCTATAATCCCAGCACCCGGGAAACAGGATGGTGGTTTCCAGTCCAGCCTGGGCTACTACAGGGAAGCCTGCCTCAACACAACCCCCCAACCTCCCGGGGCGGGGGGGGGGGGGGGCGGATTTAGAATCAGAAAGAAAGAACTGCTTGTTGAACCAATGGTAGCCTAGTGTACGTGGGGCCTTATATTACAGACCGGCGATCCACACAATCGACGATGAACTAGGAACTGCTCCATTCCCGTTAAGTACGTGGCGCAGGACGACAGGCCCTCTTACCTGATGATGGCAAACATGGAGTTAAAATTCTTGCACTCCCGACAGTGCAGCGCGATCTTGATAAAATGCTTAATGATCTTCATTCTCTTCAGCTGGTTGGTCTCCCGCAGGATTTCGGAAGCCACCCAAAACGTTTCCTGGTTAATGACCTCCTCAAACGTCTTCAGGTTGGCACAGCTGGTTTTGGACTTGAGCTTAAACAGATCGTCTATGTATTCGGTGGGCTCGATGCTTCGGAAGAGTTCAAAGTTCCTCATGGAGAGCTGCGTGGCGACCTCCACCGTGCTGAGCTGCAGAAGGGAGATTTGGCTCTCGCGCAGCAGCTCCTGGGCATCCTCATCCGAGCACAGCGTTTCCGTTTCCATGTTGTTTTTCAGATAGTACCTGAAAGAAAGAAACTCGTCAGATGTCAAGCTGAGCAGCGAGCTGGATGGTGCTCCTTCAGGGAACAGTGCTGGTTCCCGGGGAGGTGACGGGGGGGGGGGGGGGGGGGGGGGAGGGAACGGTGTAAGCGTTCTTTTCATCCAGCCTGGGCAGTGCAGATGCCACCCCCAGGCCACCAGGTCAGTGTCCCCAGCTCACAGAACCACCAGGTGACAGCCATCTACTCAGCAGGTAAGTGGGATTGAACAAACCATGGGAACTTCCTCTGTGCCAGTCCTGTGGTTTGGTTTGGTTTTTCCTGCCATTGAAATACTCTTAGCTTGTGTGCCAAAGGTGACAGAAGAAAGCTATTTTCCAGATTAGACAAACATCAGCTCAAGGTCATAACTCAGTTTCCCATGAAGAGGGAATCTGACAATTGCTAGGTCCACAGTAGCTCAATCCAAGATTACTTTTCATTTAACGTCTAAGAAACTTACTGGCTGAGCTGGCAAGAGGGCTCCATGGGCAGAGAACTTGACATGCAAACCCAGAGACCCGAGTCCACAAAGTTGTCTTCTGACCTCCACACACACGCTGTGGCAGATGTGACCACCCCCCCAACAATACTGGGAGGGGAGAGACCTCAAGCAATTTATTTTCCTCTGTTTCACCTTAGAGCAGATTTTTAAGTTGTTTTTATATTTATTTTACATGTATGAGTGTTTTGCCTGCATGTATGAGGTACTACATGTGTGCCTAGTGCCCTCAGAACTCAGCAGAAGACATAGGATCTCCTGGAACTGGATGGTTATGAACCACCATGTGGGTGCTAGAAACAGAACCCAGTTCCTCTGCAAGGCCAACAAGGGCTCCTAACTGCTAAGTCATCTCTCCTGATTTAAGATTTAATTTTCAAATATTTAGATTTTCATGAAGCTCATTTAGGGAAATGGGAGGCATTACCCCAATTTGTCAGAACAGGAAGCAGGCATCTGAAGCCTAATGGCGGTCAATATGGACAGTACTGTGACCCTGTTAAGGAACTCACTAAAAGCAGCGCCCCATCATTTGCTCTGTGGCTGCTCTCTCTCCCCTTTTTGGCAGCAAATGCCTTCTCCAAGTGAAACTCTATAAACAAAGACACAGAACAAGCACGTGGTGGTCCTAACTGGTCTTTTACATACTTCACAAAATATTTAGGACAGAAAAATATACACCGTGTCCCTTAACGTGTACAGATTAATGTTCTCCACTGTGGTTACTCTGACAGCCTGACTCTCCTGAATAATGAATGAATGGGAATCATGAAGTTGAAACTCAGTGGAGATTTGCGCAACTACGGATCTACGTGCAGAGGATGCCTGACCTCTGACCTCCTACAAAGTATCTATTAGTGTTGGGGTTGGAAATAAAAGTGACACAGGGCAAGGTAGAAAGCCATGGTTTAGACCCATACCATGAAAAACTGAAGAACAATGACATTCCATAGAAAACTGGGGGGGGGGGCTCCAGTTATTCATTTTACTAATTTCCCTTGAGTGGGAGAGAGTGCTTGGCAAGGCCTTGGGTTCAAGCTTCACCACTGTCAAAAACAGAGTAACAAGAGCAAACGTGTTGTTTCTTGGCCTCGGATGTAGGTTTGAAGAGCAAAGCGCCTCGGTGAGAGAGACGGTACCTTCCGCTCAGTTGTATTCTGTCGGCAAGCTTGGAGAGCTGGTCCGGGAGTCGCCGCTGTTTGATAACTCCCTCCGGCGTGACGGAGACCTCGCACAGAGAGTACTGGTCTGGGGTGGCAGTGACGGCAAACTCTCTGATGGCCTGGATGACCACCTCCTTGGCTGTGGTGTCCTTACTGATCATGATGTACCGGCTTTGCTGGTCAGCCTTGAAAACTCTGAGCACCTGATCCGGCAAGTCTGGGGGGCAGGAAGAGCCACACCAAGGCAGAAGCAATGTTAACAGATGGCAACACAAAGTAACACACCCCACTCCTCGGAGGGTGATGACTTCTCCCTCCTGGACAAAGTTGTGACATGCTAACCGCGAAACCACATCTTCCCCGACAGATAGCTGCATGGCTAATAGACAAATACAATCACGGAGCACACACACATAAGATGTCATGTGAGCATCAAAGAAAAATGTACACCTAAAGTTAATCTTTATTATAAGGGAAAGCCCATTAGGCTTATTTAAACATGCCTCCTGATTTATTTACTTGATATAACTTAGTAATAAATACATCGTATATTATTCATTTTATCAAATATAAAACAGGTTTAGCTGAACCAAAATGATTTTCAGAATACAACAAGAACTGGTTCCAATGTTCGGAGTTTGAGGTTCATTCTGACTCTTGGTGAGTGACACCATCCACGCCAAACCAAACATGCATACTGTGTCCCTACTGCCTTTGACAGAGAGGTCACTGAGAAAGCAGAAAGGCTCCGGTCGGTGCTCACCTGGAGTCGTGCTGAAGTCCAGAATCCGGTGGTGTGACTGCAGCAAGTCAGGGTTACTTGAAGACAGCGTTCCGCTAACGGGCAGGGCGGCTGGGATGTGTTTGGTCTGCCTCAGGCCCACGATGCTATCATCTTGAGACTGACCAATCCCAATATCACTGAGAGGAGCGGGTTTAAAAAAAATAAATAAATTACTGGCAAGGTAAAGGCTCGAAGGCATTTTCATTTAAACTTGCCATTAATGCAAAAATGTGAAAAATGTGAAAACTGTAATGGCCAGAATGGCAAAACACATTTAGCCAAATTCACTATCTCTTAAACCTGTCTTTTTAATGAGCCATAACCAAAACCAGTATTTTTTTTTTCTCAGAATAAAAACACGGTAAAGAAAAGGTGCCGTGTGTCTGAATGAATGAATGAATGAATGAAAGAATGAATGAGAATGGATCCGAGACAACGCACGTGGGAAAGAGCCCACAGCTCAGCAACAGTGGAGACAGATGCTTTATGATCTGATCCTCCAGGCGAAGGAACTGAGGAAAAGGAAAGGGGAGAGATACGCCAAACTGTCCTACTTATATTCTTCAATGTTTTAGGTGGAGAAACAAGATCACCGTGGAGTCCAAATGTGAGGAAAGCCTGACACAGACCTCATCTCTTAACGACAGAGCGTGAGCATGCAGTGGGCACAGACACACTTCCTGGCTGGCAGTGCAAATGCAGCGACTCACTTCTAATTCCTTAGTTACACGTTTACATCTCCAGAAAACCCCGAGCATTATTGACGGTTACAGGCTCCTTTCTGTTTACAGAAGACAGTGCTGTGGTCACCTGTGTGCTTGTGCAGCGTCTTGTAACACAGCTGGAGGGACTGTGGTGCCAGAGCCTCCTGCACGTGCCCCCCCCCCCCAGCTGGGATTACAAGTGGGCACCACCACACCTCACGTGTGGGCAACGCTTATAACACGACTCGACAACGTATAAAATTATTTCTTGATCAAGTGTTTCCAAAAGAAAGCACACAATAAGACGAGTATGCAACAAAAGGGTAACTAGATAATATGCAAATGTCTACAGTTATGATTGCATAAGCACCTTGAAACAACAAAAAAAGAGAATTTCTACTGAAATTGGGATATAAATTAAGGTATCATAAATAAGAAAATTTTCATGTAAATTCTCCTTCACACATAGGAAAGCCCAGGATAGAAATCAAAGCTCTGTTTAAGCATGCACAGCTGGGCATATAAAGCCCTGAAATATTAATGTTCTGTATATGATAATAAATGAATTTATTTTTCAATCACATAAATGTCCTTGTCAAAAATATGAGATGACATATGGCATAACACAATTACTGTGGGTACAAGGTATGTCTGACCAGGTCACTCATGGTAGAAAGGACCATGACCATCAGTACATGCCAGGCACACCCTTTAAAAACGTTTCTTACTGCATTTTCCAACACCTCATAAAGTACTGCTGACACTCACCTGCTTCCTGATGCCTCACCTATACACCTTAATACTCACAGACACCAGGTTATTCTTGGACTTAAGCTTTGCACGTTTTATGCAAAATCTAACTGAGAAACATCCTTCTTGAGCACATCCTCTGGTCTAGCCTCTCCAACTGGCTCACTGCTACTGAAACAAGTCTGCTGGGTTTACGGCTGTTGACTAATCCTTTCCTTCCTCTGGGTTCACTGGGCTCCCTTGCTCAACTTACTTGGCATCGCAGTTCGAATTCTATCGTGCTCGTGACCTGCTTCTTGCTCTATGCGCATCATATATGTACCCCCAACGCACAATAATTCATGCCACTCTTGCCAATCTGCCAGTCTCTAGCACCTAAACACAGTAACAAAGGTGGGCACCTGGCTCAGTGGTGGAGTGCTTAAAATGCTCAAGGCCCTGGGGTTTTTCCTTCAGAACGTCATCAACACGTGCTGATGTCCAGACAAGTTGAAGCGGTAGTCAGCACTAAATCAAGGTGATTATATTATGGCAGATCCTCCAGCTTCCTGAGCCTGTGTTTAAATTACTTTCTCTTCAGCACTGATTTCTCAAATTGTTTTCATAAGAAAATACTTAAATGAGCCACACATTTGCCACAATATTTCCCTAGTGCTTTAAAATCAACATAGCTAATTACTGTCTTTTAAATTTTCCCTTGTCTAGTTTTTGAGCATCTTTGTAAGCACACACAGCCATAACTACACACTCATACTGCATTCCTAGCCAACATCCTGAGCTATGGATGGATTGCAGCCCAGTTCTTGTGTGTCCCATTTCCAGCAATACTTACCAGGGTCACAATGATTTTTGATTTTTCTAGAGGTTTGAATTTAAACTCGAAAAATCCTTTATTATTATGTTGCTAATAATTCTGCATTGAGGTGACTTAATTTTTCCATCCATTTAAAACTAAGTTTTTATCAAGTGTCTCTTTATAATAGATTCCTAATTTTTGTAAATGCTACTCTCTTAATCCACCATCTCTAAGAAACTTACTCAGGGAAGACACACTCTCAAGCCAATATTTATAGACTATCATATAGCCATGCTTATCTTTTGGGCCCATAGAGTTTTTTTAAAAGATTTATTTATTTATTATGCATACAGCATTCTGTCTGCATGTATGCCTGCAGGCCAGAAGAGGGTACCAGATCTCATTACAGATGGTTGTGAGCTACCATGTGGTTGCTGAGAATTGAACTCAGGACCTCTGGAAGAGCAGCCAGTGCTCTTAACCGCTCACTGAGCCATCTCTCCAGCCCAAGGGCCCAGAGAATTTAGAAACCACCAATCATTACTCATAGTTTAATGTGGATGATGTAAATTTGACAATTCATCAATAATGTTTTAAATCATATGCCTCTATCTAGTCTGTGACTAAAATTTTTGTAATTAAGAAGAAAAGAAAGACTGATGTACTCTGTGTGTGCGCACACATGCACATGTATGTAGGGGTGTGCTGGAATCTGAACCTCATGGTTGTGGGCAGGCAGTCTGACCACTGAGCCCCCTCTTTTGTCCTTTGAATGTCTCTATTTATTGCTTCTCTTTAGACCCCTTAAATTATCAAAGAAATAAATAAGCCAGTACCTTTTCCATTTGTTTGAGGAATAGATCATTAAAAAATGGACTGATGGTAATTGAGCTTCATAGAAGACCATCAGGCCCCAAAACTAACAGGAAGAAACCAGGCAGCAAACAAGCAAAGCTAAGCCAAGTGTCAGGGACACCTGAAGCTGGGCAGCCTGAGCTCCTGACAGGCACACACATCCAAGAAGAAAATTCAAGAGTGCAGTCTGATATGCTAATTCTAGAGGCACCTGAGGGGGAAGGGAAGAGGCCTGCGGTTGGCTGCCAGTCTTCCCAAGAGTTAAAATAAGTGGGGGAAACAGCAATGATGAACAGGGGTGGCTGGAAGCAGCAATGACTGGTGAGCCAAGAGGAGATGTTGTGGAGGGGACCCCAGGAAACACAAAAGCAGAAGCAAGAACAGCTAAGTCGTGGGGCAGGCAGGATGTCAACAGACCCCTATAAGAAGTTCAAATGAAGGCAGGCTCACCGGCCTCTCCCGGAAACTGGGAGCGGGCAGGCAAGTGGCAAAGCAGAATTAAGCAAACTCAACTCTCATTATTGCTCCTAAGACACTCTGCCAAAGAGACACTTACTAGACTCTCAGACAAACATTCATTACATCAACACTTCTGTGCGTCCTTCTACTGAACACAATAGAGTAAGGTGCCGAACACAACCACACATACTTGTATGGTTTCTGAGGTAAGATGCTGATCCGAGTCTTGTCGAGAATTTTCTTTAGCTTGTTTCTCCCGCCCACGGTGTTGGCTTTACTCTTCTTGTTGACCTTCTCAAGACCGATCACCTGTTCCACATCTACGGCAAGATCGGGTATGGAGTAGCGACTGGCCTTCTTGATGTCTCCGATTTTAGGAAGATGAGGGGCACCATTTCTTTTCTCTTCAGACAATCTTGTCAGAAGCTCTTTAAATACTAAAATGGAAAACACCACAAACTATCAGTCACAAAAATGGAAACAATGTTGGGCTAACAGTGGAGTTTGCAAACACAAAAGCAGTACAGACTAGCTATAAAAATTAAAGCCCCATAGAAGAACTAGTCTCGACCCAGACGAGCCTAAGAGAAGGAAGACGCTCTTCCATCCTTGAGGTGATTGTCTTCATCAACAGAAGACAGGCTTGACAGGTCAAGACAATCACCCCCTGGTTCTCAAGCTGATACATTTTTATCTAAATGTAATCACATCCTGACATAAAGAATTCTGTATGATATATTTTAGCATGGCCTTAGAAATACTAGAATCCTTACTGGTTTACTATTTATAGACATTACTTCTTCCAGGATTAAGATCTAAATGTAAAAAACAAAACAAAACAAAACAAAAGCTAAAGCAGTCTGAGTCTGCAGAATACTCACCAAATAAGTTGGTTTTCACAGTGATGGACAGGTGTGTGTTATTCCTAAGAATTTCCATTGCCTTTGAAAGCTGGATATTTTCAAAGTTTTGACCATTCACTTCCAATATCTAAAAAGTGAAGATATAAAGATCAATGTCAATATCATCACTGACTGATTTAAAAAAAAAAGAGGCTCTGAAATTCACACTTAGACCTAGAGGTGAGCCCTCTTACCTGATCCCCACGCTTCAAGCCTGCTTCAGTGGCTTTGCTACCCGAATCGACGCTGTCCACAAAGATGCCAAAGCCCTTCTCAGAGCCTCCCAGTAAGATGAAGGGCAGAGGGGCTTCCCGGGACGGCTTTGTGAGCGTCATCAACCTTCGCTTGGCTTTAGCTGCACAGGCGATGTTCAACAGCCTTAGATGTCCACCCATTTTCTGCAAGAGTTCAGGAAGGGTAGCATCAGCTCGAGGACAGGCAGAGGAAGAGAAACTCAACACCGCTCATAAAACCTCCCAAGGGTTACCTCTCTTTCCAGATTATTTTCAAACTCTTCTAGGAATCGCGTCATTGCAGGATCTCCTTCGAAGTCATTGAAGTGATTATTCACCCACAGTAATACTACCCGTGTCACCTACAAAAGCAATGGAGTTCAGGACATTTTTTTTTTTTCAGTGCTGAAGATTTATGATCAATGTCACTTAAAAAAAATACATCATTTTAAACAATTTACCGAATAATACTGAGCATGAAAATTAATAAAAATAAACCCTTCAACACGGATTTTACACATGTTAAAAAAAATGACCTTGGGGACTGGGGAGACGCTCAGCTGGTAAGGAGGCTTGCTGTGCAAGCCCGAGGACCTGAGATCGGATCCACAGCATCCACTTAAGAGGCCAGGTGTGCCAGTGTGTGCCTGTAATGCAGCAGGAGGGACCCTAGGGGGCCCCTGGCCTGCCAATCTAGACCCCCCATCAGTGAGCTCCAGGTTTAGTGAGAGGCTCTGTCTCAAAAAATAAGGTAGAGAGTAACAGAGGAAGCGAGCCAATGTTAGCCTCCGGCCTCCACCTGTCCGTGCGTGGGCACACGTAAACATGCACACACATAACAAAAACAGTGACCTTCTCAAGACATACATGTCTGTTTTAAGTACTGACTGATGGGGCTTTGCCATGGATCTTTGAACCTGTGGCGGTATTTATTCCTACATTGTTTTATTTTCAAAACATATTTGAGAGAAGTCTAAATAAAAGCAAATGTAAAAAAAAACAAACCCAATACCTTAGTACAAAATCAGATAGCAACTAAGAAGTACAAGGGCAGGCTAGATAAGGAAAACAGTAGTCATCTAGAAAGCCCTGTGTGGGGAAGGGCTGGCAAAGGCAGGAGCCGACGCTACTGTGTACAGCGTATCATCCAGCGTGCCCTTGGGAGAGCTCCTAAACTGCTGGGTGGTCCGTTCAGACGGGGGTCCCAAGGCCTTCGGCAGCACAAGGGGATGAACTGCTCCAGTCCCACCAAACCTCTAACGTCCACCCGGCATACACTGCCCACCATACCAGTGGCTGCAGACACTTGGTGATGGCTCACCGCATTGCCAAGAGAACGACACACTGGCTTTGCATTTAAAGTAAAAAGATATTTCTGAAACTGAGAGCTTAGAAATCTGTAAGAATTGATATCTGCGTCATTTTATCATCGTTTTTTTTTTTTCTTAAAAAAAGGTTCTTGCATTTCATTAAATTAATTTGAACATAGCTGGTGTCCCACATTTTATCTTTTAGCAGTGCACATTTTAGACACGAAAATAGAACGCCTTTCCAACCTTATCCCTGAGGCTCGGGTCATTAAACCACTCCAATAACTTCTTTCCCACTTCCATCGGGCTGGAAAGGAAAGTCCGGTATGTCAACAGGAAGTCTTCTATGAACGTTGGATCTACTACAGAATGTTCTTCCACCAAATGCATGGTCAGCCGTTCGGAGGTACCCTGCAGCAAATCAAAGTCTAGTCACCAATATGAATGGGTTGTTGATGCGGTACCCCAATTTCAAACCTTTCACATAGAACCAGATAGGCAGCAAGACAGAAAACTAATCAGCTGCCATTCATCAACCAGTAACTAGTAGTAGGTATTACGCTTGTTGGCAAAGGAAGCAGGGAGGGGAAGGGACGAGGATGAAGATTAATGGACGTGTGTGCAAGTGCCACAAGGAAACCCACGACTCGGGATGACAGCTGAAAACAATTAGAAGAAGGACGGGGTGTGTGTGTGTGGGGGGAACAGGACCAAGAAAAAAGTCATAGGAAACTGATCAGCAAAGCTCTCTCCTCTTTGGAATGAACGTCTCTTTATCCTACCTTGATGACGATGTGGCCCTTCCTTGTTCCGGTCCGATCCAGTTCTCTGTGCTCCTTCACCATCACGATCTCTCCTTCTTCCTCGACTTTCTGCATGTTCTTTTCTACTTGGTTCAAAATACGGCAGTAATCTTGCTGGGCAATGCAGACAAACTAGAATAAAATGTAAGTCCTGTGTTAATGATAAAGTGCTTGCAAAAGAGCTACCTGCCTAATAATTCAGTTTTAATTATTTAATACTGACATTTCCCCTGTCTTTCTCCTACTTTCTGAATCAATGCAGGAATAAGCCTTAATCAGACTTCTCTGCTTTTAATGTATTTCTTCCTTAGTTCATTTTTTTAAAGTTTCTGTTTTACTTTTAAAACTCTAAAAACTCAAAAGCCCTCTTCCATCTTCAGTTAGAAAACACTGGCAGAGAGGAAAACAATCCTAGGACAAACATAAAACAATTAGCATTTGGCTTTATAATTTTTGAAAGTGTTAAAAGAGTGTAAAAATAGTGATTTAATTAGAGATGTAGACATTCAAATATATATTGTATACTGGAGTAAATATGTAACTGTGCTAATTACATACACGGACAACAGTTTTAGTAACCATCCTGCTTTTAAGAAGGTCCCAGATGAAGCCATGTATTTATTATATTTCAGATTATTACTTGTAACTTGTATTAAAGGTAATCCTTGCTCTTAAGAGGAAAAGTTAACAGTGGGATGTTATCAAGTTATTACTCATGTAACTCCATGGCCTGTGCACATGCAAAGGTCAGGGCTTATGCGTGTGTATGCAGGTGTGCCGTGGAAGCCCAGGAGGACGTGTGTGTTCCTCTATCACCCTCTACCTTAGTCCACTGAACAGCCTCTCAATGAACCTGGAGCTTGTAGTTTTTCTGCTAGGTGGGTGGCCAGCAAAGTCCCAGGGATTCTCCTGTTTCCAAACCACCCTTCAACACTGGGATTACAGGTGCACAACATGGCCACACACAACTTTTTACATGGGTGACAGGATGACAAACTCATGTTCACGTGGCAACAACGAGCTAATGCCCCAGCGCCTATTTTTTTTTTTTTTTTTTTAATTTCCTTGAGACAGGATCTCACTCTACAGAGCATGTTGGCTTCAAACTCCTCAGCATACCGAGGGTTGAAATTAAAGCCACAGGCTGCCATACCTGGCTCAATTAGGAGTTTATTAAGACTAAAAATAAATTATGAAATCACTTGCTCCACAAAGAACCAAAGGCTTGTGTGGAGACAAGAGCAGATAGTCCATCAGACAAAAAACCCATCATTTTTCCTTTACTCTAGAATTTTAATTTACTCTAGTTTACACAGGGGATGCAGGAAATTTTTGTTTCTCTTTTAATAGGATAAAGATGAAGAGGTGGTCATTAAATTTACAGGCATACTAGATAAAATATTCAATTATTGAAAATTATTTCCAATTATTGAAAATTATTATATTTTAGAGGTGTTGTGTTCCTGAAGAGACGCGAGGAAATGTCTATTTATCCCAGACAGGGCAACAACAACTGACCAAAGAAAGTAATCCACTCAGGTCTAGTTTAGCAAAATACTGAGTGTAATTTGAGCTACTTAGAGAAGTATGAATGAGAGGGTGACCTATAGAAGAAGGACGTGTGACTTACCAGCTGCTACACTACTGGAGGAAATGTGTTCTTCCTTTCCCTAGCAACAGTACTTTCATATGGATCTTCAAGAAGGGGCAGGGCCTTATGAGCCACTCCCAACCTGCTGTCTAACACCGATGGACCCAGTCTTGAGCAGGACTTCTCCAAGTTCAAGAGGACACTAGCCTGGCCATGTTCCACAGTGTTCCACAACAAGACAGCTAGTGCTCTGGGTTAAGATTCATGACTCTACATTAATTTTTAAAATGGTAATACTAAATATTGCACTAATGATCCTAATGATAGCGGTCATGCCACATCATGATCATGAAACAGTAATCTCTACAAATTTCCCAGTTTATGATCCGAATCATACACACTTGCCCACCCTCAAAGGAAAAGGCAAACAGCTCACTGTCTTATCTAAGTATATACATGCACATTAAAATCTTAGAGAAAAATAGGATAATATGTAACCAATTATTATTTCTGAGTAATGCCAGTTATAGATGGTGTTAATTTTCGTTAACACGGTGCTCTGTGTTTCATTATGTTATACGGTCATTGTTCGGCTAGGGAAGCAGACAGTGTAGGAAGATCCAAATGTCTCCTATACCAGCTCACTAATTCTTCCATGAAGCATTTAGAAACAAAAGTTAAAAATTCAAAAGCCACAGGAAATATTGACAGTTAAACTAGATTGTAAAGAACAAACAAACAAAAAAATACCTCATGTCTACAATCCTGACCATAGTAGGTATGTGTATGTTTTTGAAATAGATCATACATCCTCTCTTATCTAAAAGGCATTTTCATTTCTTTTTAAAATACAATAAAAATGTTTCCTGAATTTCTACAGAAGATTAAGAAAGGTTTTGTCTTCAAATAATCTTATATGGTAATTTTTAATTTAGTTTTGAAAAACATAATTAAATCATTTTTCCCATTTATGTTCCAAAAACATATGTCTAAGTTAAAATAAATAAGATGTATGAAGGAGAATGCTTTTTGAAGATAAATATACTAAAATTAATCTAAACCAAAGATTAAAGGAAATTAGAATAAGTCTGATTTGAAATTCTTAGTATCTAGACAGACATTTGGCATTTCTTCAGTAACAAATTAAAACACGATCCAAAAAGAAGACAAAAATAGATTGAACTGAATGTCTAATATGGACATATAGAACTGGATTCTAAAAAGAATGGACTTAGCTGAAAGCATTTCTCTTTTTCCTTAGTTACTTAGTTCTGCATTAAGGAATTATAGCTTTAGCCCTGCTCGTTACTAACTGACAGCCACACACTGAGGTGAGGACTGGATACCTGGGTGGGGTGGGTGGTGAAGGGGAAGGAGGCCAACCCTGCCCACTCCCCTGGTGAGCACAGCGCCTGGGGGGCTCTGGTCCCACCTGCTGTCCTGGTGGGGCCTGTACAGTCAGCAGGCTCTAACCCTACTTGTCACCCTGTTAATGGTAACAAACTAGTACATACCGAACATGTAAATACTCACTTTGATAGAGTAGATTGAGATAAAGAATAAATAAATTCAAAGCTGTGAGCTAGCTCACAAGATACGCAAGTTCAATCAAACCACGAGACCACGAGCACTGTGGACAAGCCAGGCAACCTGACTCCTCCTACAGTAATGGCCTGTAGTGAACACGAACTAGAACAAACCTCAGCAGAAGAACTTAGAATTTTAAGCTCAATGACCTCACAAAGGAAACAAGTTCTTAACAGAACTCAAGAGAACCCACTTAGAAAAAGGAGTCAATCTGCAATATGAAAGAGGAATCTAATAAAGAGATAGAAATACCAAAGAAAAACCAAACTACTAGAGACGAGAAAGTGAAAAACATAAAAAGTCAAATACAAAGACTCTATGTCAAGGCCTACCAACCTCCAAACTTGACAAAGTGGAGGTGTAAGTACATTTCCAACAAGGACAAAGATAAACAAAAACACATTTGAACTGGATTTTCAAGTTATTTGAGGCACCATGAAAAGATCAAATGTAACAGTCCTGGGTATAAAAGAGGGTGATGAATTCCTTTTCAAAAGGATAGAAAACATTTTTCCTAACTTAGACAAAGAACTGTTTCTCCAGATACAGAAAGTATTTAGAACACTAGAGAAGAAAAATAAATAAACCATCCCCTCACCATGTTATTATCAACTCACCAAATATTCAGAATATATAAATGTAGATAGATATAGATATAGATATAGATATAGATAGATAGCAGAAAAAAAAAAGGAGTAACTGTGGCACACAGAAAGCCAGGCCCATCAGAGTAACAGCAGGTTTCTCAACAGAAACTGTAAAAGTCAATCTAGGCTACTCTGCCCACCAAAGTTGTCAACGCCAACTGACGGAGAAACGAAAACTTACCACAAAAAAAAAAAATCAGGCTTTAATGAGTTCATAGCCACAAAGCTAGCCCTACAAAAGATAGTTAAAGAATTCTTCAGAAGAATGAGAGAAAGTCAAACACATCCTTGGGACCAGAGAGGAGAATGAAGCCCTCCGGTAATGTTTAGACGAGAGAAAAATAAGAAAACACTGAATGCCAAGCAATCGACAAATGACAGGACATAACAAACACACACACTTTTCAGACACAGACTAGCAGCATGGATTCAAAGGCAGGAGTCATCTATTTGTTGTTTCCAAGAAACTCACCTCATCATAAAAGACGGGAATGATTTTAAATGGGTAAAAACATAGAAAAATTAATTCCAAGCAAACGGAATTAGAAAACAAGCAGGAGCCGGTTTTCATCCCTGACAAAATAGACTTTAAACCACAACTAGGTAGAAGAGACAAAGGTCACTCTTACCGGTTAAGGGAGCAATCCATTAGAGGATATTATAATTTTAAGCACAAACTCATAGAACCTTGTGTCCTAATTTCACAAAACAAATACTACTTGCAGAAAAAAAGTTACAGATTAACCCTAGTGAAATAAAAGAGGCAAATTTTTAATACAACAGTGTCATCAATTGAGAAATCATCCAGACATAAAATAAACGAACATCTGAGTTAAGTGACATCATGGGTCAAATGGACCTAACAGGCATAGGACAGTCCACGCAACACTACAGAATACATATTCTTCTCACAGCAGTCCATGAACATTCTCTAAAACAGAACATATATTGCAGGATCAAGTGAGTATTAGCAAATAGGAAAAGTGAAATAACTCCATGTGTTCTATCTGATCTCAATGGAATAAAACTACAGATCAGAAGTGCAAGAAACTCCAGAATATTCACAATGTCACGGAAACTAAACAACGCACTATTGAACGACACATGGGTAACTGAAGACACCAAGAAGTGGAACAAGAATGTCTGAGAATGAACAAAAGGAAAACAACCCAAGCAAAAGCAGTTCCGAGAGGGAGTTTATACCTCTAAGTGTCTGCATTAAGAAAAAAGACCCAAATAAATAATTAAACGGCACACTACAGAGCCTTGGACAAATGGTAACAGGCCAAACACAAAACCAGTAGACAGAAAGAAATACTTAAGATCTGGGAAGAAATTAACAAAATAGAAACAAGCAAAAAACCAAACTCAAAATCAACACCACAGATTTGGTTCTTTGAAAAGATAAGACAAATCCTTAGCCACAGAAGACCTAATTAATAATATTAGAGGTCAAAGAGCTATTAGGATAGATACTAAGGAAATTTAGAAAAAAACAAAACAAAACTATAGCCTGAAAACTGAGTTTCTACTAAAATTGGAAAAAATCTAAGAAGAAATTAATTCTTAGATGTATAAGATAGATGAAAATTAGGTCAAGATGAGATGAGTAATTTAAACAGATCTATAATGAACAACAGAATTGATGTAAGAGTAAACAAAACAAAAACCCATCCAATAAAGAAAAGGGCCCAGGCCCAGATGGAATCATTGCTGAATTCTACCAGATTTCAAGGAAGAATTAACACCTATGCTGCTCAAACCAGTTCAGAGACCATGAAAGGAAGGGAGGGCTCTATCCAACTTTTACCCAGATACCAAACCCACACAGAGAGACAAAAAAATTCTCAGGAGAACACTTAGAAACCAAATTTAAGAACATAGTAAAAAAGATCCTTCACCATGATCAGATCAGTATTACTCTAAAGATCCATGGATAGTCTGATATACACATATCACTAAGTGTTACAGATGACATAAAAGGACTCAAGGACCCCAATGGTCATCTTGATAGATGGAGAAGCCTCTGGACAAGAGCCTTCATGTTAAAAGACTTACTTTAGGCTTCTTTTTTTTTTTTTTGTTGGGGGGGGGTTGTCTTACTGGCCTTTTGCTTGTATATTATGATTTTTGTTTTTAGGGGGTTTGGATCTCTGTGTGTATAACTTGTATCCCCTCTTCCCCCGGCTTCATATTCTGCTTTGTTTGCCTTTTGTTTTCTAAAGAGAAAGAAAGATAAGGCATGGAATCAGGAGCATAGGGAGGTTGGGAGGATCTGGGAGAAGTTGGGGAAGGAGAAATTGTGATAAGAATGTATTGTATGAAAAATTTATTTTCAATAAAACTAAATAATTTTTTTAAAGCTCAGGATGGAAATAACAAATCTCAACATAATATAAATTATATATGACAAACCAAAAGTTGCTATTATAGTCAATGTTAGAAGGCCAAACATCTCCACTAAAATCACAAACAAGACAATGGTGCCTACTTTCTCTGATCTTTTAATATATAGTACTGGAAGTCTTAGCTAAAGCAATAAGACAAGAAAAGCAAATCAAAGGGATACAAACAGCAGAGGAAAAAGTATCTATCTGCAATGATACAACTTTGCATGTTAAAGGCCCTAAAGATTTCATTAGAAAACCACTGAAACTAACGAACACTCTCAGTAAAAGGGTAGGGATACAAAGTTCATATACAGACATGATCAGGCCTTCCTATATTAATGACAAGCTAACTGAAAAAGAAACCAAAATAATCTCATTCACAGGGTAAAAAAACAACAAAACAAACAAGAAAACCCAAAATACCAACAAATAACCCCAACACACACACACACACACACACACACACACACACACACACACACACACACACAAACACACACACACACACACACACACAGAGGGGGGGGAGAGGGAGAGGGAGAGGGAGAGGGAGAGAGAGAGGGAGAGGGAGAGGGAGAGGGAGAGGGAGAGGGAGAGGGAGAGGGAGAGGGAGAGGGAGAGGGAGAGGGAGAGAGAAACGGGACAGATTTTAAACCTAACCAAGGATATAAAAGATCTCTCTAACGAAAGCTTTACACCACCAAAGAAATAAAATGAAGACTCTGAAGATGGAAAGACCTCTGCTCTTGGACTGGAAGAATGAGCACTGTGACAAGGGCCATCCTACCAAAGGTAATATATCTATAGATTCAATGCAGCTCCAACCGAAAGTCCAGTGACATTCATTACAGACATAGAAAACAGTCTTAAAATTAATACGGAAGCACAAGGAGTCAGGAAGCCAAAGCAATCCTGAGTAATGCTGGAGGTATGCCTGGCCTCGAGTTGTTTTTTACTAAGAATCAAATCCATACCGTCACGCGTCTCATACCTGGCAGTCATCCACCTTCGTCCTCATCACTCCCTTCATGTATTCTTTGTCCATGGTCGGTGACACCCCAAAACTGTTTCCCATGCACAGTATCTCTGCTTTCCCATCCGGATATGTCACCTCCACGGAACCGTTGAGAATCACTGACCAGGAATCCAGCTGAGCAAGAAAATTAGACAAAGCACAAGATAACACTGCTATCAGCTGGCTTAAATGCTAGCACGGTCCCAAACTAGCCTCCCAGGTCTTCTATCTTTGAGATGGAACAAATTACCTGAAAAATCTTAACTGTATACCAAACAAGTAACAAGACATAGTAAAACATCTACATACTTTTTAGGCCCAGCACGGAGTAAAATTATTTAAAAATTTAAATATTCTCTAAAATGACACCAGAAAAAATTTTTCCTCCATCAAAGGAAATGTAAAGAAGATAAAATGTTCATTATAGCCTCAATAAAACATCATTTTGTTCTGATGAAAGGCAGTGTATTTATGATGTATGGTGCAAACACTAAAAAGTGAATACATCACAAAATCTCGGGGATGGCAGTCGACCTGAGTGATGAAGCACCCGCCTAGCATGTGAAGGGCCCTCAGTTTGGTCCCCAGCATCAAAATAAACCCGAACTCTCTAGTAACACTTCATGGAATGGTGATACAATGAAACACAGAAGAATGGATTTTGAATGCTATGACTTAATGAGTGGCCATCAGTTTCCGTCTATTCAAACTCATTACTGCTGAGGTTTTAGAAGGAAAAATAAGAACAAGGTTTTGTCTGGTGCCATGGATCATTTAGCTTTCTATGGGGTCAAAACACCTGCTCACCTCCTCTCCATCGTTTAACACAATGGTTCCAGCTCTTTCCACCACTGCGAAGACCATCACGGCACAGAGCTCCCGCCTCACTGACATCGTCATGTTGGCGAAGGCAGGCAGCTGGTGCATAAATTCCAGGAGTTGTTCTGAAAAGCAAAACCATCATTGGTATTAAAAACAAGTCTTCAGAGAACAATACCCCAGAGCACACACTGGAGGTCTTCTTCTGCCCTGGCTAGGTAATGCCATGCTATGACTAGACTCTACATCAAGCCCTCTGCAGAACCTTTCCATACACAGTTGGCTCTGGTCATCAGTAGAGTAAAGAAGGCAGGTAGTATCCAGGGATTCTGTCCGATATGACACTCTTCTGAGAAATTTCAAAGTATATCTTACAGAAATAATAGGTTTTGTCTTCAGGAGTGGTCAGGCATATCTGTGCCAGGTCATAAAAAAATTTTTTAAGCTTGTGAGTACCAATAAAATAATTCTGCACTAGATAATCCATATCCAATCAGATGAAAGGCAAGAGTTACTACAATCATAAATGCAGTGGCCCTCTGCTTTGAAACACAGAGAGGAACAAAGAAGTCATGATCTTCTGCTGGCACAACACTGAATATCCTGCTCTTTCTAGAATGTTCTATAGCTATCACCCTTCATCCTACTGACCACACATTTTACCCCATTCTATCTCTGGAAGCTGACACATTTTCTTACAAAGTTCAATGGGTATAGGAAAAATATGAGAATAAATTCTCTTTCAGAAACATTGAGTTTAATATGTGCTTGGACAATAATGGAAACTAAGTATTACTTTATATATGACTAGAAACGAAACACTGTAAAATATCTTTTACTAATACATGTTATTTTTAATGCGTTATGTCTTTTTTTATTAAGGCCTTGCACACACTGAGCAAGTACTCTAGTACTAAGTGACATCACCAGCCCTACTAGAACGATTTTAGACTGTCTTCTATGCTCATTGGCCTCTTGATAAGATTCCTATTCAACTAATGTTTCATGAAATCAACTTGTGAACAGAGACTAGACTAGCATTAAAAAATACAACCGGATGGTAAACGCCTGTGTCATATGCAAGAATAAAGATGGGAGAAAGAGAAAAGGCCTCGTAGTAAATGTGCACCACTTCCCAGATTCAGCTGAAATACCAAAATGAGGGGCGGAGAGACAGGCAGGCATTCAGAGTGTGCGCTACTCTTGCAAAGGACCTGAGCTCAGTTCCCAGGACCCACATCACAAAAGCCGTAGCCACTCAATAACTGAGTACCTACAAAGCCACGGTTTGCAGAACAAAACCAACCATGATAAATTCGGTTTTCTTCAAAGTACTGAGTCAAGGGCACACATCCAGTGATCTTTGGGAAACCTGGAGGGAAATTGTTTTCTTTTTGCAGTTGTTAAACAATATTATCAATTTCATCTACTTTAACTTCAATGTTCACGTGTGCATCCACATCAACTGTCACTTCTCTGCTGAGTGATGCTATCCAGTAAAGGTTAGCCATTGCAGAGATGCACACATTAGACAGACAGACAGCCAGCTTTGTCTTTATTTGTAGAAAAATGGACAGCTCCTGCTTTCCAGGAATTCTGAGAAAGAAGGCTTTTCAGATACAAAACAATCCTACATTTCTAGGAACAATAGACACACTGTGCATACTTTTAAAATCTCTCTCACAACCACTCTAAAATTAACACATTAAAAAGAGAAGATATATCAGTTAGCTTACAAATGGTATCTTCAAATTGATGCATTATATATAAAAACTTAAATAGGTTTTAAAATGCTCGTGGAAACTAGAATAAGATGGGATGTTGAACACATAGACTGTTACTACAAACTACAACAGGTGAATTTGTTTTTAAAAGTTGGCCTAGAACAAGAAGAGAGTGGAAACTAATTCTGGTCATTGGAAAGAAATGAAATGTCTGACCCAGGGAAGCCAAAGCATGTGAGCACCATTCCCCTGGGCCCAAGTTTCTGCCTCCTTGTATGGAGGTTACTTCTGAACAGAAACACTCCCTCCAGGAGGGAGTCAGGGCATCTGAGACCCAGCAGGTAAACAAACTTCACCTGTCTAGGAAATCTAAACTCAGCTTCCCTAGGATCCCTCTCCGGGGTTAAGGATGCTGTGAACCGCTGCTGGGGGAGGAGACCCGCATCCCAACGGAGGGAGGAGAGTGGGCTGCCCAGCTTCCTGCAGCTCAGGCAGCAAGTTATGCAGAGAGCTCCAGGGCTGCAGCTTTCATTAGTTGTCTCCCACATGAGGGGGGGCTTTTCACCCATGTTAGGATATGGCTGAGCATCCATGCGCCTGGAAGTAACCCCTCACCAATATTTCTGTAACTAAGCCCAGTGGAAACTCACAGGTTCATCAAGTTAGATTTTGGTGCAACCTCGGGTTCCCTATCTGGGGTGGGTAGACATAGGTCATATCCCCAGGAAAAGTCGGTCACACAATGGCTCTGTCAGCCCAGCCACTGCTCTGTTCTCCTCACAGAACTCATGCAATCTGCCATCTCTCCACGGCCCCACTGGACACTGCAGCTTCTTCCCTGGGCTGCTGCAGGCCAAGGTCGCATCTCCCTTCTTTACCCTGAGCCGCCAAGAACTAGAAGGTGCCCTGCCACATGAGCTGAATGAATGAATGATTACCAGCACATGCTTTTCATCTCTAAATGGTTTGCAGTTCCTGTCAATGACTTTAATTAGACACATGCTATCTGAGGGGCTGGTTTTCCACTTTCCACTGTATGTATACAGTTTGAACTGCCACGTTTTTTTTTCTACAAGTATGTTTGTTTGCCTAATTGAAAGACAGGCAACAAGTGCCTCACCCCTCCCCATATGCAATCTCACTGACTTGAGTTCATCGAATTCTTCTTCAAATATGTACTGGCTTAATAAACAAATTGCCCAGGATTGTCAGGGGTAGTTTCAGATTCTAGAATTCTGGAAGGAAATGACTTTAGTCATCACCTAGCATTTTAAGCAAAAAGAGCCAGAGTTGGATGTGCATTTAAATGAAAAACTATTATTAAGCAAACAAGTCCTGTTCCTATGGAAAGGGAGAGATAAAGCCCCCTAATGTTTTTTTTAACTTCAAGGTGTACTTAAAGCCTCAATTAGTACATATCTTAGTAGGGTTTTTCTTACTATGACAAGACACCATGGCCAGAAACCACTTGGGGAAGAAAGGGCTTATTTCTTACAACTTTCAGGTCACATGTCATCACTGGGGAAAGTTGGGGCAGGAACCCAAGGCAGGGCAGATACCTGGAGGCAGGAACTAAAGCAGAAGCCATGGAGAAACAGTGCTTACTGGCTTGTTCTCAGTATGCTTATCTTCCACGTTCCTCCAAAACAGTTTACTGAACTCTGAGAACTCAATGGCTTTTCCACTCTAAAGTTCAAATGCCACCACAATTCTCCCAAGACCACATGGTCAGATCTGTCACAGGAACATCCCATCTGGTACAAATCTGTCTCTGGTTTTCTATTACAGTGATAAAACAACATGGCTATAACAAAGGAATGGGTGTATTTCATCTTACACTCTCAGGTAGCAGTCTGTCACTGAGGAAATCAGGGCAGGAACCCAAGCAGGGCAGGAACCTGGAGGAGGAGCTGAAGAGAGGCCATGGAGGGTGCTGCTTTCTTACACAACTCAGGAACATCTGCCCAGAGTTGGCATCACTCATAATACCTCTTTAAACTCTGGTCACTCAATGACTTTTCTACTCCAATGATCAAAACTCTTTCCACAACCCACCCCAAAACATGGTCAGGTCTGTCAGAGAAATATCCCAATCCTGGTATCAATTTCTGTCTCAGTTAGGGGGTTGTTATTTCATCTTACAACTCTTAGGTCATGGTCCATCACTCAAGGAAGTCAGGACAAGCACCTGGAGGCAGGAACCGAGGAGAAGCCATGGAGGAATGCTGCTAATTGGCTTGCTCCCCAAGGCTTACTCAGCCATCTTTCTTATACAACCCAGGACCACCAGCCCAGGTGTGGCACTGTCTGCTGTGGGCTGGGCCCTCCCACGTCAATCATCAATGAATACAATGCCCCACAGACTTGTCTACAGGCCAGTCTTACGGATGAATTTTCCTAGTCACGATTTCTCTTCCCACATATGTCCAGACTGTGTCAAGTGAACAAAAAAACCAAGCAGCACATTATCTAAGGCTCCTACACTTGGGAGGCTGAGGTAGCAGGACAGCGAGTTTGATGTCAGCTCAGGCCATGCAAGAAAACCTGGCCCAAAACAAAACAAGCAAGTAAACAATTCCCATTTAATAATAATAGAAAAAAGAAAATCTTAACTCCACAACCCATAGGCTACTTATTTTGCTATTTTCTTCTACCTAGTTGCATTTTCATAACATAAGCCAATCATTTACAGGACTGCTTTGTCAGCTAGCACTTAACTAATGTTTAATCCTGGAATAATGCTCGCAAAAAAAAAATTACTGAAAGAAATATCACGTTGAGACGACTTTTAACTTACTTAAGAAGGGTCATAAATTAAGATAAGATAAACATTATATAGATGGGTTTTATTAGAAGTTCCATTCACATTACTATTTGCAGATACTGGCTGAGTAAAACTCTCTTCAGCAAACTTTTTTTTTTAAAAAATACCAAGGAAGAGCTTTTCTGACCACTATTTATACTAAGGGAATTCAGAGATGCCGGACTTGGAAAAGACTTTCAGATGTGGACTGTATTGTAGCAGCATTTACCTCTCAATATTTCTACCGGCTTAAAGGGTCCAGTCCTCAAGCACTCACCGATATCATCATCGGTCCTGTCTATCGGGTCCTTCTCCAGGCAGTCCCTCACGATGTCCCTGCTCATCAGAGGGTCTGAGGCCCTCTCGATGTCTTCCTCATCGTCGTCATCCTCAGAATCAACTGCCGTCTCCGGCAGTCCACTCAGGTCCATGTCACCAGCCTCACTCTCCGTGGCCTTAAATCAGATGCAAAAACAGGTTTTAGAAACTATTTTAAGTGAATCAGTCACAGAGCACCCAAGAAGAAGAACAATTACAGCTCATAATAATGTGTGGTATTTGTTTTTCTAAAGTTAGTTGAGAGTCAGCATCCAACAAGTAGCTGGGCATAACAAAGAGAAACCCTGAAAGATAAGCTGCTGTATTTTCTCTTAAAACTATACACAAAATATTTTTTGACTCCCAAATTAGAACTTATTATAGGAAACGCAGAGAACAACATGAAGTTAGAAAATAGTATTTGTTTTCACAAGGAATGACATGCTGAGTTTAACAATTGGCTATCCTGAGTGATCCTACTTCCAGGAGGACTGCCTGGAGGATGACTGAACTATTTTCCCCGTGTTGGTCTTGGGAGAAAGATCCATAAACTGAAGGTAGCTTGATAATCACATACACCAAACGTTACAACGATCTGGATTATTCCAACGGTCACTTGAACTTGAAACCACTAAACAGGGCAGAAGGCTAAACATCTACATCTAAAAGCATAGACTCTTCTATTCCATTAACACATAGCTAAATTGTCAACGTGACTGCAAGTTAGGACTAGTAACTGAATATTTTCTTAGTTACCAGAATCACTCATTTCAAGATGGTTTTTAGCCTAATCTGAAGACTAGAAACTGCCCCATCCTTCAGGTCAATCTAGTCTTTAATGATTTATTGTCCCAGTATATGCATCACATTGGTCTTACTTAACAGTGGAGCCATGGAATTCACTAACTGTTTCTGCATGCTGAGAATGAATTTAAATATATAATTAACTACATCAACCTTGAACATCATAAATGCCTTTTTCCACCTGAAAAAGTGAACTCAGAAAGACAATTTATAAAATTAACTTCATAAGACAATGTTATTATAAAGTTTACCAACTTAAAATCATAGCTCACATGATTTTCAATGGTAATAAAGATATTTCAGAATTGGCCAATGGAAAAAAATTAAATATTAAGTATAATTAATATACTTATCTTAATTTAATCTCAGCACTGGTGAGGCAGAGGCAGGTGGATCTCTGAGTTCAAGGCTAGCCTGGTCTCCAGATAAGAGTTCCAGGATGGCCAGGGCTATCCAGAGAAACCCTGTCTCAAAAAAAACAGACAGACAGACACATACATACATACATACATACATACATACATACATACATACATACATACAAACTAAAATAAAAAAAATGAATAACAGACTACCATTGAATATTTTAAAATGCCAGGCAATGCTCTAAGCTCTATATACATGTTATCTCATTTCATCCTTACAACAAGCACAGAGAGAGTCTTTATATCTCACTGTTTTCTAAACCTTCAGATAAAGGTCTTTTCCCCAACATCAAGGTCATGCTGCTGCTGAACCATGAAGTGAGCTGAGAACCTAAGAATTCTAACTCCAGAGTCTTAATTATTTTCTTATCATTTAACTCAATATCTAAAGAATGAATTGCAGAGTTTTTATTTGTGCAGTTCTGGGTATTGAACTCAGGACCTTGGTACATGCAGCCAAGTGCTTTGCCACTGGGCTCCAACTTCTCCTTTCTAAGGTCTCGGTTCAGACCAGGGAACATGAGATCTTATCTTGCATCTTGAAGCAATCCACAAGCATCTATTACAATTTCTCTAGAGTAAACAGTTTTACTCTCATTTTCAGTTTGGGGTACAGATTCCAAACTAATGTACATTATAAGAAAAAAAATCTAACAGGCAAATAACCGAAAACATAAACTCTAACATCTGCAAAGCTCCCTAAACAAGGGTCTTAACACCTCCAACCACTGTGAGTAAAACTGCTCCAGGGAGAAGAATCTACCCGTCACCCCCAGAGGGGAATTCGTCCTGTGACACTCAAAACTACAATGCAAAGCTGGAATTCACCAAGTCTCCGGTGGATCCCATGGGGAAACAGAAGAGCTGGGGATGCTGCTGCATGCCATGGGCGTGGCCACAGAAGACAAGCCAACCAGCCTAACCACCGCCCCAACTTCAGAAACCTAGACTCTAGTAATCTGTGATTATGTTTTCTCCCCAGTTCCCTCTTCCCACTGAAGATTACTAAAGACCCATCACCTTGTTAATCCAGAGACACACCAGGCCTCTCTAAACAGCATCTTTAGTACCAGCACTCTGTGAAGGGACACTATGAGGGAAGGGATGGAGACAAACGAAAAGCTTTTCTTTTAAATAATAATTTATGTGACTGAAGGTTATGTGTTAATTTAAAAGCAGGTAACACGTGGAAAATATTAAATATATTTTATACTGAAGAAATTGTTATCATTTCAATGAAATATATTTACACTTTCTGTTGTTGTTGTTTGGGTCCACGCTCCCTGCAGGTACTGGGATGTGCCCAGCAAGCTGACTGAGTGTCTGCTGCTGAGCGACATGCTCAATCCTTCCTCATCTTTCTTTTCAAAGTCTGGTCATTTCTTTATTATTCACACTTTTGGCTGGACTCAGACTTAAAAACTCTCAACGAGGACAGCCTGTATCTCTTAGCAATCTGTTCCTGAAGTTTTTCTCTGGCTTCCTTCGCTCTCTTTCAGCAAATTCCGCAGCCTCCTTATTTTTCTGAGTGCATTGTTTCTTCAGATCAATATGTCACCATTTGTGTTGCAGAACATGTGGAGTATCAAGATGCTGAATCTTGCGTGTTCTGGTCCTGGGCCTCTTACCTTCTTTGTTTAAGGGATTTCTGACAACATAGTAGAGGACACCATCTTCTTTATAGAGACTGAAAAGCTTTTGGATTCTGCTGGCTCTTTTGGAACTCACTGCCAAGGCACAGTAGTATCTGCCAGCCCAGGAATCAATCAATCAATCAATCAATCAATCAATCAATCAATCAATCTCTCTCTCAATCTCTCTCTCTCTCTCTCTCTCTCTCTCTCTCTCTCTCTCTCTCTCTCTCTCTCTCTCTCTCTCTCACACACACACACACACACACACACACACACACACTAACCAAGTTGAGAACTCTCAGATAGGAATCCACAATGATCTTGAACAGACTTCCTCTCTCCAGTTCTCTACAAAAAGAATGCCCCTTACTCTCAAAAGCAGGTACACTCAGCCATGGGTAGAAGACAGCTCGCTTCATGGGGAAACCCTGTTTGCTGTTTCCACCACTAATTCGGACCACATAATGCTTCTACTCTTCACTCAGAGCATCAGCATTTCCTTCTGGGACCTTCTGTGGCCATTTGCACCTCATAGAAAGTATCAAGTTTGCATACACTTCCATGAGTTTCTGACAGGGGAGGAGAAATTGAGCTTCATCTTGACAAAGCTGACCTCAAAAAAGGGGTTTCTTCAGTCATCTATCGAAGATGGATACACCTCCCTCCCCCCAAACCCTGAATGGATCTCTCTCTCCAGCATGAAAACCC
The DNA here is from genome assembly GCF_049852395.1 of Peromyscus maniculatus bairdii. Classification (NCBI taxonomy): domain Eukaryota; kingdom Metazoa; phylum Chordata; class Mammalia; order Rodentia; family Cricetidae; genus Peromyscus; species Peromyscus maniculatus. The sequence goes on from NC_134857.1 coordinate 59,559,170, forward strand.
TGAATGGATCTCTCTCTCTCCAATATGAAGCCTCTAGCTCACCATGTTCACTATTTCTATGTGTGATCCATTCTTAAAGTAATGACATTAAATAATTCAGAAACTTACAGGGTTGTTTTTTTTTTTTTTTTTGTTTTGTTTTGTTTTGTTTTTCGGTTTTTCGAGACAGGGTTTCTCTGTGTAGCTTTGCACCTGTCCTGGAACTCACTTGGTAGACCAGGCTGGCCTCGAACTCACAGAGATCCGCCTGCCTCTGCCTCCCGAGTGCTGGGATTAAAGGCGTGCGCCACCACCGCCCGGCTACAGGGTTGTTTTTATTTAGAATAAACTATCTGTTTATTCTAAAAACAATTTTAAAATAGTATAGAACTCCTAATAATACATTTATGAAGAATGGCTAAGCAACCTTTCAGAAATCCACTCTTTTCAGAATTCTTAGAAAAACGGGCTATAATTAGGATGACGAGGAAGTTTCCTGAGTGCAAACTGGCTTCCCCATTGCTTAATGCACAGCCTCTGCCCAGGGCTCGACCTCCGCCAGCACCAGTCACTACGTCTCTAGGAGCACTGGTTTCAGACTCTGCCACCTGGAGCTCTGCCTTCTTGCCACTCACAGGATGATCAACAGGCTGGTCCCCCAGGACATGTATTTTCACCCTGTCCTTACAGGACTCCACCTCTCCCAGATTAGCACACAACTTACACGTGCACAATTACACAAGGAAAAAAGAAAACAAGAACTAAGTCTAAATTCTGTTAAATGTTAATTCCTTTATATGCTTCTAAAGTCTTTTTCTTACAAAATTATTATTATTCAATTCTGGCAGGACAGTTAAGACAATGGATATAAAATTATTAAGGTTCCTCTCCCCTATTTTAGGTACAAATTCTTGCTATGTATCATTAGCTGGTCTCAAACTTGGGGTCCTCCTGCTTCAGCCTCTAGAATGCTGGAATTTACAGTCCTGTGCTCCCACACTCAGCAATAAAAACAGTAATTCCACATGAACAAGTACCATGGATCTAGCATTAAATTTTACATTTGAAATAAATAATAATCTTCAAAACAGTTCAAGTCAGTGTTATATGTAGAAATGTATATATATGTATATTTATATCTATGTATATAAATTATAATATATATTTAATGCAAATGATATTTATTTATAATATATAATATACTTATAAGTATAATACAGTAAACAAAATTTTATATTAATACACAGTATAATATACATATAATGCAAATATATATGTATTTAAATAGAATACAGGCTATTTTCTGATTTCTTCCAAACTACACTACCCCTAAGAGGCAGGCTTTTAAACTATTACTCTAAACTATTAAATTCATATTTAAAAGGTTGTCTTATTATATCTGTTCAAAAATAAAGAAGAAAGCTTACATCCTTCTAAGTAATTAGCCTAATGTAGATTTACCTGCTCATTAATATTTAAACAGTGATTTTCAAAAATAATATCAGATTGGTGAGTATAGAGTATGGCTTATTTAAAACAAAATGAATCAAATGTTCTGTTATTGTGAACAGATTTACAACAAATTTACTTGGCATTTTTTAAATGAAATCAAGAAAAAAGAACAAATGAGAAATTTAAAACACTATTTTGTGTGTGTGTGTGCGCGTGCACGCATGCATGCATGTATGCTTATATGTCTATGTGAATACATGAATACATGTGAGGTTCTATGTATACACGTGGAAGCCAGAAGAGGTCATTGGGTCACTTGAAGCTGGAACCACAGGTGTTTATTGGATACCCAGCTTGCCGCCTAGGTAGAGGGGTCTGAACTTCAGTTACCAAACGATTGAGCATCAGGTGCTCTCAATCACTGAGCCATCTTTCCAACCCCCAACAGAAAAATGTAAATACCACAGAGCTCTCCTGGGCAGGAGAAAGGGAGCTATGGAATGGGCAGTAGATATGTATGGGAGAGACGTTTATCCTGTCTCATCACCTTTGCTAGCATTTGAAATGATTACCGACAATGATTAAATAGAAAGAGAAACTTAATGTGTCAAGTACTGACTTCCAAAGTCACTGTAGAGAAGCAGAAACTACTTCTTTCCCCCTTTTTTTTCCCAACTTGGGGAGAAAGGGCTTATTTTAATTTATATATTTTATTTTGTGTGTATGAGTGGTTTGCCTGTACGTGTGTCTGTGTATCATGTGCATGGCCGGTATACCCATGGAGGCCAGAAGACGGCATCAGATGCCCTGGGACTGGAGTTACAGATACTTGTGAGTCATGATGTGGATGCTGGGAATCAAACCTGGATCCTCTGAAGAGCAGCCAGTGCTCTCAACCACCAAGTCACCTCTCCAGCCCCAGAAATTATATTTCTTATTGCAAATGAGTAAATCCTCAAACACCTAGGAATTTACAAATGCATTTGTCACTAACAGAACATCTTGAAAATACATTTAGGGTTGTTTAAAATATAAAACAATCTATCACTTAGGTCTCTGTAAGACCACTAAATTACAGAGAAATTGTTGTTTAATATGCTATCTTCTAACAAAAAGATGTATTAAATTTAGGATTTATATGTCCAGTACACAATATTGTAATTTTCACTTATTTTTAATAATTAAAAAAGACAAATAACATTGCCTGGATATACAAGTGATTCTAAATAATATTTAATTTTAAGAAAGAGACTTTTTATTGTCATCTAATGTAACAACTCAAAAGGAGCCAAGAAAGGTATTTTGTAAAGAGAGTATAACATTCCATTTGTGTAAAATTATATAAAATGCAGTGTTAATGGAATGTGCATGAGGTTTCCAAAATGATTTTGTATGTGGATTTTGGTCACTTCTAATAAATTTACACACTTAATTCCTAAATAATTGCTATTATTTTGCTTTTAAAAATATTTCTTGAGGGAACAGAAAAGTGGCTCAGTTGTTAAAATACTTGCTACTCTTCCAGAGGACCTGAATTCCGTTCCCACACTCCCTTCAAAACAACAACAACAACAACAACAAAAACCAGCTCACAGCCTCCTACAGTTCTAGTTCCAGGGGATGTGGTGTCTTCCTCTGCTCTCTACAATCACCTGAACGAACGAACGAACGAACGAACGAACGAACGAACGAACGAACGAACGAACGAACGAACGAACGAACGAACGAACGAACACGAACACACGAACACACACACACACACACACACACACACACACACACACAAGCGCGCGCGAGGACACACACACCCCAAACATACAAATGTAATAAATTTTTAAAAATGTATTTTAAACATAAAACAAAACATATAGTTAATTTAAAAACATTTCAATGTGACATCCCTGGAAGGCCTGCTCTTTTCTGAAGGGAACTGGAGGAGGAGTGAATCTGGAGGAGAGGGGAGGGGTGTGTGTGTGTGTGTGTGTGTGTGTGTGTGTGTGTGTGTGTGTGTGTGTGTGTGTGTGTGTGTGTGTGTGTCAGGGGTGGTCAGGGAAGAGAGGAGGGAAGGGAAACTGGTCAGGTGTAACATATGAGAGAAGATAAATAAATAAGTAAACAAATAAAAAATGGATAAAATTCAACAACTTGATCTAGATACTTTTGCTTTGTCATATTCAACAGATTTTAATAAGATCATTTTACTGTGAACAAACTTTCCTAGAAAGAACAGCTTCCACTGAACCTTGTGCAAAGCTGATTAACAGATCTGAACTTCGATGATGGAGATGTTACAATGCTGCAAGTCCAGAGCCAAATGATCTTAGGCAACCTTTAGCTCCCTAGTAGCCATTTATCACCCACCACTGTAGATGACCTGACATCTTTCTGCCTGTTAGGTAAATCCACTGGAATAGAGAAACAGAACACTGGCTTCCAACAACTAGTATTGTTCATAGTATAGCTTTTCCAAAAAGCTAAGTATGCATCTGAGGCCTTGTCTAGTTGGGGCGATTACTGCTGTGATGAAAAGAAAAAGAAAAAGAAAGCAACTTGCAGAGGAACGGGCTTATTTTGCTTATACTTCCATATCACAGTTCATCACTGAAGGAAGTCAGGACAAGGAGGGCAGGAACCCGGAAGCAGGAGCTGACACAGTGGCCATGGAGGAGCACTGCTTATTGGCAGGCACAGTCTACTTTCTCAGAGAATCCAGGACTACCAGCCCAGGGGTGTCCCAACTCAAAATGGGCTGGGCCCTTCCGCCTTTAATCACTAATAAAGTAAATGCCATACAGGCTTGCCTGCCCACAACCCGATCTGATGCAGGCATTTTCTCAACTGAGGTTCTCTCCTCTCAGATGACTCTAGCTTCTGTCAAGTAGACATAAAACCAGCTGGGGTAGACCTATAGAAAAGATTTCCCCACTTTTCTGGAACCCACCTATCTCATGTTACCAGCAATGTATTTAAAAGCAGTCTTGATTTTCTTTATTCTGTTAACTATACAACTTCATGAAACTATTACAACATTGGCACATGGAATTTGAGGTAACCTGAATCTGTGTTCCTGGCCCATGGTGACTCATATTTGGCTCTAAAATGATTTCTTATTCCTTTTTAGGTGAGAGTTGATTGTGTGTTAGCAGCTACGGTACTCAACTTGGAGCCCCAAGAATGATCTTTTCACGGGAGGAATCATCCAGATTACAGCCAGGAACTAATACAGCAACACAGGTCCTTTGTGCCCAAACTGTACAGAGTTATCTCCACAGGTGAATGTGGGGGGCCTCCTTGGTTTGGCTCAGGGTCCACTTGTTTGTCATGAGCTGCTTGCTTAGGATCCTATTGGGTGAGGGTTGCTTTTCAAGCCTTTAGTTTAAGGTATCCATTTGTCTGTACGTTTGTTTGCGTTGAGAGCATTTTTTTGCTTCCCGACCATTTGATGTTAATCTGATTTAAGGGTGTTTCTATTTTCCTCTTGAGGCTGTGATAAGACACTCTGACCAACAGCAACTTGGGGAGGAAAGAGATTTAGCTTACACCTTCAGTTCATGGTCCCCCACTGAAGGAAGTCAGAGCAGGATCTGAAGCAGGAACTCCAAGCAGAAGCCATGGAAGAAGACTGCTACAGTAGTGAGCTAGCCTTCGTGTACAGCCCGGAGCCATCTGCCCTAGGAACAGAGCAGCCTCCAATGGGCTGAGCCCTCCTCCATCAATGAAGAACCAAGGCGATCCCTCACAGACATGCCCACAGACACCCTGATAGAGACAATTACTCAACTGGTACTCTGTGTCATGTTGAAGTTAATTCTAACTAGGACATGGAGGGAAGAAGTATTTAGAAAAAAAAAAACAAAAACAGTTTTTTTTTTTTTAACTTCAGCTGATTTTATATTTGGTATGTTAATTCAAATTGCAAATATTTTAAAAAATAAAAAAATCTAAAAGTAACTTGGGTTTTATGTTTCCTAGGGGACATTTATTAACTGTAAACTGTTTGACTATATGCACTTTAACTATTAATCCTAGGAAACAGATTTTTTAAAAAAAAATCATAATTAGGCAGTCTACTTTAACTGGAAAGAATTAATAAAATCAGTAATTTATAAAATTTAACATGAGTATAAAACTACATCTAAGTTAAAAGGAGATGTTAGAAATAAATAGAGGGCCTGGAGAGATGGCTCAGCAGTTAAGAGCACTGGCTGCTTTTCCATAGAACCTGGGTTCAGTTCCCAGAACCCACAGGGCAACAGTCTTTAACTCAGTTCCTGGGTATCTGGTGCCCTCTTCTGGCCTCTGTAGGCACTGCATGCACATGGTGCACAGCCATACACAGGCGTGCAAAACACCCATACAACACATTTCCCCCCAGAAAATCAAAATCAGAATTTAGAAGTTATATCTGAACTAACGGTTCAGTCTGAGGACAGCCCCACACTGAAATCCATCTTTTTCTGAACTTGCCTCTCCGCTCTTTATCTCCCAGGACAGCAACATTCTTTAACAAAGGAAAGATTATTATGGCCTGTTTTAAAATAAAGTTGGAGAGAAAAGATTCCTTACTATATTAAAAGCTCCCATTTATAAAGACCGTTTTCCCTTGGTAAGGCCACACCCACATTTGGGTACGCCCTATTTTCTTCTTAGAGCCTTTCTTTCTCTTAACCCTTGTGCTTAAGTTTATTAAAATATCTTTTCCTACCAGCTAGGTCTAAAATTTATTTCAGCATGGAGGCTAATTCCTCAAGCTGCTTGGATGACAATGTGGAGCTGTGTCTCTGTCTCCTCACCATGAACATTCCTCGGGGCTCTTGCCAGGGTCCACCCTGAAGCATTACTGGTGAGCTTGACACTTGCCTGATCTGTCTGCTAAGCATGGTTTGTTTTATGACATCCATGGATCCTTTGCTTCTGTTTTTCTGGCCAGAAGATCTACCTAGTATTTGATAAATGTGACTAGCACAAAGATAGACATCTCAGACTTATCACTCCTAAGGTCAGATGGGACAACACGTGCCCTTTTCAGGGGACGGCATCCTGACAGCTGATCCCACGGATATACTAAGCCACTGCCCTGCCTTCAAGAGGTCAGCCTGGGACTAAATGGGGAAGCTACTTATGAATGACAAGATGAAGAGTAGCCACTCACACACTGGTGATGGACAGATTCTGAGAAATGGCCGTGGGGGGTAGGCCAGTGCTGCCAGTCCCGGGTAAGGGCAGGCCTGGTTTAGGAAGGGAACCATACCCTAGACTGCCACTGGGCAGGCAGATGATTCCTGACCCAAGGATCTGAACTTCTTTTCTTTCTTTCCTTTTCTCTTTTTCTTGAGACAAGGTCTCACCATATAGTCGCAGCTGGCCTAGTACTCATCATATAAACCAGGCTGGTCCTGAATTCACAGAGATCCACTTGCCTCTGCTGGGATTAAAAGCATTACACCTGCTTTAAAACACACGCGCACGCACGCACGCATGCACGCGCACACACACACACACACAAAGTATGGAGAATATAATTTAGCCTCAGTATAAATTAAAACATCGAGAAAGCCATGGCTCTTAACAATATCAGAAGACACTGTCCTAAGTCTATATGACAAATATCACCTTTCAATCTTTGCTGCTACAGAGCCTTACTATATCTTAAGGAGATAAATATGTAAAGTGTCTTTTTTCCTTGGGCACACCTGGATTTCATGTAACTCTATCATGTGAGTCTCTGACCCAAAGAAGACCTATGCAATTAAACCTGGGACCACTTCCATTTTTTTCATTCTTTTTTTTTTGTATGCTAAAGTAATTATTTTTGGCATGCTAATTAAAATGCCCACATGTAAACTTAAGTGTTTTGGTGATATATAAAAAGACCTGAAAGATGTATACTACTTTAGAAATTTGAATACTCTGAATTTCTTAAAAACTATTGAAAAAAAAAAACCTTTGGGTTCATACATTGTTTCTTAAAACTTTAAAATGTTATTTGTTTATAAAAACAGCATTCACTGAAATCATAAGATAAAAGTTTCATTAAGCTATAAAATTTAATGTCATATACATAGACATTGGTAAGGATTTCCTCCCAAAACAGATTCTAAAGAAAAAAAATTAAAGTATAATTAATTAATCAATTAAAATATAATTAATCCATATAACAGTCAATGGATAATACAAGAAACAATGGATCCCCTCCGCCCCCAGAAATACTGTTAGAAGCCAGGCATGGTGGTACATGGCTTTAATCCCAGCACTCAGGAGGCAGAGGCGGGTGGGAGATCTCTGAGTTTGAGGCCAACCTCAAACAAAACAAAAAGCTGTACGATCTTTGATATTTTTCAATATCTACTTTTCTATACAACTATGTGTGCCTGTGTATTATCTGCATATGCTCAGATTTTCACACCCTTTACACTGTAACAACTGGGAAACCTGAATCTGTGTCCTTAGGCCGTGGGCATTCATATTCTGCTCCAAAATAAACTATTTTTGAGGGAAAAGGTTTTTTGTGTGCTGATACGACCATGAAATGATAATTTTGCTATGAGTCAGACATATATACCGCAATCTGTCTGTAGACAAATGAAACACTGTGAGTAACAAGAACCAACTCCATCACAACCACTCTTAACACTCTCTGCCAACTGGGAACACTTCAGTGGGAGAGCTACCTCCTCAAGTACACACAGGATGGCAAAGTCTGTGAAACATAAACGATGCCTCATATACATAGCATGCATCCCTAATGTATGCACATGCATCTACTTTAGAGCTCCCATCTCTTAAGAATTCCCCAATTCCCTGAAGCAGAGGAGACTACAAAGTCCTTCTTACCTGGTAAATATCAGAAAGACTGCTGCTTCCAGAGTCACTGGTGATGCTACATCCTGAATGGCTGGAGGAAACGTGGGTCACCTGTGGGTGGAGGCTGTCAGTGAGGTGTAGTTTTGTGAAATCTGCAGGCAGCTAGGGAAGCAGCAGAAGAAAAAGAATGGGCTTATAATTTGAATTTAGAACTTCAAAGAGACACCCTACTGCAAAGCATTGAGCCAAAACTATTACTAGGAAAGATCCTTCCACCTACAGATTCAAAAACTATTCAATATTGTCCTAGTAACCCAAATCACAAAATGTTAAAGTTTATGAGCATACAATGAACCTTGATAGTATTAAACTAGACGTCTAAATAGGTGGGTTAAGTGATTAAGACACATGGATGAACATTAATTTGGTAAACTAAACTTTTCAAGTAACAAATAAATGAACAAATTACTCTAGTTCTATTTATTAGCAATTGCCAACCAATGCAACTTTGTAGCAACACTTTAGATAGAGAGTTAAGGAAACAGACTTCTGGCTCATTCATGCACAAATAATATTTTAAAACTTTTTGTTTTTTTAAAGCAAGCATCTTGGAAGCACTGAATCATATTGCCACTTACGAGGTTATATGGAAAGAGATAAATACTTTCTTTTTTTTTTTTTTTTTTTGGTTTTTTTTTTTTTTTTGGTTTTTCGAGACAGGGTTTCTCTGTGTAGCTTTGCGCCTTTCCTGGAGCTCACTTGGTAGCCCAGGCTGGCCTCGAACTCACAGAGATCCGCCTGGCTCTGCCTCCCGAGTGCTGGGATTAAAGGCGTGCGCCACCACGCCCGGCAAGATAAATACTTTCTAAGAACTTGAAATTTAAGAGTTTACAGACAACATTCACTTATCTACACACATACAAACTCTCTCCCCCTCTCTCACTCCTTGTTTGCACACTAGATTTGTATACAATACACCAAGAGTACTGACTAGTAATGCATCGGAAAACAGATGCTAGCTGGTGTGGTAAGACACCAATAGTACTCTTTCTTTGCTGCTGCGTACTGGTCCTATTTAGCTAGTAAGAATCTAAAGGCTTGCCTTAGAGACCTTCCAGTCACTCCCTACAGCCTCATCCCCTCTCCAAAAACCTAATGCTATCACATAGTGTAGAACAAGCCTTCCAAGGGAGATGCTTGGGCTTTAGTCAATAAGCTTTGGTGTCTTAAGCAAAATGGATTTACATTCCATTCATTCAGACCTGCCTAGATGTCAACCATCTCTGTCCTACATATATAGGGTTAACAGTAGTTACAAGTCTATTACTAAACACTACTGTCAAGTAGTATTTTTTAACTTTATGAGACACCAAGTATGTAAGACTTAAACATGAGTTTATTATACAACATGCAGTTAGATGCCAGATAAATAAAAACTCCTACATTCATAGATAACAGAGAAGTGGTGAATAAAAGTGTTGCAAACATTACCTATCTCACAAGTGTGATCACTGAAGATGCTGCGAAATACATACAACCTAGGAGAATAACCATTTCTCTATAGGTGCTAGACAGATATGTAAGTACACCTACATTCAGAATCTATGCCTATAACTGCAAAGTAAGTAACCGAAATCTAGTGATTATCACTTAGAAATCGGATTCAGATTGACATGGACCACATGGAATTTTTCAAATTAACCATGTCAAATGAAGTTACAGCTACCTACTGAATTTTTCCCTCACTAAACGATCATTTATTCAAAACTCACGGGAATCCTCTCTTCAATAGTTCCTCCCTGGAAACCCTTTCTACCTGTCTTCAGTTTGCAAAGCGGGCTGGGAGTGGTCAGAGCTCGGCTCTCCACAGGAGAGACCTGTCCAGCTTTCCCAGGTTACTGTGGGCTCACCCATGTCTGCTCATCCCCTCAGGGTCATAGCTAAGTGGTTCCCTGAGACCAGAGCAACAGTCTGTGGACTAAAAGAGAAAGGGCTTTGCTTGTAACAATTCAGCTCCATTTAACAAGTGTTTACTGCTTCCCTACTGTGACAGATGCTCAGCTAGGGGCAGGGACTACAGAGCTGAGTAAGACATCTCCAATCGAAAACGCAACCTCTGCTACGCCAGAAGTCATGGAGACAAGTGTTAATGAGCAGCAGAAAAAGAAATTAAATCGATCTTTTCAATGCATTCTTTTTAAGTGCTGGAGATCAAACTTGAGCCTATGCTAATGTCAGGCAGACTCTCCCCTCCACTACTGACCCATGCCCCAAATCCCCACACTAGTTTTAACTAACCCTTCTCACCATCTGTGTTCCGTGGGTAAGAGCACAAGATAATGATGTACTAAACTCAGAGCAAATGGTAATTAAATATTTCCTAAAATTAGAAACAGAAATACAGATGCCCTGTGTAGGAAACTTAAAAATCTTTTGCTATAATAACAACACAATTTTAAATTTCACTGAGTATGGGTATGGATCAAGGTCACAGGAAGGCAAAAGCTGTAAAAGGTGTCCCTGTGAGATACAGTATTGGTTTGGCCCTACCATGCCTGATAGAAAAGCAGACAGAGGCTGCTGGGATAATATGAGTTTTTAAGACTCAAACCAAACAACAAAATGTGGGTACTGGAAGTACTGAGGATGACAGGTGCTAGCTCCATGCTCCAACCAGGCTTCCCAATACCAGAGAACCCAGGGGAGAGTCCCTGGGCGTCTAAATTAACATCTTCCAAACAGGCACACTCTGACAGCGAGAGTCACTATTTTAGTCCGCTCCCAGTCTGACCTAGTGCTGACTTGTACGCTGTTAGTGCACACTGTGGAACGGAATTCCAGATTAAAATGGTGACAGGAATTGCCTCATGACTTCAGCCTTAAGTCAGAAGTCCTGTTAAACAAATAAATAAATAAGGGGGTTTTGTGAACCTGGAACTATGCCCAATCATCATCTAACTAAGACAAATAAATAAAGGAAAGCTAACAAATTTTAAACACTCGGATCTTTAAATTTTTTTAACTTAAGTATTGTTTACACATATATATGTGTGTGTGCCTATACTATACACTGCACACTGTGGAGGTCAGAGGGCAGTTTGCATCAGCTGGCTCTCTTCTTCAACCATGTGGTTCCCAGGGATCAAACTCTGGCTGTCAGGTTGCAATCAAACACCTTTACCTACTGAGATGTCTCACTGGCCAACATTTTAGTCATAACACCAATATACTTACTAGACATTCATGAGTAATACAATTCAAAAGAGTCTGTTACATATTGCAGTAATATATATGAATATATTACTGCTCAAATTGTTCATGGATCAAGAATCCTAAAGCCCTAAAAATTGACTACTGTGGACCACAAATTTTTGTTTTTTAGGTTGGGTTTTTTGCTTTGCTTTTTTGAGATAGGGTTTCTCTGTGTAACTGCCATGGCTGTCCTGGAACCTGCTCTGTATATACCAGGCTGGAATCGAACTCACAGAGATCCACCTGCCTCTTTGTTATTTTGAAACAGGGTCTTACTATGTAGTTTTGGCTATCCCGGAATTTGATATGTAAAACAAGCTGGCCTTGAACTCACAGAAATTCTTATCATACTAGATCTGGGCTCCTGGTCCACCAAGACAATACGACAAGAGATTTCTGTAGGGCTTGCTGTTGTCCTCCCTGTTTGGTAGTTTGGTTGGTTGGTTTTGGTTTTCTTTCTTTGTGTTTCTTTGAGATAGGGTCTTGCACTAAAGCCCTGGCTGGCCTGGAACTCATCCTCCTAACTCTGCCTCCTGCATGCTGGGATTGCAGGCATGCACCACCACACCCCATTTAGACAACAATTTGTATGGCCCATCATTAGATGAATGACTAGACTATAGTTTAACCACAAGCACTGCTAAATAAATAAGAAATCAGAATATTTAAACCAGGGGCTGGAGAAATGGCTCAGTGGTTAAGAGCACTGGCTGCCTTCCAGGGAGCCTGGGTTTGAGTTCCATCACCCACATGGTGGTTTACAACCTCCTGTAACTCTAGTTCCAGTGGATCTGACACCCTTTTCTGGCCTTCACAGGCACGAGGCATGTACATGGTACACAAACATAACACTGCAGGCAAAACACACATATAGATTTAAAAATTTTTAAAGAATATTTAAACCAGAAATAAATTACGTATGTTTAAATCATAGATATAAGTGTCAATTAAATAAACATAAACCTAAAACAAATCATAGTTACATGAAACCTAGGCACCCCCTGTGTAAGAGCATCTCTAATTTCATTGAGAACAAACAGGGACAAGGCCACAGCTAGCTTTAAAAGCGCTCTAGAGGACTTAAACCTTACATGTGAGTAGGTATACTTGGTCATTGCTGACTTGCTAATTTAATAGATGGCATTTACAACATTACTAGTTAATATCCTCTACTAAGAACATATGAAACATCACTATGACGCTGTACAACTGGTAGAGTTCCTAAGGCTGGCGACAGTGCAGGAGACTAAAGGGTTGCCTTCCTTCCATTTCCCGTTCTCTGTGGAGAACCCCTGGGCTGGTGATTAGCTGAGCAACAGTGCCTCAGCCCTTCAATCCAGCTGGGAAGCATTGTCTGGGATTCTATTAGCAGATATGAGTTTCATACTTCACAATGCAGATCACATCTTAGGACAAATGCAAAATATATCACCACCAACTGAATTTTGTTTAGGCAATAATTTTCTGAACTCTTTCAGTAGAGTGCACAAGACTTGGAAGACACCTGGGATTGATCCAGCCTTCCCAAGCAACTTACCCCCGAGTAACACCACCTCAGGTGAACCAATCATCAGTGACTAAAGTCTAACTTCATATCAAGTAGATCAATGAGAGCTGACCCCAAAGTGTCCATTCTCCTCATCAACACTGGAGTTTTGTGAACACTCTTTACGCTCACCTTTTTAAGCTCCAGAGGAAGAACTGCCATTACACTAGGTTTGTCTTTGAAGTACAAGTATGGAAGTATGATATTATATTCTCATACATCCATCACTTTTTTTAAGGTTTGGATTTCTGAGATAGAGCCTAACAGTACAGCTCAAGCTGACCTCCAATCTAAGATCCTACTACCTCAGCTTCAAGAATGCTGGGGTTCAGGTGAGCACTACCACTCCCAGCTCATTCTTCACTACGTGGGGGCCTGTGTTACGAGGAGACAAATGAAGAGACAGACATCACCAAGATTTGTTTCTCAGCACCACGGTACTTATGGCAAAATCTAAAGCTAGATACCAGTGTTGACACAAAGTAATTTAGAAAGTGCTTAACTACAGACAAAACACTTCCAATGTGAACTCAGGGTTTAAAAGCAATTCTAGTTGTTCCTGTTGGCATAGACCTGTAATCCCAACTCTCTAGAGGCGAGGCTGAGGTTACAAATTCATAGCCTGCCTGGCTACAGAGTGATTGCAAATTGCAAAGCCAACCTGGGCAATTTAGTGAGCCTCCTCGCCTCCTCACCAAAAAAAAAGTAATGAGAGAGCTGGATGCAGTTCAGTGTCACAGCACTTGCCTGGCTTAAGTTCAACCCCAGCACCACCAAAAACAAAATAAATTCAAACCCACCTCCCTCACTATGTGCACATAAGCCTCTTTGACCTATTTCTACTAAAGATCAGTCTATGTTATCAGTTTTTACTTTTCAGATAACATCTTGAAGAATACCAGGAAAACTAAGCACTATTGTACATCAGAAATAATATTTAAGTATTCCACAACTGCTCGCTCTATCCAGGCCCTAGATAGAAATCTGTCCTTGAATGCTTCATTATCAGTTCCTACAAAGGAAAACAGTTTTGTACAATATAAGACTACTTTTCTTTTTCCTCCTTTTGGCGGCAGTGGCAGGGTGGTGGTGGTGGTGGTGGTGGTGGTGGTGGTGGTGGTGGTGGTGGTGGTGGTGGTGGTGGTGCTGGGGTTTGAATCCAGAACCTCAAATGTACTAGGGAAGTGCTTGCCCACACATCTCCAGGCCCACAATGTCAATTTCTTTTGCTCACACGCATACATAATGCAAAGAAGAGAACATTTCCTACATGCATGATAAGGCATATGATTTTTCTTCTAGATTCTTCTAAAAATTTCAGACACTGTAACTTTTCTTCTACAGAAACCTGCCAAACCCTAACAATGTATGAGACTAAAGCACTCTCTAAGCTCCTACCATATACACCAGACATAAGCCCAACATTAGACCCATATGGATAGCCCTCTGTTCCCCAACTTCTCAAGTCAGGCGACTATGGACAAGTTAGTTCATTTCTGCACACTTGTGTCTTCTATGAAGTGAACAGCATATAATGAAACCTTCACTGCTTCCTTCTTTACCGATCTGCTCATCAACGTTCTGCTTACGAATAGAACATCTTAGGCGCAGCCATAGCTAACACTATTAGTCTACTATCTCAAATACTCTATGGCTCCCGAAAGTCTACGTAAAAGATCTCAGTAAATCCTGTTTGTGTAGAGGAGCTCACTGCTTCGTTCAAAATGATTAACATCTTAGTTCCTCTGTGCTTTCGGGGTATAGTCTTGCTATGTTTGTTTGTAAATGCCTACATCCACGTCTGCCCAGACGTATACATTTAACCACAAAACTTTATTTGTGCCACACAGATGCTGCCTCCAGGATGGACTGAATAGAACACCTCTGGGGAGGTTGAAGAGGGCCTGTGTTCTATCCCAGGCTCTCTGTTATTTTCCTATATTACAGTGCTTCAGAAGCTCTAACAGGGACTCTTTATATAAAGATATGGCCTAATGTTCATAAGGATTCCACATGGCTTTCTGTCTAACTATGAACCTTTACATGCTAGAATTACATGTTGAAATGTGGTACAGGTTGAGTATCTCCAATCTGAAAATCTGAAATTGGCCACTCCTGGCACTACAGATAGAATATGTAACATCTGACCTCATGTAATATCTTAGTCACAATTCAGGTGTGCTAAAGACATTGTATAAAGCCACTCCTGGCACTACAGATAGAATATGTAACATCTGACCTCATGTAATATCTTAGTCACAATTCAGGTGTGCTAAAGACATTGTATAAAAACACTTTTAGGCTATTTAAAGCTCATATAAAATATGAATGAATCTCATAATTTGACTTGGGTCCAGGATATCTTATTGCACATATGAAAACATTCCCACCCCATCTCACTCCCCCTAACAGAATCCCAAATCAAATTTACTATTGGTCCCAAGTATTCAGGGTAAAGGACACTTAACCTGGATGCAGGAGCTTTCTCCCAAGGCAGAAAAGCCATCTTCATACATTTCTCAAGTTTAGAAGTAGAAACTTCATTGCTCACACTGTTTGGCAAATCTTTTCTCTCTCTGACAACTTCTCGTGCAGCCCAGGCTGGCCTTGAACTCACTACGCAACAAAGATGACCTTTAACTGCTGATGCTCATGCCCCTACCACCTGACTTCTGAGATTGTGGTAAAGCCATTCTGGGGATGGATCCCAGGGCTTTATGTCTGCTGGACAAGCACTCTACCAACAAAGCTACATCCCCACCCACTCCATTGGCTAACTTTTCCTAAAACGTAATACCAACATTTGTGAGATGGGGGTAATCTGAACACAAATAGCATGCCTGGTATCCCAGAGGCAAACAAATTAGTAAACTGATAGAAGAGAGGCCTTAGTCATAAAAGATTGATACTCTCAAGCAAATACTTTGGGAAAGTCCTTTCTATTGGATGTTGAAATGAAACATTGGGGAGCAGACCATCTAAATGAAGTTCTACTCAAACGGAAAAGTAGAATTCTTCAGTGGAGTCAGAGTGTGTGGTTCAACGTAAGTGTCATATATCCTCAACTGCAGGGCTAAATTCCGCTCTTTCAAACTCAGGAAATAAGACGGCCTGTATCCAGACACTACGTGCCAGGACCTTTCTAAGTTATGACATACACATTTATTATTTCATTAATTGTGACAACACTCTTAGGAAGTCAGGAATATAGAAGAAACTAAGACACAGAAAAGTTAAAAGGTAGAGGTTCTCCCATCACAAAACAAATTCATCCAAACTTCACACCAGCATGACTGGCAGAGACGCAGATGTCACAAAGCCAGTCTGAGCCATCGAATGGGTTCAAAATCTTTGAGACGTTTTCCAGACAGGATGGAGTGCTGTGTGTCATCAGTGGGTTCCATTTATTTCACTTTCATTAAATATTCTTCACAGTAGTAATTATTTACTGCTTTCTTTTTAAATTGATCTTTAAAATATTTATGGAAATATACAACAATTACATTTTTTAGGCCACACACCCAGGGACCATCACTGAAATTGTGTGAAACTTCTTTAAGTCCTTTATATCAATGTTGTCCCTCAGCCCCATGGGCAGGGGTCACTTTTGCTTTATGTCCCTTACTGGAAAAGTACATTTTGTTCAAGTATTTTTTTTTTAAGGTAAAAGCTACCTACATAAATAAAAACATAATAATAATAATAATAACACCTTGAGATAGATTAAAGAAATTCTTTCTGACAGGTAATTCTAGTGGAAGTAAAACCTTGCCTTTTACACGTATGTACCTGAAGATGGGGGGGGGGGGGTGCTAACACACTGCAGAAGAATCCCATTGACTTTCGTCCACTTATAAATACTTGTGCAAAAAAAACCAAAAATTCTGTGGAGAAATTCCGAAATATCTCTGGATTGTGTGGTCTAAGAATCTTTGATGGAAAGCATGGCAACTCTGTCAAGTCACTGTCTCCAGAAGCCTCTGTGCCTCATCTGCTTCCCTTCCCTCTCACCTCTTTCTTCCTCTCCTCCCCACACTTAGATCTGCATGAAGACCTCCTCTTAATAAACTCCAAATTTGCTTCATAAAAAGATACATGCCAACTGTTGGCAATCATGAGACTTAAAATTCATCAGTGGGCTGGGGAGACAGATCAGCAGCTGAAAGCGCTCACTATGAAAGTCTATGACTTCACTTCCATCCTCAGAAGCCACATAAAAAGCCCAATGCAGTGACACTTGTCTGTCTTATGGTGAGTGAGACGGGAGGCAGAGACAGGAGAATCTGCAGGAAGCTCACTAGCAAGCTGTACAGTGGCAGAAACAAGAGAGACCCTACCTCAAACAGGATGGAAGCAGAGAACTGTGAAAGGCTGTCCTCCAACCTCTACACACAGGCTGTGGCACACTCACTGTGGCATGTGTGCACGCCCACTCACACATGCATACATGCTATAGATCTTTTTTTTTAAGTTCACCTAGTTAGCATGCCACCTACTTTAAACCACATGCTAACTCCTTTGCATGTTTTCTCTTATTGCTAATGACACTCACCGTCATTATTTTGGATGCATACACTAGCAAGTAGGCAATGCACTGTCTGTTCTAACATCTATGACAAGCCCAGGAGCTGCCCCTCACTGCTGCAGACAGAGAAGCTCAACCCATCATATGGCTTGCCCAAAGCCCCCTGGTAAGAGGCTCTGCATGTCTGTGACTATGTATAAAGGCTAGTAACGGAGCAAAACACAAAACACAACAACTATGTGGCTGGGCAAAGGTAACACATTCGATAACGTTCTACAAAGAACAAGCTTGAGCTGAGCTCAGTCTCTTGTTTTCCAGCTCTCCCATGATAGCTGCTATGGAAGCAGTAATCCCTGAAGAGGGAGGAGTTGCTGGTACTATCAGCAGGGCACTTCTAGAACCAACTACACAGCAAGCTTGATGAGCCTCAGAGGAACGGTGCTTAGTTATCCCAGATGAAAAATACTCGGTAGAGTATGGAGTTCGGGAAAAGAAAGCTTAAAAAAATCAAAGAGAAAGATTCTTAAGGGCTCTATGGAGGACTCTAAGCTGTCCTCCTTGTGAACAAAAATAAATACAGGTGTTCCCCTAACATCTCAAATCTCTGTTTAAGATGGCATAATGTTTGCGTATGAACTGTGTGCATCCTCTCCTAGACTTTACATCATCTCTAGATTACTTGTAACTAATGTAACACAGATGTTACACACAGTTACAATGCATTATTTCTGAAATAAAAAAAACCTCAAAAATATTTCTATATTCCATGTAGGTGTAATTTTTCACTTCAAATATTTCTGAGCCAACCAACTGCAGTTCGTTTGAACTTAACGAAAGCCTTGACTAGTAGGTAATTTTGAACCACTTAAAAGCTGTAGCATGCTCTTACACACACACACACACACACACACACACACACACACACACACACACACACTTAAGCCTCTGTGCAATGCAATGGCTGGAGTGGCTAGGTAGTCCCTAGCACAGTCTTCTGACAGACACCTGGGTAACACTTCCCATCTTCTCAGATGGTTACAGAGATACCATGTAACGTGTTGAAGTCTGTGGGGTATGAGTCATCAGAAGTGATTCCGCCACTTGTACACCTGACACTTCTACACTGATGACGATTTCCCCAAAGACCCTCTGGAATCTATTCCCTTCCCTGAGAGAGCACCTCTGCTGAAAACAATACAGCAGAGCCACACGCTTTAAAGGAGGTCGGCCAGTAACTCTCAATCAGTACTTAAGGCAGGAAATGCCCATCAGTCAAGAGCACTGGATTTTACACAAAGGATAATAGACTTCCATTGTATTCGAACTACCATATTTTGTTTTGTTTGATAAAATAGCACATATGAACTCATAAAAACTATACTTATCCTCATGAACTACCTATGGAAAATTTAACACAGTGAAATTTTTAAAATCTTTAACTTCCTTATGGAGAAAGGTCTGATTAACATTCAGACCAACCACTCCATGGGATCATGCTCAATCTGGATTAAACAAACACTAAAGTCCATTTACTTATTCAGTTAATTATGTAGTCAAATATTTACTGAACGCCAGGTTTGCTAACTATAGCAAAAAGGAAAGCAGACTCCATGCTTTTGTGCACCTAACAGCTAGTAGATGGAAACAAATAATTAAAGGAGAAAACTGTCACTCGGTGGTAAGAACAGCCTTCAGCAACAATGAAAAGTAACTGATGTGGCAATGACTTCACAGCCATGGTGACTGGGCTCCCGTAACATGTGATACCATGAATAGTTTTATATGTAGAGAGAGAAAGCACTTACTCTCTAATGGAACAGTTTTAATCACACCACCTTCATCAAATATATACATGTATGCGTATAAACCCAAACCATGTACGTAACAGAGGTTTTCACATACTTACACACAGAACTTGTTATTATAAAGTATACTTCGTAAAAAGCTAAGTACAGTAACATCATTAAGCCAAAGAAATATGACTTATTTATGAAAAGTCCTGGTGCTAGTTATTCAGCTTAAAACTAGGATCTAAAGTCCTGGTGCTAGTTATTCAGCTTAAAACTAGGATCTAATCCCAGGACTCCAAGATGCACCATGGGACGATTCGACCGTGAAGCTGTGTCTATTGTGAGTTATGGCTGGCAGGTACATTATGAACTGAGAACACTTCATCGTCTCTCCTATTTCATGCATAAATACAGAATCTATACATGTCCCCATACAGGCGCGACTTAATCTTAAGAGACAACTCAGATTCTTCCACTCACAACCTACCTCCACCATCCACAAGTAAGACCTCTCACCAAGGAGCACAGTCTACAATTTAAAAACTGCCGGGTCACCCTTCTTAAGTTGCCAAAAAAGACTATGTGTTACTATTATTAATCTAATCTCTCAGATTTTTCTTTTACTTCAGTGAACAAAAATGTTTACTTTAGGATTTCTTTCAAAAGATGGTAAGTCATTTAATTTCAGGTTTGTTTCTGGGCCTTGGTGTATCAGCCCTGGCAGACCAGAACAACCGCAGCTTTGGCTGTCTGGAGGGTACTAAGAACTGACTGAACATTTATCTGTATTACTCAGTGCCTGACACCAGTAGGAATACATGCTTAAAAATTGCAAGGATAATAAATCTTTTTTCCTTCCATCTTTCCTTTCTCTAGACTGGCAAACCCAGACCCATGGGAAATGAACAGTCAAGCACAGGCCCCATCCTGTTCCTCCTAACACTATCACTTCGCCAGTGCCCCACCATATTTCATGACCTTCTTTAATCATTTGCAGAGATTTAGTTAGGTAATCAATTGAGCAACTGTCTTAGGTACATTCCTTGTAAACTGACACCACTCTTGACAATTTTTACACTGCTCAGCTGGCTTTCCTTTCCTCAAATTCAGCTACTCTCTGAACTTTTCTGGTCCCTACGCATGTGTATTACTTTATTATCTGAGATATGTATCAGGGAGACAGAGCAGCATTCATCCGGGTACAATCTTACAGTGGGCTAACTGTAATCTGCAATGTCATTAGTGCACATGAGCAAAAAACACTCAAAAACCTGAAACATCATTAAGCATAGACCATCGCCTTCCACAACACGGGAAGCAAACGGGCTCACATGAGCACAAATGTGCGCACTCCACTGGGGCTGCAGATGGCACACCCCGCTCTCTTCTGAGGCCGCTGCCCAGCTGCTACCCTAGTTTGCTGCTCTCAATGATCTCGCGTCCCTTGCAATCTTTCCTTCGTGCTGTAGTCGGAGAAAACGTCGACAGACATGATGGAAAATCCATACTCAGTCATGTCATTCCCCTGACTGTTCTCTACCAGCTTTCTTTACCCTCAGAAGAAAGTGTTCACTCTTAACAGCTGCCCCCACTGCCTTCTCCTGATCATTTCCCTCATCGTTTCCTGGGCACATACACAGTCAGTTTAGCTCCCCCCCACCTCTCAACTTCCAGAATATTGTCTGTCACAGAACTTTCAGACCCTGTGGGGCAGCTGCCGATTTACTGGGCAGTTCTCTGGCTGGATGTGTCTGCAGTGAACACATCTGTCGTTAACGCTCACGCTTTCCTGAACGTAAGCACAGCAAGCCCTGAACACCTCCCCACCCATCAGCCCCAGCGTGGAGCCGGAGACACTGCTCTTGAGAGAAGCTGGACAAGGTGGCCTGACTCCACTGTCCTCTCTCCCCCAGATCTGTCGCTGTCCCTTCTACCGGCAATCACACGTGGCACCATCGGAATACGACTGAAGGATTTTTACGGCACAAGAGAAACGAAATTCTCTCCTTTCCAAAATGAAGTTAAGCAATACATTTAGATTCCCAGAAAGCCAGGACAGAGCAGTTCAGAATGAAACTTGTTGAACTTCCTGACTTTTGGATTGCGACAGAGAAGCTAGCAGACGGGGCCCAACTCTACTCAACTGTGGGACTCACTCTTTCGCTGAACTATTCAACAGGCACTGATTTACTGCCGTGTGGCAAGGAGTCGACCACGGCTCGGGAACTCCAGGGACCGGGACTGGCTAAACGCATACTCCTGGAAGAAGGCGTTTGAAGGTGCATAGGGAAGGGAGGGGAAAAAAAAAAAAAACGATAAAGAGAGTAACCTGACATGTTAGTAAGCACAACCAAAACTAGGTGTGTCGAGACAGTGAGGGCTGGGGACAGAGTGGGTGGCCGGTGAATGGGGGCAGGCTGCTCTCAGAAAACGGCATTGAGGGTGAAAAGTGAATGGAGCCAGCCAAACCAAGATCTCCAGGAAAAGCGAAGGATGTCGGGGAGTGGTAACGCAGGACAAGCACAGAGACAAAGCTGCGGCTGAGCAGGGGCAGAGATGGGGGCTGGCCAGGGAAGACGAGGCACACTGGGAACTGTGACAGCCCACAGTCTGCAGCCTGGAAGGCAGAAGGTCACAAAGGCCAGAAATGTGAGCAGCAGGGACAAACACCACGAAAGCAGCCTTTCCGTGAGCCACACAAAGACGTGGTGGTCTTTGAACAGGTGGTTGATAGTATCCAGTTAGGATTTATAAGACCATCCTGAACAGGGCTGGAGGAGAAGAGAGAAACAAGTCTGACTGGAGTGCAGGTGCCAAACAGACTACGCACGCACGCACGCACGCACGCACGCACGCACGCACCAAACCTCTCAAACCCGACAACACCCTGGAGGGGCCTCAGTATTCCACGGTTCAACTTCCTCAAAAAACAAAACTCTGTCTATTTAAAACACCGTAAAGGGATGGTGTGTGTGTGTGTGTGTGTGTGTGTGTGTGTGTGTGTGTGTGTGTGTGTGTGTGTGTGTGTGTGTGTGTGTATGTGAAGGGTCACCACTAAATCTTAAAATTCAGTAATGGTATATAGACAGCCAAGTTTCTAGAGCACAAGTTCCTGCTCCAGTTAGAATTCTCAATCACTACGGAATGTTATTTTATCCAATACAGATACTTCCTTTGATCAGTACCTACCATCGCCAGTCGGCATTGGGAACTCTCAGACTACCATGTGCAACTGCAGTAGACATGGTCAGTTCCAGGTTGGTGGGAAAATCACTTTCATGCTCCGTAGTTCGTCTTACTCACTAGTGTGGACCAGATAACAGGTCCCATCCTACACACCCAACCAGAGAGTTGTGAGAACACGGAGAGGGCTGGTGTGGAAGACTTCCAGAGACATGAGACGCTGGGCAAATGCAAGTCGTACACTAGCACAAGGCCAGGCTCACTAGGGCTCAGGGGTTCATTCAGCACAGTCTCTTCATTTCAGCTTCTGGAATGGGTACTAGGAAGTGCATTGCTGACACACAGCACTGCTAACACTAGAGTTCAGGCTGTACTTTTATATAATAGAAAGACGAATTTAAATAGCACCCAGAATTACTGTAAATGATAACACTACCTTTTAAAATAATATTTCTTTTTAAAAAATACTAAAAAGGAACAGTAAGTTTCAGGTCATTATTAATGGCACTATGTCTGCAAAAATTAATATAGTAGTTTTAATCTTAATTTTGTCACATGTGCACATTCCAATGGCTTAACACTCTGAGGTCCAGGTCATTTCACTTAAGATGACAGTTGGTAACTTAATAAGATAGGACTCCTGAGTGTCCACAGCTAACACCAACCAACCAACCAACCAACCAACCAACCAACTCCTGAGCTTCCCATATCACCATTGCCACTGTCACACACTCAGATACGGAAGCCTCGGCCACAGTTCGCTGTCCGATATGATCCGTACTTATATTCTCCTGAAGTGGAATGTCTGATTTCTAAAACTTCATGTAATCTAAAAGTCCTAAGCAGCTTATACACAGAAAATGTTTGCTCCTGAGGTAAGCAATGTTTATTCCCACTTTTCAGGGTATCTGGACCTTGCAACCAAATCCTGGAACGGCCCTAACCTTATCTGCCGCTCGGGCTGCAAATGTGCACGGGTCAGCTGCTGACCCTGCCGGCCACTTCTCCTTTAGTCTCCATTTCTATTTCGGTTAAGCCACAAAGGGGAAGGGAAAACGCACTTACCAACACGCATCTGTGAATTCGAAATTTACCAACATTTGCCCATACCTCAGTTTTTATATTTCTATTAGTTCACCTCTCTCAGATGTCTATAAGTATTTATGCCATGGCTTTTACACTCTAGAGCAGTGGTTCTCAAGCTTCCTCATGCTGTGACCCTTTAATACGGTTCCTCATGTTGTGGTGACCCCAGACCATAAAATTACTTTTGTTGCTACTTCATAACTGTAATTTTGCTACTGTTATGAGTCATAATATAAGCATCTACGTTTTCCTACAGTCTTAGAAGACTCCTGTGAAAGGGTCATTCAACCCCCAAAGGACTTGTGACCCACAGGTTGAGAACCGCTGCTCTAGACACCCAAGGCAGAAAGATTAATCTAACAGTTGAGGGCCCCGTGCTCATGAGGCTGATATTCCAAGAAGAAGAAGAAGAATTATAAACATGGGATAAAAACATGATTCACAGAGAGACCAAAGGAACGTGTTTGGCAGAGAATTCAAGGGTAATAGAAACAACAGACTGCTTAGGATTGGCCCACCAGGACAGTGCCAAGAGTTGGGATCTCCGAGTGAGGAGTCAGTGATGTCATGACCACACACTGATTTCTATGCCCACGACACAATCAGTAGGCTGGCTCTAAGGTTTGACCTATCCAGTGAAGCAGACAAAGGCCAAGGAGCAGGGAGCAGGGTGGGGATTTCATACAGCAGGCATTCACAAGCTGCTTCTGCTAAAAAGCACTGCACCATGCTGGAGCCCACACGGCAACTCGGAGAAGAACGAACGCCTAGTACCCCTGCTCTCACTGAGCCTGTCTCCTTTGCTTTGGGTCAGTCTGCTCCTTTACACTATACAGGCGTATTAGTCACCAAGGCAAACCTGTCTGCCTAACCTATCTCATGCCCCTTCCAAGGTGAAGGCACATGGGTAAGACACCTTAGGTTCCAGGCACAGCAGAGCTTCCCAGGGCAGACTCTGCCCATCCATGAGGACACTTGTCGGTGAGGGTGAGGCTACACCCTGGACAACCACACTGCTCTCAAGAGATGACAGTGGAACCAGAACTGAGATAATGACCAACCAGACCACACTTGACCAAGACTGCTTAATTATGTATACCTCTCAACCCCTACTTAGATCTAGAGCTCCTATCAGTCCGCTAAAGACAAACTTGGGTTCACTGGACCCCCTTTTCTAATCAGTGGCTGAAATGGTTTCCGCTTTCCTCCATGACTGACATTCACTGACACAGATGGCCTTACCTCATCTGTCGGAACTGCTGGACCAGGCTTCCAACTCATATAAATATAAAAATCACAAATAATGGTCAAGATGACTGATTATGATGAAGACAGTATTCTGATACCGTAAGGGATAGATTCTTTGGGGTAGAAAGATTGGTAAGAGCCAGAGGATCCAAGAGTTTGCTGTGTGGTTGTATCTCCTGCTACTGTCAGAAGCTACACCCATAAAGGATCACCAACATGACTGCCTGAACATGAGCTGAATAAATGACACCAATGGACATGCCAATGTGGGCAGGGGAAAGTCCACAAGGCCTCAACGCTACACAAAGATATATATATACATATACATATACATATAAGCATGTACAACAATTAATTTTAAAAAAGAGGCCATGAATTTGAAAGAGCAAGGAATAGTATATAGGATGGTTTGGAGGGAGGAAGGGGAAGGGGAAATGATGTAATTATATTATAATCTCAAAAGTGAAAGAAAAAATCCATAATTAAGTAATGTTCACAGGAGATAAGCATCTCAAGCTGTTCTTCCTTTTGAGCTAAGGCATTAATTCCAAGTTGTATATGTGTGTATACACATGCCAGTAAAAAATATAAAGGGCCACAGGAATATAAAACAAGAGTTCACTTATATTTATAAAGTTTGGTTAAACACCTAATCTGCTCACAGAATCTTCTGAGAAGTTGGAGAATGTGTAGTGTCGTGTGTGTCTGTCCGTCCCCCCCCCCCCCCCGCCTCGGATACAGAAACACAATCAAAGTTCGTCAAGTATGAATGGAGCTAGATGTTCACTGTTTGGATCACCACACCTGTGCAGATAAACCCCACTCTTCAGTGCTTTCAATGCTACCAACAGGATCAACAAGCTTCCTGAGACAGCGATCCTTCCTTGTTGATCTCACTGTAGAGGCCAGTTGAGAAAAACCAAGTCACACACCAAATACAAAGCACCAAGAAAATCCCATATATGCTCAACCAAACAAGGCCTGCTCTAATGTTTCATAACTGTGGAAAACTGGAGATCGAGCGGGAGAAGCCACAGGGATGGAAAGCAGTCTCCAGGGAACATTGAGAGAGTTAATTAAGGGGGACACGCTTAATTACAAGGTGAACAATCAATGTATACTAGAAGGGAGGGAGAAGGCAATACATTATCTGACTTCCAGGAGTTTGTATATTCCAGGGAAAAGAGTTCAAATCTATGAGAAACTCTGAAACGATTAGAAAAGACTCAAATGCCCAGCCACATTTAAGTGGAGAAACAAGGAACAGGTGACTGTTGGAAGAGACGCCTCCAAACTCCCCCCTGACAGTGTCACTTATCTCTGTAAAGTGAAACCCCCAGGCAGCAACCTTTCCTTACCATGTGACTCCTCTCCAGGCGGTCAGTCACCAGGGCCATAAATTATATTTATTTATTATTAATATTTATTACTTATTTATCTTTGGAGATGTTCAATTTCTCAGTTCCTGAAGGTCTCCTTGGGGCGTGTGAGCCAAAGGAGGCTTATGTAAGCTTCTTCCTCCTCCAGGACAGTGCAGATCCCATGGCAAGAGGCAAGAGCACAGTCAGTGGGTGGGGGCAGTGGACCAGAAGACACCAGAGCCATTCTTGGTTGGCTGGTGTTGGGACGAGCTCTAAGGAACAAGTGATAATCTGCAGAAAGTGAAAGGGGAATCCACAGCAGAAGCTGGGGGTTGGGGGTGGATTTTAGAGCCTCCAGATGACTTTTCTGACACAGAAACCAGAAGGTGGTCACTAAAACAAACAGTTTTACCACCCTCCAGCCTGCAGTCAGTCATGCTACACTTGGCACATGAGGATTTGGGCATTAGCTACTCTTCTGTACAGTTCCTCAGTTTTTTACTGCATGCAAATTTGGGGAGGGGGTGAAGAATGAAGTCAGGGCTCAAGAATCTGGCAAGCCCTTGAATTCCACAGTAAAGAAGCATCATTAAGAAGCTAGGAATCTGAGTCACTTAATATTGGGCTTCAGCTAAATTCTTAAATGGTTACATAACAACACTAATCTTTAAGAACAAGAAAGGTTTTCTTTTTATTACAACAAAAAAAAAGTCATGGTCGCAGTACTTCCTTTCTGTTTTCCATACTATGAAATTTTTATGCCAGATTCTTCCCTATATTAAAATTTGTATCACGTATATAAAATGTCTTTGCTTTTTCTCTTAAAGAATGAAAACTCACGCCTTAAACTGATGTCTACTACTAATCAGATTCCCCAAGTAATATCTATCTTTGATGCTAAGTAACTCATTTGTTTCTCTATGATAGTGATTTATATTTGCAATGTATGGTAAATATGATAAATTCCACTAGATAATTAAAATATCACTGATCATCCAACAACTGTGTTAAAAATATCAGACCATCCTTTAACCCCGATTCTTCTCACTGTGCAGACAGCACATCGGAACGAACAGAAGTCTGCACTTGAACCCTGACAATCTGATGCACAGCAGGCACAACCTTTGAATTTGTGAAAATGGATAAGGAACATTTACTTGAAAATTAATTCAGTTTTTTTTTGCACTTCTATTTGAATTATTTCCTAAAACTAGGTGTAGTAAAATTAGGGGGAAGAATTCTACATTTGTGGTAAACCGAGAGAATCCTCGTGGTTTTCGTCCTACGAGAACAAGTGTCACAACACACACAAATATGCATTCGCCGAAAGAACTTCCTCTCAGTACTGGAATGGGTTGAGAAAAATCAGAAAATATCATAACTTCATTCAAACACTGTGTTTAGAACAAGAAAGCAAATAACCATGTGTTCTTTCTTATATGCTCGGCATTAAAATTATCTTTCCAAACAAGAGGTTTTTTTTTCTTCATAAGGGAAAATGCAATATGCACAGTTAAGAAGAATACAACTCCCACACCCTGTCCTTTACATTTTTTTCTTCTTCAAAGAAAACAACACTTATGAGCTCCATAACTATTTTAAATCCCCCGAATCGTATCATAATAGCAAAGCACTGTATAGCACAACACAAAATGGCACATTGAAATATGACCCTGAATTCCATGCTTCTGTAATCTATATTAAGTTGAGAACAAATAAAAACATTCTACTTAGATCATTTATGGAAGGAAAGGTAAACTAGAAAGATTGGCCTTAGAAAGAAATAAAATACATACCATGATAGAGTCTCTTTCGTTAGAAAAGCAAGAAGAAGGGATTTAAATTAAGACTTGGTGTAGAAAAGCTGAAAGCATAGAATTTGTATCCACATAATGAACTGATGTCTCCTCTAAAGACGTCAGATTGCTGCTCAGCTAAACCATCTAAAAATACCTCCTTGCAAACACACGGAATGACTACAAAGACAGGTCTTACTAAGCAGCTCGACTTGCACAGAATCACTTAATAAGTGAGGAAAACGGTGAAGTACTAAGGTAAAATTAATGTGATTTTTTTTTCACATCAACTGTGATTCTTTTATGAGCTATTTTGCAACCAATTCCAATTTGCAGAAAGCAGCTAATGAAAGATCTTAAAAATGAATTGTAGTTGATCTAAGATGGCCAACAGAGAATCATACCCTATACTCAAAATCAGACCAAAAAAAAAGTAAGTCTCTCTGCCAGCTGTGATGGCCCGGGCCTGTAATTTTGGCTCTTGGGAGGATGAGGACGAAGGACTATCATAGTTCAGTGTCAGCTTGTTTTACATAGGAAGTTCAAGGCCAGCCAGGGCTACATAGTTATTGAAACTCTGTCTCAAAACAATACAAAGAGAAAAAGAAGAAGGGAAAAAAATCAAACTTCTGGATCCATGTTCACATTAAAAATCAAGAAAAAGGACTGGAGAGATGGCTCAGAGGTTAAGAGCACTGGCTGTTCTTCCAGCGGTCATGAGTTCAATTCCCAGCAACCACATGGTGGCTCACACCATCCATGAGATCTGGTGCCTTCTTCTGACATGCAGGTGTATATGCAGACAGAACACTGTATACATAATAAATAAATCTTTTAAAAAAAAATAAAAAAAAAGAAACATTTACAGCTGAAGAAGCAAGAGAAATTCCTGGATGGCACTGGATGACACCCAACCCTGTGACGCATGTGTGTCACAGAGCACATGACATAGACCATGAAAAACAGTCCCAAACATTTTAACAATCCCTGGGTGTCACACAGCTACAAAGAAGAGATGAGGTTGATCTCCATACAGAAAGGACTGTTGAGGATTAAAATTAAGGTAGAGAACTAGCAATCACCTGAGGCTAGCCATGCACTGGTTTACCAGAAAATTCTGAGAACGTGAACTTTTAAAAAAATATTCACATAGTTAAATCGAGCTGCCATCTGTAAAACACAAAGAATCTCACTTTTCCTTTAATATTGTTTGGGACTCACACACGAATCACTCAGAGGAGTGATGGCTACAATAATTTTCAAAACACTTATGAGGTAGACAAGTACAATCACCATCTCCATTCCGCAGCAAAAACAAAACTTCACGTGACCTGCATAACCACCGCACAGCCAGTCAACTGCAGGAGTGCCCTAAGTGTAGCTAGTCAGTATCAGAACAAAGGATCCAAACGAGCTGTTAAGGTCCCCTCGATACCCAGGGGAAGTAGTGCTAGGGACTGACCCTGGGATCTCACCTATGCCAGGCAAATGCTCTATTCATTACCTACATTCCCAGCCCAGTGTGTGTGCACACACACATACATACACACCTAAACACAATCATAGTGTTTTAAAGTTTCGTGTGTGCTATTGGTTTACCCCCAAGACACATACCAAAACCAGCCAACAGCAACAACTAACCACAGCTGTACTAGTTTCTTCCTATCACTGTGTGGGAAGGCCCACATGAGCATTCTGCTTTGAAGATCCCCATTGGCATGCTTGGAAACGGTATGCAATGAACCCTTCATGGGTTCGCTAAACTCTGACACTTCATTATGAAGCCCATCTGCTTTCAGGGGCAGAGAGCACGTCGCATGCACTCATTAGCTTTATTATAAATCACCTGGAGGTGTGTTTGTTCTTTATTTCTGTGACAAGATCTCTGAGAAGACAACTTCCAGGAGAGTGGATTCGTTTTGGTTCACAGTATTGGAGTTGTCAGCCCACGGCCATATGGCTCCATGGCTGCTGGGCCTGTGCAGAGGGAGGCGGAGCCCCACAGCAGGACACTGTGTGCAAAGCTGCATGGCAGCATGGACCTGGAGAAGTGTCTGGGGATAAGATAAAGCTTTCAAGGGTATGTCCCCAGGGACCCAGTTCCTCTAACCCGGCCCCACCTCCTCACTGTCCACTCAGCGCATGGATTGATTCATCAAGGGATTATTCACCCATTGATCGAGTAAGAGCTCCAGTGCCCATCACCTAACCCTGTCACCAGCTGGGGACAAAGACCCCAAAGAATGAGCCTACTGGAAGGTACTTCATTTCCACTCATAACAGAAGGCAACACCTTTTCCATGGAAGCCTAGATGACAGCCGAAGTAGGAAATGACAGTGAGAACAGATGGACATACAAAGTCAGCACCTGATACAGTCCTTGAAGGAGCTGCTCTAATACTGCCTAACGCAAAGGCCTACCGATCACCAACCCACAGAGGCCGAGCCCAGAGCCAACGGCACTGCCAAACCAGGGCACCAACAACTATCCTCGCTGGATTTTGGATAATACAGTTTCTGTTTTGTTTTATTTTCTTTAAAGGTGTCCAGATAAAAAGTGCTATGGCTGAAGGGGGTTAGAGAAAGGATGCAATTGTAATCAAGATGGATGTAATTATTTATTTGTATTTTACACAGCTAGGGCATGTGACCAAGTCAAGTAGGCTCACAAAAATCTCCTCTAGATAACTAAAATTAGCTAGCTCCCTTTGAATAACTTACTTAACTTGAAACAAATTAAGAGAGCAACTGCATCATCCAAACTGTATGCAAAAGCAGAATTCCCTAAATTCAAGACTAAGAAGCAGGGTGACGCAGACGCTCCTGTGGTTACACACATGTGTGGACAAGCTCAGCTGATTCCGGGGACTTCCGAAAAGGTGAAACTGAGAAAACCTTCATGTCAAGAGTCTGAAAATTCCTCAGAACACCACATCATAAAGAAGGGAAGGTAATAGCTACTATTGCACACACATGAAATTGCTTTGAAACCAATACTTAAGAAAATCAGTTCTCAAATAGAGGAATGACCGAGCTCATAAAGCACAAGAAACTGTCCATGCTGTGATCATGTGCCTACAGGAAAAGTTAGAGGCATTTCAAACAGTTCCTCAACACAGCTGCATGTGTATGCCAGCATGCATGTGTGGGGCTTTAGATCTATGTGTATCTGTACACAACTCCCATGCGCAAGACAAAGTGGCCAGTGGCTTTGGCATGTATCAGTTGTGCAACTTTTGGGGAAGTTATTTAACTATGTGTAAGGAAGCCACAGAAAACTTACATGGCTGTGTAGACTGAGATGTTTAAAACACAGAGCCTTGCATTTTGGTTGGTGACAGCGTGACTGTTAGCTTCTTTAATACTGGATCAGTAAGGAGAAGGTGGCTTGTGAGGTTTACACTGAAGAGGGCTGGGAGGCAAATGAACACCTCCATCACCTATGCAAGAGAAAAGCCTCTATCTAACGTACTGTCTCTGACTGGCATCTGTTTGGTACCTTTCATCTCTGGCTGTCTCGTGTCCAGCAGTCTTAACTCCATTACTTCTGCATAACGGAGGATAAATGATACCTTGGGACTATAGGAACTGTTCTCATCATGCACCACACATTACTACAACAACTTCCTGAGTTTTACCTCAATCTTTATGGAACAACAGACTCCAATTTTATAAAGATTTCATGTCACAGGGTTACACAGCAAATGGTAAGCTAGTCACCAGCCCAAGTTCTGGCTCCAGAGCCCCTACAGATTCTACACTGCAGGTTTTACTGATCCCTCTCCATGTAACTTTATCACAGGTAACAGAACCAGATTACAGCTACTCTTGGCATGGGTATATTTTTTTCAGGGACTGAATCCTGGGCCCTGCACATCCTAGACAAAAACACTATCACTGAGCTGTATCTCCAGACTGTAGATGTTATTTCTGAGAGGGTCTCTCTATGTAGCATCACAGAAACTATACTACAGTATTTCAGCCAATGTGAGAGCAGATGATGTTCAACTCCATTTCATCGGGGGCCTCTGTAGTTGATGTGTTGGGGTGCTGACTTTTGTGAGGCAGTGTTTCCCGTTGTTGGTCCAGACTAATCTGAAACTCCCTAATTCTCCTGTTTCCGCTTCTCAAGTGTTGGCATCATGGGCATGTGCAAAAATGTTCTTCAAACCCTCCCTGTTCTGAAAGACTTGATGTGCTGTTCAAAACTTCAGACTCTACCTGCCAGAGTACCTCATTCTGCATGTCCATCCTCTAACCCCAGCTGGCCCCTGCATGTCCCCCAACTGTCTCAACACAAAGCGCTCAGGTAAATTTTTATTTGTAAATAACCAAAACAAATAAATGCCGGGACTGAATTTTCTTTGACAAGTTGAATCTGCGCCAAGGAAGCTGGAAAGACTAGTAGAAACCTAGGCCTACAACTACCTGTACATCACTATTATTGCATGCAAATGTCATTAAACTAAACCAGCATTTAAATTAATGGCTAATACTACACTTAATTGATTCTAACATTTTGTTTTATTGTAGTATCTTTGAAATTAGTAATGAAAAGAAAGTATTGCTGGGTCATAAAAGTAAGAGGAAATGGTATCTTAGATAATCCCCCCAAAAGACATTTTCATTAGAATACGTAAAGTCAAAAAGTGAAGAAAAATAATGAAATGTTTGATTCTTCCACCTGCTCACCTAACATAGTCAGACATGAGAAATAACTCAGCATGTCCAGGTCAACAGAGATGGCTTGAGTCCACTCATGAGCATTACAACAGCAGGGGTACCTTGGACACAACACAGGCCTTGTTAGAATCCTGCCATTTTGAGCGATTTCTCAGCTCATTTCTTCTGCCTCCCTAAATCCCCCACCCCTGTCATATTTTTCTTCACATCCTTTTCATGTGCTGCCCTCCCTCATTTCTGCTGCGTCTCCAGACTCACTTCCTGTGCACTGCTCAATACACACCGCGTCCCTGCCTGTGTACTGCTTCCTGCCGCATCACAGCTGGCCCTCAGAGGTAACCCACTCCACCAGATGTGAAAATTTGAAACTATTTTCAACTTCTTTTCTAGAACTCTGAAGTAAACCTACAATATTCAAAATGAGTTGTTTCGTTATTAGTATTCTTTTCCAACAAAGCAAATAATCCAAAAGTTTAATTTCAGAGTAAGCAAAGCAAAAATCAAACTCCTCACCATGGTAATAAAATGCAACATCTCTCCATTTTTCATGATCTCAGTGTTGGTGTACAAGACAAAAGATGTTCTTGGGTGAAAATATATTGCTTTAACCTACATGGAAATTTCATGATCAGTAGATTTTCTTCTTTGAAGATTACCCACACATTTAAAGTAGTCAGTGAAGTTTGTTCTGAAGAACAGTTAACTTTATTTCATTGACACAAGATCTCACTATGTAGCCTAGATTGGCTTTGGGCATGTGGTCCTCCCATCTTCCAGAGTGCTGGGATTACAGATGTATACAACCACACCTGATTGACATGTCTCCCCTCACCCCCACTCCTGACTCCTAGACTGGGTCTCACTATGTGGCTCTGGATGTCCTGGAACTCACTATGTAGACCAGGCTGGCCTTGAACTCACAGAGATCCACCTGCCTGTGCCTGAGATTAAAGGTGTTCATCACGATGCCTAGACATGTCAACTTTTAAAATGTTATTCAGCTAACAATGAAAGAACTTTTATTGAGTAAGAACTATCATCTATCCATGTCCTCCTGCTGGAGAGAAACACAAAGGACATTTTAATCAACCATACTCCTTTTTCTAAAGCAAAACAAACTTCACTGACTATCATCACTGTCCACTTTTGTGGTTTATTGTTCAACAGAGAGCTGTTTTAACTCCTACTTACATTAGGTCATTACTTTTTTCAAAGTGGGGAAGGAAATAAGAATAATGCAAGGGAAAGGAATCTGGGAACGTGCCCAACAGCACAGCGAAAGATCTGTCCGACAAAAGGCACATTGCTGGGGGGGGGGGGGGGAGGATAATGGTCACAATTGCTTATATTTTCCTTAGCTGGGACATTAGCAATTTCACTTCTCTTTCTTCTGATACTATACTGTTCACTTCCCATACCTTAAAAATTTGCTCAAGCTTCAAGAAAAACAAAGGTATAAATATAGTAAGAATTACTGAAAAAATCATGCTGTATTCTTCCCTATAATAAGGGCAGACTTTTTTGAGATAGGGTCTCACCATGTAACTGGCTGGCCTGAAACTCACAGAAACCCCTCATATCTTTACTTCCCAAGTGCTAGGATTAAAAGTGCACCACCATGCCTGGCTTCTAACACTAAATAAAATTCTTAACTAAGTTTCTCTTTCAGTTTACACCATATAAATTATGTTATATATTACTCTGGCTAACTTTCAAAATTTTAAAGACAAAGGCTGTAATACAAGCTTCAAATATATTTAATATATTTGACTATAAATAAATTACTTGTCCTTAAAGAAATCTTTCACATATATTTTTTGGGGAAAGGTCTAGAAGGAAAACCATTATTAGATTTTTATACTGTACTATAAAAACATTTTCACAACAAAACAATCTATATATACCAGTATGCTTATTAAGATTTATTTTTATGCTGTGTGTGTGTGTGTGTGTGTTATGTCTGCTCTCGTGTGTGTGTGTGTGTGTGTGTGTGTGTGTGTGTGTGTGTGTGTGTGTGTGTGTGTGTGTGTTATGTCTGCTCTCATATGTGTGTGGGTGTCCAGGGAGGCCAGAAAAGGTATGTTGGGTCCCCTAGAACTAAAGTTACAGAAAGCCACAGGAAGTCCAAAGCTGCCTGCTGTGGGTTCTAGAAACCATCCCAGGTCCTCTGGAGGAGCAGCAAGTGCTCTTAATTGCTGGGCTGACTCTCCAGCCCCTATACCAATACTGTAACAATACCAACGATCTGGACAGGAAAGTTGGGATTCTTTTTCCCGTCCTTGTTTTTAATCTGTTTTCTATCTTTTCAATACATACACACCATAAACTTGACTTTTTTTTTCATGTGTGTGTGCACGTCTGCGGCAGGTGTACATGCATATGTATGAGTGTCGGGGGAACGGAGTTGACGTCAGGTGTCAGGAATAGTCCTCAATTGCTCTTCCCCCTTATTCTCTGAGGCAGGGTCTCAGTCAAGCCAGAGCTTGCTGAGAAGGGTAGTCTGCTCAGAGAGCTTGTCTCTGCTTTCTGAAGCTAGAATTAGAGGTGGGCAACTACGTCTGTTAGGCATTTCCACGGCTTCTGGGGACCTGAACTCTTGACTGTGCAGTAGGCGCTCTAACCACTGAGCCACCTCAACAGCCCTATTTTTTTTTTTTAATTATAAATTATGTCCAGGACAACCAATGGCTACATAGGGTCACTGAGCTAACTCTGCCTAAATAACCATACCATGAATGCAGCACAAGTAACTCAGCACAGCTACTCCAGCGATACCTCTTCTAAACTAAGAACGGTTTTGGTGGGCTAGTGTGATGGTTCCCTGGGTAATGTGCCATCAGCCTGATGACCTGAGTTTCATCTCCAGACCTCACACGGTGAAGGAGAGAACTGACTCCCATATGTTGTCCTCTGATCTCCCCACACATGGTACATATGCACACATGTGTGTACACAAATAAATAAATGTAAAACTGCAAATATTTAGGTAGTTTTGGCAAGTGCTACTTATAAAGTAGTATGATTTTATATTTCCAAAACTGGTGTTCATTTCAACAGGAAGCCTTATGCATTCATATTTTAGGGAATAGATGGATCAAAGGAGTCCTTTTAAAGAAAAGCATAAATGTATTAGCTATACATAAAAGGGTAATTTCATCCTTCACATTCTCAGTAACTGGAAACATGGGTATGAATTGCACTCATCTCTCTACTTCTGCTGACCTTTCCCCAAGAGCTGCCAGCTCAGGCTCTGAAACAGAGACCCCAGACTTTAAGGCTCTTCTTTCTCACTGTTACCAAAGGCACACAACCCTCATCCCACAACATCCACAAAACCTGTATGCCACAACAACCCCACCAACTCCAGCATGGCTGAATAAGGAAAACAAAAAGAGAGCACTTACATGTACAACACATATTATAATCAAAGGTTAAGAATGTCTGGCTTATTTTTCTTTCTAGGAAAGAGGTAGCCAAAACACAACTCCATGGTCTTTAAAAACAAACAAACAAACAAACAAAAACAACAACAACAACAATCATGCTACATTGCCTTCCGTTATAATGAAAAGTATGATGCTGTGTTTGGCACTTTAATAAAACTCAGTGAAATCTTGGCCTACTGAAAATGATGGATAAAAAGGTGCCCACTGTAATCTGTATTTTTAAGACCTCTAATACAAAGCAGTAAGAAAATAAAGACATTTATCCTAAGAGGTTAGTACATATTTCCAACCCCATACAAATTACATCTACTAAAAATAATCTAATCAGTTACTTCTACTAAAAATAATCTATGCAAAATTTTAGCTTTTACCAAATATCAAAATTCGAATTGAGATTATGGGTTGCTTCTATTTACAAAGACGTGCATCTCCCTGTATATGAAATATGAATGTGTATACAGACATATATAGTGGGGGCATGCTTCAGTCTATCATCAAAATAAGTCAATGTAAACAATAATGCATCCCCCTAGCTTTCTCTACAAAAGAATATAATTTTAATCATAAAGTTTTCACTCACTCATTTTGTCACAAGACTGACATATGCCACATATGCTTTTGTAATCAGTTTTTCTGATAAACAGGAGGATCTGGTGCATTAATATGGAATGAAGTCATCTGAAGCATGTACAGAGTATTTATATAATTACCGAAGAGTGAAAAGGGAACCCAGGCACATGACAAACACTGTGAGATCAAGTAAGATTATATCTATCATCTACCTAATCTACATATCTACACACACACACACACACACACACACACACACACACACACACACGACAGAATATGACATGACTATGTACAAGGCCTATAATTTGAGGTTCATTTAATACACAGAAACGGCAAAGTGTAAAGCAGTCCAGTTCATGGCATGCATGTTTCACTACCAACAAGAGAGGCTATGGGCAAAGGCTATGAGCTCACAAGGATGCCCTAGAAGGTGCTCTGTTACATCACACATTTATGTGTGTTGAGTGGCAAATATGCATTTATTCTATTATCAATTTGTGCATTAACTTCATAGTCTATATTCTGAAAACCAGGCACAATTCTCTTTAACCCACTCTGTACAATAGTCAAACCATTATAAAGCACTAGTATTGTAGTACTCTAAATATAAATAATCGTAAGCATGTGTCATATCTCCAAAAATAAAGACCATTTCTTAATGAAGAAATGAGCCAGGCATGGTGATATAAGTTAATCCCAGAATGCAGGGGGCAGAGAGGGGGTAATTTTTCTGAGAGTTCAAAACCACCCTGAAAAGGAATAGACAGATAGATAGATAGATAGATAGATAGATAGATAGATAGATAGATAGATAGATAGATTTAAAAAGCCAAAAAAAAAAAAAAAAAAAAGAAAGAAAGAAAGAAGCAAACAAATATACATAGTGAGTTCCAGCATAGCCAGGGCTATATAGAGAAACTTTGTCTCCCTCCCACCATAAAAAACAAACAAAGCCGGGCGGTGGTGATGCACGCCTTTAAACCCAGCACTCGGGAGGCAGAGCCAGGCGGATCTTTGTGAGTTCGAGGCCAGCCTGAGCTACCAAGTGAGTTCCAGGAAAGGCGCAAAGCTACACAGAGAAACCCTGTCTCGAAAAACCAAAAAAAAAAAAAAAAAAAAAAACCAAAAAAAAAAAAAAAAAAAAAACCAAGATAAAACAGAGCAAAGATCTTAGAACAGGGAAAGTCATAAAACCTTGAAGACACATTTACAAAAGTTCATTTAAGTTAAACATATGTAAAAAGTGTGTATATACATATACATACTCACATGGCTATATCTACAACATACATATAACTTATTTTATTTTTTAAATCTTTTTTAAGTTCATAACCAAACCACAATCCAAATGAAATCTGTGGATAATCACTACTGATCTGGACAGGAAAGCTGTGAAAACACCAGGATTACTACAGACACAGGAGCAGTGAGCTGTTCTCTTTCTTTAGCCAAGCTGGTGATCAAACAGGGCCTCATCCACGCTAAGCACACGTTATACACTGAGCTCTACCCCAAGAAGAGTTTACCTGAATAGAATAGCTAAGACTGTAGTCCAACCCAAACCCAAGGGAACTAGCAATATGGAAACTGTATCTAAGGAATAATTATACCCCTAATACGAAACTTCCAGAGCATTTAATTTGGTGCAAATTACATATCACTACTTCAAAGACCTAAGATAAGATATTGATACTATGATCAGTGGTCTTGTAATAGTTAAACAATTAAATGGGGGGGGGGCATTTGAGCTTCTAATAACGTACTTTGAGCATTCTCTTTTCCACTAATCAATTGGTTTTATCCTCAGGTACCTCCAAATGGATCACTACTGAACAATATTTAAAAGCAAGGCTATGAAGTACACTGCTTCCTTTGGCTAACGGCGAAGCTTTCACTGGTGTGTGCACTACAATGAAAAAGACCTTTTTCAGAACTGCACACATGTAAACAGCACATGCAATGCCTGGGCAAGTCTCTAAATATATTTCTTCACTTCTAACAGGGCTAAAAAGATCTAATTTGTTGCTAGGGTTTCTTGGCCCAAATCCAAGACAAAATGACCTTGTCCTTGAACAATACAATAGGATCTCGCGTCCTCGGAGCCTCTCTGTGAGCAAGCACTGAGGAAAATCTTCCCAAGAGATAAGTTTATTTCATCTCAGGAAATAGATCTGTCGCAATAGACAAAACGGAGATCAGATAAGAGGAGGAGGAGTTTTAACCTCTGAGAAGGAGTCCTAACTTACCGTCTATAATTAGTGCTCAGGCTATTTTTCATTGTTATGGGCAACGCATCAATCAAATGTTAAAGAGCCACCCTAACCAATGCAAACAGACAAGGTCAAACTGCTGAGGTGGGAGGCAGCTTGTTCTTTTTTGTTTGTTTTCTCAATTGGGTTTTCTTAAACTTGGTCTCGTTAACATATATCACACTTACCCAGCTAGATCTTCAGACTACAGTCTTTCATCTCTTACCTACCAGCAACTGAACCTATCGATCCTCTCTAACACAGGCCATGCCAACAGTGATGAGTCTGCTGTCCTTGGATCCCTCTGTATCCTCACTCTGTGCAGCCCCCTGCTTTGAGTCCCACATGTTACTCTGCCAGCCTTGAAAAGCCTTCTTTATTCTTTATTCTTAACAGCTGACAAACAGTTTTAAATTCCAACCATACAACACATGGTACACAAGGGGGAAGAACTCATTCAAGGTGGGATTTCTCATGTCTCCATAAAGGCCAAGCCTCTTTCTAAGCACCAATTAGAAGAAATAAGAATATTAAATGTTAAATAGTGTGCGCTCCTGAATTCCTACCACTGAGACAGAGCACCGACAAGACTGAAGAGAGATGGAGGAAGTCAGGCCAAGCAAAGTAGAGCGAGTCAAGCCGAGAAACTGGAAAGGAAAGGGGCAACTGCTTGAAAGGAGACCAGCTTGCCTGGAATTTTAAAAGCATAGAGGAAAACCATCCAAGAAGGGAAGCAATACCTTTTTAAAAGGGCCGTAGGAACTTATAACATAAGCCAAGCCATTCTTCATCTTCTTGGCCAAGGAACACATAAAATGTCAATGTAATTCAAGTACTTGGGAGACTAAAAAAAGAGAGGGTCTCCACCCCACCCCCAACAAAGGAAGAGAGAGGAGAGGAGAGGAGACTAAGGATGAGATGTGGATCAGGTGTTCAAGTGCTTGCCTAGCATCCATAAAGTCCCAGGGTCACTCTCCAGTAGTACATGAACTAGGCATGGTGGTCCATGCCTATAAATACAGCACACAGGAGGACCGGAAGTTCAAAATTATCTTCTGCCAGCCTGAGATATAGGAAACCCTGACTTAAAACAAGAAGGAAAAGGGAAAGAGGAAGAGGAAGGGAGGGGAGGAGGAAGGGGAGGGGAAGGGAGGGGAGGGGAGGGGAGGGGAGAGGAGGGGAGGGGAGGGGAGGGGAGGGGAGGGGAGGGGAGGGGAGAGGAGGGGAGGGGAGGGGAGG
The DNA here is from genome assembly GCF_049852395.1 of Peromyscus maniculatus bairdii. Taxonomy (NCBI): domain Eukaryota; kingdom Metazoa; phylum Chordata; class Mammalia; order Rodentia; family Cricetidae; genus Peromyscus; species Peromyscus maniculatus. The sequence continues at coordinate 59,599,382 of NC_134857.1, forward strand.
GGAGGGGAGGGGAGGGGAATGATTAAATGGACCCTATGGTTCACACAAGTCACAGCTAGCATAGATGGAGGGAGATGGTTCAGTGGTAAAGCTGGGTCACTCTGGCACTAACAGGAGGTAGGAACAGCAAAACATTTATGCTTTCAGTGGAGCCAAGAGACTATGGTAAGGTAATTAAAAGTTATATGGGAACAGCTAAGGAAACTAAGGCATGAAGTTTGTTTAAAGTGTTAAGCAGCAAGTGAGAAGAGGTGGCTCCCACCTCCTGTCTCAGCTACTCAGGAACGTGAGGCAGGATGACTTCAGGGTTAGCTAGGCTACACCGCAAGGTCCATACTTGAGGCTTAAACCAATGATAGATCCATAGTATGAAAGAGCTGGGGGTTGGGAGGCACACAGGGGCACAGAAGGCCAGGAGGAAGAAACTGGGCTCCATGACATCCTTTCCCAGCCATTCCACTCCAGCTTCAAGGTAATTCATTTCAAAAAGGAAAGATGCAATCTTAAGTACGCCAAGCAACATGCAGTTGAATTAGGTACTTTTGACCACAAGTACCACCGCTTTTATAAGAATGGTGACTGCAATGTCATGTGTACCAAGAATAAAGAGCGGGTAAAAGGCCAGCGCTGTTCTAAGTTTTGTGCTTCATCTGTTAACACTGTGGTCAAGGTTATATACTTTACACAAGTGTGTAAATTACAGGCCATTTGGCCACATGAAGGGGGGTGTTCTAGACCTAAGTTTAATGCAAGATAACGGCCTAGGCTGCAATGATGAGCAATGCACATTCCTGAGTCCTGTGTGTCTTTTTCTTTTAACTTCAGTTTCTTCGTTCCTAAAGGCAATCCTACATCTTTCTTCGGGCTCTGTTGTTGGAATTCAGAAAGATAATGTGAAACATGGTACCTGACGTGCAACAAATGCTCAACAGTGGCAGCGACTGCAGTGATTCCTTCCACATAAAGTAGGCACTCCCTTCAGCACACCACCTTGTCCTACTATTTAATCACAACTCGCAGTGTGGATTAAGGTAAAGACAAAACGCTGCATAAATCAATAATTTCTGTAAAATTTTTCAAATAGAAAACAGGTTTATCAGTTTGACAGTAGCAAGGCCATTATGTTAAAGTGGCCAATTGGAAGGATTTACAGAGTTTCAGAGTTGCCTCAAATTGTAGAAAGTCTTTAAAAGCTGATATACTGAGTAAAGGAGACATTTTGTCTAGTTGATTTTAGAGACAGGGCTCACTATACAGCCAAGCTGGCCTTGAACTTGCAACCCTCCTGGCTTAGTTTCCTGGTGCTGTTATGGGTGTGCACCACCACACTTGGCTTGAGTAGAGACTTTTAATGCTATCCCAGCATTTTCTCCAATTTCCAGAGAGTGTGAAAGCTTTTCCCATACAACATGGATTTGCAGTTATTACAATTATGGTTCTTTTTTTGTAACATCTCTGAAATGTGAACAATGCTATATTTTCAAGATCTCACAAGGTATCTATATTTACCAAATGGCAACATTCCTTCCTACAAGGGCCAACTAAAAATCATTATATGAAATTAAAGTAGCCGTGTGCTGATGGATTTCTGTAATTGTCTTCTTGTTATCAGTGAGGCCCACAGAAATGGGATGGAGATGAGAAAATACACAAAATTCACATGTTTTAAAACCTCAAAAGGTTAAATAAGATTTTGCTAATCCAAAAATCCAATTAAATGAGAACACTTAATAGTATTGACTATGCATGGGCTAAGCAACAGAGATGTCTACTGAGTGAGGCAGAAAATAAAGAATAACACTTGTATGATGTGGAAGACTCTTCCAAAACACCGTTAATGGAGTCCCCTAAAACTGTTTTCACTGTTATAGTACCACACTTCCTTCTATAATTCAAGTGGGGACGGGAGCCATTTAAACAGCCACAGACAGTACAGAGAAGCAAAGCCTGAAATAGTTTTGAATTTAGTGGAAATGACTCAACTGAAGTCAGGTATGACATTTTTCTGGTATAACAGCACAGGAGCAAAAAAGAGCCTTCTAGTCTATTCCGCTCACCACTATGGACTGAACCACCATTGCCTGAGAACCAGAGTTGTTTTCTCTGACCCAGCTCCACATGCATTCTGAAGTCTGACTGCCAAGGGACAACATGTCAATCAGAATGGATGAGACAATGGCCAACAGCAAGACCTCAGAACCACAAGTTGCCCACACCCTGTACTCTGTGCCCCGGGTGCAAATCCCAGCATTTCATTTAGTGAGATATAAAGTACTTAATGGAAACAAATCGGGAGTGTAGAACCACAACTCCCTGTTAATGAGCTGATACTTGGTGCTCTCTATCCCAACAGCTCATTTTCACACAACTTTAAGAGGTTTTTCTTCCTTGACCCATCAGTGACGCTAATAATTTTCTTTGTTAAATGTGTATTGGGAAAAATTCCACCCCTTCCCATTTTGGGAAAGGTTACATGAGAAAGATGCACAGTGAGCCTATGATCTAAATCTTCTGATGTGCCTCAAGTGCAGATTAACAGGCATTCTTTACCTGGAAGCTGTAACTACCAGGAGCTAAGCGACAAAGACCTGGACTAAAATCCAACTCCAAGGGAAGTTCTCTTTGACAACCTTTCTTCTGTGAAATGAAGTGAATAGTTGCTCTTTTCTCGATTAGGTCTGAAGAGATTTAATCAGGGAAGCATGCCTAGAACCCCTAGCAGGACAGGGCTGGGAAAATAAAAAAAAAAACCACAGCACTGAAATCTGCCAGCAAGCAGCTCCAACTGAAGAACAAGAGGCTCATTCACCAGGTGAGGCGCCACCTCTCAGTCACAGCACCTAAGGAACTTTCCTACATCCAACTGAAATGCTGATCACTGAGTGACGACAGAACCCATTACATCGACAAACCTAAACCTAAATACTCTAATTCGCGGCATCCTATTTGCTAATTTTCAAGGCTTGGGTGGTTTACACGTATGAAGTTTGACGCTATTGCATCACTTCTTAGAATACATGAAAGCTAACATACATGAAAGCTAACTCCTACATCATAATGTGCAGGCCTAGGATATGTAAGGAAGCAGTTCTAAAATGCTTACAAATCTGCCTAAACATGAGCACTTTAATTGGAGGATTTTGTGTGTGTGTTACACACACACACACACACACACACACACACACACACACACACACATCAATGTCACAAACTGGCAAAAAAAAAAAAAAACTTGTGCCATGGTGACACAAAAGTGTCACCACAGGAGTGCACATATTCCTGGAACAGGAGGCTCTGACCTAGAGTTAGACACAGAAATATGTTTCTCACAAACAGCAGTTGCTGCCTGTGGGATTTCAGCAAGACAATCGCATAGCTGACTCATGGGACCAATTACAAAGGAGCAGTCATTTCTTTCTGTGGCATTAAAACAATACAGTGTCCTTTCATCACCCATTAACAAAGGTTAGGAAGTCAGAAGCGGACCACCGACGGTTTTATTACCAAATCAATAGCCGAAGCCCCCCACCCTCCCGCCCACCTCCACGTGCATTCCTTGCCAGATTCCCATGGGCCGGAACCTCTCATGATGTTTCACTACATTCAACCAAAGAAAGGTTTCTCAAACAAACTGGCTGGGCATTTCGTGAGAACTACATTATTTTCTAATGAGAAAAAAATCAGCTGTCCAATATTTCTCAATGCTCGTGGTCTTGCTTAAATAAAACTGTTGGTCTCAAGATTTTTAGAAATCACAGCAAAATCACAAGAGCAAGCGAGCTGAAACTCACCCTCCTCCCTCCCCTGAGCAGACTATCACTACCCTCTAAAGCACCGCTTCCCCTGGAGAAGAGCAACGCTCCGCTCCGTGGAAAAGCTCCCTGCCTGCTCCCCACACTGCCTGCCCCCCAGCCGGGCAGCCTGGGATGCCGGCAGCCCCTGGATACTTACGGACTGCTTCTCCTGCTGGCCCAGCACTCCATGGCTAGCAGGCGCGGCCAGTGGTTTCATAATGAAGAAACATATGCTGAACTGAATCTACACATCATGTACCAACCTCTCACGATGGCAAGTCACCCTCCACAGCATGAAATTAAAAGAAAAAGGGGGAGAGAGAAAGAAAAAAAAAAGAGGGAGGAGGGAAAACCAGGCTGCAGCTTAAAGTGTCACTACTGGTGAGCTTAAAAACCCTTCACACTTGGAGACAGAAAAGGAATCAGAGCGACAGTGCTCGGCTCCATTTTTATCACACTGAAACTCTAACCCTCCGAGCCTCTGACAAGGCCGAGGGAACCTCACCCGGCCTTCAGGCTCCTGAGAGAACAAGATCATTTCTGAGGCTGAAGAACAAGAGGCAAAAGAAAAGGGGGGGAAAAAAAGCTAAAATGGCTGACTGCACACAGATTCCTCTCCAAAAGGCTTAATACAGAATTATATTAGCCAGGGTGGTGAAAAGCCAGTCTCTAGCATTCAGCCAAGCATTGTTAACACTCTTGTTTCATTTGCAATCACACGTACAGACCCCTCCAACCACGGGAAAAAAAAGAGAGAGAGGAAGAGGAAAAAAAAAATCAGGGCAGAGCGTGTGAATCAGGACCTCCTCCCTAGCTGCTAATGATGCTGACAGTGGTGACCAGTGATCTCTGTCCCACTCCAGTAACCAAGTTTGCACAATTAATCTCAGCGGTATGACACTGATGGACATTTAATGGAATGATGTCTGTCCCTCACACTCAACACAAGCATGCCTGCGAGCCGGAGTCACTGACAGAAACACAGCACATGCGACACACACACACACACACACACACACACACACACACACACACACACACATGCAATCTCAAGAATCATGAGTCTGAATGCAATACACCAATATAATTACATTATTGTGCTTACTTTGGAGGACCATGGCTGCAGGCAGTTGGCATAGCAACGCACAAGGAAAGCCATTTCCTGGGTAGAGAAAGCTTCCTTTTCTAAATAAAAAAAATCCCTCTTAGGAAACCAACGGCATTGCTGCTTCCCGCAGAAAGCAAGACACTGTAGTCTGTCTCTTAACCTGCAAGGCTCACACTCGATGTGGTTCTAGTGATGTAAGTGGGTTTCTCTCTCACCCTCCCTCTCCCCATATACGCTGAAATATTCAGCTCCAACGGTACACACATTCCTTAAGGCTCGCCCCCTCCTCTACTTAACCATTTCACTCATTAAGGTAGCGATGGACAAATCAGATAAAGTAACAAGCTCTTGCCTGTATTATATCAGCGGCTGTAGGTTAAGCAAGTCTCAGAGGGATGGAATCCATTGATTGCTGACTCCAAATAATATCACTGAAGACAGGGTGGGAAAACGGAGCAAGGACTTACTTGAACAGCTTTGAACTAAAATATGATTTTTTTTTCCACCAAGGTGGGGAGAAAGGAATCAATGTGACCTCTACCCCACCCTCCATTATTATTGTGCCATTGTAAATTAGCATGTCTTAAAATTTTATAAAATGCATGCTTAGCAAGCTTTGTTAAATTTAGAAGATGAAATCTTCACACACACATGAGCACACACACACACACACACACACACACACACACACACACATACATACACAGATGCACATATGGTCTTGTCAATAATATTATAATAAACCACCTGGTGGGTTTTTTTTTTTTTTTTAACAAACCAAACTTCTATAGGTAGAGCTGAAATTAAATGAAGATACATCATTCTCTCACAAACTCTTCATTTCACCCAGGCATAAAGGTTTACCTGGGAGGCTGCATTACAGCCGACAAGGAATAAGGACACTCCCATCAGCCCTCACAATCAGCTCTACCTTCGAAAGGTGGAGAGGACAGAAAACAGTTACAGAAAATATGCCATCTTTAACCGTGGCTTTGGGCAATGTCAGAGCTTCCTACTGGGGCTCTCCTCTATCTGAAGACTGCATCCATCCTGTTCTTTCTTCCTCTTCATAACAAAAGGCAATTACTCTTTCCAACAGTGATGGTAGATTCTTCTCCTTTCCTCCGCCCCCTTCTTAGACTTCTTGCATTACTCATCTGATCTCCACAGATTTGAACAGACTGCTCCCAACCAAAGGTCTGCCCATCAACTTGTAAACTCCCATGGCGCTCCTACCCCAAGCACAGAATTAAACCAGGCTCATCCTTAGACCCCATGTTCTCCTATGTCTACAGTCTCAGTCCTTCCCACACTTCACAACCCAATCTTGCAAAAATTCATTTCTGCTTTCACTGTTTTACCCAGTGTAAAGCATCCTAGGTATGATGAGGATCAAAGGCCACTTTGATCTGATACAGATTCACGTGTGTTTGAGTCACCATCAACATCTGATACCCATCATACTATTTCATTCAACTATCTAGTCTTCTCCAGTGCAGGTCTCTCTTGATCTCTGCTACCATCCCATTCTAGGAATTATTTTTTTGCCTTCAAAACCACAAAAAAATCAACAGTCTGGATTCACTATACATACTACACATTCAACCCATTTGCCATATTCTTTCCAAGTCTTTGAAAGCCAAAGCCTCATCATTTCACATCTATCTTCCATCTTCTATGATCCTTGTACAGATTAAAATGTACAACTGTACCCAACAACAACAAAATCATCACAGTTTCCAAGATTTACACACTTTGGGCTGGGGAGTCAGCTCGGCGGGTAAGACGCTTGCGGCCAAGCCTGACAAATGCAGTTTGGTTCGCAGACCCACATGATAGAAGGAGAAAACAACTCCTCCTCGCCGCTCCATCCAGGAACTATGGAGCACACATGCAAATGTGTACACACACACAATAAATAAACACATTAAATACTTTTTTAAAAAAGATTTACATGCTCACACCTGCTCTAGGTCTCTTGGGTTTCTCTTGCTTCCTGGACAGGCAAAAAGACCTTAGTAGATTACTTTCTCTACCTAAACTCTCTCCTTTTGTGTCTCACTCCATTTCAAAATACACCAATTGGTAAAATGTTCTCCTAGGGTAGTTACCACAAGAGTAGTTCGTCTTACTACAGTTGTGATTTTACTTTCTGTCATGATACTATTTCAACCGTTACTCTACTTCCCCACATACACTCTAAGCCCAGGCTGGCTGCTACCATGTCTGTCAGGTACAACTCACGGGACTCACAGCCCCAAGCATGCTTTACAACATGGCCACCTACAACTGTGTTGAACAGATGCATCAAATTTTTAGTGACTGGAAATACACACTGGGAAGATCATGTTTTTATCCTTCAGAAAATTTCAAATAGTGTTCTGTAACAGATGTAATTCAAAAGCAAATGGCACCAAGACCGAGGAATTCAATGAAAATCCACACACAAATGCACAGGTTAGAAGTGGTATCTACATCCACTAGGACATGACTCAGTCTTCAAAGGCAGCACACACTAGAGCAGAGTAAACAAGGAGGACAGTGGGCTAAGCGGAATAAACCCGTTAGGAAAGAACACATGCTGTAAGCCACTCCATTCTGAGTGTCTAAGCTAGCCAAATTCTTAGGGACAGCCAGGATAGGTGTTCCCAGGTGCGTGTGAGGGGTGGGTATTGATTAGTTATTGATTAGTCTGAGTTTGGAAGATAAAAAAGTTCTGAAGGTGGATAGTGCTAATGCTTAAACGGCAATGGGAATTACTGAACTATATACTTAAAGTGGTAACTTAATTGTCACACGCACTTATCACAACATGAAGTGGTTGACTCAAGGCCTAGACAATCAAACTCCACATTTTTCATCTAGCCCATATGCCAATACATCTATGCGCCAGCAATTCTCCAAGTTTCAATAGCCTCATGGTGGTGGTGTCTTGCCTTATAACAGGAAGGCTTCCTTCCCACTTACTGTCAGCTCTCTCTGGAAAAATGTGTCACTTCTTTCAAGAAGGAAACTAACCTGATAGGAAACCTGAGAGGTGAAGTAAGAAAATCACACGTCCTTAGGCCCCAAAGCTCCTCTGTGCTGGGACTCAGCATGACGGCTTCAGGGTCTGGCTCCATGCCCACAACATTCATACCTTCAGACGTGGTACTGACAACTTGGAAACCAATACACTGACACAACTATGTCAGGGACTAGCTAAGAAGTAAAAGGAGCCCAAGATTAGAAGAATCCTCCAGTACAGATTTTATATGAGCACGGCTAAACCATGAGACCGGGATATAGCCCTGACCTGTGTTCTGTCTACCCCATCTCTTAGCTGTCTAGACTTAGAAACAGTAAACAGATCTAGGAAAAACAAAACAAAACCCTTTCTGCTGTGTCAAGAACTGAAAACTTCTCAACTCTAGTCATAATGTGAAGAAAAAAAAAAAAAAGGCAGAGATCACAGTTCCTGAACCTCCCTAATGGAAAGGCATCCCCACTAAATGTAATGCTGTTCCACTCTTTCTTCTAATATAGTCACCATTTCTAATTACTCAAAAATGGAGAAAAGTAGTCTGTTCCTTTCATCAGTAACTAATACTCATATTTGGAACTTATTTGGTTCTTACTATTACCCACCACTCACAATAAACTTTACAAACAGTTAAGCCCAAAGGATACAAGAAAACGATACATGTATTTTTTTTTTGTTGTTAGAAAAGGTGTGTAAGGCACAAAATTAGAAGATCAGAAGACTACAGAGGTCTAGTTTTCCTATCCAACTATGTCCTAGCAGTTATGCATTGATTTATTCCCTCTTCTTATGCCAGAGGGAAAAATTACGGAAGCTGAGAATCTACCTGTCAGTGAGAAGGGAAGAAGGAAGTCATCCTTGAAAACTAAAAAAATCAGAATTTTACAAATCTGATTCCTACTATTTTATTGTCCCCTAAAGAAGTGACATTCAAAAATACTGTGTTCTGCTGCTAAGGAGATGGTTCATCGCCAAGAGCACTTGCTTTGAGAGCATGAAGGCATGAGTTTGGATCCTCAGCATGGCCTTGTCTGAAACCCAAGTTCTGGGAGTGGAGACCAGCAGATTCCAGGCAACCAGGTGGGTGGTTTGCCTTACTGAAAATGGGCAGTTTCAGCATCAGTGAAAGACCCTGTCTCCAATGCTACTACCATAAGTTTTCAAAAAGAAAAACTGGGCTGGAAAAACTGGCTCAGTGCTTAAGAGCACTCACTGTTCTTACAGAGGATACAGATTCAGTTCCCAGCAACAAGGGTCTCACCATCACCTCTAACGCCAATTCCAGGGGACCTGATGCTCTCTTCTAGCCTTCCACAAACACCTACACTCACATTGTAAACATAAACTCACGCAGGCAGCACACACGTGCATTCTCAAACTTCCCTCCCCCTCAAATACATCTTTCAAAAAGGAAAGATTTTGAGGTAGGAGGTAGTACTTGAACCTGGCACCTTGCACATGCTAGGCACACACTCTACCACGTGGACTTACTCTGTTGTCCAGGGAAGCTTTGAATTTGTGATCCTCCTGCTTTAGACTCCCAAGCAATGGAGATCACAGGGTTGAACCATCAGGTCCCTCCTGAGAAACCCTTTAAATCTTAATCATACATTTTCACATAATCTATTTCATCCTTGAGTATACTTCAGATTAGTCTTTCACACATCCCACTGGAAGTGGTCACAGAGTTAATCTATAAAATGGTGCTTCCAATTCATTATTAAAAATAACTTGATTATGAAATAAAATATAAAAGAAGTAGGCACATTGCCTGACACCTAGAAAATGTTAACTAAATATCTCAGTTGAATCTAAATTAAATGCAGGATTTAAACCCCTGGAAGCTATGTCAGAATTATCTAATGGAGTACACATAACAATGGCCTGATACTATCCAGAGACATACTCTGAAGGAATCTGTATTTTAGGTGGTTTCTCTCTTCAAAAAATAAAACTTCCTGACAACAAACGATTTACATTGCAAGTGACTCATAACTGAGAAATTAAGGTGGTAGCCAACCTGTAATTACTATGTTCCATATTCATATACAGCACCAAGAAGAAAAAGGTTAAACGATGAGAGTGTGGAGAGCAGAGAAACAGGAACAAGGCCGGTGAGTCACCAGAATTTCCAACACTGGACTTTTAGAAATGCACTTGTTTGAAAAGTGAGCAGACTTCAATAGCAGATTAAATAAGGCTTACTTCATTTCCTTGAACCTATTTTAAGAAAAGGCCAGACCTCAACCTTGCAGTGTTCAAGGTTTCAGAGGTGGAGTCCTTGAACACGGACTGAAAATGCCTGAGAGCCTTTCCTCCAGCAAAGGTTTCACACAGGGCTGCCTGCTATATTTCATAAAGCTGACAGTCCAAACATGTAGAATTATACCTTCCCTGCTAGTCTCCTATACTGAAGTCCTCTGTGACTAATACATTTGCAGGAAGACAATGAGCCACTAATGTCCGCTCTGTTTATTTAACAAAAACAGGAAAATACTGCATTAGGAACTGTAATATGGGTTAGCTGAGGTCCTGGACCATCGGAGGATTTTATTTCTGATAATGCCATAATGATCCTAAAGCATGATACACAGTAGTTGTTCAACCAAAGTATAAACACCTAAATGATTCCACTTGCACTTCACAACTAATGTGTGAAGTTACTACAGTCCTCAACATGAGGAAATGGGCATATATTCGCTGGGTCACTATAAATATAACTCATTTAATTTTTAGCAAAATTAGGGGCTTTATACCCTGATACGTAAAAAGAGTAAGGAAACCCACATTTCAGAGAGATTAAACGTAAAGCTCTGCACTTAGAGAAGGAAAGTGTTAGGGAGGTGGACAGGGGTGTCTATAAAACTGATCTAGCCAAGAGGTTCTGGACGTGTCAAGCTTGATTACTGAGAACCTAATATAGTTACAGGCTATATCATCAGATGTACGGTATCCACAGCCAGGAAGACAGGATATTCTGCTGTAATCTGACTTGAAGGGCAGCAACCCATCCTAGCTCTCCTAGCCTAGGAAAGGCAGTGTGTAAAGGTTGTAGTCTTTTTTTTTTTTTTTTTCCTTTTTGGCTTTTTGAGACAGTTTCTCTGTGTAGTTTTGTTGCCTGCCCTGGATCTTGCTATGTAGACCAGGCTGGCCTCGAACTCACAGAGATCTGTCTGGCTCAGTCTCCCAAGTCGGGGGTTAAAGCCGTGTGCCACCACCGCCTGGCATGCTGAAAACACCATAGATATTTAGGACAACTGTAAGGAGCTGAGTAGGTTTAAGGAAGAGAATGCACTTAGAATGCTCTTTTTTTTTTTTGCTTGCTTGTTTGTTTTTTTCAAGACAGGGTTTCTCTGTGTAGCTTTGCGCCTTTCCTGGAACTCACTTGGTAGCCCAGGCTGGCCTCGAACTCACAGAGATCCGCCTGGCTCTGCCTCCCGAGTGCTGGAATTAAAGGCATGCGCCACCACCGCCCGGCAAGAATGCTCTTTTAAGAGACCTGCATAACAGCTGTATTCGAACAGAATGGGGTTATCACCTGGAGCTGGCTTCTGGGTTAGGGATGGAGGCATGTGTCTACTTCCTCAGCTCTAGGGCCTCATCTGGTGCAGACCTGTTATGGCCCCTCATCTCTGTGAGTTCCTACGTGCCTTAGCTGTCTGTGTTAAGGTTTGTTTCCCCCATGTCCCCCAATCCCTCCCACGCCCAGCAGGAGATGGCCAACACTAAAGAAACTCAGTGGTATCCTTGGAGGTTCTTTGTCTCATAACTGTGTCAGGGGATTGTTTGTGACCTTACAGCTCTTTTGTATGTACATTATAGTTCCTGGTTTTATGCTTTTAGGGGGTTCCTGTGTGAGTGAATGAAGGTGACTCTGCCTCTGTACATGTTTCTCCTGCTTTTGCTTTGGCTCTTTTTTCTCCTGTTTGTTTTGTCCTATCCCGACTTGTTTTTTGTTTTATTTTATTTTATTATTATTCCTTGGATACCTGTTTTTGTTTTCTAATGAGAGACAGAAAGGGTGTGGTTCCAGATGGGAGAGGATGTGGGGAGGAACTGGGAGGAGTTGAGGGAAAGGAAAGCATGATCAGAGCATACTGTATAAAAAAAAAATTACTTTCAATAAAAGAAAAATATGACAGAAATACTAAAAAAACCCTCATATTGAAATTTTAAATTAATTTTTATTAAAGAAATAGAAAAATGAAATAGAAATCCATCTGTATTTCTTTTAAAAGAGATCTAGAATTTAAGCTAAGATTATGTGCAGGTAAGTTTCAGCTAAACATTAGGAAGGGTTTCTTTAGAATTTTTTTAAGATGATGTTTCACTCTGTCGGCCAGGCTGCTATTGAAATCAGGGGCTCAAGTCAAATGATCCATCTCCCTCAGCCTCCCTAGTACCAAGGATTTCAGTACAGGATAAGCTACCGTGTCCAGCTTATACGAGAGATTACTATTAGCTCTTTCCTATAAGAAAGAGTAACTGTTAGGATTTTCCAAGTTTTCATTCTGTAGCACACCGGAAGATACAAGTCTGAGACACATTACCTACAGGACCATCTCTCAGATACCAGAACTCACTGTAACTTGAAATCTTAGAGCAGTGGTTCTCAATCTTCCTAATGCTGTGATGTTCTAATACAGCACCTCATGCTGTGGTGACCCTCAACCGTAAGATTATTCCATTACTATTTCATAACTGCAGTTTTGCTACTGTCATGAATTGTAATGTAAATATCTGATATGCAGGATATCTGCTATTTGACACCCAAGGGATCATGAACCAAAGGTTGAGAATCACTACCTTAAAGAATAAATGATGGTAGTTATGGAGAAAGGCAGTGTATGAACTATATTACTTAAATGGTCCAATTGGGAGAGTCTTCAAATCCTAGCCATGTTCTTAAGTAACATGGCTGTAACCGAACACCAGGGAGTAGCAAATGAGAAGACAGAGCACTACGAAACAGGTTAGAAGGAAAGATCTTATTGATGTAAACTGGGTATTTGTTTTAAATAGTATTGAGACTGACCCCCAGGCCTTGTGCATAGTACACAATAGCAATACACCAATGCATCTCTCCTTACTTTCATTTTGAAACATTCTCATTAAATTGCCCAGGCTGGCCTTGAACTCACTTTGCAACCCTTACAATCCATGAACTTGTTGTCATCCTGACTCAAATGCCTAATTAGCTGGAACAACAGGCCTGTACCACCTGGCCTGGTTATAGAAGGTTTTTAGTTCCCTGCATTACTTGTGTTCTTTCAATACTCTTAAATTACCTAAATACTTCTAATATTTTCTATGGAGAAGCAAGCAACTTTATGAGAGGTATTTTTCATCTCCACAAGCAATGACTAATTCTGAACAACTATACACTACTTAAGAATTAAAGCATATACAAGGGCAGGGGCATAGTTCATTTGGCAAAGTACTTGCCTTACAAGCATGACGACTTGAGTGGGATTACCAGAATTCACATAAAGAAGTCAGGCTTGGAGGCACATGCTTATATTCCCTGTGCTGGGAAAGTGGAGGCAGGTGAATGCCTGGGGCTTTCTGCCTAGCAAGCCTAGTCTACTTGGCAAGCACCAGACCCATGAGAGCTTGACATTCCCTCAGAACTGATGAGGGGTGGGTGGGTGGGGGTGGGTGGAGGGAGGGAGGGAGGGGTGGAGGGAGGGAGGGAGGGGTGGAGGGAGGGAGGGAGGGGTGGAGGGAGGGAGGGAGGGAGGGAGATGGTGCCTGAAGAGTGGCAACCATGGTTACCTTGACTTACACACACACACACACACACCACAACACATATGCACTCACCCACAAGCACACTCACTCAGTAAGAATATACCTATGAGAAGACTTTCATCAAGACTTTTTACTTTCCCTATTATAGTGCTGGTGCCTACATTTTAAGATATGCCAGTTAAGTCGCCTTTTTGTTATGAAGTGCTACTACTTACTAGTAAGAGCTCATTCCAGTATTGGAATGAATTAGAAAGGCTAAAGGTGAGGGGAGAAAGTAATTTATGGATAGTCCTGGGGGGGGGGAGGATTTTGTAACAAAAAAACCAGTGAGTGAGCGAAAGCCTATCACTGCACAAAAATAACTGTTTCTGCAGGTTGGATAATTGAATGATGGTGTCTATTTCTTTAAAAGATACTTAAGTAGTAAGCATCTAAACTAGTTGAATTAATTGACATTTATCTCAAATCAAATCCTAAGTTTAAATGGTATTAAGAAACAGTGGCTATAAAATTCGTTTTTTAAAATAAATAGCCCCATGGACTGGGAAAGGAAAGGATTCCTATCTGACTCCATGACTAAACCTTTACTACATGCAGGAAGCCATGGAGAACAGACATATCACTTCACCTACTGCCCTCTGGGAGCTTAGCTCCCAGAGAGGGCAATTTTACCAAGTGTGAACTGAGGACTCAGCTGACAAACATCTAACAGATCTCTACATCATAAACACTCAGGAAGCGTCATTTTATTCCTTTCAAAATCATTCTAAATGTCTCACGCACTGAAGGTTGGACTAACTCAGCAGTTAATGTCTTATAGATGGCTGGAAACAATACCCTCACACTGATCTCCTCATACATAACCGTTAGTGCAGGTAGACCGACACCACCACTCTTAAAAGTATCAACGAATGTCAGGTCTGCAGGTCTGATCCAAGAGTATCCACATAAAACCCAGGAGACCTCATGTTGTTTTTTAAAAAAAAAAAAAAAAAAGCATAAACTATGGGATACAAGATATCATTCTCAAGGGGTCTACTGACTTAAAATATTTATTTCTTTTTGTATTTACTATTCAAACTCAAAGACTTCATGAATACTAGCAAACAACCAACCTAACTATGAGTTACCCCCCTCCAGTCTGGAAAATGACTATTAACAGACAATTCTTTTTATTCCTAAACAACTTAATATTTATAAATAAGAATCCAAGTACTTTTCATAATGGTTCAATGGCTCTCATTCTAAAAGATGATTACGGCAATTTTAAATGGAAGCACTAATCAATGGACGTCAAGGTGTTCCAGCCCTTCTGTCTTAATGCTTAAAAAAGCAATGACCAAAAAATAATTTAAAATACAGAGGATCACTAAACAGAAAATCTTTTATATGCTATAGAATTTTTAAATGCTTTTCTGAAAAATGACCACATGTTTAAGACTATGTTCAATCCTCTCTCACATACATAATGAACAAAGCCACACACTCAGTGTCTCCCTCCCCTAACTACTCAAACAGAGCATTTTAACTCCCATGTAATTACTTATACAGTCAGCTATACTTTGAAATGAAGCTGTGCCCTATACAATGTTGATATTTAGAAACAAAGGGTGATACTAGAATATTTAACTCCATGTATCCGTCAGTTAGAATTAAGAAATACTACGAGTAAGTGTACATGTGCATCGGACTCAAGGGAGCTATAATACTGTAACCTCACCCATGGAGCATTACACAAAGTAACATACAAACATAAACAATGCATTGGGAAGAATGCCACAATTTGTTGAGTCCACAACTGATGCCCAAAATGTAATGTGAACAGGACTAAATACAAGAGGCCACAAGTGAACTTCAGAAATTATCTTGGCCAGTTCAGCAATGCCCTAGACATTAAGAAGAGTCTGTTCCTCATAGGACAGGCTTACTGAAGAGCTGCTTTAGAGGAAACATAACCAAACCTACTTTCCTGTCAGGCTGTGTTTAATAGTAAATAAATGGTTCCTTCTAGGACATAAAGCAAAAGAAAAGCACACTGAATCAAAAATTTAAAATATTTGCCTATCAATTCAATGGTAATAATAAAAAACAAAGCCAAACACTAACAAGATAGCAATACTAAGATCAAACTCCTAGAAAAAAAAATGTATTATTTACCAAGAAGCCAAAGCATGGGGAAGAACAGAGTTTACTTAAAATAGAAATTTTTCCAAAGGAGGAAGGGTGCATTAACCCTCCCTAGAGGCATCCCTTTGCACAGGGAGACACCAGATCCTGAGGAAAGGCATGGAGAGTGCTACCAGCCCCTTCCAAGAGTGGCTCTGTCCTCTCAGGGTTTATTTTGCTTTCCAAGCTGATTATGAATCAGTGTGGACTGCAGGGCACAGCACAAGCAGTTAGACACACTTTGTGATGACAAAGGAAATTAGCCGCCATGTCTTAACTCAGACAAGAGGTAGCAAAAGACCAATGACAGCATCTTCACACAAAGGAAACAAGAGGGACCCGCGGAAAAAAGATGATGACATATTCACAACAAGGAATAAGAAAGACTGAAAATAGCATCCGTTAAAACCACAGTTCTGGGTTGGTTTGCTTACCATTCATTCATTTGTTTGTTTGTTTAAGTAGAAACAGCCTGTAATAAACTAAATTATCCTGAACTGTTCAAGATCATTTTTTAAATTATTTATAGTAATGGGTGGTGTATGCAAGGACGAATTAAAACTAGTTTCACTATGCTGACACATTGTTTTTTGAGACAGGGTCTTGCCATGTAGCCCTTGCTGGCTTGGAACTCAACTCTGTAGATTGGGCTGTCCTCACATTCATAGCACGCCCTTGCCACTGCCTCTGGGTACTAGAAGTACAGTAGTATACAACTACGCCTGGTGGCACACCTCTGCTTTAACGCTTACTCAACGGCTGTGGAGCAATCCTTGTATACTGTAAATGTGTATTACTCTCATTGTTAAAAAGCTGACTGGCCGACGGCTAGGCAGGATTTTTGGGGCAGAGAGAATGTTGGGAAGAAGGGCAGAGTGTGAAGAGTTTCTCAGTATCAGGAGCAGACACAGAGGGAAGCAAGATAAACATGCCATGCTGGAAGAAGGTACAGCCATGTGGCAGAGGATAGAAAAGAAATATGGGTTAATTTAAAATGTAAGAGTTAGCTAATAATAAGCCTGAGCTATCGTCCAAGTATTTATAATTAATATTAAGTCTCCATGTCAATTATTTGAGAACTGGCAGGTGGGAAAGAAAAATCTGACTACACTCAACAGATACCAGGTCATAATCATCACCTTAAATGGATAGCTTGAGTCTAGAGATTTTCAGGGAGAAAGGGAGTTCAAAAATAAGATTCCTAAAGGAGAAAAGGCTCTAAATAGGAGACACCAAATAAAGTAATTAAAATTTGTATGTAATAATTACAGAAAGACCTTTGGTTACACATAAAAAAATGTATGTAAAACAGTGTTCTAGTTTACTTTCTATTACTGTGATAAAATACTAACCCAAAAAGCAACTTGGGGAGGAATGGGTTTTAATGACTGCAGTCATTATTCCAGAAAATACCTTACAGATATGCCCACAGGCCAATCAGATGGAAGCAATTTCTCAACTGAGGTTCCATCTTCTTAGGTGATTCTAGTTTTGTGCCAAGTTTTGCCCAAAACCTAACTAGTATGAACACATTACTCAACATTAAAGCTTTGCAAAATTTTAATCCCATTCATATTTAGCTCAGGATCTTCTTGTTTCTGCCTCCTACACTGTGTAAGGAAATTAAGGGAAAAAGAAATAAATTGGAGGAGTCATTCAAAAACAAACAGGAAGGGCCCAACACATAGCCTCCAAGAACAGCCTGGTACAATGTTCTGATACCATCTTCAAGAAGTAAACAACCTATGTGGGGCTCCATGGTTTCATTGTCATTGGGCTTTACAACTTGTGTGTGTGTGTGTGTGTGTGTGTGTGTGTGTGTGTGTGTGTGTGTGTGTAGTACCTCCTAAGATGATAAAGGGAGAGACACCGATTGCATGTGTCCAGACACATGCATGGCTGCACAACACGCTGAGCCATGCTCCAACAGGTGTAGATTCGGGACTTGCCAGCCCCCACAGAAGCTTGCACCAGTTTTTCTCTTTAATTTTTAGATTTATTTTATGAGTATTTTGCTTACATGTACATCTGTGTACCACATGCAAGCCTGGTGCCCGCAGCAATCAGAAGAGGGCATTCGATGCCCTGGAACTGGAGTTATGGACAGTTGTGAGCTGTCGTGTCAGTGCTGGGAATCGAACCTGTATCCTCTGCAAGAACAAGTATTTTTACCCTGAGTCATCTTTCCAGCCCATGAGTCAATTTCTTTAAGTCAACCAGAGAGCCTCCTTTCTTTCCCTTTCTTCTTCTCCCCGCCTCCCTCCCTCCCTCTCTCCCTCCCTCCCTCCCTCCCTCCCTCCCTCCCTCTCTCTCTCTCTCTCATTTGCTTCTTCTGGAGAACCTAAGTGCACCATGCAAATAAAAAGGAAGGAAACAAAGAGCAAAAATTCTAAAAGAGTGGTTCTCAAAACAATGATCACTGCTCTGTTATCATCCACACTCACAGTAAAAACAAAAGATGAAAAAAAAATGAAAACTACATCATACAACATGTCCCTGATGAAGCAGTAACAGTCACTATCTTTTCCTTCGATATGAAACAATGGAAAGCACTCATATAGGCCTTTTGTCACACTCAAAGGCGTCATGGTTTGGTTGTCTCAAGGTATAAACAGGCATACTTATTTGAGTTCTGAGTGTAGCACAACCCCTGTCTTAATAGAACTCATTTTTATCCAAACAAAACAATTCAGACTTGGGTAATCTGGCAGAACTTCCTTTTCTTAGGTTTTGTTTGTTTGTTTGTTCTGGTTGGTGTTGTGGGGAGGGTTAATGGTTTGTTTTGTTTTTTGGACAAAGTTAAAGTCTGAAACCATCAGAACCTTGTCCATGCTAACCACACACTGCCACTGAACTCTCTATGGTAGAATGAAGGATCTTTGGGGTACATGCCCCAGAGTGCTACAGCTAGATATTGGGGCAGATCAAGTCCCATCTTCTTATGGAACTGATATTGAGAGAGCAGTATTTGTTGACTCCTGTTATTTTGCTGTGTGTGTATGTGTGTTTCCCCTTTTTTTAATTTGCTGGTCTGGGATTGCTCTTTGGTTTTATCATGGACTGTCTTTCTTTCTCCATCTATGGATTAGGAGTCTGAGCTGGCATCTGTGGTCTCTTAAGATTCTGTAGAACATCTGTCCAGGCCTTTCTGGCTTTTAGAGTCTCCACTGAGAATTCAGGTATGGCAGCTAGGCCTTTAATCTCAGCACTTGGGAGGCAGAGCCAGGTGGATCTCTCTCTGTGAGTTCAAGGCCAGCCTGGTCTACAGAGCAAGATCCAGGACAGGCACCAAAACTACACAGAGAAACCCTGTCTTGAAAAACAAAACAAAATTAATAGGTATGCCTTTATGTGTTACTTGTTTTTTTCTCCTTGCAGCTTTAATATTTTTTCTTTGTTCTGTACATTTAGTGTTTTGATTATTACGTAGTGAGGGGACTTTCTTTTCTGGTCCAGTCTATTTGGTGTTCTGCATGCTTCTTGTACCTTTATAGGCACCTCCTACTTTAGGGTAGGGAAATTTTCTTCTATGATTTTGTTGAAAACTTTTGTGCCTTTGACCTGGGTTTCTTCTCCTTTCTCTATTCCTATTATTCTTTTGTTTGGCCTTTTCAACAATCCCAGATTTCCTGGACATTTTTACCAAGATTTTTTTTTTTTTTAGATTTAACATCCGATGGATCCATTTCCTCTATCATGTCTCCAATGCCTGAGATTCTCTCTTCCAATTTTCAGGTTTTGAACTGTTTTGTTCATTACTTTCCACTGTTTTGTGTTTTCATAGATTTCTTTAAGGCACTTATTCATTTCCTCTTTAAGGATCTCTATCTTAGTTATAAAGGCTATTTTATGGTCTTTTTCTTGCACTTCATGAAGCTTTGTTGGAATACTCAGGCCTGCTACAGTAGGGTTGCTGGGCTCCAGTATGGACATATTATCCTGGCTGTGATTGACTGTGTTGTTATACTGGCATCTAGATTGTAATTCTAGGTGCTGACATCTGGTTTTGTCTTTGTTAGGTAGGTGTTTTGTTTCTTGGTTT
This sequence comes from Peromyscus maniculatus bairdii, assembly GCF_049852395.1. Taxonomy (NCBI): domain Eukaryota; kingdom Metazoa; phylum Chordata; class Mammalia; order Rodentia; family Cricetidae; genus Peromyscus; species Peromyscus maniculatus. The sequence goes on from NC_134857.1 coordinate 59,619,265, forward strand.
CTGCTGCCCGCTCTGGTTCTTAGCAGAGTTGGGTAGCTATGTGTTATCTGGTAGGAAATTTTTCTGGGATCCCAACAGTTGTAGCCACTGTGGGTTCTGGGTAAAATGTTTCTGGGTATTGGGAGCTGACACTTAAGAATAGGAATGGGTTGGTGGGGTGGGGCTGAGGGGTGCCCAGGAGGGGGGAAAGCAGGTCATTCCACCAGGATCTGCTTAGTCAGTCCCCTAGAAATGGGGGCAGAAAGTTCGGAGAGGCCATAGCAGAAAGTCTGCTACAGAGCTGAGGATGAAACTGGGGAACTGGATTTGGAGGAGCAGAGGGAGAGGTGAAGATTAGCAATTGGCTTCCCTGCTTCCCTGGTCACAGTGACCTGTGGGTTGCCTGGGACTAATTATTTATAAAAAAAAAAAAAAAAAAAAAAAAAAAAAAAAAAAAAAAAAAAAAAAAAAAAAAAAAAAAAAAAAAACCTTAATATTCTGTCCTTTTGTAATCATCCTTTCTGCGTCAGGCCAGACTTTCTTCATGTACCTTACATTCTTCAAACAAAAGAATGTATTACAACAGATCCACACAGATGAAGATACAAGAATAGCACGCACGCATTAGTAATATATTACTGTTCTTATTTTTGTTTTATAAAGTACTTAGGTGTCTCTTTAAAGAACACGGACAACTTGTTACCCTTTAGACATTTCTTTTTAGATTTGATTATTTTATTTCATTTGTGTGGGTGTTTCACCTGCAGGTATATACGTGCATGCAGTGCCTGAGGAGGTCAAGAGGTCATTTGATTCCCTGGAACTCAAACCATGGGTGCCTGTTAGGTGCCATGTGGGTGGGAACTGAACCTGGGTCTTCTTAGCTGCCGAGCCATGTCTCCAGCCCCACTAAATACCCTTTTTTAAACTAAGGAGTGAATATATACTCTCATTTTTGTTTGTTTGTTTTTTGAGATAGGATTTCTCTGTGTATCCCTGGAACTCGCTCTGTAGACCAGGCTGGTCTCAAACTCAGAGATCCGCCTGCCTCTGCCTCCTGAGCACTGGGATTTAAGGCATGCACCACCACTGTGGGGCTGTATTTCTCCACTCACTTTAAATTTCCAATGAGGTGGATGGTGACCTGGAGAGCCTGGTGTTATCAAAAGCTCCTGGGAGGCCTGAGTAAGACTTAAGGGCCCAAGAGTCTGAAATGTAAACAGTTTAGGAATGGTTACAGCCAGACAACCACCAGCCTCTCAGCTCCTTAAAACCACCCACAGTTACCAGCTGCTGTTGATCTCTGTAATGGAGAGTGCTGGACTCAGAAGAACCCTCGGACTGACAACCTGCTGAAAGGTTAGCTGCTCTTCCGATCTCTCATCAAAGTTGGTACATGCTAAGTGTCAGGTCAAAGGTCACTCCAGAGGAAAACAAACTGAAGCTGCCAGGTGCTCCTCAGTTTAGTAAAGCCAGTGTCAAGAACAGGAAGGTCAAGGCTACTCTGCCCATCCCACTCAGCTGGTGACATATTTACCACAAACAAAGGGCAAAAATCACCCTTTCTCTAAAACCTTCCCTTGGTATTTCCCAAAGTTCTGATCATTTCCAGAGCCTTTTAAACTTTCAACTTTTAAAGTTTCAAACTTCTTACACAAAGTACAATGATGCTTATAGTTAATGAAAAGGAAATGCTACATTTTGAGGTTTAATCTGTTTCTTGGGTACTCAAATGCTGTCTGGATTGTTCTGAAGCTCACTGGTTTACTTCTGCCCTCAGATGTTTCCTTCTATACGCCCCCGTCTTCAGCATCTGAATTACTCCTCTACTTATCCAAATCCGTAATTCCCATTTCAGGGCCACCTGGTCTCTGCTTCTAGTCTAGGCCACATCACACCCAAGCACCACCTGTCTTCCGCCTGGGCCCATACAGTCCGCACAGAAGCTCAAACTACCTCCATCACATTCTACAATAATCTTCCCCCCCAAACCCATTTTTCAGTCTACATGAAACTGTAAGATCAGAAAACATAGCAAAGAAATGGATAAATTCAAATCAGTTCAAAATCCACTCCAGACTTACTTAACATTACCAAGAGGTCTGTTTAAAAGCCATTAAGACAGCAAATATAATGTTACATGCTGCTTATTTTAAGCAAGAAAGATCACTGAAAAGGACTTCAAAACAGATGACTGTATTATGTAAAACATACCTCAATAAAGTTATTATTAAAAATAATGTATCAGAGGCTTGCTCCTAACAAGTTAAAAACACAAATAGACATAACTGATAGGCACTAAATCGTTCAAGAATAAGGGGGAAATAATATATACACAGAGATACATATTTATATACATATTCATTACATTGGTATGCATATCACTCAATGTTTCCAAGTCATGGTTATATAAATAATTAAACTATTTCATTTCACAAATGTCTTAAAACCTAGCATATACACATTCCATTAAATGCTAACATGTCTCCCAGAGGGTAACAATATCATCTGGCTATCAGTACTGTTTTAACACTGGATTCCAAACTCAGAACATTTCTAATTACTCACTATTATATACACTGAAAATAGACTAAAACAAGACCAATTGAGCACTGGCAGAAGACAGCAAAGTCAGTATGTCCAAAGAGGAGAATTTTCAAATCCGCTTGTAAAACCCATGCTAGAAACAGGGCGGGGTGGAGGGGCACATGATGAAAATTGAAGCTGGCAGACATGAAAGGAATCTTTGCTGTGGCAACACGCAAAGCGGGATTTTAGCCAACTATATTTAAAATACATGTGGGCAGAGATAGTGAGCTACCCATGGTCACGGTAAGAGGCAGGACAAAGTGGCACTGATCTCTTTTGACAAACAAATTGCTTGAAATATTGCATGACTTGCTACACAACACTGTTATTACTTTCAACTGAAAGATAGGTCCAATTATGACATCAATACAAGCTCTCTTTCAGAATGGCATGAAAGAACAGTAAATCCCAGTGGACACCGGAGTTCTCTAGCAGAGATGATGTAATATACAAAAATAGAAATCCTCCGGCAGAAGCTGAAACTTGGGTAAACAGCACACTGCATGCTATTCTCAACTGCCTTGCATGAATTTGCAATGCATGCTGTTAATAGCGTGAGAAATCATGTTATGCTTTAAATTACTTTGTGATTTACATTTCAATGTCTATCTGTGCTCTATAGTTTCAAGTCTTAATCCACACTAAACATAAAAACCTGACTGTAACCGCAAAAAGAGAAAAGGTCCCTCCCTGAAGCCAGGGAGGTGACAGCAACCCAGCAGCCCTAACAGCTGCAGCTCGCCAGAAACTGCAGGGTAAGGAAGGTTCAGTGCCATGTTTCCCACCTATTGTTTGGAGACCTTCCTATCGGGGTCTTTCTGAAGGATTTAAAATGCAACCTGACCTGAGTGAAGAGGAGCCAGTCAACCTGCCCACAAGGAGCATGCGAAGGGCACTTTTTACACTCTGAAAAAAACACGAGTGAAATCCAAAGCATCCACATGCATAAAATTCATAGCAGTCAGCAAACTTTACCGGGTGGGGTTGGACATGTCCCTCCTCACTGATATTCACTCCATACCCTTTTTAGTCCTCCTTCAACATCAATTCGATTTCCTAGGTTTTTTTTGTTTTTTTTTTTTTTTTGTTGTTGTTTTTTATGCAGCTTTCCCGGACTAAAGAATAACCTGCTTTGGGCTAAGGATGTGGTCAGTTGGTGGAGTGCTGGCCTAGCATGGATGAAGCCCTGGGTGTAAGTCCCAGCACAGCAGTGACTGGGCATGGTGGTGCCTACCAGAGATCCCAGGGCCTGGGAAGTGAAGGCAGGGGGATCAGCAGTTGAAGGTCATCCGCACTGGTCGTTACACACCAGCCTGGGAGAGGAAACGCTTGACTCGAACAACAAAACACAGAGCTTTGTTTCAAACTAATCTACCTCAAACTAAGACTCAAGTGTTTGTACTTATATATGGAAACACTATTCAACATTGCTGCGCAGGAAAAGAACTACGGGTAAGCCCACTGAAAGGAATGAACTAGAGCAGTGGTTCTCACCCTTCCCAGTGCTGCGTGCAACCCTTTAATACAGTCCCTCGTGTTGTGGGTGTTGTGGTAACCCCCAACCAGAACATTATTCTGTTGCTACTTCATCACTCTAACTTCGCTACTGTTGTGAATCATAATGTAAATATCTGACATGCAGGTGGAGAACTGCTGAACGAGAGATACTTTAAGGTTTTATTTTTGTCACACACCTATTTTCTTTTTTTGGTTTTTTCAAGACAGGGTTTCTCTGTGTAGCTTTGCGCCTTTCCTGGATCTCATTCTGTAGACCAGGCTGGCCTTGAACTCACAAAGATCCGCCTGCCTCTGCCTCCCAAGTGCTGCGATTAAAGGCGTGCGCCACCGCCGCCACCGCCAACACCCGGCTATTTTCTTTTTTCAAGATTTATGTATATGTATGAGTGCTTTGCTTGCGTGTATGTCTATGTGCCACATGTGTGCCTGGTGCTCACAGAGGACAGAAAAGGGTATCAGATCCCCTGGGACTGGAGTCACAGAGAGGTGTGAGCTGTCATGTGGGACTGAGATGAAATGTGGCCTCTGCAAGCAGTGCTCTTCACTGAGGTCTCTCTCCCGTTGTGGGAGATGTGTACACTGTATAAAGATGGTATTACCATGACTGGTGTACTAAAAAGCTCAACAGCCAATAATAGCTAAGCAGGAGGTAAATGTGGGGTTTCCAGGGAGAGAAAGGAAGAGGAGGAGGATCCAGGCACACAGGATAAGCCAGGAGACACAAAGAGGAAACGGGAGGTACAAGATGGAAGAGAGGTAATGCCACATGATAAAATGGAGATTAATACAAATGGGTTAATTTATGTTGAAAAAGAGACAAGCCTAAGCTAAAGGCCAAGCTTTCATCATTAGTAATAAGTCTCAGGGTTGTTATTTGCAGGATGGCAGTGTTGCTACATGACCACACATGTGCTGTTCAGTAGCCAAGCGAGAGGCTTAGTCATCCCTTATGTCCTATGTAATGTGTGCGCTGCGTGATCACGTAATTTGCATGGAGTATGATCGTGCATGTGTGGCGTATCTATGTGAGCCCATACACGCATGTGCGGGGTGGGGGGGGATCTATAAAAAGTGGGTCACAGACTCCTCCCCGCTTCTTCCTCTCTTTTCCTGCACAATCTCCATAGGCCTAAGCACATTCTCTTCTGTCTCCTTTCTCTAATAAACTCTTACAGTGGGTTTTGTTGTGCCTCATGGCTTTTCTCCCACAGTAAACAGCACCGCTTAATAAACAACAGTGCCTCCGTATAAAACTAACAGGCAGTCTGATGAGAAACTACTACGACCCCCTCCAGCTCATATTTCTACTCTCGTCAGCTTGGATCCTCACCCTTAGTTCTTATCTCAGTTGTCAAGTTCAAACACTAGTTCCAGTTCCACAGCTTAAGCAGGTCCTTGGGGTCTTCCCTAATCCAGCTTGGAACAGATAAATTCATCAAGAAGTGAGCCTCTGAGCAGGGTAGCATGTCTTTAGTCCCAGCACTCAGGAGGCAGAGACCGGCAGATGTCTGAGTTAAGAGGCCAGCCTGGTCTATAGAGCGAGTTCCCAGACAGCCCACGCTACACAGAGAAGACCTGTCTCGAAACCAAAAAGAAAAATGAGAAAGTGAACCCCAGAGTGTCACAACATTTTCTCTGGCCACTCTGGTGTTCATTTTTCAACATGGCTTCTCCAATGTGGATTTCCTCACAGCCTTTAGTGTTTGAGCAAATGAATTCTATATGTGAACGATTTCTCCTTTGGCCACAACATTACATTGTGGCTGACATGAAAGCTATTCCTGATTCTGCAAAGGGCCCAGTGTCTGTCCTCCACACTACATTTTCCTATATTTTTATTACCCATATTTCCCTGTGAAATTGCAAGGTCAAGGGGACAAATCACTTGAGTCTGACACACAATGGGCATCCAACGGACTGTGTGACAAATAAACAAATCTATAGAATAAAATACTGACTTTTCCCTGAATGACAAAGAAAATAGCAAGTTTTCTGAAACCCTATCCTACTGTAATCCACAGAAAGACAATGATAACACCAGAGAAAACAAATGCTTTGGCTTCACAAACAATGCTGGAGGGATAAATAAGGGGATAAATACTTTAAAAATAGTTCTAACACTGACCCTACACTTACATAGGTTTGTGTGTGTTAAAATACATTTTTAAATATACAAATAAATTACAGTCAGGAGAGACATGAACTAAGGTAAACTCTGAATTTCTTAATTTTCTAGGAAATTCACTGAAAACAGAAGTCACTGACATCTAACGTAAAGTGCATTTTCTTACAGTTAGACAGCAGACATTACATCACACTAAGGAGACATCTGAAAGCCAGGAAGTGAGAAAGCAAAATCATGAAAAGAGTGAAAATAGTAGATTTCTAATGTAAGAAAAGCTCAATCAAAAAATTTTTATCAAAAATGTGCATAAAACTGACTGCTGTAAACTTTTTATTTCAATAAGTAATAACTTTTAAAACCAAACATACCAGGAAATCCTTAACTGGAAACACCAAATTAAACCTATTCTTTAAAAAATGCTATAAAATGATGATGTATGCTTGAAAATACTGTTAATATTTCTCCTATTTAAACATCACACAATGAATATACATGTTTAAAGAAAATATAATGTATTCACAAACATGTTTAATTATCAGGTTTAATGCATGAATTAAAAATAAATTTAACTTAAAACATGGAAAAGTTTTTTTTAATCTCATTTAGAAATGTGTAAGATATATGCTAAAAAATGGTGTTATCTTATAGGCCATTTAAAAAAAGAAATAAAGAAAAAAAACAAACAAATAAAAACCCTTATAACCAGGCATGGTAGCATACACCTTTAATCTCAGTACTCAAAAGACAAAAGCAGGTGGGTCTCTATGAGGTGAAGCCAGCCTGATCTACAATGGTGAGTTCCAGGCTAGCCAGTGAGATCCTGTCCCTAAATAAATAAATGAGACAGACAGATCAACTGATCTTATAAAAGAGAGAGAGAGGGGGGGGGGGGAGGGAGGGAGGGAGGGAGGAAGAAAAGAAAGGAGGGAGGGAGGGAGGGAGGGAGGGAGGGAAGGAGGGAGGGAGGGAGGGAGGGAGGGAGAGAGGGAGGATTTTCCAAAGCCTCATACGTGTGTCACCTTATTATACTGATGTCACATTTTACAGAAGCTGGCAATAAAAAGTATTAAGGTCACATTGTAGCCAACACATTAATACAATATAACCTGACCTATTGAAGAGCTACACACCTATAATGCTTGTAGAAAACAAAAGTCACCAGAACAGATGTGAAACTCTTTTTCCATGATTAATAGGTTTTCATTGTCTCAATTTTCCTCACTAAGAATTTGAAGCTATGCTTTATCTTGTACAATATTCACATTTATAGGAAGCAGGGGTATGTTTTAGAGAGCAATCAGGAGTGGTAGAATAGTGTGTCAATGAGAACTTCAAGAGTAGAGAATTTTTAATTTTTCTAACCAGCCTTGGAGCTAGAAATCTCTCACGCTTCAGTGGGGATCGTAACACCCACACGTGGGAGACGCCTTCTCTAGTGTCCTGTCTGATTTCTTTCTGCCCCGTTTTTGCTCTTCCCAACCTGGAAGAATAAAGAGCTAACTCCCTTTCCCCACTAAAATAGGAGAGAATAAAACACACCAGAAGAGGTGTATGCCAGCTTCCAAATCACTGCAACCGTGAGTGAACCATCCCTCCTGTGGTTCAGCTCCACCACCCATCCTCTCCACCTTTACCGTGGACCTGGGGTATCCCTGCCATACAAATATGCAGAAATGGCCCCAAGTAATGAAAGGGTAAAACAGACAAAGCTCTCCTTCCCACCCCACTCTTTAAGGTAAAGCAACGCTGGTTACGTCCCAAGAATGTCTTTTTCGGAGCTGACCCCAAATCTACCAGGCTCTGCCGAGAACAGTGTGACTCACTTCCATAATCTGCTTCACTGTGAAGCTGAAAGCTCAAGCCTTTTTGGTCACCCTTAAAAGGCAATGTCCACTCATCAAAAAAGCAGCTCCACTCATCAAAATGTTAGAAAATGATAATGAGAGTTCTCTTCTCGCTGCATATTAATACACTCATTCTCTCTGCAAACCTCACACACTTGCCTTGCAAAGTGTCCTGGAAACGCTCTACACAGACTCAGTCTTCATGATTCTGAGGAAAATCATCAGTCTGTTTTAAACTATTACAACACTTCTAATTTTAAAAAGAGTACATAAAGCATACATCACTGTGTGTGATTGAAATTCAAGTTTTAAATCAAAATTAAGTTCTTAATATTTCGTGCCAAAAAAGGATAAATTACATTGGGGATTAAAAGGAAAAAATTACATTGTGCATTATTTTTTAGCTATTAAATTATGTATTCTTAAAGCACTGTCTTTGCAGGTAAAAACTGAAAACACTAACGTGTTTTAAATCGTGTATGATTTAGAAATTATATATCCATCAGTTGTTAAAATTGGATAAAAATTTTAGATTTATCACATCATTCAAAAATTAGCAGTGTCAGGGCTGGATAGATGGCTCAGAGGTTGAGAATGCTTACTGTGAAAACTGAGGACCAAAATTCAGCCCCCAGCCCCCAAAGAAACAGCAAGGGCTGTGTGTGTGTGTGTGTGCGCGCGCGCGCGTGCGCGTGCGCGTGCGCGTGCGTGTGCGTGTGTGTGTGTGTGTGTGTGTGTGTGTGTGTGTGTGTTGGAGCTAGAGAGACGGTTCAACAGTTAAGAGTACTTGCTGTTCTTGTAGAGACCCCATGCTTGCTTCTCAATATCCAACACCTAAATACCCATGTGGTGGCTCAAAGCTGTCTTTAACTCCAGTTACAGGGTATCTGACACCCTTTTTGAACTCTCCAGGCACCAGGCAAGCAGGTGGTGCGTATCCACACACATGCAGGCAAAACACTCATACACATAAAATAAGATGAAAAAAATCTAATTTTGAAGCACGGTTTGTCCCCGGGCACACCTATAACCCCAGCACTGTGAAGGCAGAGACAAGAGGACCACTGGGGCTTTCTGACTGCCAGCCCAGCGGATACAAGCAGGAGCCAGGTTTAGCAAGAAGCCCTACCCACAAGGAACAAGGCGGGGAGTCACGCAGAAAATCCGACTGGGCTCCATACACTTGCACACACCCATGCACCTATGCTCACGTGTACACATACACCACACCACCAGCGAACCACATACAATTAGCAGTGTTTCTAAGCAACACTACACCAACCATGCCACTTGTGGATTACAAACATGCATCCTCTTGTACAGAATATAAAGGAACTGTTTCACTTAATTTGAAAGTGTATATAAATAGTCTGTAATTTGAAGTAAGGCTACGATAATATCCAAAAACATTAATGACAGATTCCCTCCATATAAATGTAATTCATTAGTCATGACCTTTCTCCTGAACAGTAACACAGCCAGAAACGATTCTGTTACTCAACCATCTTCTAGAGAGCCAAACAGAACCCACAACTTCAAAAGACCAATTCTGAAAATCACAGATTAGTTATCGCAGGCATCAAGGAACAAGATAGGGTATTCTAGACCTCTTAATGAAAATGTAAGCAAACCAAAGCATGAAATCTGGTTAAAATTAAGGTGCAAATAAGAAAACACAGTAAGAGATTTGAAGCTCCAATTTTTTTTTAATTTTTTTTTTTTACTATGCCTGTTTTTGTTGCTTAATGTAACTGAAATTTCCCCAGTATATTCCCCAAATGCTCTCATACACTGGGATTTCTAAACTTGCTTTTTCATCTACAGAACGATTAAAATATGTTCCTAAGGAATTTCCCATGAGTTTTCCCACAAAATAAAAAAAGCCAAGGCAATTCCAATGTTTGTCTTTTTCTTATTTGCAAAACAAGTTAATGAATAACCGTGCTCCGTTCACTTTTAGAAATAATTAAGCTGCACGTGGGTTCTTCAGGCACAGACCAGCCCATCTGCAGACAGCCCAAAGGAAGCCCCCGTGCTACCTCCACCTAAACCAGCACTTCTAAGGTGTGCACAAGCTTCACTCCAGCAGGGCGGAACACAGCAGGACAAACCCGGGTGAACGACATCAGCACTACAAGTCATTAGTAACATTGCAAGCTCACACACAAACGCAGGTTAGTATTAAGAAACCACACGGATTACAATACCTGGGACTTAGTGCATTCCTTTGAGCCAGAATGTAATGAGTGCCATAGAGGAGGAAAGGAAAAGAGGAACATGGTCAGACATGCTACACATCATGTTTATATCCGTGTAGAATGATAGTATAGGATCGGCTGTATGTACTGTGCTGTGTTCTTGAGCCATGCACTGGAAAGTTATTGTGATTCATCCCCAGTACACTCATGCAACCCAACTCTCTGAGACCAGCCTTCCACCCCAGGCCCACTACACTAGTCAACTTCTTTCCAAGACAGAGATCTTGCTATGAACAATATGACTCACAACAAATGAAGAATAATAGTTTCCATCTAAGTCTTTTTTTATCGTGTCTATCAAATACATAAAATACATCTTGTTTTCATTGTTAAAACCTGTTTAGGTCAAATAAATTGTGTGTGTGTGTGTGTGTGTGTGTGTGTGTGTGTGTGTGTGTGTGTGTACACATATATATATTTAACTTATCTTCAAAAAAGACCTAGTATTTTGAATTATAACCATGATATTGCCAATCTTAATTCTTTTAGTTAAAATTTATACCAATTGTTCACATATTAGTAAATGAATTATTGATAAAATTTTTTCACATTGAATTGTTTCTAAAAGTATCTGTTGATGAGAGAATATACTGTTTAAAAAAATACTTTAAAAAAAAATCTCACAACAACACAAAAAAACTACATTTTAAAAAACAGACCAAGACAGGCGCTGGAGAGATGGCTCAGAGGTTAAGAGCACTGGCTTGCTCTTCCAAAGTTCAACGAGTTCAATTCCCAGCAACCACCGAGTGGCTCACAACCATCTATAATGAGAGCTGGTGTCCTTGTCTTGTATGCCAGCAGAACACTGCATACACAATAAATAAATAAACAACAAACGAATGAATGAATGAATGAATAAGTAGATGGACAGGGCACTATATACATAATAAATAAAAACAGACCCAGAAAGGGGAAGGCTGTCTGGAAGGGGAAGGAAATATTCTACAAGAGACAAGATGGAGCAGACAAGAGAAACGGCTATGACACGACCCTCCAACATGAGTGCCCCACGCATGCCCATCGGGTTAATCCAATCACTGTTAACACTCAACAGGAAAGTCCGTACTTGCCTGCCTTTCTGAGGGGGGAAACAGGTTTGAGAAAACAATCTGCAACTTCCTACCCTCCCTCAGCCTTCCTTTTTATTTCTTGACTCAAGGTCTTGGTCTGAACCCTGGCTGGCCTGGAATTTGCTATGTAGAACAGGTGGGCCTCCAGCCTGCAGTGATCCTCCTGCCTCTGGCTCCTTCCCAGTGCTATAATCACAGGCAGGCACCACCATGCCCAGCTTCCTTCAAGCGCTTCTCTTCTTTCTGATACTCAAGTCTCTCCAACAGAGAAATGGAACTGCCTCTGTTGTAAACAAAACTCAGGTCTTCACCGAGAGCTCAAGTAAATGATTCTCCAAGGTACACTGAAACAGTGCATGGAATAGGGAGACTACGGGTGTTCAAAACCCTGCTAAAGATTTAAATACCACGATCTCTCTAAGAAATAAGTGTGTGAATAAGGTTGTTCAGCCTAAAGTCACTAAACACTGAGTAAATGCTCTAGTCTATATACATTTCCCACTGTGCTTATCTGCAGAAAGAAAAACTGAGAAGTGTAAAATAGTTACCAAGTTACAGGCTAATTTCACATAATGGCCACATTCTGTATCACATGCACAGTTAAACCACTTTCTCCGTTATGACGTTAGCATAAGAATTCAGGGTCCTTCCACTATGAAAACTAAGGAAAGAAAAACGAAGCTCTAAACTGACTGTAGACGTTTATACAAAGCACCCATTATCCGTGTCTTGGTTTCTTCAAATGTGAAAGAGTTCACTTATCAAATATCTATGAAATAAGTGACAATCAAGTAGGTCCTGGCATTGGAGAGGATCTTTAAACCTGGTTAGCAGAAATATTGCAGAACATCTTCTCATTGGGATTTTTTTTTTTAAATCATTTCATCTCAGTTTTCTGCACTGAATAAAGTGAGGTACTAGTCTCACAATAGAGTAAAAAAAAAACCTACAAAAGTAGTATGAAAGCTTTACACATATCTACTTTTGAAATAAAAGCAAATACGATACCGATCGTGAGAGCGGTGATAGCAGGAAACTAACTTCTTAAGGGAAGGAAACTTACAAAATACCAATTCAAATGCTACATGCTTGTCTCAGAGAATAGTTGTAAGAAATGAAAGAGCTAAGCAGTGTCTCTCCACGTCTTGTTTCAATACTTTCTGAAATCTATTTAGATGAGATGATGTTTATTTCCACCAGAAGAAGAAAAAGCAAAATTTAAGAGAAGGGGTTTAAAAAAAAAAAAAAAGCGGGTGGAGCTCTATGAGTTCCAGGCCAGCCTGGTCTACACACAGTGAATCCCAGGCCAGCCAAGGCTACGCAGGGAGACCAGTCTCTCAGAATAAATAACTGAATAAGTAAATAATGCAAAAATAGTCAAACTGGGCATGTTAGCCATCTTTTTATACACGCCTACCACTAAGAAAATTATGACAAGTAACAATTCTTGGTAACTTACCGTATGGTAGCCTCTAGGTAAAGGGGGCTTGCCCACTGGGTAAGGGTCCACTGTGTCAATAATGGTTTGTCTTTCGCCTTTCTGGTTGATTTTCCTAAATCTTCTTCGAGACTGTCTGTGGGAGGCTTGACGCTGGAAATATTCTTCATTTTCATCCATATAGTCCACCTGAAATAAAACCCCGGAGATATTTCATTGCTCCAATCAATCAGGACACTGCACGTTAATACTAGATGCAAAAATAAACTTACAAGCAGTCTACATTCATTCATTTTTGCAGACATCTCTAGACAAACTTTAAAGGAGTCTGCACCTCTCTGAAGCTAGCTGGCTTTCAGTTACTCTTCTGTGAAGAGGCATTCTCAGTTCCACTTAGGACAATCTGGGTTACTCTCAAATTCCCTGTAGTTTCGGGGGAAGACACTTTAGTCGTCGTCGTCGTCGTCGTCCGGACTGGTGAGTCAAAGTGGTCATGGGATATGTGGCTACACTTTATGAATGCAGCTACTGCTTGTCGTAACTTTAGTACACACACACACACACACACACACACACACACAACCTGATGCATTTGAGAAAATCTGTAAAAGTCCCCTGTAACCCTGAATGATTCAGTCAGCACCACCAGCAGAACTGCTCTAAAAAATCAAGGTTCCTCTTCCGGCTTACGAGCATAGCCTCAGCTTCTTTTTTGCTTATGTGGTATTGCTTTAAAAAAAAAAAAAAAAAAAAAAGTCCTCCTTTTAAACATTTAAAAAATTCTAGTGAATGCACTAACAAGTGAAATCAGTTTATTCATCAACTATATTCCTCAGGACTGCTCACACAGAGGCATGTGTGGACTCCCCTCACAGGAGAAAAAAAAAAAAAAAAAAACCTCACTAGTTCCTTTATTACCATCAAAGTAGGAAACTCCAGGAACTTGGGGAAAAAAAAAAAAAAAAACAGAAAGTTCTGCAAAATCCAAAAACAACATTAACGGGGGCAAAAGAAAAATCTCAATTAAAATGTTGAAAAGCTGTATTGTCTGTCTACACTTTCTATAATCCTAAATTTTTACCCCCACCATCCTATTTCCTCACTTTCTGAGATTTGGCCCCAACTTCTTATTAGGGTTTCGAGAGGAAGTTCTTATTGCTGACAAAATTCCTCTCCCACATCATGGGGAAAATCCAAAGTCTCTGAAAAAAATATGTAATCAAATGTGATCAAGAAAGTTCCACCTTTACCACTAGTGGGCCATCACTTACTTTACAAGTTTCCTTCCTGGATGGGGAGACAAATGGGGGATGAAGACATCCTGAAGGAAGGTAGCCAGGGCTGGATACCTTACCACCCCACCCTGTCTTCTCTTTTGTTACTTTTAAAAGGGTGCCTAATATCCTCTCCTAAAATCATTTTAATGCAGTAAGGAAGAAGTACCACAGATGGTTTTTCTTTAATGCTTTACTGAAAATAGTTATGTTGCTAAAATCATTTTTACCATTCCATACAATGTCTTATCTTAATGTATCTTAAATCACACTACTGGGAGACAGGGGTGTCGGGGGCTTTAAATCCACACGGTGGTTCTCTAATTTTCTTCCAATTGAAGGAATTCCAGGATCGCCTTATGTTAACTGTTCCTTGAATACACATCAATGGGATTCACTTAAAGGAACTTGTTCAATGCAAAGGCCACTCAGAGCTAAACTTCTGCAGTCCCAGGGTCCCCCAAATTTCATTTAAAAGACATAACCACCGATTGAATTATAAAGTTCAAACACCAAACACTGTCTCTTGTCAATTTTCCATCTTCTGCTTTGGAGTTTTGTAAATAATTACAATTATGAACTCAAAATCGTAATTATTAAGCAAACCTGTTATAAAAATAAAATACTTTATAATGAAAAAGTAGTTTGTGAAAGAGCTCTTATTTTCTATAAAAAAGACTTCAGGAAAATAAAAGGTTCTGGAAGAGAGAGATATTCTTACCACAATCATTTCAGAAGGCTCTAACACAATGCATTCACAGCCACGCCTAAAGCTTCCTGCAGAACGCTTGCCAAAACTAGAAAGGGATAAAAAAAACAAGACTCAGGGACCAAGAAATATGAATTAGGAATTCAAGCTAACCTCCAACTACAGAACATTTTTAATTGCAAAAACTACACACTAAAGACATCTTTAGTCACTACTATACAAAACAAAATAATTTAATTTCCTAAATTTCAATTATGTGTTCTGGAAATTTGTTTTCAAGTTAATCATGTAAGTAAAGACGAATTGATAAAAACATGGTTTGTGATGGACTGTTTAAAATCCTTCTAATGAGGTAGTTTTAGAATATTTCAATACAGACAGAAATGGCCTAATTGTGAACTACAAAAATGTTTACAAAGTATGTGTTATAGTCAATCCCTTTTTTCTAAGTTAACATGCTTGAACTCAATGTTACTTTTACTTGGGAATGTATTTATTTTCTAATTTTCCTGATCAACTTATTCTAAGTGTTTTAATAAAGAGATGCCAACACAGGGGTGTCAAGGGCTTTAAATCCACACGGTGGATGCTCTTCGTGAGTACAGAGTGGTGTGCACAGACGTGTACAAGAACTGTCTCCTGGAAAGCTCTCCCCTAGGGAACGGGCTCCTCTACCCCATCCCTGGGAACTCCCCTTTAACCAAGAGAAGACTGCTTTGTTTTCTTTTTCTGACAGTCTCTTTACAAACTAGGACTCCGGTGTACCAAGGTGATTCGGACCTGCCTTCTCCATCCATGAACTGCCTGTCTCTACCCATTCACTACTCCAAAAACTCTCCTTTCCTTCTAAAAACAATTTTAAAAGCTTCAATGTAGATTGAATATAGAGTTCACCATGTTAGATGTATGTGTTTTAGTGATCTTTCTATTTCGTTTGCTTAGTACACACAGTAACTATAAAAACAAAACAAAAAACAATCAAACACACCCAGAACTAGGCTTCCCTCCACACATACATGTGCACTTTTATCTGTCTGTCCTCCTCGTACCTTTGTCCAGTCCCCACTCCCTCTATCTGCTTCCTCTTGTCCCCTTTCTTGTGTTTTGTGCTTTTAATATAGATTCTGCATCTGAGAGAAAATACGGGACATCTGTCTATCTGAAACTGGTTTATTTCACTTAACATGATAATCTCCAGTTCTCCAACTTTCTTGCAAATGGTAAACATCTGTTCTTCTCTCTACGACACAATGAAAGCCCACAGCACACACACCACATCTTTTAGGGGGGGGGGGGAAATCTTCCCAATAACTAATTTTAACTGAACACTTCCCCATCCCTCAGGTTCATTAGGCATTCTGAGCTATTTCTGTGGAAATCCTTGTTCCTTTTATAAGGCCCTTAGACCATGACAATGTTTCATATACTAGGAACCAAGCTATGAAAATGAAGAAGAAAACAGGAAAGCATTCTATGTGATCGCTAGTCACTCTGACTACTTCCATCTGTTAATTTTACTCATTTACATGAGATCACCGGTCAGAGTAGGGTCATCAGTTATGTTCTTCTGGGCTTAAAACTTGTTTTAGGGAAGATCAAAACCAGAATCACAGGTAACATCATTGAAAAATACTTTTAAAAAAACACCTGAACATACTTTTAGACACACTCAAACATACACATTGTAGCGTGTCTTCTGAAGCAGAAAAATTCTGCCAATGAGCTGGAGAGATGGCTTAGTGGTTAAAGTACTTGTTATGCAAGCAAGAAGACTAAAGTTCAAATCCCAGAACCCAATGCGCAGGCTGCGTGGGTGTGCTGGTGAAGGCCAGGTCAGGGGATCCCTAGAGCAAGCTGACTAGTTAGTTGAGACTAGCCATAATTTGAGAGTTCTAGGACTGTCTTAGAGATAAGATACAGTCTCTCCAAGAATAAAGTGATTCCAGTTGCCAGCCTCGGGGCTTCATGGTATTCAACACTGTGAAAAATAATTTTGATATATTATTAAAATACACAACAGGCTTACCAATATCATCACTTTAATCCTACTACATGACTAAGTAAAAAACGTGTATTGTATATTTAAGGTTTGTTACTAAGTAACACGACATTAAAATCTAAAATGAATGAAAGGGGCTGCTGGGCAGCTCAGTGTGGGATGTGTAATTAGCAGGAGCACCTCCCGGGTTTGACTGCCAACGCCTCAAAATAAATAAGCAAGCCCCTGTGAGACTATCAGTTGTCATATTTTATTCCATTTCAGGCCTAGACAATTTTATAAACATGGCTGCTTCTTTTGGAAATGTAGCACAGTAAAGAAATCATAAACATGTGTAGTGCATACAATGGCCCTATAATACTTGATAAGAAAAATCAAAACATGTTACCGCAAAATTATTCACAAATTTCAGCAAGTGAAGCTGGATCCCCATCTTTAACATTAGCAAACTACGTGTCATTTCTGGTATGCACAGTTCTTGTATCAATGCCTCCACATCCTATTCTACCCGGCAAACCCTCTTACCAACTAGTGCTTAGTTTCCAGAACTGCAGGGCTTTGAGTTGCACAAACCCTGTTGCTTTGGGATGCAAAGTTCACACTGTATAAAATATGCCCAGGAGGGTCTGTGGGATATGAGCTGCAGGGGAGCTGACAAACCCTGTAGGCACAAGACTCACAGCCACATCCTGCGGACATCATCACAAAGTGGTTAACAGAAGAAACCATTCTCCACCAGGTTCATTTCTCAAACATGCTAAAGGAGAGGGGCTAGCACCCTCAAAACATATCAAAGCAAGGCATTTGTCTTCTTTATCCAACAGCCAGCTGGGCTACAGAGATGCTTCCAATTGGGATTTACCCAACTGAACTGACGGGATCTGAATTGGGATCCCTAGAGACCGTCTTACAAAATTCTGAGGCTGTGGCAGTGATGTCTACAGCCTCGGTGCTAGGGAAGAGGAGTCAGGGACTCCCACTATCTGTACAGTGGAGCTCACTGCAACATACTTCGCCATGAGCACATGGGGAAACAACTCTACTATCCAAACAAACACTATTATATACATAGTAAATAAAATAGATTTCAAGGGGTCGCTGGTAACAGTCTAGCTCCACAGCTCAGGCTAGTTTCAACCTCACGATCCTCCTGCCTTCAGCCTCCAAAGTGCTGGGAACACAACTGCGTGACACCACGATGGAGGATTATTCAGCCACAGAAAGGACTGAAAAACTGACACATGACATAAAGCGGAAGAACCTTGAAAATCTCACACGCGGGACAGCAAGCCAGTCACAGAAACTCACAGGTCACAGAAGTCCACTTAGAAGAATTATCTAGAATAGGCAAATTCATAGAGAAAGAAAGTGGGAGGTCACTGAGGACCGAGAAAGGGGACAGCGGCAAGCCTTGCAGTTGGCTTGTTTGTTTCCGTGGCTTTGGATTTCTTTACACTTAGGACTTGAGTAAGAAACAGAGCTGGGGATGGCAGAGGACCTGACTACCCCCCTTCAAGTCCTGCCTATCCACCCCATTCCCCAGCAAAAAAAACACCTCCCTTGCTTGAGACAGGACCACACTGAGAAGCACTGAGCAACCGCTTTCCACCGGTCATATCGTGCTGAAGTGACAGCACCCCACCCGTGACCATAAGAAGCGGGGAGAAATGGGGAAACACATATAACAAATACTCAATGGCTATTCGGAGCAATCAACTGTATCTATGTTTTCTTTAACTCAACACAATCCCACTTTTCCTTTTCCACAGCCAATGCGTAAGACTCTCCCGTGTTATTTCTTACATGTATAGTATTTTGCTGCCCACTCCTCTTAGTGCCTTCACTGGACATGTAACACAAGTTGGTATTGCCAACATAAGCCCTTTACACGTAAGAATTTACAATATATTCCCCAAATACAGCCACTGTTTATTAGGTAGTTGACAGTCAACAGCAGATGAGCATTCAGAGAGCTGCAGCCCAATGACAGGCAGAGCTGGCTTTCAGAGACAGACAGATCTCAATGGCCAGCCCCCCTTACCAGCCAGCTGAGCGGGAAAAGACCACTCAGCATTTGCAATTGACAGAGCAATTCAAATTCAGCAAAATCACATCGTGCAGTAAGAGCCTCAGGTCAGATGAAAACACCCAAAGATCTGAATGTCAAATCCATACAAACCAAGTGTCCTCCCGCAGCCACTGCTGGGACTCCAACCTGCCCTGAGGTCGTCGTCTGCTGCTGCTTTGAATTTTAAAGATATAGGGTTGTTTTGTTTAAATGTGAATTAAAATATGTTAAAAGCCATCCCAGTCTTGTAATGGTTTCAGTTTTTATGTGTACCTGTGCGTAAAACAAACAAACAAAAATCGGTGTGTGTGTGTGTGTGTGTGTGTGTGTGTGTTTGTGTGTGTGTGTGTGTGTGTGTGTATACCAGAGCACGCACACATGGCCAGTCAAGTTGCTGATAAGCCTCGGCTTTAACATTCAAACACCCGCTGGCCCCGTTCCACCCCAGACACTGGCTTTTGACAAGCTGTTATGAGGCTGAAGAGGGATTGTCGAGGTGGAAAAAGTATGGCGCGTGTTTAAAGAATACTCATGACATCACTGTAACCTGTCTTAAATCCTTCTAAGTTGTTCTGTGTCAACACACTGCCCGACTTGGCTTCCAACTCTTCGCCTCAATGTAATTGCAGAACATCCTTATCATCTTTGATATTAAACAGCCACAAGGTGACAGCTAAAAGTTACACGCGTCCACATTTGTCAAACTGCTGGCTCCCTCTTCCTTATGAAAATAAAAACATGTAAGCGCCCCCAACAGTCATCCATAGAAAGGCCACCCGCAGATCAGCACACAGCAGAGCGGTCCACAGTGTCATCCCATTTGAATGTTTTGCACAGAACCATTTAAACATTAAAAAATTAACTCAGTTCTTCAAATCAAAATAAACTAAGGGAAATGTTTTTACAGGTGCAAATAACATGACATTCTAGCATCCTAAACAGGCAACCAAAAATTACTATCTGTAATCGCCTGCTAGATCTAGTCCCTCAAGTTCATAACCAGAAAAGCACACACGCTTGAGAACGTCCATCTTACCTAGTTTGTGCAAACTCCCATAGGCAGCAAAGCATGGGATGGGTGGCCGCAGAAGCTGTTAAGGCCAGCCGACCCGGGGTTTCTGTCAGCACGTTTTCTCCCAACTTGGGTCAAGAGCACTTTCTAAGAGCGTGAGTGTCCTGAAAACGGCAGCAGCTGGGTACAGAAGCCGCCTCTGTCAGTGCCCCTAACCTTGCCCTGTGTACGGGCCTCCACATTCTTGTGTGCGTCAGAACTGCTGGGCGGAATGCAAGTTCTGCTTCGGAATGTAAACTCACTCCTGTCAGAGTGTAGGACCAGAAGATCCAGCACAGCGGTGAACAGAGACTGAAAGGCAATCCACATCCGCCCAGTGACTACAAACGTCAAACGGCAACACAGACCGTTCTTCCATCTCTTCATTTCTAGAAAGTGGTAGTTACTGAATTTCATTATTCTCCTTAAAAATCGAAGTAACTGACTAAAAGGTACATAACCAACTGATGCTCCTACACCAAAACCAACTTCTCTATGGATGGCTTTGGGGGGGGGGGGGAGTTACATCCCACAGTCTGTACAAAGTACGGTGGCAAGCAGTCAGCCCCTGAGCAACTGGTGAAGCCATTAAGTTCATCCGCTACGTCGCAAGAAAACTCAGGAAAGTAGTTGAAAAGCTTGTCATAAAAATACACTTTATCGTTTTCATGTTTCGCTTCACTCAAAAATTAGCAGGCACTTAAAAATGAAATCATACATCAAGTAACACACAAAGCGTGTGTGCGTGCGTGCACGCATGCAGGGTGTGTGTGTGTGTGTGTGTGTGTGTGTGTGTGTGTGTGTGTGTCTGAATTACAAACTGTGCCAAGACAACGGACCAAGTGGCTAAGATCCCCTAAGTATTTGGAAACTGGACACCCACTGCGGCACCCTAGAAACCTTCCCTGGCTGGCTTAGAAGCGGTCCACCGCCACCAGGCACTCAATGGCAGAGCGCTGCTCCTCTGCACAGGGAAGCCCAGCACGTCACATCACCTTGACTTACAAAAAAGCAGCACACAGAAAAATAACAAGGAAGGGCTTCTGACTGTGCTCCACCTACTGGCCCACCCTCCGGTCAGCCCCTCCGTAGTCTCAGCTACTTAAAAAGAAGTATTAAGCATTTGGTGTTTGCAATATGAACATCTTAATTTCTAAAAATCCAACCTGCACTGTCTTCAAGGTCTCTGAAGCCCCAGGACAGCAGCAACAGTGCTGCCACCGTCTAGGGGAGCCGTCTCCGCGGCGGCGGCGGCAGCGGCGGCGGCAAGCGCTCCCATTTCCCTGTTAGCTGCTGGGGAGCCTATGTGCTCCTGGCTTGTGGCTCTAGCTGAGCCAACATTCCTTCTTAGGCTCGCTTCCTGCTTCCATGACCCACCCACCTCTCGGGGCTGCATTATGTATTACGCACTGTTGTATGGGCACTCTTTCCGCATACCAGTCTCATGACCTCAGCAGCTGGCTGACAGACGCTCTTTATCAATTTCTATTAATTCATTATCTGCTCTTGTAAATCAGGGACAAGTAAGGAAATCGGCAGTGTCTGCTCTCCTCTGAGCCTTCAAGGTCAAATGCTAACACGTGCGCGCGCCTGCAGCTGCAATTTCTGTTATTAACATCTACGAAAGCAGTGCTAAGAACTGGTCGATCTCCACCAAAAGGAAGCTGAATTGTACACCAGCCTGAGGGATTAGTGTAGTAAAGACGGGCATACATTTACATCATCACAGATGGACAGAGCTGGAGGAGGAGGAGGAGGAGGAGGAGGAGGAGGAGGAGGAGGAGGAGGAGGAGGAGGAGGAGGAGGCAGAGCTGGAGGAGGAGGAGGAGGAGGAGGAGGAGGAGGAGGAGGAGGAGGAGGAGGCCGTCTGGCTCTTGCTCTCCCCCTACCAGAGATAAAAGATGTTCTTACCTCAGCTGTCCTGGGCTGTACAGAGCAGATTTCTCTCTTGCCACAACCTACACCAGCCCGGGACAGTGGTGTGAGGGCTACACTTTGGTAGTGTCTATGTCCTCGTGACGGATCTGCCACCGACAGACAGCTCAGCTAAACTGATCTGCTGCTATCCCTCAACACGGTGGCACATACAGGTCTCTGCTGATCGCTGTGCTCTGGCACAGGCGTCCGTCGACCGGTTCTTGAAAAGTTATGGTCCATAGCAGACTCTGCCCTCAGCATGGAGACACAGGCTGTAACCAAAATGGCTTTCTACCGCTCAGCATTGCACTGTGCAAAGCTGGGCACATCGAGTCGAGCAGAGAAGGCAGCTCAGCTCCAATATCTATCTACAAACTGATTTTTATAAAAAATTCCCTGAAGAAACAAACAAACGGGAAAATACATTATGAACTATGTAACTCATCCATTAAAAGGGGCAGTTGAGGCAATGGATGTCTCAGATTGACCGTAAAACAGTAAGAACCTAGTATCATTTCAGGAACGAAAACCAAATACCTCAGTCTTGAAACACATTTACACGAAAGGCATCAAATCACAGCCACCTAGAAAATCTAGCACATTTCATGAGGTAAAATGTGTAAAATTAGTGTCATTGTAAGACAGGACCTAAACAAAACCTGTTTGAAACAAGGAAAAGAACATCCACACATACACGCAAATTTACTACGAGGCTGGCGCGTAATTAAATGCCGATTTGTTTAACTCAGCTGAGGGAAGTAAGGGTTTTTCTCTGAATCACATACTTGTGGAATGAGTAAACTGACTGTTCCAATTTTACCAAAACGCAACACTGCTGATACTGTTTTATCCATTTCAGAGTTTCTCTTAGAGACTGAAGTGATAAAAATCCTGTGATTTATCGTTAAAAAGTCTAGGATTAAGAATAATATGAGTATGCATAAACTATATTTGAAAGGAAATTTCTAAAGGCTGAAATAAAAAGACACACCACGCTGCTCATGGTCTGGAGAGCTGGTGTTTGACATCAGTCCAGGTAATCCAATCAGATCCTAACCATCCTTCTTGATAAGCTGAATTAAATCTTTATGGGAAGACAGAGCTACAAAAATGATTCTGACAAAAACCAAAATTGGTGTTTACCACAAATGTGCCATTAAGTAGACAAACACAGACACAGGCAGAAGGACCTAAGATTGGATTAAATGGTTTTTGGGTTTTTTTTTTTGTTTTTGTTTTAGTTAAACATTTTATGTAAACGTTTTACAATTAGTTCAGTGGTTTTTTAAAAACATGTAAAGATAATTCAATAAATTAACAAATATTCCTTTGGGGGCAGGGCAGGATGCTCAGACAGGAGTCACACAAGTCTTGAGACTCGAGTTCTATGGCCAGAACCCTCATAAAGGTAGAAGGAGAAAAATCAACTCAACAAAGTCGTCTTTCTGACTCACACATGCACACCCACACACGCGTACATACATGAAAAGATTGTAAATATTCTTTTAATGAATGTTTCTGAAACTATTGCATTCCATAAGCAAAAATAAGAAGCTTCAAACCACTCAGAAAAATTAACTCAAAATGAATCTCAGATACTAGTGGAAAAGTTGCTAACATTAAATTTTTAGGGAAAAAAAAGCCTAAGAAAACTATGACGTCGGGTTAAGAGGTCATAAACAGGACACCAAAGTACAAAATACAAATGAGATTTTTGATGAAAATAGATCTCAATAAAAATTAAAAGCCTCCAGTTTAGAGTCAGCAATATGGCCAAACCCAAAATCCTGAGTTCAATCCCTGGGTCCCACATAGTGGAAGATGAGAATTGATTCCCACAGGCTGTCCTTTAACTCCTCTGTGCCTTTGTGTATGTACACACACACACACACACACACACACACACACAAACACACAAACACACACGTATGTAAGTAAATATATACATATTTTTAATTTAAAGCTTTGGCTTTAGATTAAGAAGAATGCAAGTCAATAGGCCAATGATTGAGGCAACTTTTTCTAAAATATATTTAACAAAAGAATTGTATCCAGAATACACAAAATGCTTACAAGCCAAAATAAATATCCATTTTTTTATTTTAAATTTTTTAATTAATTTCACCAAAGAAGAAACAAGAGTGGCCAATAACATAAGGAAAAAAATCTCAGCCAAGTGTCATCACAGCTCACTAGTGGACCACTTGCCTGACATGTACAAGCCCAGCACAAAACAAAACCACCACAATGGGGGGAAAAAATTAGCTATTAGAATGGTTGATATAAAATGTCACAGCACAGTACCAGAGACAACATGAATCAACCAGACATCTCAATGGCCATTACGGATGCAAACAATGACAACCACTGTGGAAAACAGCGTGATGGTTCACAATACAGTTCAACAGACGGCACGTAACACAGCAATTCCATCCCAAAGCACCCAGAGGTAATGAAAACACACTGTCCACACAGACACATATTCATGAACATTTACAGAAGACGAAAGCAGAAGCCATCCAAACTATTATTTATAAATTAATACTTTCTGGGAGATCCGCACTCCCTCATTTATGAAATCCAATGAGCTCCAGGAAATCTGGCATTGGTGTTGGCACTGGCAATGTGCTGCACGGCCTGCAAAGATAGGCAGGGAGGGAATTCTGGCCTGGGGTGGACTGGAAGGCGTGATTTTAAAGCTGTCAAAGTCTGTCCCGGTGCCTTTAGACAGAACTACACCATCCCTCTTTCTCCCTCTGCTGTCTCTGTTTATCTAAACCTCCCTCTATCTACCTTCAGGTGAACCAGTGACCAAGCTGCCCTACCCATGCCCTCAGTTCTCCTGTTGGTCACCATACGTGACTTGATATATCTAAAATAAACCACCCTCATTTCACCCACCTCACTTCTTCGTTATGTGGTTAGAGCAGTCAAAGGCACCATTCATCTACAGACAACCAAGTTAGAAGTGTCAGGGGCGTCTCTAAGTCCCCCCTTGTCTGTTATCACTGAACCACCGTCCAGTGCCATCACTTGGCATCTAGCGAGTTACTCTGCCACGCGGCCCATCAACCTCGGTCCTCCAAGAATGCCAGCTGGAGCCATCACTACAGCACACCCTGCTGTAGGAATGCTATCTCCTACCAACTACACCCAACCTCCCAGAGACCCTCTCATGCCAGTGGCTTGACGGCCCTCAGGCATTCTCCAAAAGCTCATACTGCTGGTGTGAGTGGTCAGCACGCAGCTCTTCTCTACAATGTCTCAGGCCTATGATTACTTGGGTATTCAATGGAAAATGTACTTTAGACACAAGGAAGCTTTCACACACACATTAACTTACACGAGCTAAGGTCTGGTAAGAAACCTGAAATACCTTTTTCACAATAACTCTTAAGGCTGAGACTCCAAAGATTATATGAGTTAAACTCATAATCAGGCGACAATATAGAAAACTGGAATAAGATTCTAAATTATAGCAAAGTGTTTCTTTAGATGTATCTATACCACTGTGACAAGAAAACGCACAATTTTCATATTTATCATTTCCCATTCAACACTGAGATATATAGTTAACTTAATGAAATGGAATAATCTTTCTTTTTCATTTAATTCTTTTTTCATTTTACATACTGACCACAGTTCCCCTTCCCTCCCCTTCACCGCTCCCCCTCCTCCACCCCCACAGTCTCCCCCACCCTTCTCACCATCCACTCAGAGAAGGTAAAGCCTCCCTTGGGGAGTCAACAAAGTCTGGCATACCAAGTTTAGGCAGGCCCAAACCCCGCCCTGCTGCATCAAGGCTGAGCAAGGTATCCCACCATAGGGAATAGGCTTCAACAAAAGCCAGTTCATGCACCAAGGATAAATCCTGGTCCCACTGCCAGAGGACCCATCAAGCCACACAACTGTTACCATATTGAGAGGGCCTAGTACAGTCTCATGCAGGCTCCCCAGCTGCCAGTCCAGAGTCCATGAGCTCCCACTCACTAGCTCAGGTCAACTATCTATCTCTGTGGTTTTTCCCATCATGATCTTGACCCTCCCTTGCTCATATAATCCCTCCTCCCTCTCTTCGACTGGAGTCCAGGAGCTCAGCCCAGTGCTTAGCTGTGGATCAGCGTCCATCAGTTACTGAATAAAGGTTCTATGATGACAATTAGGGTAGTCACCAATCTGATTAGAGGGTAAGGTAAATTCAAGCATCCTCTCTACTATTGCTAGGAGTCTTAGCTGGAGTCACCCTTGTGGGTTCCTGGAGATTCCCCTAGCACCAGGTTTCACCCTAATCCCATGATGGCTCCCTCTATCAAGATGTCTTTCATTGTTCTCCCTCTCCATCCCTCCCCTGACTCGACCATCCTGATCCCTCATGTTCCCCTCCCCCATCCCCTCCCCTTTACCCCATTCCCCAGTTTACCCAGGAGATCTTATCTATTGAAATGGAATAACCTTAATCTGATCTTTTCCTATTTGTAAACCAAATTCATTTAAACACTTTTTATCTTCACCATAAGCTCATCTTTATAAGCCACACATAGCACAACAAAACAAAGGGAAATGTTCTACAGAATTTGACCACTGCTCTCATTTTTAAATTAGCTGAAATGGTTTTACAAGTACATTAATGCTGGGCTGGGTGAAGCGGCACACGCCTTTAATCCCAGCACTCAAGAGGCAGAAGCAGAGGCAGGAGGAACTGTGATTTCAAGTCCAGCCAAGTCTATGTAGCAAGTTCCAGACCAGCCAGAGCTACCTAATAAAACCCTATCTCAAATATGCACAAATAAATGAATGCATAAATAAATATTATCTAAATGAAATTACACATTAATAATCTCAGTAGTTTATAGCTATAAATAAGGTAAAAAAATAAAATTTATCCCAAAATATCTGACTCAAAAATCTTAAGATAAAAGCTGTAACGGCTACTGTTGGTTGTTAAGTTGACTACATCCAGAATTAATTAAAATTCGAGTGGCTTGGTACATCTGTGAGGGATTTTTTTTTCTTAAATCATTTGAAGTGGGAAGACCCACTTTTAATTCAGATCTTTTGAGATGGGAAGATCCACGTTGAATCTGGGCCACACCTCCTGGTGGCAGCCAGTATCAGACTGTATAAAGGAAGGAAGCCTCTCTCCCTGCTGCTTGCCTTCACTCCTGCAGGAAAGTCCATCCCTTCTCTGGCATTAAAACCCACTTCTTCAGCCAGGCGGTGGTGGCGCACGCCTTTAATCCCAGCACTCGGGAGGCAGAGCCAGGCGGATCTCTGTGAGTTCGAGGCCAGCCTGGGCTACCAAGTGAGTCCCAGGAAAGGCGCAAAGCTACACAGAGAAACCCTGTCTCAAAAAACCAAAAAAAAAAAAAAAAAACCCACTTCTTCAAGACGGCAGTATAGATGGAAGACTGGCTGAGACATCCAGCCGCACGGACTAAACAGCTACTGGGTTCTTGGGCCGTCCATTGGTAGACAACCACTGTTGACTAGCTGGACCACAGCCTGTAAGGCACCCTAATAAATCCCATAGGGAGATAGACAGACAGACAGACATAGATATTCATTCTATCAGTTCTGTTCCTTTAGAGAACTCTTAGTAAAACAAAAGTATAATTTTAAAAAGGTTTTATGGACACTAAATAGCATGTCCGCTATTTTTACATTTAATTGTAAAAAATAAATCTTATAGTCATAAATGTGTTAACAAAATTAAGAAACACCTAAGGAAATGGTGCTGATATAGTGAGTGTACAGTTCTAATTGGTAATTAAGCACATTAAGAATTGATATGATATTTAAATTTGTATATAAAAAGCACTTATTTATCTAAGCCATCGCTTCATTTCATTCGTTCCAACTAGTGCTTTCAAACAATTTGCAGTATGTTAGAAATTTGAGTGGGGCATATATCATAGTCACGTTAACAGTCAAATGTAATTCTACACACACACACACACACACACACACACACACACACACACACACACACACACTTCAACTCATAATAAAATGAAACACATTGTCCCAGAACTATGACTAACTGGAAATATTATTTTAGTAAAGATAGTCCAACTTCATGGAATTTACCAAAATCCTTAACTCATGCTATTTCCTATTAGAATGTCTAATGCAAAGTACCTGTTTCCTTAAAAACAAAATTAGTTTCTCCATACATATTTTAAGATAGACCTTGAACTCACACAGGGCACACAGTATCTGACCATTCCTCTCTCACTCCTCTGAAAGCAACTGACACAAAGCAGAGCTGTGAAGCCCTCTCCAAGTAGTAGCGCAGACACACGACTCAAATCTTTACAGAGAAAATCAATACAGTGTTTCACTGACAGATGTCACATCTTAAGACCTTCATAAATACAATACTACTTTTCTGGAAGAGAAATACAACTGTGACAAACTGAATCATCACACATTTATATCAAGGGTGGACAAGAGCCAAGTCCCTGACCCTCAAGCATGTGACAATGGTTGGTACACCATCACACACACACACACACAAACCTGGGAGTCCTGTTCTTTAATGCCACTCTCTGACACGACCAATGCCAGGATTCCAAGCACCACAAACGCCTGTATTTATATGTACAGCACATCTGTGTGCTGTAGTTATAGCAACCCAATCCCCTGCCTGATCCAGCAACTGAACTCCCTCCCTAGAGAACAGCTTTGCTCTGTTGCCTCAGGTATCACCTCAGAATACAACTCAGAAGCAGAAAGAACAGTCCAAATAATGTGACTATTTTCCTGAACATTTCAGGACTTTATTTAATACTAAAGCAAAAAAGGACACTAATATCCAAAGGAGTTGTTTTAATATATGCACTAGTGTCTCTATGTATTTCACTTGACATCTTTAATGTAGAAATGAATCTTATTTCTAATTTTAGACCAGATACACCACATCTGGAATTAAATTAACTGTCCTCAAACCACAGTCACATTGGTTTCAATGTTTTCTTCACTTTATCTGGAACTCCCTCCCTGAATTTCCTTGAAGCCTTTAACATACACCTTTACCATGGGCCAGCCAGGGGAATACTATGACACTGCCACTGGTCAACTTTAGGCAGGACACATAGGACTCACGATGATGCAAGACCTGAGAGAATGTGCTAAGCTGATGAGAAGCATGAACAAGGGCTGAAGGTTAAGACTGATCTATCAAGTCGAGAAGACAGTGAGGACAACACACAGGAACGGAGAAATCCTAACAGGAGACAAGTTCCCCTACTCCATTAGCCACGGCTCACTGCAGAATAACAGACTACACATCCCAGGACCCTGAGGTCCTGGGTAGCCGGAAGGGCCATAGGATGGTACTCTGCCCAAGGCATCTGGCTTGGGCATCACCACAGGAAAGGTACATTTCTTACTTTTCTTCCTTCTTGCTTTGTGATTTGAGTCAAGACATGCAACCAAACTCCTGCAGCTGCTTTAGAACCACAACCACGGGCTAACAGCAGCCAGGGAAGAAAAGAGCCTGGTGCCTCCTTGTACACGCTGTCCCCACGAAACTACCCTAGATCTCTATGCCGGGGTCCCTACCCAAGAGAAAAACCAGCCCCCACCCACTCGTTACGCACCAAAGCTGTAACAAACACAGTAAGCTAACGGATGCCTGCTAGGGCACTCGGCACACGACACACACTTGGTGTGAGCTCCCCTGGGCTCTCTCTTCCATCTTGCTACTTCCTTCTTTTTTGTTTTAAACTTGTATTTACTAGTGCTCTGTGTGTCTAATGGGGACTGAACACGAGCCAGAGAGGGCTTCGGCACCTCCAGGAGCCGAGCTCTCTCACCGGCCCTGTGTGTCCTTTTCTACCTCATCCTCTCATGGCTTATTCTCTGTGTAACTCTGGCATTAAAGAAAACCACAGGTCATTGAAATGTGTCTTCCCCCAACCTACCCCCCCAGAAGGGAATGTTACCATGATACTGTTACAAATATTTTTAAAGTAATCTGTAGGGAGGGGACAGAGCCATTTAGAAACGTAATTCTGAATCCAGAGGACTCCACAAACTTTATTTTTAGGTGACTGCTGTATTTTTAGCACTACCCTTTTTCAGAACTTACAAAGAGTGAACCCCCAAATCTGTAAACTAATGTCCATTCACGTGAAGCCCAAAACTGAAGGGGGATACTTTCAAAAGGACATATTCATGCTTGAATGAACACACACACACACACACACACACACACACACACACACACACACACACACACACACACACGGGTCTTGCCAGCTCAGTAGCAGCTCTCCTCTTGTCCATATCTTCCATGTGCCCTCTCTTCTGGATCATTTCCAACAATACACACACACACACACACACACACACACTAGCATCTCCTCATCCTAAGAAACACACTCCTCTTGGCTTTAGGGTTCCTTAGCTAGTCCCTTTCCTGTTCCTCTTCAGCGGGTCATTCCTTTAATTTAATTTATTGGGGGGGAGGGGTTGTTTTGCCTCCATGTCTGTCTGTGTACCATTTGCATCACTGGTCCCTACAGAGCCCAGCAGAGGGAGTCAGATCCCCTGGACGTAGATTACAGACAACCCTGAGGGGCTGGGAACCAAACCCTTAACCTCTGAGGTATCTTTCCAGCTACCCCAATGACAGTTCCTGATGATGACACTTTCACTCACACCGGTTCAGTTCTCCTCTTTCTATTCTGGTGTGAACCAGCAAGAACAATCCATGGGTGCCGCTTCCCCGGGTATGGCCCCACGCCATCCCTTAGCCAAGCCAAAAGCCCCATCTCGACTCCCATGTTTCTGGATCTCCCTGAAGCACTGGCCCTTCTCCCCCGGGAAACCTTCTTCTTTTGAAATTGCCAACTCTGATGATAGAACAAGAGGACCCTTGTGCACATCTGCCCCTCACCTGAAGCAGCCCCAGAAGGAGGCCCTACTCGCTCAGCCATGCTCCAAAGCAGGGAAAATGCAAGGATCGGGCGAGAGGAGCAGGGCAGAGGTCAGGCTATGCTAAGCATGGGGCTGTGGAATCTCTTGTGAAGATGGCATAATGCACCCGGGCTTCAGACATCAGCTCTGGCACTTTTGCCATCATTTTTCATAACTCTTTTGGTAAGAATCCCTTAGAAGACATGAAACTGCTCAAACACTGCCCTTCCGAGTGATCAGGACTTTTGCTCGTGTTGGTTGGTTGGTTGGTTGGTTGGTTGGTTGGTTGGGTTTGGGTTTGGGTTTGGGTTTGGTTTGGTTTGGTTTTGGGGATGTTGCTGCTGCTGCTGCTGCTGCTGCTGCTGCTGCTGCTGCTGCTGTTGTTCTGGAAGAGCAATAAATGCAGCGCTGACTCTTGATAACTATCTGCTAAACATAATATTTCACCTACAAAGCCTTATTAACAGCAAGGCAGGCAGGTCAGGTTTTAAAACCGATTTACAAATAAGATAGAGTTGTGACCCAGGGGGCAGACTGACACACAAACTCACACTAAGAAATGTTTTCTGTGTATGCATATGTATACTTTAATTCTATTACAGACTCGCTTATACACACACTCTTACATATGTAGATATGGATCCAATCGACCATTTTTAAGTTAAAAAAGAAGTTCCTCTGCCCCGCCCCCCCCCCATGCCCCTGACTATTGTCATTAACTGACAAAGTGCACGCTGGAATCACTTGCTCCAGCAAAAACATATGACAATGAACTGTGTGACCTAATGCCTGAAATCAGCAGCTCTACACAGCCTAACTAATTCTGCCACCGGCGGAGGCGGTCCATTCCAGATAAGGATTTGTTTAAGTGTCAGAGCCGGGGAGATGGCTCAGGCAGGAAAGTGCTTGCCACATCAGCATGGGGACTGCCACTGGATTAGTCACAGAGCCAGCTGCAGCAGACAGACTCTGTGACTTCAGTGCTGCGGTGAAGAAACAAGAGGGCTGAAAGCAAACCAGGCAGCCAGCAGAGACCCTGCCCCAGCATAGGAGGTGGAAAGTGAGGAGGAAGACTGCCTACAATCACCCTCTGGCTTCCACGCACACATACACACGCGCACGCACACGCACATGCACACTCACACAACTACTCTACAGCAAATAAAAGAAAAAGCCTTTTAGGAGAAAGAAACATTAAGCAATGTACCTGCATGACACTTCACTTTTTGTTGCTGTTGTTTCTTGACTCGGGGTCTCTCTATGGAGCTCTGACTGTCCTGGAACTCACTAAGTTCATCTCGACCTCACAGAGATGCTCCTACCTCTGCCTCCCAAATGCTGGGATTACAGGTATGCACAACCACACTCCTGGCATGATGCTTCACTTCATCTTACAGCCAATGGCACTTGTCATGGGGAAGAAAGGTGCGTATGGCCGTTATGTCTCTTTCTGAAAGTCCAGGAGGACAACTCTAAGATGGTCTGTAGTTGTTGCTGCTCTCCTCATCTCTCCTCAAGAACCAGCCTTACCCTTCCAAGCTTTAATCTTGTACTATTGGGACCTTTACCAATACCTGGGGGTAAACCTTACCTTAACACACATCCACACAACTTTCCAAACCCTAGTCCCCACCTCTCTTTATACCTTTTGGACACACTTCATATCTAATAAAGCCACCCCTCTGCAACATAATCTGCCAGTGAGTTATTTTTTTTCAGTGCCACAGTCCACCCTTAATAGGTATCCCATAATTTTTAATAAATGTGTCCTTTTACAAATACAGTAAATCCTATCGCTCTTTATGCAAAAGATAGACCATTTAAGTTTGTTTTCGATCTCTAGCACATAAGCACAGAACTGTGCATCCGCCGTCTCACCCTTTCATCATTAAAACGCTCGCGAGTTCTCAGAGCAATCCACTGATTATCAGGTAGCACTGGCACGCGCAAGTGTGCCTGCGATCTTCAACTCAAGCAGGGCATTGTTTGCCACGTGAAGCACAATGAGAACAGCGCTGCAGCCTCTCAGAACTCATTAGCTAGATGTCTTTTTTCTCCACTTACCCTCGTTAGAGCCGTCAGCTCTAATTTAAAATGTGATTAGTAAGAGGAGCATACCACAATTTTAATTTTTAAAGATTGCGGATGTTTGGTATGAATGAAGAGAGGCACTCGTTATAAATGGACACAGTCAACGTGGCACAAATAAATGCTGTGCACACTCCTCCCAACCTCCTGCTCACGCTGCCCGAGACAGAATTCCCTGATAGTCCTGGCTTCCTGGTTAAGTTCTGAGGTCTGTACACCAGACTTCTCACTAATGCAACCACTACCGAAGTTTCTGCGACTTCCTCACCTGCCCATTGCTCTCCCACCCCATGCAGAATGACTCCATCCTTTTACGTCCACTAAAGCTATTGGCAATGCTCGGGGGGCCCTCCCTCAATCCTACCTCTGTGTGCTGTCACCCGTGGGCTTTGCCATGTCCAGATCTTCTTTCTGAACACTTGCCAACAGCCTAAATCATAAATCAACTCAAGCTTCCCCTCCAGGAAGAGCTACCTTTGATTATGCCACAGGCATTAAAATACCCCTATATTTGAAGGTTTCCCACATCGCTGTCCACTGTTCCGTGACACAAGGCAGCTTTTTTCATGCTTCCTATACAATTCCCTCACTTAACTAAGTTACATGACAGGCTTCCTCCATATACTCCAGTGTGAGATCACTCTGCAGCACACAATGCAAGTTTTCATTCAGTTTTGGGGGAAAAAAATACATGGGAACATGACTAAGAATCTGGGCTCCATCAAGCATAGTCTAAAATGAGACAGAATAACATACATGAAACAAGCCCACAATCTTGGCAGCACTTCACTGACAATACAGTGCCCACTAGAGGCAGACGTAAGGCACCCAAACAGATTAACCTAGTAAATTAGATGCTAAGCCCCATATACTGGAAGCCTCTGTATGGTAGTTAGAATGTAACTGGCCTCCATAATCTCATAGTGAGTGGCACTAACAGGAGGTGTCGTTTTCTTGGCGTGGGTATATGGCCTTGTTGGAGAAAGTGTGTCACTGTGGGGGCGGGCTTTGAGGTTTCCTGTGTTCAGGACACTGCCCGGTGAGTCAGTTGACTTCTTGTTGCCTGCAAGATTAAGCTACTCCTCTCGGGCCACATCTATCTATACACCACCATGCTCCCCACCATGATGATAATGGACTGAACCTCTGAAACTAAGTGAGCCACCCCAATTAAATGTTTTCCTTTGTAAGAGCTGCTGTGGGGGTCATGGTGTCTTTTCACAACACTCTTGTTCCTAGCTTTCATTACAATCATTTTAGCACCTCCCAAGTTCTAAGGGTAACAGCATTAATGGCTTCTGGTCTTCTGTACAGAATAAGCAGAAAAAGAAAGATTCTGTATACCAATGGCTCTGTTTTATAGAGGATAGGACCTTAAAAGATATGTAAGTGGAGGTGTTGTGCTGGCCAGAGTTGTGCCCTGTTTCTTGCTCTCGTTTTTGTTTTTTGTTTTATGATTTTTTTTTTCTCCAGGAACCGGCAGGATGACCTACAGCAGGTCTACTACTTGGACAAGTACTTCAATGAGCACTACAAGTACCAGCCTGTCGTGTTACCCAGAGAACTCTCCAAACAAGTACCAAAAACTCATCTGATGGCTTGAGGAGTGGAGGAGACTGGTGTCCAACAGTCCAGGATGGGCTCATTACAAGATTCAGGAGCCAGAACCACAAATCCTTCTCTTTTAGACGATGACTCCCAAAAGAACAGCAAAAATGAAGTACAGCTGGGATCACCTAATCATTTTCAAATTTAATGTATGTGTACGTATGTAGTATTCAGTAAATACTTGAAAAATACGCAAATCTTTCATCTATACCTGTGCATGAGCTGTGTTGTTCACAACAAGAGAGCTCAGATCAATGCAACTACAAGCAGGTTATTTTAAGTTGTTAAAGATAACTTTTCTTGTAGTTTTTTTCCTTAATGTAAGTGCCTGTTTTACTTTACCAGTTACTTTTGCTAAATAAAGTTTGTATGTTGCGTTTGGCACTATTGTTGAGATTAATTTGACTTGACCTTTTCAATAATTTTACTCCTGGAGAAAATAAACATACTTAAAAAAGAAAATTTAAAAAAAAAAAAAAAAAAGATGTGTAAGTGAGAAGAACTGACTGAAAACCAGGTTCATAAAAACTGGGCTGTTATGAGGATCTCCTCCACGTCGAACCTCGGTGCTTTCTAGAGAGAGAACTACCCATGAATCTCTCCTGCAACCTTTATCACGGCCCCAGCCTGCACACTGCCTCCTTCCTATTAAAACCAGCTCAGAGCTATTCCTAAGGCAACATCACCCAAGGAAACAAACAGCTGGGGCAGGGCAAACGCCACCAGGTGCAACGTGAAGGAAG
Source organism: Peromyscus maniculatus bairdii (assembly GCF_049852395.1). Taxonomy (NCBI): domain Eukaryota; kingdom Metazoa; phylum Chordata; class Mammalia; order Rodentia; family Cricetidae; genus Peromyscus; species Peromyscus maniculatus. Next base: position 59,654,468 of record NC_134857.1, read on the forward strand.
AGCCTATATATAGCCCCCGGCCTGCCACTCAGTCTGCAAGACTGTTCCTTCATCCCATTAAAATCCTGACTCACGGGCATCTGACATGCAGCCAGAGAGAGAGAGTAACTTATGTCATCCTTCAGAATACTCCAAGTCCAATGTGCTCCCAGAACAGGTCTGAACTGCAAGTCCTCCTCTTACAGAGCAGCAGCCCTTCCGAACACTGGGTCCCTTCCAGGAGCCGGAACAAGCTGTCACTTGACGGATGGTGGCTGGTGGGATGCCATTGCAGGCTCTTCCTGGGCTCTAGAGCTTCGTCTACACGTTTCATTTGTGCAGCAGATATCACACCATGATGATGACAACGCTGAGGCCACTAATTGGTATCCTTCAGCGTGCATGAACTCCAAATCACACTCATTACAGTGGGACTTGTAGTAAGATTTAAAATTCACCCTTTACAATTACTGAACTGAACTGTGGAAAGTTATCAAGAGTAACCCTTTATAAAGATGTTTGCATGTTATGAAGCAATATTCATACACACACACACACACACACACACACACACACACACACACACACACACACAATTCTTTAATCAATGCAGACAAGATGGAAATTTTTATGTAAAAACTGTTCTTAGTCATGTGGACCACCCATGCACACATCACCCCCACACACTCACAAAAGAGGTTTAGAATGGAAAACAGAACGTTGAAGAATGACCATCTTGGATGAGATTTCAAGGAACCGACTCCTTTTCTTTTGAAAATGTATATAGCTAGTTCATTCGTCATTTCTTTTTACACCAAAATCACATAACTTTTACAAATATCCTAGAGCTTAACTGGGGTTTTCCTGCACACGTTTAGATGTGTAAGTCAGACAGACACTCTGAGGGACGAAATGCCGTGCCCTGTTTGAAAAAGAGGCTCACCAGCTCTCTGCCCTTCCTTTGGGAAGAGAATTCCTAGAGTCACTCCTCGAACCCACAAGCATGCTAGGCTGACTCCTAGAAGGTGTAAATCCCTACGGGGCCAAAGCAGCCCTGCCTGTACCAAGCTATGTGAAGCAGAACAGCAAAATCCAACGACTTTAACATGGACAAGTGTTTTAAACGGTCCTTAGCAAATCAGGTTCAGTATAAAACGCTGGCTATTTGGATTTTTTAAAATCATTTTATCACCATAATATTACTATTACAAGCAGTCCTGGGATAGCACTACCAACACCAGCCTCATTATTTTGACGATCACTACCGTGAGAACAGCAAACAAACAGGCTTCCCACCTCCACCAGGTCATCCTCTCAAGAGTAAGCTTGCCAGTCTGGCCCTGGGAAGCAGAAAGCAAAGAGGCACGCAAACCTCACTTTCCTCTACTTGCCCTCTGGCTGTCAAGGCCTACCCTGTCCCTTTCTGTCACCTCTTCCAGGCCAGCCTTAGTCTACAGGATAAAACCTATCTCCCTGCTCTACTAGATCTGACTTTTTATGGAAAAAAAAAAAAAGTTCCCATCTGTAAATAAGTGTTTCAAGGCTCATTTATTATTTATCTATGTGAACTTGTATGCCTGTCTGTGTGAGAGTGTGGAGAGCAGAGGAAGCCTTGAGTGAGTGTGTAGAGTGGATGATGTACTGAATGAATGTGCATTACTGACAAGAACCAATGCCTCAGACTCCTGGGAACTGGCAAAACCTTCTGGTCCACGTAAAAGTGATTACACACAATTGACCGGCGTGTGCAAAAATTAGCAATTGCAGCTTGCTCCTCGCAGATGACTCCAACCTGAGGCTGCTCCCCTACAGAGACCTCCTTCCAACACCAGCTAACGACTCCTTCCTGGGCTGTACATAGTAAACACACTCGGGTGTCCAGGCTGTTGTTGGGGTCTGTGTGTACGTCTATGCTTTCTTCATTCCCTGGTCATCCCAGTCAGACTCCCAGGACCGGGCCATGCATGCAGGACACGGTGGGCACGTATGTGCACATGAGTACAGGTGCCCATGGATGCCAGAAGAGGGTACTGGAGGTAGAGTTACAGGTGGCTGTGATCACTTGACATGGCGGCTGGAAATCATCGAACTTGGGTCCTCTGAAAGAGCAGCAAGCATTCTCCCCAGCCTCTAAATTAAATTCTTAACATTACCCTAATCCTTTCAAAATTACTTAACCAGAATGCAGAGAAGTTAGGCGACAGAAAGATGAGATTATATTTTAACCAATTTAAATATTTAATAACATTAAATACTTGGTTAAAACCAAATAAAAGGCTATTTGTGATAAATTCATATTCAGAAAGAAAGAAATCTCTCCGGAAACGCGGTAGCTAACCTTAACACAGATGGGCATGTTTTAGGAGATGAGCTTTTCTGGCCATAATTAATTGGACCAGAGGTGCGTACCTGCCCCGGCTAAGCCAATCTGATTACATCCTAAAGTATCTAAGGAAAACAGTCAAACAGCGTAAGTCTTAGCGACACAAGGTCATAAATCAACAGTCATCACACGCACGCCAAAGTCACAGGGAGAGGAAGCACAAAGCCAATCTACAGACAGATGCAGAGCCGAGGAGAGGCCATATGGTCCTTAGAGGCAGTGAAGTCAAAAGCAGTTTCTGGCTTCATTTCTAGTCCCTTGTGACCTCAGTGAACATTCTCAGCTGTCCTCAGAGGTTTGTACCACTGCTTCCCACAGGTTAGTTCTTCTTTACCAAAGTCAACCTGAAACCAATTTTATTTGCGATGAACAAAAGTGTACCAAAACACAGCTGACACAGTCGTTCAGCAAATTTTCATGTCACCAGCACGTTTTCACCCATTCCTTGCTAAGGAATCAGAACAGTCTTTATGACATAAAACAAGCATATGGAAAAAAAGAAAACAAAAACGTATGTGTAACAACTCCAAAGCACTGCCTTGCTTTGTATCAGCAGAGTAATTGGGCGAAATAATTCAATTCTGCAGAAAGAGCTTCAAGGTCATTGCATTGTACGTCTACACCATACCTGCTCCTTGGAAGAAACATGGATTCCTTAATGAACACGGAACCAGAAAGGAGTATATACCAGCAGGTGCCGATATCATCAGGACTGAAAAAAAAGACAAAGGAAACAGAAATCAGATGACAATCCACAGCAACAAAAATCAAAATATATATAGCAGATGGTATAGCAATCCGTCTACTACACCCAGACTCACAAAAGGCGCCAGCATACAACATAATTGAAATACTTATTACCGAGTATTAGAGGTGCTCTTAAACGCTATTACCACTAAAACATAAGCTAAAGACACCCACTGGTTTATTTAAGTATTTTTAATTTTCCTTACATCTATCAGCACCTGTCATTCCAGGTTTTATTTTTCGATCTAATTTTTTGAGTAGGAATTACTTCCACTTGCTTCAGTGAAAGAAAACACACAGACTTGCACAGAACTCAGTCCAGTCAAGCTTTTCTCTACCTTTCTCTCACACTTCTCCATCACAAACAGCATTCTGAGTTTCCTCATGTAAGTAAGTGCATAGCCAGTCAGATGCTTACTTATTTACTCCCTCTTACCAAAAAAAGTATAATCTTCTGAACTTTCCTTCCTTTGTGGAAATAATCTCTCCTATGGGGAGACTCTGCTGTACAGACATCATCTCTGCCTGACACAAACCACCCCCTAGTGGTGGTCATTTCAATTTAACCATACACAGTTGGGGGGGGGGCGGCGCTGTTAAATAATCCTGAACATAAGTAGTATCTGACAAGGTGACAATATTAACCATCACATCTTCTCAGCAGAAGGTAACTGTGCTATTATTACCTTCTAAGTTTGGGGCAAAAACTACCCTTTGCTAGGCTCAAAACTAGTTTCAACTTTTTCTGATAACAAAAGATAAAACATTGTATCAGAAAAGAGAAAAAAGGAAATTTATAAATGCATTTTAATCTGCTTTCACAATGTTACCATTATCAGAAACAGGTTGATACAGAGAAATGAAATCTTTGTTTTAAGCTATAAAAAAAATTTTTGATGATTTTATGTGTATGGGTCTTTTGCCTACATGTACTTCCATGCACCACATGTTAGCCTGGAGCCTGCAGAGGCCTGAGGAGGGTGTTGAATGCCCTGGAACTGGAGTCACTGGAGACTGTTGTGAGCTGCCATGTGGACGCTGGAAACTGAACCTGGGTCCTTTGGAAGAGTAGGCAGTGCTCTTAACCCCTGAGCCATCTCTCTAGCCCCCAAGGAAATGAGATCTTAAAAACGTAAGACAGTAAGGTTTACTGCTGTGCACATAGCCTTGCGCAAGTCCGCAAGATCAAATGAATAATGAAGACTGCCTACAAATAATAACTATCCCAGCTTTTAAAAGCATCGCATGTGACACTGAGGTCTGTGGTGACACAGAGAATGCAACGGTGACGGGCTTCTCGGTGATCTCACGTCTGTCACCGCTAAAGGCAAATCAGTACAGACCAAGTCAGAGGGAAGTTTATCGACAGTCTTCCTGTCACCTGTCACACAACACACACACACACACACACACACACACACACACACACACACACACACACACACACACACACCGACAGGCAACCTGCCTTCAGAGCGGATGAAATACCTCGACAGCAGGTATTCGGGCACCCTGAATACCCACTGATTACTCTATAATTAGGTCTGCCTCTTCCTATCAGGAAATCCATGGCGCAGATTTAAAGGTATGGAAATTAGAGAACGGGTCTCAATCACTACCACTGACTTGAATTTGCCTGACAGGTGCTGTTCTAGTTTGGATAAGCACCCCTCAAAGGCCCGTGTGTTGAAGATTTGTCCTGAGACCCTGATGCTGCTGGAGGTGATGAAATCTTTAATATGTGTGACCTAGAAAGAGGACTTTAGGTCACTGGGGTTGTGTCCTTGAAGGGAGAGGCTATGAGACTTGGTCTCTCTGTTTCTTGCCATCACAGAGGAAACCATTTTCTCAGCCTCCATTCCTCACCGGGATATGCTGTACCTCACCGGGATATGCTGTACCCCACCGGGATATGCTGTACCTCACCGGGATATGCTGTACCTCACCGGGATATGCTGCACCTCACCAGGATATGCTGTACCTCACCGGGATATGCTGTACCTCACCAGGATATGCTGTACCTCACCGGGTATGCTGTACCTCACCGGGATATGCTGTACCTCACCGGGATATGCTGTACCTCACCGGGATATGCTGTACCTCACCGGGATATGCTGTACCTCACCAAGATATGCTGTACCTCACCGGGATATGCTGTACCTCACCAAGATATGCTGTACCTCACCGGGATATGCTGTACCTCACCAAGATATGCTGTACCTCACCGGGATATGCTGTTCCTCACCACAGGCCTGTCAGCAGTGACTGAGCAACCGCAAGACGGCATGAGCCTCTCCTTGCTAATTCTCTCTGTTTTGTGGCAATGATGGAACAAACGGCAGTGTCCATCGCAGATGAGCTAAAGGTAATAGAGATGAGTTGTTCTCTTCCCAAGAGACTGCAGGGCTAGCCTGCAGAAGCCATGCTTTCGGAGAAGGCCTTTGCAGAGATCATGCCATCAACAAGCACTTACTGAGTATACTGACCACTTACTTCGTGCCAAGACAGACACGACTTCTTTACTGTTGTACTGCCTCTCTTACGATTCAAGGTTTTGCTGTAGTAAACTTGTAATAACTAAAAATATAAAATAGTACATCCTATTTTAAAGATGTCCTGGAAAGCATGAGCTAAAAACAACCTCTCCTTTCTTTGTTTGGTATCCATCCTCTACAGAACGTGTTCACTTTCCACTGTGAAAATTCCCTGTTGCAAAATACCATGCCTAAAAATCAGTTTCTATTAGATCCTCCTAACTCTCCCAAAGCACTATATCAGCCATTCTGAGTTGATGTGAGATAGCCTTCTGTACGCTGTGAATATGTGTTGCTCTCACTGGTTGATAAATAAAGCTACTTTGGCCTATGGCAAGGCAGGATAGAGCCAGGTGAGAAATCCAAACAGAGATACAGGAGAACAAGGACAGGGTCTAGTAGACACCAGCCGGCTGCCCAGAGAAAAACATGTCAGCAGACCAGTAATGACATGGCCACGTGGCAATACATAGATGAATAAAAATGGGTTAATTTAAGATGTAAGAGCTAGCTAGTAATAAGCCTGAGCCATCGGCCAAACATTTATAAGTAATATTAAGCCTCTGAGTGATTATTTTAAAAGGGGCTATGGGACCGAGCAGAATGGAAAAGCCTCTGGCTACACTGAGTCTCTGATCTTACAGTCTATGTTTAGAGCAGCTGTTACCAGAGGGTCTGACTTTTACACATGTGAAGTGAAAAATTTGCCTTTTAAAATGCAACCAGAGTTGTAAAGAACAATGTAGGACTGCAGGAGCAGCAGGAAACAATTCCAGGTTTACACAGTGTCAAGCCACACATGGCGGCGCACACCAGGAGGCTGAGGCAGGAGAGTCTAGGCCAGCTAGGTTTACACAGAGAGACATTGCCTCTGTAGATAAACAGATATGCGTGCATACATACAAATAAAATTGAGGTATCTCCTGTACACACTGGCAATGAATCTCGTTAACAGCAGTAGCAGCAGTGGTAACAATGGTGTCGCTGTTTTCAGAACTAACCCAGTTGCTCTAAATTTCATGAATTATCCAGGATGCTAATTTTCCAAATTACCGATCCCACTCAAACTCCCTCATTTCCGATCAATGGACAACTGATTGAAGTGACTTTTAAACAAATATCCTAGATGACAGTCATGAACAGGCCCTTCATCAAAGATCTCAGTACTGAGCCCCCAAAGTAAAGAAGAGGCAAAAGAAACCTAGCCTGCTGTCAGTATTCACACATACTGTATATCAGACATACATTGTAGACTATTATTTTATTTATTTTTTTATTTAAAAAATCTTTCTTTTTACATACCAATCTCTGTTCCCCATCCCTCCTCTTCTCCCACTCCCCCACACACACCTACCCCCAACCCACCCCCATCCCTTCCTCATAGAGGTAAGGCCTCCCTTGGGTAGTCAACACAGGCTATTATACCATGTTGGGGACAGACCTAACCCCTCCCTCCTGCATCAAGGCTGAGTAAGGCATCGCCTGTTTGTGTACCCAGGATAAGTCCTGGTCCCATTGCCAGGGGACCCACAAACACATCAAGAACATTTCACCGACATTCAGAGGGCCTAGTTCGGTCCCATACAGACTCCCCAGCTGTCAGTCCAGAGTCCATGAACTCCCATTAGCTTGGGTCAGCTATTTCTGTGGTTTTCCCCCCATCATGCTTCTGACCCACCCCCCCTTGCTCTTACAACCCTTCCTGACTCTCTTCAGCTGAACTCCAGGATCTTGGCCAAGTGCTTGGCTGTGGATCTCTGCATCTGCTTCCATCAGTTACTGGATGTAGGCTTTATGATGACAATTAGGGTAGACACCAATCTGAATGCAGGAGAAGGCTAGTTCAAGCACCTTCTCCACCACTGCTGAGTCTTAGCTGAGGACAATCTTGTGAGTTCCAGAGGTTTTCCCTAGCTGCAGCTTTCTCCCCATCTCCTTAATGGTACACTGTGTCAAGATATCTCTTTCACTGCTCTCCCTCCCCGTCTCTCCCCCATGTTCCCACCTCCAATCCCCTCTATTCCACCCCCCACCCCCCCCCCACCCCCCCACCCCGTTTACCCAGGAGATCTTAACCCTTTCCCCTTCCCAGGGTGATCCATGTGTGTCACTCTTAGTATCCTCCTCTTTACCTAGCTTCTCTGGGGTTGTGGATTGTAGCCTGGTTATCCTTTGCTTTGCAGTAGACTATTATTTTAAGGTGTGTTACTTTTTTTTATGTTGCATTTGTTTAGCTCTGTTAAGCTGTGTTACTCTGCCTATCTAAAGCACCTGATGGTCTAATAAAAAAAAAAGCTGAACAGCCAATAGCAAGGCAGGTGAAAGGATAAGTGGGGCTGCCAGGCAGACAGAATATATAGAGGGAGAAATCTGGGAGGAAAGAAGAAAGAAGGAGCCAGAGAAGGAGGAGGACTCCAGAGGCCAGCCACCCAGCCACACAGCAAGCTACAGAATAAGATAAGATTTACAGAAGTAAGAGAATGGGAAAAGTCCCAAGGCAAAGGCAGATGGGATAATTTAAAGTTAAGGAAAGCTGGCAAGAAACAAGCCAAGCTAAGGCTGGGCATTTATAAGTAACAAAAAGCTTCCATGTGCAATTTATTAGGGAGCTGGGTGGCAGGCCCTCAAAGACTAAGAAACCAACCAACAACAGACATGTGTGTATTAAACACATAGGTGTCATTTCCATTTTTGTTTTGTGTTTTAAAATGACTTGCTTAGAGGCATATTCAAGAGTTGTTGAAAAGACAAAGGCTATCATGAAAGAACCTGGCTTGACCATTTCTAAATAACCGCAAGCGTGAATCAACAGTGATGGGCAAAAAAGAAAACCATGAAAACTAAAGAACACCAAATAGCAAAGCTGTAAGTTACAAGTCTCTCAAATCTCAGGCAAATGCACATTCTGGGAAGACTCACAACTTACAGAAGGGCCTAGGAATAAGAACTACAGTGGTCCCCTTATTTGACTCCAACACATCCCATCCTGCAATAGGCAAAAAGCTGCAAAAGCCTGGAAATTGACAAGACATTCTAAAAAGTTCCTGGTTTTGTTCGTCATCAACAGGTAAGGAAATAATAAAGCCCAGCACGACAAAATGTAAGCAGATCACAAAGCGATCATTATAGCTTCCAGAATAATCAGACAGAAACCCACTGCAGATGACCTGTCCTGCGTCATGCTCAGCCAAACTACAATGGTAAGTCCATAAGTAGAACGGACATTTCCTCCTTCTCTACTGAGCCTGAACATAAGCCACAGTGTTGGCTGATTCCCAGTCTGTTCCATCACAACTCTGCCACTCTGCTTCGAGGCCTGCTGCCCCCGCCCCTCTCTCTCTCTCTCTCTCTCTCTCTCTCTCTCTCTCTCTCTCTCTCTCTCTCACACACACACACACACACACACACACACACACACACACACACACACACCGAGATCTCTTTGTACCTTATGGAGTGGCTGGGACCCTCTGAATGAATGCCAGAGCACCTATCCCATCCACACCATGTTCATACAAGGCTCTCCACGATATTTCATTCTAAGCTTATCTCTTCCTCCAACTACACTGACATGGCCTCTGCTGGCTTGTCATGTATCAACTCGACACAAGCTACAGTCCTATGAAGGGAGGGAACTCAACTGAGAAAATGCCTCCTGAAGATCCAGCTATAAGGCATTTTCTTCATTAGTGATTCCGGGGGGGAAGGCCTAGCCCGTTGTGAGTGGTGCAATCCCTGGGCTGGTGGTCCTGGGTTCTATATGAAAGCAGACTGAGCAAGCCATGGGGAGCAAGGCAGTAAGCAGCCTCTGCATCAGCCCCTGCCTCCGGGTTCCTGCCCTGTTTGAGTTCCTGTCTCGGCTTCCTTCGATGAATATGCATGTGTAAGCCAAATAAATAGACCCTTTCCTCCCCAGATTTTTTTTTTTTTTTTTTTTTTTTTTTTTTTTTGGTCATGGGGTTTCAGCATAGCAACAGAAAGCCTGGCTAAGACCTGGCCCCTCCCACTGAGCAGAACTGTGTGCCTCATCTAGCAATATCTAGTCAGTATCAATGCTGAGGTAATCAAGACCATGACACGCTTGTGTATCGTCACAGCTTTTTGATGGGACAGAGTTCAATATCCTGATCAGACCACATGCAGGAAGCTCAGTTAGTGGTCCCTTCTCCCCTGTTGGCCACATAATCCTAATGAAGTTAAATTCTAAGGTTCTAGGTCAGTGGTTCTTAACCTGGGGGCTGAATGACCCTTTCACAGGGGTTGCCTGAGACCATGGGAAAATGCAGATATTTGCATTATGATTCCTAACAGTAGCAAGTTTATAGTTATGAAGTATTAATGAAATAATTCTATGGTTGGGGGTCACCACACCATGAGGAACTGTATTAAAGGGTCACAGCATGAGGAAGGTTGAGAACCACTGCTCTAGGTCCTCAGTCTTGAAACCTGGCATCACCAGCTTCTTTCCAGAGTTACTGCGGTTTTAAACAACAGTTGATCTCTTTGCCAGCAGAGACTGAAAAGAAGCACTCATTCTTTTCACTGCTTCTGTCCTGACCGCCGACACTCACTTAACACAACATGCCTTTTTTCCACCTATACCTCAGGGTCTTCGGAAAAACCTGATGCTTTTGACGGTACCTTTTCTCTGTTGAACTTAGTTTTTTTATCACTATTCAAGTTCCTGAGGGTGGCTGAGCATCTCTCTGGTAGAGTAAGTCATCCTCCTCACTTCCCTGAGCTCATGGGGCACAGTCACCAAGGGAGTAAGTAATCATTTCACGTTTCCCCCATTCGCGTCTCCGACTCATCCGTACCGCCAATACATGCACTTTATGATGCCTGTTTGCTGGGTAGGGTTTTTGGTTTTTGTGTTGTTTTTTTTTAAACAGGCCTCTTTTTTTTAAGTATTTCATTAAATGCATTTATTTATTAGAGAAGGGCACCTGGTGCATGTATGGAGATCAGAAGACAACTTTATAGAAGCAGATTCTCTCCTTCTGTTATGGGGGTCCGGGAGAATCAGTCAGGCTAGGCAGCAAGCGCTTTCACTAGTTAAACCATTTGTGCAGGCCTTTTAGGCGTGTTCTTAGTGAACAGAACAATGCCAAGCAATTCCTCACCAAAGGGTCTACAAGTCAAAGATGTATGGCTTTTACAGCGGAGCTCAAAGAACTTCTTAGCAATATCCTCCGGATCCACGGGGTGGCAGTGTCTCCACATGAGAGAGGACCTCACACACTGCTACAGCAGGAAGGCATTGCAAGTGATCACGCCGAGGGTGACCTCGGGTGACCGCGTGTTGAAAGAATAACGCTCATTTTAAAAAACCAACAAAAACTGATCAAATGGGGGGAAAAACATCACTGTCGGGCCAGAAAAATGACTTCTGAAAAGTTGTTTTCAGAATACAATGTGAAAATGTAAGGAGAGGCCGACTGCAAGTCTGTCTCATGGCACAGTGACGGCCACCCCACACAGGCTGAGGAGAGGAGTGGGCTGTGAGAACACAGCACTGGGGCTCACACAGCCTTCAGCTCAACACTGCCAGTCAGAGAAGCCGGGCTAGAATCACAGCAGCCGAACAGAAGCCAGAGCTCTCCAAGGTGAGGGTCCCACTGCATGGCACCAGTAAGAGGGATCCAGGAAGCACCTCTCTGCCCTTCCTTGGGCATTTGAACGGTTGGGCCAGGAGACATTAGCAATCGCAGCCAGAGCAGCAGAAAGTGAAGCCTGGGAGTGTGCCACATCTAAGGATCAGAGCAGGTAGGAACATGCACCATGTTCGCCCATCACATGGTACAACCGTGACCACACATCAATGTGGGGGCCACTAGAAAGCAAGCATGCACTGTGCTGCCCTGAGTGTAAGACCACAGTCACAAGCTGCTGGCACCGGGAAGGGGGCGGGGGGAGCCGACAGAAATCTAAAGGGTCCCACGGCAAGTGGAGACAAGAGCTACCAAAACCAGAAAACACCTGCTTCCTTGACTGTCTGCTCACTCAGTGACATCAGGCAATCAGAAGGCTCCACTGCCCAGGGCCACAGGCTGAGGGAAGCCCTAAAGAAAGCAGGGAGCTTGCATTTTGCTCATTTCTACTGTGATTCTGGTCTTCTGGCCAGCTTAGACTTGTACGCTCAATACACAATTGTGAAAGGGGGGAGGGGGAATCCTACAGTGAAAATGATTTCATTTACGTATGATAAATCATCCTGAGACCGCTCCGGTCAGAGGTTTTCAAGACCAAGAGCCCTGGAGGCTCTTCCAGCCACACTTGCTACTGCTGCAGCTGGGCAGGGCTTCCTGTGAACACACTGTTCCAAGCCTTAAAAAGTTCTAACCCTGGCTGCCTGCCAGCATGCAGATGGCTTTCCAGATACACAGTCATTTCGGTCCTTTTCACCACAGTACGTCTACTACTGTTTATTACAGAGTTGGGTAACTGTGTTTCTTTTGCTCCTTTGATAAGATTTGGAGCTACAAACTCAAAGACAACATTTCCATCAGTTACTTTTATGTAGTTAATGAGACAGGCTAACGCTCATTAGATAGGACTGCTGCCCCACAGCGGAGCAGCTGATCAAGCCAGGTATCACCTCCTACATAGTCCTGTGTGTACTGCAGAAAGAACTCGAACAAGAGTTAAATGAAACAACTTTAGCATTTTACTTTCCACCTTCAGAACAGCAGGGTTTAATCATAAAACAATATAGTTCATTACACTAACAGATGTAAATGTCCATGATATGAAAACAAATAACATTTAAAAGGCAGAAGGTAATTCCTGTTTCCTCCAAGTCCTAAATTGTAAAAATAATTACCTCACTTTTAAAAGCTGGCGTAAAAGTTGGGGAGTGACACCCCTGTGTTTCCAGCACTCAAGAGGTTGAGGCAGGAGGATCACTGCAGGTCGGAGGTCAACCTGGAGTTCTGGAACAAGTCAGGCTACAGAATGACACCTGGCCTCAAAAATAAGTGGAAAAATGAATAAATAAACCTAACTACCCAAAGAAACAGAAGCACCATGACAGATGTGAGATCAACAAAGTCAGTCCCCATGCGGGAGAACTCAAAGAACTGGTGAAAAGTATGAAGATCTTCAGCCTGATGCTGAAAATACAGGGGGCAAAGTGGACATCCAGTGATGATTCGTTTAAACAGCAGCGTGAACACATAAAACACGGAACTGACAAAGCCAGACAGTCTAGGGGCTCTAAATGCTGCCATTCTCAAGTTAATAGAATTCACTTGAAAAGGAAATGGAGCATTGCCCTAGGAGTGAGGAAGTTACTGAATGAACATTTTTTTTTCAACGAAGATGATATAAACTGCATATGCATTACAATAGTCAAATCAATGACTCAGCCACTTTAAGAGCAGAGGACACATCCAAGGGCTTGAGGAATGATCAAATTTAAACAAGCGGTCAAACCTGAAAATTGACTTGGAAACTGCAGTGATTTACACACTATCATTTCCTCCTCACCAGAAACCTGTTCTCACCTGGAGTAATTCAGCTCTCAGAACGGTTAAGGAGAATCTACAGATACACCCAATCTCACTCAAAGCCCAATCCGTCTCTGCAAACTAGTCTGTAGAATTTCCAGTCCACATGATCAGAATGCATAGGAACTAAGCCTTGTCAATCAAGAAACGTTAAATACTGAGTGGTTTTCAATTCACCAGGCAGTTTCGTAGGAAACTGGAGACAAAAATACCTTCAATAAACATGCCAGCCTGCAGAGGAATAGCCTCATCTGTGCTAAGGCCAATTCTTTAAAGAGACTGTGATTCCTTTTTTCCAAATAAATTAAAACCTTACTTTTGTCATTTTGTTTGTATACACATAAGCATGTGTTAAAATAATTAAAACTTGGACAGAGAAGATTATTTCAAAGTCGGAGTTACATATCTCTGGGTAAGAAATGAAAGGAAGCAAAGCTGTTTTGCAAGAGAGGTAAAACACCACAAAATAAATCGTAGATGAAGTGCTTACTTCGTAACTTACGAAGACTATCATCTAAAAGCAAAGCCCCCTCAGCCAATCCAGAAAAGAGAAACTAGATGACGCAATTGTTGAAGAAGGAGAAGAGGTCAAAGGGGACATTTCTCCCATGATGGGAGACCCTGAGGCTGTGTAGCATCTGTAAAAGGCAGAGGAGGCTTCCAAGAATGGATACGTCACTGCACCGGAAAAAGACCTCCCTTCCTACTGGGGGCAGGAGAGAGACAGAGACAGAGAGACAGAGCTAAGCAGGTGTTAGAGAGGAAAAAGTAAAGCCCCAGGCCAACTCAGGAGGAGCCCAGTGAGGAGGACAGCAAAGGGGAGGTGTCTGCCCTACGACCACAAAGCCAAGCCAAGCCAACAGGGAAACAGGCTGCTTTTAGCAAGAGAGCACTCAGAGAGCACTCTGCTAAAGTGTGCGTTTACAGATGCAAATGAAAAGGCTTTAGCAAGACTGAATAGGCCTCAAAGCAGCTGTTTCACAGAGGAACAATTTCCTCTCCTGAAATAGATAAACCCTTAAAGTGCTATGAAAACTCTTAGAAACCAAAGCATTCAATCAGATCTGCATGGGGGGAAAGGACCACTGAGGTTGAAGGTATGCGTATGTCTCCAACAGCTGACTTCTTGATACAGGTTCTAAACACTTTAAATATAACTGTCCAGTAAATGCAAATTATGAGGCTGGCCAGCCAGTTAGGAAAAGCCAGAGCACACTGGCACTAAGACCTCGGTATAGTGCTGCACTGGGCAACGGCCCAGTCAGAGAATTTCTCAGCATGTTCCCAGTTGATGACCCTCCACTTATCTGATGGCATGCTGTGATTCTCACTACTCTCTTTTTTTGGGGGGGAGGGCGCCCCTCTGTAACCTGTCCAGCCTCCTCCTCGCTCCTCCTCCCCACCTCAGCCCCCAGGGCACTTAACTGGGGTTAAGGCATCAGAAGGGCACATCTCCTTGGCCCTCAGGAAGAATGCAACAGCCCTCAGAAGGAGTGCCCAAGCCCTGAGCAGAGGTGAATGCACCCTGAGTAGAGCTGCTGGTCAAAGGATATGTACGTCTTACTCTGAAGAAATGACGTTACTATCCCCATTCTGAAGATGAGGAAGATGTAGTAGAGTGTTAGATCAAAAGAATGCCGTATTTACCTGGTGAAATTATTAAAGCCATCGCACACAAACATAGTAAGGAAAACGGTTAGTCATCTCTTGCTCATAAAAGCAAAGTCTGAAAGCCATCGATATTCTGACTGCACTAGTCTTCAGACCAAGCTCCAGGGAGAACAAGATCAGTCATTTCCGTCCAGGTCCTCAGAGCAGCTCCCCAAAAGAGGGTATTATTAAGGTACCGTGGATTTACATAAACCACAGCAGCTGTTCTTTAGGTTTCAAACTACACTTGCACAAACTGGCAAGAGCAGAAGCATGCCCGCTACGGGACCACAAAAGGAAATGCCTCTCTTACACTTTGTAAGTACATCAGCAAAATGCCAAGCACACAACTATGTGACTCTGCAGTTAGACTCTATGAATTTTTATTCTTACAAAAATCAAGATTTACTGAGTATCCACATCCAGACTTCTCATTGCTCACTACCACTGGCACCTAATTCTAAACAGATATATGTGAGCAACTGGGAGAACCAAGTCAAACACGCTCCATTTAAGACTACTAGGGTAAGAACTGGGCCTTGTCAGCAGGTGTAAAAACAAACACCCAGGATGTTCAAAGACTCTGGCACACCTCTCAGAAAAAGGGTAATAAATAACCACGTTAGTGAACTATGGTTGTGTAAACAGGAGTGCTGGGTGCCAGGCCTCGAGGAGGATGGTGACAGGTGGTGATTGAGTGTTAAGAGTGTTACCATTTTTAGGATAAAAGGGGTCAAAAAATGTTGATGACTGAGGCAAGAGGAGAAGCTGCAAAACCCCAAGACCTGGGCTCAGGTCCAGATCCCACTTCAAGTGGTAGGAGTTAGGGGATTGCCTGATCTTCCCAAAGCTCCATTTCCTGAATGAAAAACTGGGGAGATGAGAACAGCTGACCCCACCAGACATCTACAAAGAGTGAAGAAATGAATGTACATCAAGCACTTACTGGAGCCGGCAGGAAGCGCCCGTTATACATCGGCCACCAGCTCACTGTCACATCACACATCCGAGGGGAAGGACAGAACAACAGGAAGCTAGGGTCACCCCTCATGGAACTGCTTCATGCTGTGGATGCCTTTCTGTACGCTGTGAATGTGTGTTGCTCTGATTGGTTGATAAATAAAGTGCTGGTTGGCCAGAAGCGAGGCAGGAAGTATAGGTGGGACAAGCACAGAAGAGAATTCTGGGAAGAGTCAGGAGTTGCCAGCCAGACACAGAGGAAGCAAGAGAAAAGGTACCAAGCCACGTAACTAAATATAAATAAGAATTATGGGTTAATGTAAGTGTAAGAGCTAGTCAATAGTTAGCCTGAGCTAATGGCCGGGCAGTTTTAATTAATATGAGCTTCTGAGTGATTATTTTATTAGCGGCTGCGGGGTCTGTGGGGCTGGGCAGGACCAGAGAAAACTTAAGCTACCAATGGCACCTCTGTGTGTTTAATTGGGTTCAAGCAGATACAGGACCTGGTGGGACACAGGAAAACTTCCAGCTACAGCTTCATTATAGACAACAACATTCACAGGAGGTTTCGGCCTGGGCGTCTGCACACCTACTCCATAGGTTCCAAAAGGAGGCACGTACTGCAGTTACTTATACCTCAGTTCCTTCAGAACTACATTAAAATAAGCATCTTTCTTTCTGTGGTCAGGTCTCACTACCGATTACTCCTTGGTTAACTGTTACATATGCTCTGCCACTGGAACATTTACAATAGCTGGATGAACAGCCATCAGTTTCATGTGCTGCAGCCTAAGAATTATGCCAACTCCCGCCCACCAACTTCTCCAAATCGTAGCTACCCCTGCCTGTGTCCAGGCTCTCCCTCCCTCACATCCCTGCAGCTGGCTCCTCAGCTATTCCCTTTCACATCCACCTTGTCACCACGTCACCTGGACATAACCATGTGTATTGCCCTGGCGGGTACATGAAGGGTTGGGGGCACTGGGTCACAGTGCTTTGCTGTTTGAAAACCAGCCACCAAGCTACATATTCAAAGAGACCTGACGGGCTGGAGAGACGGCTCGGCAGCCAAGGAGGGGGTGCTGACTTCATGCAGAGACCTCGGGGTTCACTTCCCAGCACCCACACGGTGGCTCACAACTGCCACAGTATCAGAGTGCTGAGTGAGGACCGCCACCTACACCCCTGCACTACACCCCTGCACGGTTCGTCTGCTTCACCTGCATCTCTGACACACTATTTAGAATGCCCCCTAAGGTCTCTGTGGACTACGGAACACAACCTAAGACCCAGTTCAAAGGGCTCCAATAGCTCTCAGGCTCCGTCTCTCTTCCTGCAGCTTTATGCTCCGGAGTATCCCAATTTTGTCATTTTTCCTGTTGTTCCGTTTCTTCCTCCCTCTACAGATTACAAACTCCTTCAGAGAGTAGCTGTCGTTTTCTCTCTCTCTCAGTAAGTACTCCCTGTGACATGCCTGGAAAGGAGTAACTATCTTAGTAAGTGCTCTGAGACACGGGATGGCGTCAGCACAGCAGTCCCCGTAGTAAACAGTATCAACTAGTGTATACAGCAAAGCACCCTCCATGCTTAGAAAGCCAGTATTTGTTTCCTCTGTACTTATCGCATTCTTTAAAAGTCAGTGGGTAGTTTTTAAGAAATATGTCCCACATCTTTATTATTTTTTTAAGATGTATTTATTTATTATATATACAGTGTTCTTCCCCCATGTACGCCTGCAGGCCAGAAGAGAGCACCAGATCTCATTCTAGATGGTTGTGAGCCACCATGTGGTTGCTGGGAATTGAACTCAGGACCTCTGGAAGAGCAGCTAGTGCTCTTAACCTCTGAGCCATCTCTCCAGCCCCCTGCTCCACATCTTTAAAAAAAACATTAGTACAATTTTAAAAATAAACTTCACCTAAAATGTAGAAGCTCATTTTGCTGTTTCTAGACTGAGCTACCTTGCAGCTCACCTGCTGTGGCTGTGGGGCGATCTGTTTGTTATGTGAGCTACTTCATACTTCACAACGACAAGAACAGAGAATGCCTGACAACACAGAACCAAGTGTCTACCGCGAGAGCTGTAAATACAGACGTGAACTGGCCATTTTAATACTGCAAACAGTTCAAATGCCGCAAATTTCTAAACTGTGGAAAGTAAGTTAACTTCCCCAAGCCCCATCCTCCTGAGAGGCCAGGGTAACTGAGCCAGCGGCTGCTAATCCCCAGTAACAGTTGAAGGAGTTGGCTACTCATCATACAAGATATAATCAGAAAGGAATACCTACTAGTATAAAACTTCGTTTGCTTCATGTCTTTCATATCTCACAGTTTCGCACATTAACCTGTAAAAGAGAAAGTCAGTGAGCTCAACAGCTGCCATTAGAAAAACACAGCTATGATATTTGAATGAGGCACAGGGCGAAAAATTTCAAGTTTATTACTTCATATGCTTGTATGGCTCACCTAAATTACTCATCTTCAAACCGGATAGTGATGGCACTAGTTACAATTCAATAAAACAGATTAAAATCTGTCCCACCTGGGTGCTAGAAAATGCAGCATCTAACAGGAGCCGAGCTTCACCGTGTGTACTCTATGGAGTAGGTTATTCCATACTTTTGTAAATGGCAGGCAGACAGTGTGTTTCCCAAGGTAAACACACTAGAGAAGGAGTAGAAACCCAAAAGTCAGAAAGGAAACCCTAATAATTTAAAAAGTGATAACATCACTCACAGTACTCACTAATGGGTACTGAAGAGTATGGAATTTCAAGCCAATGTAGGCTTCTATTGACCCAGTGTTTTTATCATGAGTGAGCAAATGGAGAGTTTAGAACTGAAGGGTTTGTTATTTCAGCTGATACAGCCCTGACTTGGGGCGGGGGGGGGGGGGGGGGGGACCTCTGAAAATGAATAATGTTTAAATATTCAAAATTATCTCAAGAATAGCATCATTTAGAAACATCTTATTCTATTAATACCAATTAACTTTTCCAAAATACACAGGAATGATAACATGATGATTTCTTCTCATGAAGAAGCTGCCACAGCAAAGCATTCCAACAGCACCCTCATTTTGGACAACTGCTATTCCCCAGCCAGGGAACACAGAGATCCTTCCCCTGTTTGCTGACCCGACAAAAACTCTTGGATGCTCACTTACCTCATTCTTCCCTCCATCCCCCATGCAGGGATTCAGCTTGACATGCTTTCAACCATCTTGACTCAAAATGGCCATGACTGCCTCTAAGTAACCCTGGTCGGTCTGCTTCCCTGGATGTAGTAGTTCAACATACTTCAAACATTCAAAACCATTTGGGTGGGATATGGAATTTTACAACGCTGACCCAGATGCCATTAGGGTCGGCAGAGTAAGTGATACCTGGGTGTTAGCTTAAGGAAAATCATGTCCCATACAAGTGGAATGAAGTCCCTTTTGTCCTGCAGGCTCTGGAAGCCTCCTGCTTCTGACCTAACTCACCCAGGCCCACGAGGCTTGCCGCCCTTACGACTGCAGTTCTATCCCGGAAGTTCACCATGTTCAGGCCTGGGCCTGCCTGCCTGTCTGCCCTCACTGCACTTTCGGGCTGATTCTCACATAACTGGGACCAGGTTGTTCCAGAACACACTTAGTTCTTCCTTGGAACTCTATCTCCTGATTTTGCTTAATTCAGAAGCAGAATCAATGCTTTTAATAGACTGGGTTGTAATTATTTTTTTTTCTTTTTATCTTCTCTGAATATGCTCAACTTTTTCACGTTTGTACTACAGAGATTTATTTACTTCACCAAAGAATCATCGCAAGTTTCCTTGAAACAGGTCTTTCACATTGTTCTCAGAATGTGACTGGATTCCTCCCACAAAGTAGTGAAAAAAAATTAAAGTTTGCAACACTGCCATACATAGGGCTATTTTATGCAATAGGATACAACTTTATCACATTTCATTTGAAATCTTCTAACAAATACCAAATGGGCAAGGAAAAAACCACTTTGTAATCGCCATAACTGCATTTCACAGATGTGGACCCAGAGGCTCAAGAGATGAGGTTAAGGAAAAGCACCAAGATCTCCTGAGAACCAGTGTAACAACTATGATTTGGTTATTTCTTAGCAATCTCAATGTGTCTATAAAATAGTAATTACTAATCCATAATGCTGAGGAAGATAATATATTTCAACAGGATGACTGTTTCCAACACTAAACATGGCTGGGCTGTGGTGATATTTTGAAGAAATAAAACTTGCCTAAAGATCAGAGGACAGAGCCGGCCACAGAGTTAGCCACAGAGGTCAGGCAGTGGTGGCACACACCTTTAATTCTAGCACTTGGGAGGCAGAGAGCAGTCTGGATTTCTGTGAGTTCAAGGCCACACTGTGCTACATAAGATTAATCCAGTCTAAAAGAAAAACAGAGCCAGGCAGTGGTGGCACACATCTTTAATTCCAGCACTTGGGATCACACACCTTTAATTCCAGCACTAGGAAGGTTGAGACAGGAAGTGATATGGCTGGGCAGAGAAAGGAATATAAGGTGGGAGGAGACAGGAATTCTTTTTCAGGCTGAGGAGTCGGTGAGGTAAGAGGCGGTGGCTGTGGCTTGCTCTGCTTCTCTGATCTTTCAGCTTTCACCCTGATATCTGGCTCCAGGTTTTTATTAAGACCAATTAGAATTCAAGCAACACTGGTCCCATATCTCAGGGGTAGAGTTTGCCTATTATACACAAGGCCCAGAGTTTGAGCTCCGTCACAGCAAAAAGGGAGGAGAGGGAGACCCCAGCAGTAAATATCCTCAAATGATGATTCTGTTCATAGTTTCTGAGCTCTGCTCTTAACTGCCACATTTCTCCTCTTAGCAAATCTTCTACTCCTAGTCTGTATGGACTGAACATCAGAAAAAACTAAAATCGTATAGGAACAATACATCTGAGGACTTGACGGACTAAGGTGCATCGTGTGGGCTCTGACAGCAACAGAGGAACCCCTGTTGAAACCTCCAGTCTCTTTCCTGCTCACACATGTCAGCCCAAGTTGGGCTGCAGGAATAAAATAAAATCTCCCTTGGAGACTTTCATCTTCTACACTTGGAAAGCTGGATTAAATACAAGTGTCAGTTGGCTCTTCCCTCAGGTGATCTCAGGTGATCTCAGGTAAAACTTACTTTAAAAAATGCAAAGAAAATAATTTACCTAGAGGAAATATGTGTGTTTTCCCAGGAATGAAGTATTATAAAAGCAGCTTACTCAAGTCAGCCATGGTTGACATGAACTTCTCCGTCTGCTTTTTAATTCAGCTATGATCATGTTCTAAAGATATACTCAGTCTAGGCTGCTGGCTGTAAATGAGACTGCTCAGACATGCAGAAATCGTTGGACATGTGAAGGGCTCATCCTTGTAATCATGCCAACAGACAAATCTATACAAAGCTTTGAAACACTTTCTAAGGAGAGACTAAGCTATACTCTTGAATTAGTCGGTCATTTCTACCTAAAAATCACCTCAGAAATGGCAAAAAAAAAAAAAAAAAAAAAAAAAAAAAAAAAAAAAAAAAAGTAGGTAACTCTGAAGCTGGCTGTTGGGTCTGTGAACTGTTTTGTGGTCTGTTTTGCATTATTCATACTTCTGAATTTTTTCCTTAGGAAGACTGTCATCACAAAATATCAAATGAAAGTTAGACAATTTAAAAACTGCTACAGCTACCATTTGAGTCATCTTCAAAAATCCCAGTTTTGCCCTTTCTAATAAAAACCTGTCTGGATTTTTAAACACTTAATCTATAATTGAGTCTAATTTAAATGATTTTCATTAAAAAATTAATTTCAGAAACACTCAACCCTCTTGATACTTTTTTTCAATTAACAGACAAATATAAAACTGACATGCTCACAAATTAATTAGTGTTTAAAGGGTATTCCTTTCATAATTAAAAATGGTTGGCATCACAACTAGACAGAATAGAAAGAAATAAGACCTCATTATACCTTAGCTGGCATCTATCTTCTCAGGATCCTTTACCTCCTTTTGCAGGGAAGATCTAGTCGCTTCTTTTTTATGAAATTTGGGTAACTATAAATGAAGCTAGTGTATTACTGTACAACAGACATGGGAGGATATTTATAAGAGCATACTGCACTGGAACCGGTGTGATAAAAACTGTGCTCCCCACAGAGGAGCTGGCTGCATACTGAAGGTAGGAACTATATTCCTACAGAGACCCAGACCATGCTAAAGCAATGAGCCTAATCACTACCTGAATATTTAAAAATACATCCGAGTGCTGAGCGGTCGACGGACATAGACATGCATATTAAAGAACAGGAATAGCAAACAACGCCCCCTTTTGGTGTCTGTAGCAACTGAAGCTTATTATTTTTGGGAAGTGGAGGCAGACACTTACACCCAGTGTAAGAATCTTAATATAGAAATATTAAAATCTATATGAATAATACTCAACCTTGCAAGATGTATCAAAGAAAGTGTAGGGGTTACATCAGTCAGAGTATCTATGTGCTACATTTTCTCTAAGTTCAAGTCTTACTAACAGATGGACACAGAGATCCACTCTATCATTACTAAATTATTAAAATCGATACACACCTTAGCTGGTGCTCCCTCAGGTTAGATAAGGCTTCCATCCCATGTAAATAGGAATACACTATTTCCAGGTCCTGTTCCAAAGAAAAGGATAGAATTATTAGGTTTATCAGAGAAGAAAGTTTTTCAAAATAACATGTTACAAATTAAACTGTAGGTGCTTTTTAAAGATAATTGTCTTCTTAGATATTAAAAATTAACATTTTCAAAGGAAGGCTAGCATGTGCAAAGGCTATTCTTTACAACTGCCTTCAATACATGCACAAATTCAAGAAATTTATAATTTGAATTATAAATTACATTTATATTATTGAATTATAAAATAAACTTACTTAAACTTATCAATTTATAAAAGCAAATTCTTCACCAGCTGTTGTATGTTACATATTTTCTGCTACTAACATCAAAATAGCAAATACAGTATTTTCATTTCAAATCACAGACATTTGCCAATATGATGATTACTCAAATTACTTTCTCAATATTAATGTATGTTATTTTATAATCACTTAATAATTAAGTATAAATTTAATGTTCAATACTTAAAATGTCTTACATTTAGGTGGTTTTTTTTTTAAGTTCTTTTTTTCTCTGGCTCACAATAAAAAAAGATTCAAAGTCATTCGTGAAAGTTCTGAACAGGTAAAGGTGTGAGGTCCTGTTTATCATCATATATGAAGACCCAGAAAGGAATTAGTATCCCAGGATTCCAGGGAACATCTAGGGTACATGGGTGAAGGCAACCAGAGTGTGAACGAGATTTTTCTCCTGTAAATCTGTCAAAATCTAAAATAAAGGTATTGTGAGGTGTTTGCAAACTAACCTTCCCCCTTTGAAGCCGTAGCTGTAAAAAGTGAGAACCCACAGGTCACGCTGCTGACCCTCCTCAGGTGAGGGAGACGCCGGAACGGAGCGCAACCACCACCCTCATTTCCCCACCCTGTCACCTATAAAACTCTTACTGCATGCGGACACCTGGACCGCCTGTGTCAAGGAAAACCCACAAAACTACCCACGGGCATGATCAAGCGGGAAGTTCACACTGAGTGACCAAACACGTATAGAAAGAAACAAGATGACCTTTAAACCATGTCTAGGAACGAGAAGTCTGGAACTCAGGGACAGCCTCAGAGCGGGCAGCTCTAGAACCCGGCAGAGCACAGGCCCTGTGCAGCAGAAGCGCTCCTTCCCCTAAACGCCGTCAAACCACCATAAAAACAGTCCGTTCGCGGATCAAACGGCACTCTGTTCATCGGCCAGTTTCGTAACCCCACAGCTGTTCAAGGTCACATTCCTGAGTAGTTAGGTCATATGTACATGTATGCTGATATGATATATACGGACTTAAAAAGTCTGAGTGCCGACGTATAAGATGCATGTATAGAGTGTATCTAACCTATGAATAATCACCAGCAACATTTACTCAAGGCAATATGCATAACTTGTAGAATAGAGGACAATGGAATATAGTCCCCTGACATAAGAGAGTATGTCGGCAGCTGTCACTGAGCCTGTAGCACAAAACACAGAGACTACAGGAAGGAAGTGATGGACTGAATGTGTTACCCTACTAATGCCTGCCATTATTTCTTTAAAGCAGAATTTCCTTCTAAACGCACAGAACTGCCTAAATTAAATGCCACACATAATCACAATGTTTACGTGGGTGGGGGGTAGTTTTAAATGAACACCACTCAAGCAATACATGATCATAAAACCCTGTATAACAGTTTCATGGACTTTTGGGTTTGTTTTGCTTTGTTTTTAGATGTATTTGTTGTATTTTATGTGTATGGGTGTTTTGCCTGCATGTATTTATATATACCATAATTATGTGATGTCCAGAGAGACAGGAAGGGGGCGATAAGTACTCCTGAACTCAGGGTATGAATGGTCGTGAGCCACCACGTGGGTGTTGAGCCCAGGTCCTCTGCAAGAACAAGTGTTCTTAACTGCTGAGCCACCTCACTAGTTGTCTCGTGTATTTTATAGATCTAAATAGACCACAGACCTTTTTAATCAACTCGACCCTCACATCTAGTTTCTTCTATTACTCTTAGAGTAAGCTGCCTCGAAAGAAATGTGTTTATACGGTCTACGCTCAAGGAGCTTATAGTAAGACTGCAGAGTCATTCTACATTCTTCTACCTAGAAGGCTTTAACTACCTGTCTAGTTTTAACTTGATTCTTTAACAGGTAGTTTCTTTATGAACCTGAAGCCTCCTAACTAGGTGGAAGAAATTAGTGCCTCCCTAGCTGCCAACTAACAAGCCGTGTGTCCTTGAACCCTAAAGACACAGCTTGGTGTCCGTCAGGAAACCTCTGCTCTTTGACCCATTAGAAGAATGAAAAGAAACATGGCTACAGGTGAGCTGCAGAACACAAAACAAAGAAGGAGCAGCCTGAGGCTGAGCATTTCTCAAATGCTACATTTACCCAGGATTAAGGACTGCAGCTAAGACAACTAACGGACAAGAGATGGACACTCTTTTCTGCTTCTCAGAGAGTTCTTAACGTTTACTTCCTCTTAGCTGACAGTCTTTGCTAAAATCTAGTAGATACGAGTTGACCAAGGTTGCCTCTCCAGAGCTAGCCAGGAAGAAAGGGTAGATGAGGTGCTGAGCATCCCAGTTCCTCACAGCATCAGGAGCCTGCAGCCAGCAGTAGAAGCCTGCAGCCAGCAAGCAGTAGGAGCCTGCAGCCAGCAGCAGGAGCCTGTAGCCTGCAATAGGAGCCTGCAGCCAGCAGCAGGAGCCTGCAGCCAGCAGTAGGAGCCTGCAACCAGCAGTAGAAGGCTGCAGCCAGCAACAGCAGGAGCCTGTAGCCTTCAATAGGAGCCTGCACCCAGCAGCAGGAGCCAGGAGCCTGGAGCCAGCACAGGAGCATGTCTGCAGCATCCCACAGTAGGACTTTATCCAAGGCACATAAGAAAATGGATGGATTTCTGGAAAGTATATTCTTGGATTATAATGTTCATTTTCTCTACATAGAGTCAGCGGACGAAGGTTTACTTCAACAAACTTTGTCTGTGGAAAACAAAATGCAGAAGCACTAAATCACCTAAAGCACTCCAAGTTTCCACTTTCTCAGGAAACCGATGTGCCATCTAAGATACTGCTAACCTCCCCAACCGGACATTCTAAGACAAAATCCACAAGACCATCACTATGCTAAAGACCCTTTTAAGAACGTAAGCTATTTTCCCCAAAATGCTCTGGACTCTGAGCAAAAACAGGAACATGCTGCTGTAACCAGGAAGCGAAATGTTTTTAGAACAATAAGCTTTTCCTTCTACTCTATGAAGGATATCCGTTTTGCAAAAATAGACACCATTTCAAAGGAGATTAGAGTTATAAAATCACTGCAACCCAAGCAGACAATGAGATTGACAGGCCAATTGGAATGAAGTTTTCCCATGACAAATGAAGTCCTTTTTTAAAAAAAAAACAAAGGCATCCTGAAAGCTTTGGTGCAATGCCTGCAAGCACAGGGCATCGAAACAGGAACAGAAAGGCAACAGTCTCCATGCCCAGGGCCTAACCTCACTGCTCCAAGACTCATTCTGAACATAGCAGGCCAGCACAGCAAACATCCAATTCACTTAAAGCTGGCCCTCGATGTCCTCTGTTTACCAGCATCAAGACTGCAGCAACTGCATATAGCACATTTCAATATGACCTTTGGAGCACTAAAGGGAAGAGGAACTCCTCCACTCCTGCCCACCAGGGACTGGTGAGCATTCTGAATCTCCAGGGTTACCAAAGAAAAATAATGATGATGATGACGATTAAAATGGAGAGGGGAATGATTTTACCTACATTACCAAGAAATGTTTTTCCTTTAAAAGAGTTTTACTTTAATATATGTGTGGTTCAACATACTTAGAAATAAGTTGGCTCCTTTGAGGACCAAGTCAAGGGCATGAAGGCCAAGATGGTGTGACACTTAGCAAACCTGTGACAGTCTAGACCTCGGTGATGAATGCCTATGGACTTGAGCCTGAGGAGGAAGAGAGGGGAAGCATCCACTTGCTGAGACAGTGGTCACGGGCCAGGAATTGCACTCATGGCAACACAGTCTCCCTTGGGGATGCTTCAGACAAAAATGTAATTATCCTTCTGAGCAAATGCTCACGAGCAATGATTTAGAGAGCTTTGTCTCCAACATCATTCATTAGGAGCGTTAAAGCTTCGTTTTCAAGGCTCAGGATCCCGGCAGCAACCCAATGGGTTGAGAAGGAACGACTCAAGCCGCACACAAGCACCTCTGGTCTCTTAAGGTAACAGTTCAGTTTCCAAGTTTTATTTACAAGATTTCTAGAATTTCCACACGAAAACATAGGCAACGGTTCAGCTAAGAACGAAGAAATAGAAAGAATATGGTCTTTGGGGCCCAATCAAGCCCTACTTGTCCTTCCTCACGTGTATGTGACCCTGGAACGTGACTGAGATCTCTGTGGAGCAAAGGAATACATGTACAGGACAGGCTGTGTGGCCCCAATTACCTGTAATATCCTCACAATACAGGCCACATACGGCGCCCCAATAAAAGAGCAAGGTAGCTGAGTTTATCATCTAGGAGATCAGGATGACGACACTCCTGATATAAAATTTCAACTGTTTCTGAAACATTTACATACATCAGAATTTTTACAAGACACTCTTAGTCTGCAAGTATCTCTATGCCTCAAGAGGTCAAATGAAAAGAAATATTTATAAAACTTACAAAGGGCCCCTAGAGTTTTCTGCTTTTTATTTTGTTTTGTTGTTTTTGTTGGAGACAGGATCTCACTATGTAGCTCTGACTGTCCTGGAACTCACTCTGTAGACCAGGCTGGGCTTGAATTCACAGAGATCTGCCTGTCTCTGCCTCCTGAGTGCTGGGATTAAGGTGTGCACTACTACACCTGGCCTAGAGTTTTCTGCTTCTTAAACTCTGGCTTTTACTGTTGCTGCTGCTGTATTATTTTGGTGTTCAGGACTAAACTCAGGGCCCCATACATGATAAGCATGAACTCTACCACTGCACTATATTCCCTAACCCTAAATGAAGTTTTTTATGATCAGGCTTAAAGTAAAATGTGACCAGTGCAGTTTATCATATGTGCAATCACCATCGATCTGAATGACTTGGTTTGAAAGAGGGAGAGAAAGTCTTGATTTTTTCAAAACAGCCACCTATTTTTTTTCCTCCAGTACAGAGCAGCTAGGAACATATTTTAGGCTGGCAAAGTTAAACAGCACACTGCACGGTTTCCTCTCTGGCAGCTCATGAGTGTCGGATAACACGAAAAGTGAAATTCATTTCTGCTGCTGAGCATTCAGGGATGGGACCATAGGGCATACCATCCCTGGCATCCAAATACAAACTCGCACAAATCTGTCTTAAAATCCTGCATGAATGCCATTAATTTATACTTGAACACAGACTTTTACACATACACACACACAAAAAAAAACCTCATAAAATATTTATATTTCAATCTTTTAAATGTTTAAAATGTAAGTCTCGAGCTGCACTGCACATACTAGAACTCTCTCTAAAGACTCAGTCTACTTTACCACCATTCTAAGATGTGGTAATTTCTTAGGTGTGGTAATATTATCTGCGGATGATATTAGAAATTCAGGGTGGTACAGAGTTTCTTCTAAAGCTCCCTTCTCTGTGAATAACAGAGTTTTGAGGCACCACTGAGGAAACTCAATGGCCCTGCATGATTCAATCAACAGACCAGCAGCCACTCCACACTCAAGTACTCCTTGAACACCCTTGGAAGCAGGAGTTCCCAAACCGTGTCCCACAGAAGCTAGTACAATACTTCGGACATGATGTCTGAGGTTCACAGACCACTGTGACACTCAGGTCATACAGGAAGAATCCAGAGATGTCACCACAGCCAGGAGGCAACCCTGCTGCCTGGATCGGGTGAGGGTACCTACAGCTGCAGTGTGTGTTTGCACTGTCTCAGAAATCAGCTCACTTCCAAGCCGTCCCACACTCGATTCCCCATTCATCTAAAACACCAACCATCTCTTCCACTCTTTCCTATCTATGCCATGAGCGGGGATCTTTGGGGGGAACCTAACCAAGTCTATAAAACACATGCTTCTCCCTAGTGAAATGTCCCCATTTACCTACAGACAACAATCTCCTTCCTGAGCCACAGTTTACGACATGGGACGTGGCTACCCTACCTTTGGCCCTGCAGGAGAGCTCTGTGCAGTCATTAGGAAACAGCCACCTTAAACAGACACCCCTGTTCCTTCTTCCACCTCCGTCTAATCTCTGTGCTACCAGCTGACCGGGGAGCAAAGGAAATACAAAGAGAGAAGAGGGTGTCATCTCCACAGGGGTGCCCTGCACTCCCCAGCACTCCTAGGAAGAGCGGGGAGAGAATGGAGAAAAGGACCTTCGGAGACTTCAGAGCACTGCAAGAGGCCTCAGAACGGGCTGAGACAACCCTCGAAATGGCCACATGGTGGCAGGATGGGCCAACAGCCTTTTCTGGGACTCATAGGAGGGGACCGGGGAGGGATATCAAGGAGAGGATATAATTGCTCCTTTGTCACGCCTCCGATGGGGGAACACTTCCACCGGCCCCCTGTGTCTAACTCCCAACACCCCTGCTGGGTGATAAAAAGGATGAAGTGTTTTAACCAGTCTCTCCACCTACGGGAGCTGACACAGCCCAGAGCAATTAGAACCGAAGCTCAGATCACTGGACTACTGAGGGGTTTCAGGACACCCAGTCACTCACGCCCTAACGATATGGGCACAGTCTTGAGATTAAAAAGGCAGTAAAGAAATCCACAGCACAGGATCTTCAATAAAATTCCTGAGTATCTATTTGAATTCTAAATCGTGTGAAAGCAAAATACTGGTTTTTCAAGGTTACTAATTAACACCCAAAAGGAAACCAATCCTCCAGGGTGGTGATTTCATCCGAAGCCCAGGGAAGCCTGCTAACTGTGTTACCTACCGGTCACCTGCTGAGGCCTTGCTCTATCTCCACACCCTAAGGCTTCTCTCAAACCTTGGGTTTTTCTGAGACATATGGGTGAAAAACAATGTCCAGCTTGCTCCCTGGCTAAAATTTCCTTGGATAGTTTCCACAGAAAAGGGCAACCTTCATATCTTTTTTCTTTCTTTCTTTCTTTTTTAAATAGGGGTTTTGAAAGGAGACAGGAGTATACGGGGCTAGTGAGATGTACAGTGAGTAAAGGCTTTCTCCATGAAGGCCTGGCCGCGTGAGTGCATTTCCCAAGACCCCCACAGGGATGGATGCAAGGAGAACCCACTCCACAAAGCTCTCTTGTCTCCACATGCACACACCCAATAACAAAGTCACACAATAATCGTAGTGTTTTTAAAGTAATCATAAAGTAATAATTACCTCCTTCGGATGGAAAATACAAACTGGACCTCAGAATTACA
Organism: Peromyscus maniculatus bairdii; assembly: GCF_049852395.1. Classification (NCBI taxonomy): domain Eukaryota; kingdom Metazoa; phylum Chordata; class Mammalia; order Rodentia; family Cricetidae; genus Peromyscus; species Peromyscus maniculatus. Next base: position 59,684,258 of record NC_134857.1, read on the forward strand.
ATGACATTCACCCTTGTCCCAGTCTACTTGAAGTTGATGTCAGGGACCTGAGAGCAATCATGTGTCCAGCAAGAAGAGGCAGAGATAATCAGACTCGGAGAAGTGTCACTCCGGAAGGCTTATCACTTACTGAGGAAGATTTGGGAGCTAAGAGATGAGGCTATATCAGAAGCCACGGGCAATCGTGTTCACAAATGTGCAGTGTTGTGCACATGGGGGCAATCATGTAAGCAAGCTGGTGTTTACTCATGAAGATGAAAATTTCTCTTCAGAAAAAAAGCGACAATTTATATTTAACCAAAAACTCATCCTGTGGACAAATAAGAAAAATGTTCCAATCAGTTTACACCTCCTGCCTGTAAGAATCTGTGTCTCCCTTCAGTACCCTGCCTCGAACACCACAAGCCTACAACTTCCCAGAAGCCCCAAACTCTTCTTGGTGAAGAAAATAAGCTTCACAAAAGATACCTGCATTTTAAAGTCTCATAAGGTGAATTCAAATTTTAATGTCATGAGAATAAATTAACACACTAGTAAACCTATCTGCATTCAACTGTGCTCTCCATCGCCGCCATCAATGAATAATGGACAATGATATTTTCAGTTAACATTTAAACATCTGAATACGTACAACCTCCAAAAAGGTTAGTCAGTCTCAGACACACACACACACACACACATACACACACACACACACACACACACACTCCTCCCACTCTAATAAAATGATTCCTGGACAATCTTAAATTTTGATTTTTAACAATCAACCAAACACCAACCTCCATCCAGCAGTTCAAACACTTGGCTGGCTCCACTCACAGTCTGGTCAGGCTCTGGTTACACCTGCAAGACCTCACTGGGTCACCTCCCAGGAGAACTGTGAGGTCCACACATCATCCCTAGGATGCCTGAGGTTTGTTGACTATTCCCCTGACTCTAGAGGCTTAATCAACAGCCCTACAGTGGTGGCATGCAGAGGGGTCTTAATGAAGGCAAAGCAGGGCAGGTCACTGAGGACACGACACAGCTCTTCACTGCCTCTTCGCAAATAAAAGTATGTGCTCTCTGAAGGAAGCAGATTTTTAAATATAGACATCTTCACTGCTGCCATTTTTCTAGGACAAAAGACAAAAATAATTCAACATCTGTTTTTCCCATCTTGAATGATTTGCAAGGTCTCGAGTACCAATAGTATTATTTATCCCCAAACATTTTATTTCTCAAGCGGGTCTCAGAAAGAGGCTATGGACTACAAAAACGTTAGACACTCTTTCAGATGGATCTGTGAAGTGAGGCAGCTTAACCACACAGGCAGATCACCATCTAGAGAGCAGGTGGTGCAGTTATGGGCAGGGGGGGGGGGATCACCACTGGATCTTAGAGAAGAACGGGAGACTTTTACAATAATCACTTTTTTTTTAACTAAGCCCTCCACTGAAATAACAGGTCAACTGGTTTCTGAAGACTCCCTCCTGCACAGTCCTGACTTTGCATCCCCTTTGAAGCCTAACCCCTATCCACAGTCCTGGGAACTGCTGCTGTACCTCCGTTCAGAGGATTCAGTGTGCATGCGTGCGTTACAACCTACATCCCTGCCAGTGAGTGCCCTTTTACGTAACAGCTCTCACCCCAGCCGTAAGTAAATCCCTTCTGTCTCCTGAACCCACCTCCCCACCTCTGAAGGTGACCATTACCAAGATTCTCCAGCCGTCAGGAGAGAGCTGAGAGCCCTCCTCGGAGTGGTGAGTCTCATCCTGGGAAGCAGTCACTGCAGAGAGGATGCCCAGTGGGTGCCGCAGAGGGAGGGGAGGAGGAGGGAAGATGGCCCTGCTCCACCGGGCAGAGAATTCTCAAGCAAGAACAAGGTGCGGGCTGCTCTGGAGTCAGGGTTATAATGTGTGGCCGAATTAGTTTAGCAGTAGCCGCTGGAACCTGGGGATCCACACAAGGAGGAGGAAGGCGGAAAATCTTTTTCCTGGTAAAGAACAATTTCAAAGAAGGCTAGGGCAGGGGTTCCAGATGTGGATCTAGGAAGAAACTTTCACTGTAGTGCACCAAAACAAGAAGACGGGGCAACATGGCAAGAGCCTTGAGAAGCCCAAATTGTATTCCGCTTTTTAAAACGCACCTCTATTTGGGGCTCATAAACATCTCTCTGCTGTTGCGGTTCCTACAATGCCCTTACCTAAGATTATTACCAGGTAAGTCCACAGTTGGTTTAATACGTTGGTATCTGATTTCTGAGTGGTGTTCCAAAAGGTGACACCAGTGTCTTGTTCAGTGAAGTCGCCTATTATGTCTGGTCCCAGCCGGGCAATCCTATCGGACGATGCAGGAGTAGGGAGGCTTCAAAGATTCAAAAATATTCACCTCTTACTCTCTACCTAACAAGGATTGAGAAAGAGCATCCAAAGTAGACTCTTCCCTCAAGAGATCTGGGGACTTCCTTTCCTTCCCTGACGTTGACAAACCTCTAACATGTTGAAACCAGTGGTAGGATTCTGAGCTTTGGAACAGAATACAAATTTTGCAGAAAATGTGTGACAATGTTTGAGGCAGGGTAGGTCGTCAGACTGAACAAGCCCTGCCAGGGTGTACCCTCATACCCAGCCATGGTCTTGTCCTTAGCCTGTCCTTCAATGTGTCACTCAACCTTGCTCGAGCCTCTGTTCCTTCAGATGCAAACCAGGGATAACAACAGGGTCCAAGTTAGGATTTGCAAAGTCCTTCAACAATGCCCTGCTTGTAAGAGCGCTGTGTTGCTTTCTTGTTATTTCTGGTATTTTAAAGTAAAAGACACTGTTGTGGCTGTAAGACTGAAAAGCTTAGGAGGCAGATCGCTGAACAGAAAAGGGGGCCTAGAGATAAATCTACACATTTATGACCAGCTGATTTACTACAAGCACATCGAAAGCCCCAAAGGGGAAGAAAGGAGACTAACATCAGTAAAGGCTACTGGGAAGAGTAATATCCACCTGCAAGAAAATGAAATGTGAGGCTGAGAACATAGTGATAGAAGATGAGCATCTGAGAGACTCTGGAGTCAATCCCAAGCTCCACCAGAAGAAACGGGGAGAGGGTGAAATTAGACCCTTCTACAGAAAACAACTCAAAATAAGCAAAAGAATCTAAGACCTGAACATGCCACCGTGGGTCTCCCCTAAAAAGCACAGTCCACAGAAACAACAGTAGAAGAATGGGATAACATCAGATTAGAACCCTGCTCAAAGCCACCAAAAAGGAAGCAGCCCACCACAGAATGAGATAAATTATTCACATTAGTATTAGTATTCAAAATATGCAAGAAACTCAACTCAAAAGAAACAAAAAAGGCAAGGAACCTGACTAGATATTTCTTAAAAGATATACAATCGGTTGATGGGTATTTGAAAGATGTGTCTGGCATCACTGGTCATCAGAGGAAAGCAAATGGAAAATCACAGTAAGATATCACACAGCTGTCAGGATGGCGGTCCGCAAAAAGTCAAATGCTAACAAGGGCTGGTGAAGAGAAGGGAGGCTTTGCAGAAGGAGATAGGAAACAAATTAGTCCAGCACATGGAAAGCAGGGTGAAGACTCCAAAACAGAACACAACTACAAGACCCAGGACTGTGCATGTATACGAAGGACTAAAGTGAGCAAGCTGAGGGAATGCTGCACCCCCTGCTCTCTGCAGCATTATCACAGCAGCCAAGGCATGGAAGCAACCAGAAGCTCTCCTTCACTGGACAACTTGTTACTGATTACCCACTGCAACTTAAGAAGTGGAATTATACCCAATATTTAGCGCCTGGTCCTTACAGAAGTGAGGTAGTTTTCAATGTGTATTTTTATTGAGTTATTTACATTGTTAGAAGTCAAAAATACGATACTAATACAATAATACTAATATGGTACTAATAAATCTGCATGGCCTTGCCCGTGAAACCCAGCTTAGTAAAACCGCACTGTATTGAACATGTGGGAGACCTGTACTTCCAGTGCCCTGTGCAACTCACCACATTTGTCTCCGGGACCAAGAGCAAACTACACTCAAAGGAGAAAAAGGAACAGGAGAGGACGGGATTGGCCCCTCTCTACTCACTGGTCATCCACAATGATGTTGACTGTGCACAGTACTGACTGCATGTGTATTGACTGAGTATGGTACTGGATGTGTACAGTACTGGGTCCCTGAAATAATGGCTGCCCGAGGTACTGAATGCATGTGAATTAAATGTGTACAGAAAGCATGTGAGCTTTTGAACACCTCAGCACATTCTTTTGGATATTTTCATTGGTGGTGATCCTGTTCCCTTCCTAGGGAAATCTGGTATTTGAAAATATCCAACACTCACCCAGAACTTGGCGTCATGAAGAGTTGTTTATTTAAATTCATGCAGCTCCCAAAACACCATACAATGATACAAAAAGATAACTTCACTTGGAACTGTGCAACTCCACTAATAACCCCAAAAGCAATTCTCAAAGTGTCTTGATCAATGGCGTCAGGGTGTCTTAGTTAGTGTTCTATTACTGTGAAGAGACGATGTGAAGGAAAACATTTAATTGAGGAGGCCTGCTTACAGTTCAGAGGCTCAGTCCATTATCATCATGGGGGGACATGGCAGCATGCAGGCAGGCATGGTGCTGGAGAAATAGTTGACAGTCCTACATATTGCAGGCAACAAGAAACAGTCCAAGAATCACACTTAGTGAAGCTTGAGACCTCAAAGCCTGCCTCCACAGTGACACACTTCCTCCAACAAGGGCATACCTACTCCAATAAAGCCACACCTCCTGATAGTGCCACTCCTTTTGGGGACCATTTTCTTTCAAACCACCACACAGGGCTTTACAGATTTTGGGGCAACATGACAAATTTTAAGGATAACACACACACACACACACACACACACACACACACACACACACACACACACAGTCTTAATGTTAAACTTCATTTCATTATAGCTGGTCCAAATTCAAATACAACCATCACTAATTAACTAAATACACTACACTACTATAGTAAATGTTGGTATGTCGTTTATTATCTATTTAAATAGAAAGCAAATACTGTTTTATTTCTTATTTTTTCTGAAATGAGGGGACGATATTACATACATTAATACGCATGTAACGTCTACAAACTCTCACTTAATTATGCCAGTGAGAATTCTACCAAATACACGCATTTTACTCCAACACAACTTTCATGTAAGTAAAAAATATAAACACCTGAAGTGCAGGAGGAGACAGTCAGGGGGGCCAGCCAACTTTACCGTCTAGCTCCCCAAATGCACAGGCTATTTCTCCATTAAAATTAATTTTTTTTACAAATCAAAAAATTACAGAAGTCCAGAACAAGTGATTCTTCCTCTTCTAGCTCTTTGGTGTGTTCTGTCTGAAATGCACATCATTTAAGCACACAGACATTGCGCATGAAATTATACAGTCGTGTTATTAACCTATTGGTGCTTTTCTCTGTACTTTCTCCAATCCTCTTAGAAACTGTAGCTGTCAGAATCTGTTACCATACAAAGACAAAAATCACTGTCTGGCTGTGATAATCTACCAGGAAAGAGGCAGAAAAAAAAAAAAATACAATCACAGGCGGGAGGAATGTGCAGCTGTGCAAGGCACATCAGGACAGTCAGCAAGTACTGAGTCCGGCCATTTCGGGCCCTACCACCTTCCCAAGGGTCTTGTCGATCAAAATGACACCCAGTTTCGAAACAACAACAAAGAGCCCCACCCTTGACATTCCCGTGCTTCTCAGCTGAGCCACGAGTCCCAGCTGCGGCTTTCACACACGTGTCTTTTTTTTTTATCTCATGCATTTCCTGTTGTATTTCTCATTCTTGGTGGCATGGACAGTTTCAAGACACCTTTTTTCTTCTATCATATACAACAACAAATAAAGAGACCCAACATAGCATTCTGAGCTCTTTCCTCCCTCCCTGAATATTCTCAAATTTTGTGTTAGGAAACAGGCCTTCATCAGTGCGAGCCCCTGCCCACCCTGCAGTCCTACCTGACAGAACTTAGCTTCTCGGCCCTATGAGACTCGCCACTCCTTCAATCTCCTTAACATTTATTTGTGAGTCACACATTCAAGTTTCTACGGTATTTTCAATATATATATGAAATACACTAGGACTAAGACAACACGAGCACTATCTGATGATGACCCTACGGGAACTACACTTTGTATCTCTCTCTCTGCTTCCCGACGTCCCCAGAAAAAGTCTAAAAGTGCTCAAGTCCGGAACTCAGGCAGCAAACAGTGAGGTGAAATCCTCTAGTCTGGCTGGGCCCCAAGGAGATCAGCGAAGGAGTAAAGCTGCAGGCAGAGGTCACACACACTGGGCCAATGTTTATTCTCTGCAAGACAAATGCATCCTCCCTCTAGGATGCTGAGGTTACCTGGACTTCCTGTACGTGGAGGTGACCAATCTTGTGAGGCTGGCGGGCTAGCGAGCTCCAAGTCTCCACTTGTTTGTGCCACCATCACCCTCCACCATCACCCTCGCACACAGCCCCCTCACCCGGACTGCAGCACCAGGTCTGACTGTAACACAGTGCTGGGGATCCGAACTCACATCTCCCTGCTCCTGTGACAAGCAACCGACTAAACCATCTCCTCAGCAACCCCTACTGCTAATTACATAATTCAACTGCTTTTTCTTCTTCTTCTTTTATCTTTCGATTTTTTTTTTTTCATTTTCAAAAATAGCCACTGTGGGATGACTGACGTCCAATATCCAACACGCTGCAATCCCAACAATCCAACGTGAAGTCTTCGCAAATAATCTGATCAAAAACTTTTAGGCGGGGCTGGTATCCAGCTAGAAGGTTCGCCCCTCCTGGCCTAGCATTCATGGTACTAGAAGGTATGATGCACGCTACCAGAAGAGAGAAGGAATCATAACTATCACCCAGCTGTAATTCTATGAGCCAGTCGGGGTGGGTGACGCCAAGGAATCAGCGTCTTCCAGACACAACAGGCTTGGGGCACATACAAACTCACAGGCGAGGCAGCATTCATAAAGTATATTTTGATCATATTCTTGCCCCTTCCCCAACTCCAGGGCCTGTACAACTTCAAGCCAGATCTCAGCAAGAGGAGGAGGAAGTAGGCACAAAGCCCCACCCCCTAACCAAGAAGCAATGCTAACAGACACCTGCTGGGAAAAGGCAAATTGGTTTCCTCCAATGGAATGTCACTGGTGTATCAACCACACTGCAGGGCGGACCAGGCTCAGGACCAACCCAAAACAGACTCCACATTTCTGGGGTACCTTTGTTGTTTGGCTTCAGCTTAGTGTTTTTTCTTTGGGGTTTTTTTGCTTGTTTGGTTGTTTTGATTTTGGGTGTTCTATTTATTTATTTATTTATTTCAATAAAAGAAAGAAGGTAAGTTGGGTGTATGGGGGTGGGGAGAATCTGGGAGGGGTTGGGGAAAGGGCAAGAATATGATCAAAATATATTTTATGAAAAAGTTTTTCCAAAAGCAATAAATAAAAAAACAGGCATACCTCCATAAATATGTATTGGTATTCTGTGTCAATAAAACATTTAGACAATAAAGATTAATTTGAACCTATGTATATACAGGTAAAATACATAGAAAGTTACCACCAATCAGATCAGTATGTTTTCCTCTATTCAAAATCTACTAACTTTGTTACATTGGGGTGGGAGAAAAACAAAAGACAGACAAACTATGCGCCAAGTGATGAATGTGAATGTTCTATGTGGTGCACCATTGTATTAAACAGGACATTCTATAATGAATGATTTAATTAGTATCCAAAGACCTTGAGACCCAATATTAGTTTAAGAAAACAACTAAAAATCAAATATCAAGATAATTGTTCACAGCTGACTTCATGCAACTGACATCATATTACATAAATTTACCCCCACAGACCTTTTCCCCCTCCCACAGAAAAGGAAAGCCCCCTTGGAGAAACACAGACGGTTCTTCATGTGAACTTTTCTAGTCTGCTGAGTCTTCCCAACACTGAAGACATTGCTGCTTCTGTAATATGCTGTGTGCCCCCAACGTTTGAAAACTGCTTTGAACTGATTCAAGAGCAGCTGACCACACTAAGCCATAGTAGGCCCTGGACAGGAGTATTTTTACAAT